>NC_080021.1:33506228-34168728 GCF_030020395.1 Manis pentadactyla
TCTCTTATACTCTTGTGATTTGATGGTTTTCTTTAGTGTTATGCTTGGGTTCCTTTTTTTATTTTTTGTGTATCTGTTATAGGCTTTAGGTTTGTGGTAACCATAAGATTCATAATTTTGGATATTATGTTTCATTTTTCCATGTCTGGATCACACATATAAGGATGATTTATAAAAACTGCTATTTTTTACTGGATTTTTCTCTACTACCTAGGACAGTGCTTCTCAAAGAGTGGGGATCACATACATCAGAATCATACAAAGTACTTGTTAAAATGCAGATGTTTTTTATGTCTCTTCTTGCACTTGCTAAATTGGCACAGAGGCCTAGGAATCTGGGGACTGGGGTCAAACAGCTTTATTAAAAGTTCTGCAAGTAACTTTTAAAGATATATCCCTCCCCTCCTTTCTCTTTCCATAACAGAATCATAGATTCTTTATTGTATCTGGGAGAAATGTTTGAAATTATCCAGTTCAGTCAACACCCTTTCTTTTATAGGTAAGGAAATTGAAGCTCACGGAAATTTAGTGAATTGTCCAAGGTTATCAAATCAGTTGCAGAGCTGAGCTTTAATTATTTTTTCTCTACATTAATTTCATTCATTTTTACCATTGCTGCTTCTCCACTGGTGTATCAGAACTAATTCTATATTCAGCAAATCAAATTTGACAAATTTAGAATGATTAATAGAAATACATAGCCTTTATTACATATTAGGAACTGTTTCAAGCACTTTTCAATGATAACACATTTAATACTTGGAAAAATCTTCAAAAGTCAATGCTATTACAGACTCACAGACTCCAAGAAGGGCCTAGTGGTTACCAAAGGGGAGGGGTGGGGAGGGCAGGTGGGGAGGGAGAGAGAAGGGGATAGTGCACATGGTGTGTGTTGGGTCACAGGGAAGACCGTGTAGCACAGAGAAGACTAGTAGGAACTCTGTGGCATCTTACTACATTGGTGGACAGTTACTGCAATGGGATTTGGGGGGGTACTTGATAATAAGGGTGAATGTAGTAACCACATTGTTTTTCTTGTGAAACCTTCATAAGGGTGTATATCAATAATACCTTAATATAAAAAAAGGTCAATACTATTATTATCCTCATTCTACAAGTAAACAGAAGCACAGAAAAGTTAAGTAATTCAACTATGCTAAACACTTAGTGAGTGATGCTAGGATTCAAACCAGAGAGCCCGACTCTCCATTTAACTTCTGCATGGTCTGCCTTCTCTAGGCAAGAGCACACCAGCTTACCTCAGCAATGCTTCCATTCTTACTCACTCTTATGACTGAGTTTTTACAAGTTCAATATTTAAAAGTCACACTCTACTTCCTATGCTGCAGTCTTCAAGGCTGACAAATGATGTGGTATGGAATCAGTTTTAGCCAAGATAGGATCATGACTCCAAGAGGAGGCAGTTAATTGTTAATCTCCAATTGCAATCATTACTTCTTCTATATCCACATTTTATAAACATATAGTCTTAGTGCTCAAGGGAGAAAGAGTAAAGATTTAGAGTCACAGTGCCTGACCACCCTAGGATCTGAGCTTAAGAACTGCCTCCACAATTTTATTACCTTTATGTCATTGATTACTTTACTGACCTCTCTGTTTCTCAATAGCCTTCTCCACTACTTTTTAGTTTGCTGAAATCCTCACTGTTTCTTTAAGTCCTTGCTATTCAAAGTGTGGTTGGAGGGTCAGTAGCATGAGCTTGTTAGAAATGTAGAATCTCAGACCCCACTCATGACCCATTCATCTGATTAGAATCTGCAGTTTAACCAGTTTCCTCCTTCCCCTCACCATGATTCCTATGAACAACATAGCTTGGGAAGCATATCTTTAAGGCTCATCTGCAATTCTCTAAGACATTCTTGGTTTGAATCCCATCTGCAACCAACCATTATTGACCTTGGCCAATAATTTAAGTCTATGTCTCAATTGTCTCACCTGCAAAATAATGATGATTTAGATTGTAGAATTTTTGTGAGCACTAAATGAGATAAAGTGCAGAAAGTATCTCACACAGAGTTAATTGGCAAAAATGTTTATTCTTCTTAATCCACCATCAGTGATTTTAATTTTGCCCTTTTTGAATATCACACCTTGGTTTCTGTGTACTCATCTGCAGTTCTAGTGATTGAAGGCACAGTATTCTTTCCCAGTGGTGGCTGGCTCAGTGCCATTCTTAAATTTTGATATGTATTTATTGAGTTTAATACTTGTCAACTGATTCAGATTATTTTCTATATGGTCAAAGCCCTCTCATGTCAGAAAACCAGATTTATTCTTTGTATTTTGATAAAGTCCCTGCATTGTGCAGTATCTTCAAAAGAATACAGCATAAGGGCAAAGGCCCTAATTAAATACCTGTTTAAAGTAAATTAGTTCATTAAAGCTGACCGCTGCTTCCCACAGAGGGTAATCAACACAAGGTCTGCGGAGAGCACCGACATCCTGTGGGGGCCGAAACAGGGCTTGTTTTCAGACTAAAATATGTTCTTTAATAAGTGCTTTTATGTGCTTCATCCTGCCCATAGTAGAAAAAAAATGTCCCTAAGTCCATAGACAAGTAAAATGGTAATAACCCAGAGAATTTCTGACTTGGTTACTTCTAACATTAAGGTACAACTTAAAAAAGGGGCTACCATGTTTTCCCCAAGAATGAGTGATTTTCAACAGTTAAAGACTATAAGTTTCCTTTTCATTGTATTTTATAAAGAAAGCTCAATTCCTAGCTAGATCCCTTACCAGAACAATGAGGAAATAACTCTAATATGTCATTAATAATTGGAATCTGCTTAACATTTAATGGAGTAGGCAGAATTTCTAGATATTTGTTGGGTGGGGGTAGGGAATTTCATTTTACCAATATAATAACAATTTTATTCATATAAAACTAAAGGATCTAAACCAACAAGGAATAAAAAGAAATCCTGACCCAAACATCTTAAAAAAAAAAATCAAGGCTCCAGTTCAGATAAAATATGAGCTAACTTAAGTCATCATTCATTCACTCTTCACACTAAGCTCAGACCATTTCTGAGGTTTTTTGATTTATGTTTATTTTCATCTGGGCATGTCATTTGGGTTTTGGCTAGTACCAGCCATGGAAATACCATGAGAAAAAAGTTACTCTCAAAACATTTTGGCCTTGACCAAAACCGTTGTTTCATGAAATTGAAGTTTTGACATTAAAGTTTTTGGAGAGTAACTGCCAAATAATACTGGTTTCAGTCATAATAGAGCAATAAATAAACACTTTCCTCCTTTTATATGGCCTAGTGGGAGATGGCTGGGAGCGCGAAGAGCCCCAAAGCTGAGACTTAGGAATTTGAGTTTTGGTTTTGTCTCAGTTACTGAGTTAATTAGTCTGCCTTTAATGCAAAGAACAGATTTTAATAGAAGAGGCTCACAGAGGGTAGCCTAATGCTTCTCTTTACCACCCCTTGAAGAGTCTGCATCTTCTTGCATCTTTCCTCCCTCCCTCCTTTCCCTCCTTCATTCTCCTCTCTTTTCCTCCCATCGTGTCTTCCTCTTGCTCTTCTTTCTTTTTTCAAAAGGACTTTTCAGTGAGCTCAAAGGCAAAACAATAGTTCAGATTAGAGATGGGGCTGCCTGATGTGTGTGTGTGTGTGTGTGTGTGTGTGTGTGTGTGTGTGTGTGTATTTGCGCATGATTATAGTTTGCATAGAATGTCAAATTAAATTGGTCCTAGGGTGAAAGATGACTACATTCTGAATTGAAGAAACTGACCAGGCAAGCAAGGAATTAAGAGGGGGATGCTCTGCAGCAAAAGGAGAAGCATGGCAGTCCCCTTACCTGACAGTCTTCGGTGGTTTTGAAATGTTTTACACATTTTCTACTTGTCAGAACAGCTACACAAAGTTTGATTTGAGTTATTGTTCACTTAACCCAGCCACAGAGACTCCCTGTTAGAAACCACAAATGCTATTTGTACTGAGACAGCCATCCCATGGCTTATAAAACCCAACTATTTCACTGGCACCTTTTCAGCTTCATGTTCTTCCATTAGAAACTGGCTCTTCAATTAAGGGTAAAAAAATGCAAATGAAATGTGCCTTTTTTTTTTTTTTGACTCAAATGTAGAGAAATTTCAGGAGCGAAGAAAGCTCGATGTGTGCCTTCTGTTTTCTACTCACTTGCTTGTCCCTCTGAATATCTAAACAAATCACAGTGAATTCAGATAAGAACAAATACATGTTAATGTAAGAAGGAAATCTTTTTTATGAGAGGCAGTAGGAAAAGTTAAATATCAGAGATTATTCACTATTAGAATCAGGCTGTTCAGTACTTGTGTTATAAAAATGTTTGTATTTTGCTGAGTAGAAATTTTATGAAATTTCCTAGGATACCCTAGCATGGAAGATTGTTTTAAGCTATTGTACCTATCTGACCTGTTTTTTTAAAAAATCCTTTTGGTTATAGCTTTCTTTTGCAGCTCCTCTTACAGACTATTCTTGACAAACCTCTGATTGACTGTTGAGCTTTTATAGAGATCAGCTTGTGAGGAATTAGGGTACACATGGCCTCCAGTAGTATCCCTCAGGTTCTATAGTAATATAAGTGTTTTGAACATGTAAAATAGATACTTCCATCAGAGCTGAGTTTCCTCTACTTTACTGATGGGTGTCAACTATAATCTAAGTAGAGATGTTGCAGGTAGCCCTGAATAATAATAGGCGCAAGGGCTTCACAACACTTACCCAAGAATATTCCCATCTCAGGGAAACCTAGGAATACCTATTAGGGTCACATGGTTTCCTGTAGAAGGTGCTTGGCATGTGGTGGGTCAGAGTCCTGGTACATTGTGTGAGTGGCTTATATGGCATTGTTAACCTTGGTCCCACATCAGAGAGATTTTTATTTTCCTTCTTGCCTTGATGTTTGTCAATACACTACTGTGTGATCTGTCTGTCAAGCATATTATACATGTTTGCTGGTTAACTATAGATTTTTCTTTCTTTGCTTGTGTATTTATTACAGAATAACATTCCTATATAAAAGAATCATTAGATCTGGCCAACAACTATTACAATACAGACCTTGGTTACATGACAGACTATTTCAAGGAGAAGTAGTTTCTGAAACCAGAAATAAGCAACTTTGCTAGAGTGTAAGCATCTCCAGGGAAGAAATCAGGCCTTATATATTTCTCAATATTCAGAACTTAATGCCTGACACACAGAGGCTTTCACTAATTGCTTATGGATCTTATTTTCTGTGAATTAGGCTATCATTACATATTTCTGTGTTACCTACTACAATAAGGTATTATGACATTATTGCAAACAAGTCACAAAGATAAACAGGAACAAATTCAATCTGTTGTAGCTATTTTCAAATTTCAGCATGTATAGAGATCAGTTAATGAATTTGTTTAAAATGCCTTTCCCTGGTTCCATACCCACAGATTCTCATTTAATAGAATTGAGTGGGGCTCAGGCATCTTCATTTTTAAAAGCACCAGAGGTATTTTGATGTAGGCAGTCAGTGCACTACAATAAGAGAAACTATATTCTGCAGAGTACTCAGGGATATTTCTGTGCATTAATGAGATTTTTGAAGACTCACTATTCACTGGTCCTCAATTACATGGAAGTTCAAAAAAACCCACTTAATATGTAATCTGATGTGGTACATATATACAATGGAATACTATTCAGCCATAAGAAAGAAACAAATCCTGCCATTTGCAACAACATGGATGGAGCTGGAGGACATTATGCTCAGTGAAATAAGCCAGGCAGAGAAAGACAAATGCCAAATGATTTCCCTCATTTATGGAGTATAACAATGAAGCAAAACTGAAGGAACAAAATAGCAGCAGACTCAAAGAGACTTCAAGAATGAACTAGTGGTTACCAAAGGGGAGGGGTGTGGGAGGGCGGGTGGGGAGAGAGGGAGAAGGGGATTGAGGGGTATTATGTTTAGTACACATGGTGTGGGGGATCATGGGGAGAACAGTGTAGCACAGAGAAGGCACATAGTGGATCTCTAGCAACTTGCTGCACTGATGGACAGTGACTGCATTGGGGTATGGGTGGGGACTTGGTAATATGGGTAAATGTAGTAACCACACTGTTTTTTCATGTGAAACCTTCATAAGAGTGTATATCAATCATACCTTAATAAAAAATTTAAAAAATATATGTACTCTGAGCATAAAGAACATAGTAATATTTTCAGATAAAGTCACTATATATAGTAATTACTATTTATATCCCTAGATGGTTTGTGTGTGTATGTGTGTGTAGCCTATCTACTCAGCACTATTAAAGTAGCAAATATTTATTAAATTTTTATGAGGTGCCATATATTTTCAATGTGCTTCACATGGATTAACATTTAATGCTCAAAACAACCCCAAATGATAAGTACTTTTATATTCCCATGTATGAGTTAGGAAAACGGGCATAATGAAGTTAAGTAATTTAATTAAAGTCACAATCTTCATAAGTTGTTAACAGTTCAAAATGTTATTGATTTTGGATAAAGGGAAGACCTACACAGAAAAAAGTAGATAAAAGTACTTTTCACAATAAATCAAGGAGATCAAATTAAAACAGTTTGTGAGTTCCTGAGTGTAATATTAGGTAAACTTCTTAGGACTGATGTCATAAACAGTCAGTAAAACAATATATTATTTCATATGCCATTTCTAGAATAATTCTGAGACTCACTTCTAAAAAATAATCAGAACAAAAAATAGGAGTTTCAGATACTGTTATAGAGGGAATATTAATTCAAATTACCCCAAATCTCTGATGCGACTCCAGAAACTACAGGTGGAATAAAAAGTGAGAGCTGCAGGGACTGAGGCTCTGGAGCCCAGCGAGCAGTCACCGTGAATGGCCAAGGCTTCTCCATCTTTAAGCAGCCTGTTCCGTCAGGAACCTTCCCTCCAAAATTGCCATTGTTGGCTTAAAAAAATCTTTTTTCAAATTCCAATTCAACAAGCATTAACAGAGGACCAGTGTTGTGCCAGAAACTCTGCTAACTTTTGAATTATGTATTATCTTATTCCACCCTTACAACGCTAGTCTGTGGGTGTTCTTCACTATTGTTACTACTGCTTGCCATTTTATGTATGTGAAAACTGAGGCTTTGTGAAATTAGGGAAATTGCTACCAAGTGGCAGACTCATGATTGGAGCCTACTTCTGATTCCAAGTTTAAGGTTTCAGCCTTTCTATAACCATTTAAAAAAGTGGTTTTAATGACTTTGTAATGGTGGCATAAAGTTTGAGCAGACTGGATTTTATAAAGCAGAACTTACAGCTTCACAAAGGTTTTAATATGAGTATATTCTCCACTACTCTTTTGGCAGATACTTAAAATTGCTAAAGCTATGTGTGTGTGTGTGTGTGTGTGTGTGTGTGTGTGTGTATGCGTGCACGCGCACGCATGCATGCCCACGTGCACCTAAGGAGTGCTGGGTAAAAAGCATATTCATTCATTCAACAAAATTTATTGAATGGTACTATGCCAGGCACTCAGTTATATACTGGGGGCTGGAAATAGATCACGACAGACATGGAGGTTACAATCTAGCAGGAAAAATACATTAAATAGTTACATAAGTGTCATGCAGAATAGGTTTAAAAAAAGTACCCCATAACATAATATAGCACAGAGATCCACACTAATTTGGGAAATTACTGAGGAATTCTCAGAGACAAGGAGATTTAAGGTAGGGCTGAATCAGAGGTAGGCCAAACAAGAAATGGGCAGTAGAATTCTTAGGAGAATTTTTTTTCCCTCATGCTATCATCTTCTGCACTAGTAGATGATGCAAACTATTTTCTTGTGATGGGATAAAATTCACCTCACTCATTATTGTATCTTGCCAAGACTTTCCTAAGTAGCTCATAGTGAGCTCTATATTACAGGGGAGGTCTAAGAACCAATATTTTGAATACAAACAAAATAAGGGAAGACTTGGAAAGTTTAAATGGTTTTCCCCCAAACTAAACATTGGCAGGCACATCAGATGTACCACCTCTACCTTAAGAAAACTTCAACTTTCAGCTTAATTTTTATTATGTTTTTGAAGTCTATAAATCTCCATTGTACATTTTCCACAGAAAGTATTTTAATTCCATTGATATTAAAGAAAGGACACAAAGCACTCTGGCCTACTAAATGGGGAAATCAGAATGTGAAGGAAGAGTGGCCAAGACTCAGAGTTTCCATTCTCTTCCAAGGGAAACCAAACGAGAAAAATAATACATCATAAAAGCCAGAGTTCTGATTACAATTCTGGAAATAGGGATGAAATAGGATATTTCATTTTTTAAAAAGCGTGCCTTGAGTTACCAGCTGAATCTAAAAGGTTATGCAGAGTACATCCTAACACCCCTCAGTCATGCTTATCAATGCGTCCTCCTGGGGTTCACAGAACACCCAGGTAGGCCTTCAGAGAAACCAAGTTAGGTGCATTTGTATGGGTCATGAGTTAGGTTCATTAGTTAATGCTTCATATAGACCTCCCTCTACCTTAAATCTAATTTTCACAAAAGTTATTCATTTTCATTGTCCAAGGATAAATGTTTCCACTGCAGTGAGGTTCCAATGCAACTGTGATGCCATGTTGTGGACAGTAGCAGGTAGGGACACAAAAGACCTGCATCCATTAATAGGTTCTATTGGAAAATCTTAAAGAAACCCTGCACACTAGACATATACAGGCAGTTTTAAAAAATCTGCACGCCCATATCCCAGCACCAGAAGCTGGTTTACTAGTCTTGAGTGGCACCTGGGCATCAGTGTTTAAAATCTTCCCCAGGGATTCTACTGCTCAGCCCTTACCTGCTCTGGGACTGTTTTCTCATTTATAAAATCAAATGATTTCTAAAGCACTTTATTTTGTTTTATTAACTTAAATGGATAATACATGTGTGGTTGTGATTCCGAAGTTTTCATGTTTACTCCATTTTTAATGGATGATTATTATTATTCATTAATTGGAGACACTGAGCTTGGGTTAATGTGCACATTACTCTGCTCTTTATCCGTTCTGTCTTAAAATACTGGGACTCAAGAACGATAATAATAGCCAACACTTATTGAGTGTTTGTGGTGGGTACTGCGTGATGCAGTGTCACTTCAAGTGTGGCCAGCAGACCAGAGCACATCAACTGTTCCCCGTGACTATGATATGTATGAAAATTGAAGTGTCTAGAAACTTCTGTAGTAATTTGAGCCTCTACTGCATATATATTTACCTTTATTTATACAAAAATAAAGGAAAAAGGTGAAAAATATGTGTGTGTGCGTATATATAAGATTTCTAATAATTCATTTTATTGACTTTTTAAAAAGTAATTTCCACCATTGTTTGGGAGTTTAAAAATCCCCCCAAACTGCAGCAGGGATCGTTTGAGCAGCAGTGGCTTCAAAGCCCTTCATGGCGTTATCTGATTTAATCATGGCCACTAAGTCCTAGGAAGCGGTTGATTATTTTACAAGTGAGGAAGCTGAGGACTGAAATAATTTGCTTAAGGTTGCCCTGTTAGTAAGACCAGTACATCAGAAGGATTTGGAGCCCAGAAGCCTGAATCCAGAGCCCAGAGCCAAGGGCGTGGAAGGTGGCGGAGGTAACTTCCATTTGACTTGGACAGGGAAATGTTGGCTGTGTGGGACAGTGCCAGTGCCAGGAAGTGCCATTTTCACACTGTGACCCCAAATGTTCTCTATGTTTATCCTTTGTGAATAATTAGAGTTGGCCCCTGCCTTGTGAACGTTAAGCTCCTGTAAGGAGTTTGAAATTTGAATTGTCTGGGTATTTATGAAGTTAAACCAGAGTTAAATTAAAAGAGACTATTTTAAATAGGGTGTGTTGGCCTTTAAATTTGAGTTTTTTTCCTGCCATCAGCAAGACGAAATTGGTGAAAGAAAATAAAGTTATTTTTCTGCATACTTTGGTCATCTGTATGTTAAATTTTAAGCCTGCTAAAGATGTGTGGTGGGACTTTTTTATCCTCTCCACAATCTGGGTAGTAGGATACAGCTTTTTGGAAAAGTTTTGAAGACTCTCACCCTAGAAAAAAAGACTTTCAGCCCTTAGATATTTTCCTATTTCCCCGCCAGAACTTTACTTTTTACCCAAAAGATATAAGATAAAGATTACTGAATTGTGTCTTCTAAAATTTATTTTAATATATTTAACTTAATATTTACTTTAATATACTGGATATATTGAATATTCAAATAACATATTGACTGTCATAAATGGTAATTCATAAGAAAAATTAAATCCAGCAATTTATATCTTACATGTATTGATCATTGTTTAAAATCAAGTGTCCTCTTCTAGAACATAAAACAGTTTAGATTTGGCTTACATACACATTTAAATAAATATACTTATTTTTGTAGAGTAAGATGTATTTGGATGATCAAGAGCATTTAAAGAGGGAAGATGATATAAACGTTAAGTGGAATTCTAGTACTATTATGGAAATACATAATCCATATGCAATTTCAGACCCAGGAGAGCTGACCTTGACATTTCTTGTAAGTGTGGATATGGCAAGTTGTGAAAATCAACCTGCCTTGGCATCTAGGGTCCCCGTGACCCTCTCTCAGTGGTGGTGTCAGCACACAGGTGGCATACGTGAAATCTATACAAGCCACTGTTCCAGGCTTGGGTTATTGTCTTTTAATCATGAAATAATAAAAAGTTAATTTTATTTTATAATAAATGCTTACTAGTCCCTTGCTGTGCTAAGCATGAGGAACTGAATACACCGGTGATTGAAAACAGTGGTTGAAGTGTCCAGGAAAGAGTATGTGTACAGGTGAGGAAGCGGCCAAGTGCATGGCCTTGATGTGGGCACACTGCGGCTGGCAATCAGCCTCACAGACAAGGGAGAATGAAAGGGGTTGGTCCTCCTTTACCAGTTATTTCCTGAGCATCTTCTTATGAACCTGCTACAGAATTCAGCACTGGCATTACAGAGGGGCATAAGAAATGGTTCTCACTGTCATGGGAGGCAGAATCTTTTCTTTACGAAGAAAGAATTCTGAAGCTTGGTGGAGGCATGTAGCAGATTCCTCACAAATGTGTGGAGGAGGTGGAGGATGTGCCGAATGGCCATGGCCTTGGACAAACCACTCAACTCTTCAGTTTCCTCATTTGTAAAAATGGGGATAATTCCGTTTACCGCACATAGCTGCAGCAACAAATCAAATGAGCTAATGCGTCAAAACTGCTTTTAAAGTTTTAAAATAAAACAGTGTTTTTATTTTTATTGATTACCTTAAAATATCTGAAGGCTACAGCACTCCCAGAGTGCCCCTATTACCTATGGCTGGGAGGGGGAGAAGGTCACCTCCCCTGGGACATACATGGAATTTGGCATGGAGGTGGGGGTGGGGGGCTTGACATCCCTGCACCCAGTGGGGTGCAGCAGCACAGAGGATGTCACTGCTCAGTGTGGCCACATCACTTGAATCACTGCACCTTGCAGAGCTGAGCTGCCCCTCTGCTGAGAGTGCCATTCCCCTTACCATTGTGTCAGTCAGCATGGGCTGCTGTGACAAAATATGTTAATGGGGTGGCTTAAACAACAGAAACGTATTCTCACACTTTTGGAGGCTGGGAAGTCCTAGATCAAGGTGCCCACAGATTTAGTTCCTGGAAAGCCCTCTTCCTGGCTTGTAGTTGGCCTCCTTGCATTGTCGTCACATGGCAATGAGAGAGACAGCATTCTGCATTCTGCGTCTTCCTTTACACATTCAAACAGACCCGATCATTCTTATTTTCCCCACTACAAAATCACTACTTTCATTTCCCTATCTTAAAATTATTGACTCAGTAAAAATTTATTGTGATCATCTTATACCAAATGCTCTTGCCTTTTTCATCTTGGTCTTCACTGCTGCACACACCACAACAGCGCACACAGTCATCACGTGTATGGAATGAATGTTTAAATACGTGCAGGAAATGGCCTGCTAGATAGTAGCCAAAAGGAGTGAAGAAGCAGCTCATTAAGTAGGATGGGGGTCCATCATCTGTTAACCAACCAGAATAACCCATGAGAATCAGACTGGCAGGAAAGTCCTAGGAATTTTTCTTGAAGATCTGCAGTCTTGGAAATATATCAGGAGAAAGTTCTGGGAGGTAATATCATAATAGTATTTGGACCAACAACACCTTAGGAATGAGAGCCCAAAAAATATTTAGCCATATTTTACCAAGAACGCAGACTGCCTTTCAGTAGACGCGCTTGCTAAATGAATACAGCTTTAAATTTCGCATTCCAACGTGGGCTGGATTTGAAGGCATTTTGATTCACTGGGTGTTCCATCTACAGATGCCTCTAGAAATGGCTTACTAAATTTGCCCAAAGCTGCATTTTGTATTTCTCCACCTGCAATTTGTTTCACTGAAATAAACATTACCAATAGTTTGAGCTCCATTTGGTGTGGCCTCAGAGTCTAACAGCTCTAACCAGACCATGCTGGACTGTCTATAGTTCAACACTGTTTTGGCAGCTAAAGGAAAGAATATAATAGTCTAACTACCTCCTGCCCACACCCCACGTTCACCCTTTCCAACAGTCAGCCTGCTGTAACAGCTTAGTCCTGGAGAAGGAAAAAATTACAATTCATCCAGGCCATCCGACAAAGACGGGAGTAACATGTGAGAAGTGAAACGGATATTGCCTCAAACCTGAGATGAAAACAATCAGGCCAAGAGGAGATTTGGGCAATGGGGAAGTTGCTCTCTTGGAACATGTTAGAATTTCCAAGAAACAAATTAAATGCGATTTAAGGAAAATGGTGTGTTCCTCTAATTAGACATAAAGAGAAAATTGCAACCAGGGTTAAATGCTGTGGAAGGGCCTCATGGTGCGCTCCACACAAGTCATCACTTTTCCCATTAAAGATTGCAGAATGTCATCCTGGCATTTTTGCTTATTTGTTTAGTTATATTTGTTTGTTTTGCTTCACAGCTTTGAGACTCTCAGGACATACACTGGATTCCAGGTTCTAATATCCAATAAATGCGCAGAAAATAGGCAAAATCAATAGATTTTATCTTTTCTAAACTTTTTAGGTGGTATCAGCAGGAGGCTTGTGCTATGTATATGATGCTGAACTGGCTCTCACCCCTCATTCTGGGTGATATAATGTGTTAACTAACCTGCCTTCGAGATTTCTGCTTTCTAGTGATTTGGCCCACTTGACCCACAGATTCACTCTCATTTCAGGCAGTGGGATCCAGCTATCCTTTCTCCTGCGGAGGAATTAAAGGTGCCAGAGTCGGGCCAGTGGGGAACTCTTAGCATGAGTCAGCCCTGTTGCTACTTTCTCTCTGAGTCTGTGCTGGACTTCTGATAACTGAGCCTTCAGCCCCGTCTTTTTCTTAATAATCAGCCAGAAAGGTGCTTCCTCTGGCTGCTATTTGCCTGCTTTTGCATCATCTCATGGCTTCAGTACAGCATTTGCTGCCAATCTTACATGATCCTGACTTCCTGGCACCACCCTGCATTATTTGGTCACTGCCCAAACCCTTAAGAGCCTTGGGATAGCCGCTCCGTCTGCTTACTCTTATCTGCAGTCCTCACTCTCACTCTCCTGGGATCAGCCCTCAAGCTGCAGCGTCTCTCCGATGGCCAAGACCCTGGGTGCCCGGTTTCAGATGGTCTGGCTCACCAGCCCCTGCATGATCTTTCTGACACATGAGGAAATGCAGGAAGAAAAGGCCTTTGCTCCTCACACCCTAAACAGCTTTCTGGGTCAAGCAGGGAAGCAGAGAGACACTGACTTGCAAAATTCACCTCTGTGGCAATGAAGGGAGGGAAAATTGCATGAACTGGCCATAGAAAAGGTGAGGTGCCACACCTTCAGTGCAGAACGAGTGCTTCGTCCTGCAGTTTGACAGAGAAAAGAAGTTTTGTACTTTATCTAAATGTAGATTGAGGAGACAGGCAGACCAACTTTTATCAACAGGGGCTACTTTGAGAATAGATGCAACTACTGACCCAGGAAAAAACAAAGCTAAAATTCCTTTAGGCTATACCCAGCCTGCTTTGACTAATCCCCTACCAATGTGTTACTATTATTGCTGCTAATTCTTTTTAAAAATGCACACTTATGACACAAATTCAAGGAAACCAAAATTATATGAAAGTAAAAATTTCCCTCGCATCCAAGAAGTATGCTTCTTAAATTTTTCCCATGAAAATGTACTATTCTTATAATTAAAAATGTATATTTTGAACATGTTAGATAAAAATATAAACCACTCTTTATGGAGCTTCATTTTGTTTTTTAACATAATATGTCTCAGGCATCTTTCAACATTAGCACCCACACTGTTGACTGAACATGTTCTTTTTAACAACTGCATAGTGTTCCAAGAAAAGGATAATTGGTCTAACAACACACTTTAGATTCTAAATTCAGAAAACTATAAAAGCAAATAAAAACCATAATTTGTCTGGAGGTGAGCTGTGTCAAAGGCCAGAGTGCAGGGGGTCAGCTGCAGCCTTGGTCTGCCCCTGAAAAGAATATTTGAGAGAATGAGCCATGGAAGGGCCAAAGCCTTTTATTTAAGCTAAGGAGAGGTGAGTCCATTTGAACTGAAGACCAGACAAGGGGTGTGAGGGATTCACAGGCATTGTTTGTTCATGAAGAAAGGATCTGGGTTCTTTTCAAGTGGTTTGGAAGTCAGGAACAGAGTGTGGCCTCCCTAAGGACAATTTTTAGTTCATAGCCAAGAAAGGATGATAATGAAGGGTTTAAATACCAAGGGATTTTCTTTTAAGTTATGATCAAAATGATGCCATGTTTTATAAGAAAAATCAAGACTAGATTTTATAGATGCACCAGCAAAGCAGTATCACCTCTCTAGGCACCAAAACCCTGAGGTTTTCTATTAGGCAAGATCTTTTAAGAGCTCAGTTGTGGCAGTTTTGTTTAGAAACCTCAGAAGAGTATCATACTGCAAGGAGCAGAGAGCACATGGGACCTTTCCAGTTTTATGGTGATCCTGCATCAGTAGAAATGTGATGGGTTCTTCATGGCACCAGACGACCCTGGAAATTGGCTTTAGGCGGAGTGCTCTGGGGAGTTCTTTGCTGGTTAGGAGCACAGATGTGGACGGCGTGGAGTGAACAGCGGCTCTGGCAGGGAAGCGGCCGACCTGTGGTGTTCCATCGCTGCTCCATGCCTTCAAATCTGTTTGTTTCCTGCTTGCTTATGGTCACAAGTGACCTTCTGGCTGGAACAGAGTGTCTAAAAGTATCTTCTAAAGTAATAGAGACAGCTGCCAGGACAGCACTTGCAGGGAAGTCGTTTTGTTTGGAAATCTGAGGAAGGAGGGATATGTGTTCAAGAGTTGAAGTCCAGGGTGAGCAGCTTGCCAAAAGATAGGAGTTGTGGATGAAGTAAGAGCTGTGCTCCCAGAAGGATGGGAGAATGGATGCTGCATCAGGAAATAAGAAGCTGCTGACAGGGAGAGATGCTGTCAGCTGCAAGCAGATTCCTTTTATATTCTAAGGATAACATTTCTGGGGGAGGGTACTGAAATAACTTTGACCTTGCCATGGTCTGCAGGCCCTGGCTCCACAGGGAGATGAGCATTGCCAAGGCCAAGTTCAGCTCAGTTATCTCTAAACTGAGGGAAACCGTCATCAAGTATCCTAAGAAACTATGAAAATGAAAATTACCTCAAGTAGAATTTTCTTCCGTGTTGATTTCAAGTTTCGATGGTTCTAGGCTGGTCCTTCGACACACATATGTAGTTTCTGGTCCACATTCCACAAAAGCAGGAGGACCTCCAAACCTGGGCTTTAGTTAAAAAGGAACTTGACAGACTTGGGACCAGTTGTTGAGTTATAGGTAAAACTGCCACACAGATCTGGCTTGATTCATTTCATAAAAGAGAAGACAGCTCATGTTTTATATCACCTCAGGGAAAATACATTCCTTAATTGCCTTGGAGATTCAAAATTGTATTCACTGCTGAGCACTGTCCAGTCTTTTGGCTGGTGTCTGGTGAGCCTGTTTAAGTACCGTGGCTTTATTTAATTTGGCATAACTTTCTGTTATTACTGAACAAGAGGGAAGTCAGGTTTTTGATAAAGAAACATCATATTATATTCTGGAATTATTCAAATACCAGAGAAAAAGAAGAAATGTAGGTGGTATTAACAGTAAAAGTCTTCATAATCTACCCTTAAGAACCCTGCTACCATTCTTTAAGCCAGTGGTGCCCTGGAAAATGCATATGGATCTTAGATTTATACAGAAAGACATTCATATTGCACTATTACCAAGTTATGTGTGTTTTTGAACTCTCCAAATCTCCATTTCTTCATCTGCACAGTGGTATTTGTCACAAAGAGCATGGATGTTAATCACCATTACACTTACAACCTGCCTCAAAACGGCAGCGGCTCCGAATCCAAGTTCTTGTTCTTTCCTCTTCTCCCTGCCTTCCTCGGCAGGTTCTCCTTAATAAAAACAGAGTTCTCTGACAACCCAGAATGCTTAGGTCCTCTTCTCTTTGGACCCAAAAATAAGATATGGGAGTAAAATATCTTCCTTTCATACTGATTTTATCCAGTCAATTGTTGTTGAAAGAAGAATGGGGTAGAAATGTTTCATTTTTATACATCATAGAGGTATTATAACTTCCTATAGAGTAGCATAGGTGTTAAAGGCTTGGGATTTGGACTTCAGGAGTCTTACATTCAAATTGGGTGACTTGTCCAAAATCAAACTCATCATCTGTGTGATAAATCACTTAAAACAAACATGCCTCCATGACTTGGGAGAAAACTAACAGCTCTGCCATCACTAAGTGTTCATTCAGTCAAAAGTATTTACTGTTCTAGGTACAGAGGGAAGAGCAATGAAAAGAACAGATACTAATCCTGCCTTCCCTGGGCTAACAATCTGAGTGGGGATGAACAGAAGCATGGAAACAAATGAGTACAAAAGATAAATTCAGATAATGTTACATTCTATGAAGGATATGTATTCTATGGGATAGGGGATGAGTGACAGGGAGATAGCATAACACTTTAGTTAGGACAGTTCAAGAAGGCCTCTCTTTGAGAGGACACTTGAGCTATAATCTAAATGGTGCAAATGAGGCAATGTTGTGAGAAAGTCTGGGGAAGAGAGTTCCGGGATGATGAAAAGACAGGTGGAAAGAGACTGAGCTGGAACTGAGGTTGGTAGTTGGAAAGAAAGAATGCTAGTGTGAGCAAGGGAGATGGGAAAGTTGGAGACATGTGCAAAGGGCAGATTATGGAGGACTTTGTAGGCCATGGTGAAGAAGTTAGATTTTACTCTATAATTGTTAAGCAAGTTGATTGATCAGACTTACCAGTGACATTTAAAAGATGACCCTAGATAGTGAGTGAAGGATAAACTTTAGGTTTGATATATAAATTAAATTAGCTAATGCATTACAAAGCTCTGAATACAGTTCCTAGCATACAGTAGACTTGCAATAAGTGTTTTCCTTATTCATTACTGGTTTTCATTGGTTGTGT
Organism: Manis pentadactyla; assembly: GCF_030020395.1. Lineage (NCBI taxonomy): Eukaryota > Metazoa > Chordata > Mammalia > Pholidota > Manidae > Manis > Manis pentadactyla. Next base: position 33,523,777 of record NC_080021.1, read on the forward strand.
GTATGAATGTGTCTCTGCTATGTACAATGAACATGAAATGGCTGAAAACCTGTCATCTAACAATGCACTCACATTTTTAGCCTGAAACCATGGCTGCTTGGGGAGAGGTTATGGGAATGTTTTAGAAGTCCACAAAGGAAATAACTATGAAGAAATTGAATTATAAATATTTCATAGTGGAAAATGAGGTGAGAGGAACTTTTGAAGTCAGCACCCACAATACAATTGTTTTTGGGGTCCTTGCAGCCTAAATGCAGAAAGGTCTATAAACCCTCTCTTGTTAAAGTGAAGACACCTGTAGCAAGCCAGTTCAGAGTAGCTGGTCAGACATGACAGGTGTAATTTGCAGAATGAATGGGATTTGAGTTTTCCAACTCAAATCTGTATAATAGCAATATAGGACAGAAATAGCAAGTGCTGAAAAAAATAGTTGATACAGATTCTGTTTGTTTGAAGAGTTTTGTGGGCAAAGCAACTAAGAATTCTTTCTTAGAATATATTCTTGCCTATGTACAACTCTCATAAGAAAGTGTAAGTGAAAGATTTTTTGTGGACCAGTATGGGTAATCGTGAGAGACAGAACTACTAATGTTGGGTGCCAACCAGGACAAATGAAGGACACAAATAAAGCAGTCAAAGCAATTAGTTTACAGAGGACTAGGATTGGTTCTTAAAGCCACTGATCCTAATATAGGCTGACTGTAATTTGTAGTGGAATTATACTGTAGGCACAACCACTTATTATGTGTACATGTGTTAACTGTTTACTTAACTGTGTATAGTTCATTCCACAGGGAGGGTTCAATCATTCTTACCTATGTTTTCTTGTTATCTTTGAGGTCTGGAGTTAAAATAGCCTCTCATCCTTCATTAAAAAATACACATGAATCAATTGGACCTAACTGACGTTTGAATCCAATACCTAGAGGGGAATTAACACATGGGCAACATCTCTTACAAAATGAAGCCTAATCGGGTATCTTATTGGTTAAGTCATTTGAACATCGTCCAAGTCCGTATGGGTGTTCCTAGAGCAGTCAGTCAACAAACATATGCTGAATGCCTTGGGTGCTTGGGTACAGAGGGCAGGTGTATCTTTGTTTTGTATATCTGCCCTGACTCTTTTATAAGCTGTTAGTGTAACATGCTTCCCACTCTCAAAAATGGGGCTTTTTTCTGATCAATGATGTCACAAGATGAATCCTTCTGAATTCAATCATACATTTTGTCCCAAATCTTCCAAAGACAGGCCACTGCCTACAAACTTGGATCAACTGCTTCATCCTTCCATTCATAGCCCTTTCTTCTACTCAACTTCTCAGTCCTATTAAAAGGGGAGGCAGGGGGAAGAGATGGAAAGGGGGGAGACGTGAAGAGAAGACAGGTGAATAGAGGAGAAAAAGGAAAGGAGGAGAGGAGAGGCGGGCAGGGAAATAATTTTCCTATGGCCCAAACTGTCAGGGGCACACCATATGCTACAGTAACTTTCTGGATCTCCATTAAATCCTGTCTCTCAGTTGGTGTCAGTGTCCCTCATTCCATTTCTTATGAAGTTTAATATTTAGTCCGAGTCTTTGGTAACTTCACAACCGGCTTATATTCTCAGGGCTACTCTTGGCTCAGAGTTCTTATTCCCCTGAGTTGGTTCAGCTTTCTGAGTACGCTGTTCTTACTCTACACAGCATTAAACAAATATTTCCATGAGGAAATTACTCAAGGTACCATAAATTGCTTCCACAAATGACCTCAATTATTTTTCTCTCTGTGTCTTCACCTCTTTGCAATATGACTTTGTAGCTCCTCCCATCAAAAGCAGAGCCAATGCCCCACCTTTTGAATCAAAGCTATGTGACTTGCTTTGATCAACAGAAATCTGGGAAGTCGTAGTGTGCCAGTTTGAGATTAGTCTTCAAGAGAGGCTGAGTACTTCTTGCTCTCTCTCTCGGAGTCTTGCCAATACCATGTGAATGAACAAGCCTGGTTTAGTCTGCTGGAGAATGAGGGAACATGTGGAGCAGAGATAAGCCATCCTAGTTGAGAACACCCTGGATGATCCAACCCCCAGCTGACATAGCAGCTGAGTGACACAGAAGTTAACTGACAAAGCTAACTGATGCATAAAAGCCTTTAGAGAGCATAGACTTTACTCAATTATCAGTGAGATGAATTTTACACATCCCATGAACTAAAAACAACTTAAAAGAAAGTACTGGATATCCCCGTTCTTACAACTTTGCTCTGCTGCTTGTTCATCACACCCACCCTACAAGCTCCTCATTCTCAGGAGGCAATCTCCCAACCTTCCTTATCCCCAGAGTCCTGGCATCTTTGAATGCAGAGTAAACCAGTCCTGTACAACACCTGCCACCAAATTCAAACCAGGACTTCCCTCTGTTAGGTAGGAAGATAGACATGAGCAGCCAGGGAAGAAGAAAAGGTTCAAGGAAAAAAAATGCCCAAACTCTGCCCAGGTAGGGGGGTCCCATGTAAAGACAACAAAGGTTTTGCAGGGGGATAACTTCCTTGCCTATCAGGACCAGGCCAAACTGGTCCCAACGAGATCCTATAGGGACATAATTGGACAAAACTAAAAACTTCTCAAACCACACTTCATCATGGGAAAGGACATGCACCCCGAGAGGGATGGCTGCATAGATGGGCCTGTCAATCAAATGACTCCCCCTCGTCAAAGAGGTGCCTCCTAGCCAGAATGTAATATAAAGGCCTCCCACCTGATGGACTGGGGCCTTTGTCTACCTTGACTCTGGCCCACTCCTCCCATGGAGTGTATTCACATAAAGCTTACAGTCATCTTAGCTAGTCTCCACCTTTCAATTCCTTGTTTCATCAGGGACAAGAACTGAGAGAACAAACTCAACCTGAGACACCTCTGCATATCCAAATAATCATTTCTGCCATTAACTTTTGTTCTTCTATTCCGAGTCTCACCTTTCCTCCTTCACCACGTGCTTCTTCAAGGGGAAGAGAGAAGCATATGCCAATACATTTCATCACTGATAGTAATTATGATGCTCAGAGCACAATTAGATGCCTTACACTTACACACCACAGTTAGCTACACTTCTATCATACATGTTAGCATTTAAAAATCTCTGAGAAGTCCTGTAAGGAAGATAGGTATTTCACTTTGGTCCAACGTTTCAGTCATTTGCTCAAGAAATAAACTCTTCTTTCTCTCTCTCTTATTCTGTGTGTGTGTGTGTGTGTGAGAGACAGAGAGACATAGACAGAGACAGAGACAGAGATAGACACAGAGAGACAGAGAGAGAGAGAGAGAGAGATCTTTGACTATTTTTCTAATTTACCCTTTCTTAGAACACATTTTGGAAAACTCTACCACTTGCAACCTAATTCTCCCTTACTTCCAGAACAAACACTGCTTTGGTAAAGCTGCCTATTCCTCAGATAGGCCATTGTCTTTTCTATCACCTTTCAATCACTCCATGTGTGGAAGGACCACTAGTCAAGAGTAATCATAACTTTGATGCCTTCCATGCAGTGTTTCTTCACTTTTTCAACTCATACTGGCCTCTTCATTCTCTGATCCCTTGTAGCTCTTGTTTCCCCTCCACACACACTCACTTACACACTTCCCTGCAGAGTATTGCATTAGTTTTGTTAGGTACTATAGCTTATTTCCATGATTAAAACTAACAACTACATTAAAAGTATCTTCAGTCCAGGAACACTATTTCATACTTCTTCTGTGCATCCTACAGTGCTAGACACATAGATCTATTGAGTGAATTGAGCTGATTATAAAATAGAGAGAATAACTGTTTTATTGAGTGCCTTCTATGTGCCTGGTTTTATATAAGCACATTATATATATTATCATATTTCACAAAATTATGAAATATTAACCTTATTTTACAAATGAGAAAATTAATATTCAAAGAAAAAAAACTAATTTGCTATTAAATGGTCAAGTCCACAAAGCAGACCCAGATTTGACTCCACATTCAGTACACTTTAACCAGTAGGCCATATTGTCCCAAATTACATTTATACCTATGTTAACCAAATTTTAAGGTACTGCACATAGGCACAGATGTCTGCACGTACTTTAATAGACAAGATAAATGTGTGTACTATTTATTGAATTATGCAAAGTTCCAGGCTTGAGATTTTGCTTACTTTCCTCCATCAGTTGCAACTGCAATGCCTGTCAGGACAGACTGGCATAGAAGCAAGGTCACTGTGAGAATTAAGAGAAGCAACAACAGAAAAAACCCACCAGGATGAAATTAGGGTAATCATTAAAAGAAGCATTAGGAGTTTGTGATGAGCCATATCAAGGAAATTCACAGCCCACAAGCCCAGCACACTGAATTATATTTGCTATAATTATATTAGGGATGGTTACGGTTTGCACATTTATTATATTATAATTTGAGCTCACGTACATCATTTAAGGCAAGTTTTTTAGGAATGATATTAGTTTCAGTCTAAATTTAATTTTTGAAAAGTAAACAATGCACAGTACATCTAAACCACAGTTGAAGTATAAGTCTTAGCTTTGTACCTAATGACATATCTTTGGAAGCTTAAAAATCCAACCTTCCACTACCCCTGCCTCAAAAACTGATCTTGATTCAACTGTGGCTCTGACACTCAGCTCTTTAATTTGGCCTTCACTGACAGCTGACTTCAATTTTTGTCTGTTTATGGAAGTAAATTAAAAGAACACACTGTCTGTGATCCAGTGGCTCTTTGTGGTGGAGTCCTATTCAGCTCCTAAATCAAAACTCAGGGAGTTGTCAGGAAAACTAATCCTTATGTAAACATGATTGCATCTGTAGGGTAGAGCACATAGAGGCTCCGAGTGACCCTGTAGGAAGTATGCCACTTTCCCAGGTACTTTAAGGGTCAATGTCTTTGTTATTCCAGTTTCTAAATAACAAGTTTAGAACAATTCACATCAGATTCAAGCTTCTGATGTTGGTCTTTGGGTGGTGGCCTGAATGGTGGTTTGGGCGTGAATCCCCATTATTTAAGTAGTGCAAATTATTTTGTTTATGCATGCATGAGTCCCCATTATTTAGTGACACCTTCTGGCATCAGTACTTAAAAAAACGTGAGGAACATATACCTGAAAAGATGCCTCCAATAGCCTTTAACTCACATAACTTCCCTCAAATTCAAGAAAGCTTTGGTAAAACATAGCATTATGTCTCAGGACTTGGTTTTAAGTATAAATAAACTGACAGTGCTGCATCTGCTATTTCTAGGTTTTCTAAGCAAGTAAAAAAAAAACAAAATACAATTTTACTTGCAATGGAAAGGCACTTATTAAAGATATATGTCTTATATGCTCTTGAAATCTTCAAATTTAGAAAGCACCAGGCCATGAAGATTGTTCCTTCTGCTTAAGACATTATCTTCTTGGAAATATCTGAAATAATCACAGGTAAATTTCCATATGAACATCATGCTACTTTACGGTGTGAACTCTCTGCCTTTTAGTGATGAGGAAGTATGTTGCTATACAGTTTGTTGTTAGAAGTATATGATCTTGTGAGCTGAATAACAGGCAAGAAGGACATTCTACGATGTCTACAAAGAATACCACTGACTTAAGTGACAACAACCTTTGGGTGTTGTTCATGGGTAACTCTAATCCCTGTACAGAATACAATAAAATGTTTAAGTACTATGATATTTTACCCCAGAAGTAGATGCATTTTGGCAGAAGTGGATTATAATTTTGCATTAGATTTGAAAGATTGTTGATATTCCACTTAGTTAACTGCAGACCAGCATCTCACAAGGTGCAAAATATAATTGGCTTCTTACTGTTTTTAGAAAAGAAATACTGAGTAGATTAAGAAAGGATTAACGTGCTACCTCTGAAGATGATTTCATGCAATAATACTCAGGGTATGAGATAGTGCATTTTTTCTGGGAGCTAACTCCCACCGATTCTGGGCAGGGAAGCCAGCATCATCTGATGTCCTGACAAGGGAGGAGGAACTGAAAAGAAGCCGGTGTGTGTTTGCAGCAGGTGAGTGAAGGCAAGAGTGACATGAGCTGAGATTTTTAAAAATAAAATTGATATACACTATTATATTGGTTTCAGGTATACAACCGAGTGACTTGATAATTATATACATTACTAGATGCCACAGTAAGTGTAGTTCCCCCTACCAAGACATGACAATAGTATTGGTTATCTTTTATATGCTGTGCTTTCATTTCTATGTCAACTTATTTTACAATTTGCAGTTTGTACTTGTTTTCCCTTCACCTATTTCACCCATCCTCCCACCCTTTCCCCATGATAACCGGTAGTATGTTGTCCATATTAATGGGTCTATTTCTTTGTTTGTTTTGTTTTTTAGATTCCACATATAAGTGATATTATATGGTATTTGTCTTTCTCCACCTGGCTTTTTTCACTTAGCATAATACCCTCTAGGTCCATCCATGTGGTTACAAATGGCAAGATTTTCTTTTATGGCTAATATTCTATTGTGTATTTACATATATATAACATTTTCTTTATCCATTCATCTATGATGAGCAGTGGGTTATTTTCATATCTATGAGTTGAGATTCTACACATAAGCAGTGAAGAGGTGTAAAGCCCTGGGAAGAACTTCAGAGCCTTTTAAAAATTCAATGAGAAGATAAGGAGGGCTTTTAGGAAGATCACTCTGACTTCCCTGTGGGATAGAAGGATGCAAGGGGGTTGAGGGAAGACAGCTAAAGAGATTTTTCAGAAAAGGGAGAAATGAGGGTGGCTTAGACTAGGGTGGCCAGTGAGAATGGAGTGAATCATATGCTTTCAAATCTACTTTGGATGTACCATATATTAAGTGCTCTGCTAGGAGGGGAAGAGAAAGTGAGAAAGGCTATAGACTGTATTATGTGAATTTTAATTTTCAGGAATCTCAATGTCTACTAGAAGGTTAAACAGAAAGTTGTACTTGAGAATGTTAAGTGCCATTATAGAATCAAATACAGGACACTCTGGAAAGCATATGAAATAGGAAACAAACTTATAAGAAAACTGTATATAAAAAGTGTTGGCAACAAATTATCACCTTTTTTTGAGAGAGCTTTGTATGAATGCAGTTGCAATATTGTATTAGAGAACCTCAGAGTTATTTCTATAGTCCTTATCTATGAATTATTAATGAAGAAACTGGAGTTTAGAAAGGTTAAGTGTTTTGTCTACAGATGGGTAATCACAAAATCACTTAACATTTATCAACAATGACTTATCTGTGGTTGTAAATAAGAACCAAGGTTCTTCTACTCACCAAGATTTCCTAATTAAGATACAAGTTGACTATAGTTGAAGGTGACTACAAAGTTTCTTGCTTAATATAGCACCTGCATGGAATGCAGTGTCCTTGACTGAAATAAGGAGCAGTTGGAAGAATAGTTTTTGAGATGTCAGGAAGAACAGAATAGAATCCATTTAGAGATGCATGTGAGATGTTCAAGGGGAAATATTAGCACAGACAACTGTTTTAATACAAGGCCAGTATCCTACTTAATAAAATTAGTTTAGGAACATCATCTCACTTTAATTACTGATTCAAATTAGAGCCAGAGACACTTCATTTCCAGATAATATAGTATTTTAAAATAGGGGCATTATAACAGAAAGATGTGTTTCATTCTCAAATGTGCTAAGCACTCCTAAATTGAATTGGCATTGTTTTCTACCCTTCAGGAGTTTAAAGAGAATTTATTTTGTTTTGTTTTCTTGCTTTAATCAAATCCATCTTAGAGGTCTGAGAGGCAGACATTCTACATTGCTTTAATCATTATATAGAAACATATATAACAGAATTGATTGAGAAAAAAATCGTTTATTACATTAATTATTCCTTCTTCCAGGATTGTTCCAGGTACTGGAATCATTGAAAAAATATAGAAAAACTTTGGACCTGCTCAGTGCATCCTTCAGGTCAGCTCATTTGGCATTTATGGAATGTGTTCCTCAATGAGAATAGTGCTAGTGACAGGGTAAAGGGTGACATCAACCTGAGCATGATAAATCAAGTCTCAGGAATGTCTCCTCTCGATTTAGAACCTTAATTAATTGGTTTGGTATAAATTTGATTAAGTAAAACAGTCTAGGAATCTGAAACACAGAACCAGAATCTTGGCGTTTGAATTTCAATTTTCCTACAAGTAAGGCAAATTCCTATTTGTCAAGTGAACAAACACAGAAACCAATACAGCGACCACTCATCGCAAGCATAACTTTCCTGAATAACCTTTCAGAACTAGCCTACTTTAAGTATTCCTTGATTTAACAGAATAGGTTTATAAACATTCCTCCTGTAGAAATAAGGGGGAGTGGTCCCTTGGAGAGGGTGGGGTTCTCCTTAGGTGATTGTGCTTTATTCTGATTGGAGGGAACCCTTGAGGGGAGGCGGGAGGAGGAGATCCACTCACCAGAAGCAGCTGCAGAGACCTACGCTAACAAACCTTCCGGGTCTTTTGGACAAGTAAGAGATAGAGAACAAACTCAAGTTTCTTCCCATTGTAAAACTTGGATAGAAGCGACTTCTTTTGAAGGTGTTTCTTATCTTCTTTTTTTTATATCTCCTATGGAGAAATACAGCTGTGCAAAATGAGAAGAACAGTGATTGGGCAAAATCAGGGGGTGGCCTGGGGGGCAGGGAAGGGCTTATTTCATTATCTCCTTTGGCATTTGCAATCAATGTATCAATCATATCTCACAAGGGATTTAGGTCCATACACTGAAACACATCTGGTTATCATTCCCAAGGGAAATTAGCCCATGCTGTGTCATTATCCTGTCAAGAAATCAAAGGCCTCTTCCTGCACCAGATTCTGTGGTTTTGTCCATTTTTGTGACCCTCACCTATGATTGGCTTGTAGTTGCCTGAATGTACAGCTATCATGACACAGCCCTTCCCTAGAGGCTAGCATACTATATCTGCTTCTTATTTGTATCAGGGTAGCCCCCTAAATACATTTTGAATGAACTTTTTTTAGTTATAAATTCCTAACAATGTTTGTAGGGGAAATACGTTCCATTTTCCAAGTAATCAACTGGAAATGGTATTTCTAACACCCAACCCATTTGTGAATGGGCAACCCCTGACCTGTTTAGTTTAACTTTCTGCACCTTTACCCCTATGAGTAATATACTATAGATATTAAGTAAATGACATGAATTAATATAGAGATGTCTTCCATTGAGTCTTAAGATTGGAATTTATCATTAAGTCATGTAGTTAAATTATTTCATGTTATATCTGACCAAACTGTGGCCCAGGTACTGATCATTGGAGTGATCATCTAATTTATTATTCAGTATGAATACTCATGGATGCTGGAACTACAGGTGTAAAATGGGGTGATGTGGTGCACATGGAGACATATACCCTACTTATAATCAATCTTGCCCAATGTTCTGTGTTAATGACAGAGATAATATAAGCCTGGGAAGCCTGATGCTTTGCCTTTATATCACAGTAATTGAAGAGAAATTTAACTCATGCAATTTGGAGAGATTTTTCATCAATAGGTTTCTCTCTTATCTCTCTCATCCTCTCATCAATATGTTTCTCTATTAACAGAAGAAAATACATATTTCCATGCTAATTTAACTTTATACCCAAGTTAATTTCGAAAACATCCCTGTTAATGTTTTACAAATTATAAAACTATGTTTTGCTATATATGACTTTTTTCATAGCATAGGAAGTTGTGTGTGTATGTGTGTATTGTGTTGGAGGATTGAGAAATCTAGATGCAATAATTAATATATTTCATCCTCTTAAAAGAGCAAACTTTTGATAAAAGTGGTTTGTATGTTTAAAAGTAGTTTAGATAAACTACTTTTCTATGCACTTCAAAATCTGGTTTCTCCTTAAAAACTTACAAATTTCATCTGGTTTCTCTTTCAAGTATATAAATATCTCTTCTAAAGAGGATAACATTTAAAAGGATAATCAAAAGCAATGGAATATAGTCTCAAATTACTTCAATTTTTAAGAAAGGAATAAAAATTGGTATAGATAAGCACAAAGACAATTAATGAAAGTCCCCAGGGAAAGTTTTAGGAGCTGAGATTGTTTAGTCTAGAAAAGAGATGATTAGGGAATATTTTTTTATAATGGCCAAGCCTAAACATTAGGTTATACTGAGGAGAGAGCTGATATTTCTTCATTTCAACTGGACAAAGAAAGAATGCTTCTTAGTGGTTTTACAAGATTTGTTTTTATCTTTTCAATGGATTTATCTTTTCTCTCATTTCCCCTCTTTTTCCTCCCTATTTTCTACTTCCTTCCTCCCTTTCTTCTTGTGCAAACTGAGTGTCTGTTACATGCCAGGTACAAAGGAAATTAGGTTGTTAAGTTAGGGAAGATTTAATGGAGGAGGATTCTTGGATGTTTCAACATTTTATAAAACATCTATGTGTAAAATGGCATATGGTATGGATGGCACAGGAAGTTTCTCCCAAAGGCCACTTACTTTAGGGAAGTTCAGTCTACCTTCCACTTTGTTCATTCCAACAAGAAATTCTAGTAAAGTGGTTCAATGTCAGGGTGCAGAGTATTACAGAAATTTTTAAGTCTAAAACAGAGGAAAGGATAGCAGAAAACTTTTTTTCTATTACTGGTTTCACTGATAGCACTCAGAAAAACTAAGTCTACTTGGTAGGCTTTCTCCTACAAATTGCTACTCTGTTCTTTCATTTAATCAACAAAGAAAGATACTATTGATCAAAGAGAGCGCCAAATCAGGTGTCAGGAATATCTGGCTTATTTTTAGCAATTATTGATAAGAAACTTTGAATAAATTGCTTAACTGGTCTGAGTTTCATCTCTTTCTTCCTCACTATCCCTTTCCTCTAACATTTATATGACCTCTTTTTAGGAAACAGTCCTCTCACATCTTGGGGCTCATTTTAGTTCAGGATAGGACCTGGAAATACAGCATTCTACTAGGGTTGCTGCTGAAAAATGGGTCCACTAGGCCCCAAAAGAGTCAAAAAGATCAACCACAGCTGAGCTCAATGTGAGGAAATATGCAAGGATGAAGTAGTAAAGGATACTGAAGGAAGGCCAAGGAGAATGATGGACAGAAGATAATTATAATTTGGACCCAGGCAAACTGGTGGTTGGTACTGAAGAATATTGTCAAGCAGTGAATTAATTCCTGGGAGGGAGACTGGCAGAGAGAGAAATAAGCTTTGCAGGTAACTGGATCTTAGTCTTAGTCTTAGGACTTAGATCTTAATGAAATCAGTAAATGCTTTTAATCAGACCTAATGTACACACCTTAAGAATTACCATAATATATCTCTTTATGAATATAGTACAATGGTAGTTTTTACTAACTCAAATTTTCTCTACTTCCACTGCAAATCAGACTTTAAACTTTGTTCACAGCCTCCATTTCATGTCATATTTTGCCATCTAGTGGCTGAACGTGATATAAGGCAAAACCTACTCAAACTCAATCTATTTTTATTGAAAACCTGAAGCATTCAACTTTGCAAAACATTGGAGATTCTATGTCATTCTTTATAAACTATTTTGTTCCAAAGAGAATACATGGTGCATATGCTTTGGGGCTGAAACTTCAGGTCATGAAAGGGCTGAGCAACTTTGAGAATATAAAACTGAACAAAATTAAAAGGAAATTTTCACTCAGTTTTTCTTAGCATTTTTTTCAGTATTTCTTTCCCATTCCAAGTTTATATAAACTGAAACCCAATAGGTTTCTTTAACTGAGTCATTCTAGTTGGTTCATTTTATTACTGTATGCTAAAACCAATTAGTTCTCATTTAATTACGTCAAATGGTATAGATCATTTCCCCTATACTTTTCCAGCATTTCTTTTTCATTTGTATGCCTTATTTGTGAAGAAGATAGCACCTGACATCTTGGCGTTACTAAAAACACGGTTCAACTTCTTGTTGCCTTGGGCAAGACATGACACTGATTATTATGAAATTAGCTTCTAATTTAAATATTCTAGAAACTTGTATTCTTTGTTCCATCCAGCATCGGGTCCCTTTAGGACAGCTTAATGCAATGTCTGTACCACAGGGAATGTGTGAAAGGTAATCCACATTCACCATCTATGTTTGCCAATGGTCAATAAATGAAAGAGGTGACCACTGTGATGAACAGTTTGTGTGATGGTCTGAGAGGAGCACAGTTTACTTCAAACCACATTTGGAGAAAATGTTGAATGCACAGGAATTTAGTTTGGTTTAGTGGTTAAGAGCATGCTTTGGAGGGAACCGACATTCATGTTCTAGTTCCGAAACTAGCTACTGTCTTGTTTATTTAACCTCTTTAAGCTCTCAGTTCCTTTATCTGTCAAATAGGGAATTTTTAAGGATTAAATATAAAATATTTTATATAAAGTTTAGTCTTAGAACAGTGTCTGGCACATAGTAAGAATTTGATAAATAGAAGTTGTTATGAGGATAAAGCTGATAATGACTGGCAGACAACCCATGTTTTGCTATAAACTTCTAATTCTGGCTAAGTAACTTTTTACAATGTAAATTCTTGGCTTACTCTCCTAGAACTATGAGATCCTCCTTGGGGCAGCCTCCACTGTAAGCACTGTAGCCTGATTTGCATATGATGTCAAATGCACTTTACTTCAAATAAGAGAGAAAAGAGCGTCAAAAAAAGAGAAGAGTCCAAAGTCAAGGGCCTCATTCATTCCCATACTACAGGCTGGGCTGTGCCAAAGGGAGGAAATCCACATTTAAAACCTTGAAATGTGTTTTCAGTACTTGTGAAACTTTGAGCTGGAACAGGGACTCAAAAAGGAATAAGAACCACCTGGTTTATAATAGTATAAAAGCTCCTCTCCAGCCCTTGCAGGAGATGAGAAGGGAGGAGCAATTTGAGACCAAATGAGCCACAGAAAGGCAGATCAGAGCTCTTGTTCTACCACTTTCCAGGTAGCTTAATTTGGGGCAAGTCATTGAGCACTATGAAGCCTGTTCTTTTGACATATACAGGTAAGAATATGGCTTTTGTGGCAAACCACAGTTCACTGTGGCTGTAGCTTTGACATCTACAGGGAATAATGCAATCAGAAGGGCTCTCGGGACCACACTCTCCTGTGAACATGGAAACCATGAGAGCAGGTGCCGACCTGACTTGTCCCTCAGTGTGCTCTCTGCATGTAGCACGATGCTCAGTATGTTGTAGGCGTGTGCATCTTCTTTGTTGAAAGAAAGAGTGAGCTAATGCACTCATTGTATTTCTCCATCCTGAACCGCAGACCTGTATCTACACCTGACTAAAGGAGATTTCCAACTGGACATTTGGAAAGCTGCACAAACCACCTGGCAATACCAATTCTTGCTTTCTACCCTCTAGATCTATGGCTTAGTTCTGTGAATGGTGCTCCTGACCACCTCACTGTTCATGTCAGAAACCTAATTTTCATCCTTGTTTCTCCTCTTTTCCTCACTTCAGGAATGCTGTCATTTCTGACTCCTGACATTTTTTGGAAGATGTGCAGCTTTCTTGACCTCCCTTACTCTGTCCCTATTTCAGAACAGTCGACTGGTCTGAATCACTGCAACAACCTGTAAGATTGCTTTTCTCACATCCACTCTTACTCTCCTCCAGTTCATTCATGATGCAAGACAGACCTCTGGGAAATGAAAACATACACATAGTCGAAGCTGAAGAAAGGAGGCACAAGTTCTGGTTCAGGCTCTACTACAGCCTGGATAAGTGAATTTGGGCATGTCTCTGCCTCTCTGGACATAGGCTTCTTCATCTGTAATGGAAAGGCCCTGGACAGATGATTTCTAAGGATATTTCAAAATTTAAAATTCAATGATTTTTTAAAATTAGATCAAGCAAATGCCTTTTATGATGCTTTAAAATTGATTTTAATAATAGTGTTAGGTTAGATACCACAAGTTTTGAAATCTGCAGACTTGAAGTAGTGGCCAAATTATGAAGGATTAAGGACTCAGATTGACCTGATTGCCAATTCTGGGAAAGAAATTGACCACATATCAAATGTTCACTTTTAACATGGCTCAACCTTATTTCAAATTCAGTATCCTTGAACTGCCAAATGATTTTTTCTAGTAATGAAACTTCTGGCAAGTCTTATGCTTTTAGCTTTGAAAGAAATAAACAGAGTTTATAAGTGACCTTCAAAATTTGAAATGAAAATATGATGTTTACTTGTACACTACTAAAATGGTAATGGGAGAATTGTAGGCTCTCTGAAAACAGGGATCATGTCTATTTTTGCTCACCAATGCAATCCTTGCACACAAAATATCTATTCCAAAAATATTTGCTGAACCCATTAAGGCACATAAATGTTGACTCTTAGTTTACCTAGCTGATTGTCTAGCAAAGTAAAGTTTTGTGGACTATAGCCAGTTATACATGTGCTTCATTGAAGGGTATATGGTAGATTGATTATAAGAGTGGCCCTAATTCACCTCACATCCATGTCCCCTTCAATGTGACTCTGAAATCTTTCCCATCAAGAATTGGGTCTATTCCCATCCCTTGAGTCTAGGCTGGCTTTGTAACTTGCTTTGGCTAATAGAAGGTGGGAGAAATGATGGGGTGCTATTTTTAAGCAAAGACCTCAAGAGGACTTGCAGCTTCTGCTCTCTGTTGGACACTGCCTCTGCCCTCAGAACAAGTGTGGGCTGGTCTACTGGCAGTCGAGAGATTCTATGGGACAAAGATTAGTTGATCCATCCAAGGGTCTAGACTAGCCAGCCTTCAGCTAATCTGGTGCTGATGGTAGGTGAGTGGACAAGCACAGCTGAGATAAGGCAAGACTGACCCATATGAGCATAATTGGCAAGTAAATTCAGATTCACGAGAAATAATAAATGGTTCTTATTTTATGCTGCTAAGTTTTGGAGTGGTTTGTTACACAGTACTATCTTAGCAACATATAACTAATAAAGGGTGAAAAGAGGCTGACGTTCAGTCTATGATCCTCATAAGCCAGGAAATCTAGTGTGAATTTATGGCTGGGAAGAAGAAAAGGATGTCTTTTTTAAACTTGCATTTGAGCTAGCAGTTGTCCTTCCTAGCTGCTGGAATAGGGAACATAATTTCCCCCAATTCTCCGTTTGAGAATGGTATTTTAGGAGGCATACTGACAAAGTAGAATGAGTCCAGACATCATGTTTTTGTAGAGCTTGAGAACCCTGTTACATAAAACACAGTTGAAGAAATGAGATATTTATGCTAGAAAAGAGAGGTATGGGGTACATCAGAGACTTCAGCTTTCTGAAGGACTGTCAGAAGGCATAGAGATTTGGTCTCCTCTAATGCTTCCATGCATAGGATGTGGGGTCTTTGAAACATTGTAACTGAAATCACATTACTTCCCTGTGTTACAAACACTCCCATGGCTTCTCATGGTTCTTACAATGAGGTCCAACTTTCTTATACCTGCCTCCACCCTGTCTGACACCATGTGTACCACTAAGCCCCTCACTCACTAGTGTTCATACACATTGGGTTTTGCTGTTCCTTCAACACACAAAATTAAAGGAAATTAAAGGCTACCTCAGGACTCTTGTACTTACTGTTTTTTAACTAAATGAGGAACTAAATGATCAGATACAAAGAGCATTAGTAGGAGTAGGTTAAAGATAGCAGGGTTTGATCAATACAAGGAAGAATCAAGAATAAGAGCCCAGAATCCAGAACCCTGGCAGGAAATGCAGGTTTGTCTACCTGGAATGATCAAAGTGAGGGCTAATAACCTCCCATCACTGAAGTTGTAGAAGGTAAATTAGTTGCTTTGGGTTGTATGGGACACAAACTCATCATAAATTGCTTTAGGGTCAAAAGGAGTATCCTGGTTTACTTAACTGAAAAGTTCCAGCATGGCTGAATCCAGGTAATTAAATAATAACCACAGGAACTTTATTTGTTCCAGTGACAACCTCTGCTTCTCTCTGTCTTGACCTCATTGTAAGGCAGGCTGTCTCCAAGAGGAAGCACTGTGGCCTCCAGAAGTTTCAGGATTATATCCTGCCTGATTAGCAGTCTTTAGAAGAAAGAGATTTACTATTCTCTAAAAATTTCAGCAATAGTTCTGGAATTAACTATGTTTGGTTTGGCTTGGGCCATACTTCTGCTGTTAGCCAATCCCTGAGACATGGAGATGAGATACTTTGAATTGCTACTTCTGGGACTGATGATAAATCTCACCAACTACTGAAGCCAGAAATAGAATCAGCCTCATAGAACAACATGAAATGAAACCGGAGGAGGGCAGCTTCCACAGAATAAAATAAGGGCGTAGCTAACAAAAGGCAAGAGAAAGGGATGTTGAAAGGACAAAGGGACGAATTCCTTTGTATTACTAGTGATGTTCAAGGTTTTTAAAGTGGAGAAAAAATGGACTGCCTGACTTCTAAGAATGTGTCTGTCTCTGTTCTGTGACAGAGCAAAAGTCATTCCTTTGTCTTCACCTGCTCTGGCCCATCTCACAGGAAGATTCTATCATTTCTGGTGGCTTGAGATGAAGGCAAAATAATCTGTTGCAGGCAGCTGCTGGACAGGTGTCAGGGATGGGGAGAAGAAAATTGGATCTGCTCTGAGAGCAGAACCAAACATGTGGCCCAGCTTTACAGCCTGTCGCTGGAGGTTCCCTGGTGTGGGCTACCAAGACTACACTGTCATCTTCCCCACAATGTCAGAAATAACTGGAACCAATTATCATGTTACTCTGTGGCAGCCCAGAACCTCTCACTCTGAGGCTCAATCTGTCAGTGCCTTCTTTGAACACTGTAGCCTGACTTGGACGTTTGATGATCTCAAGTCCCAGTGTGTAAGGACTTTACTCTCTACTAGTTATTTCCAGTGTTTTGATCTTTCCCTTCTCAGGGTAGAACCTTTGCATAATAAGATGTTTCTTTACCAGAAAGTGTTTCCACTGAAACAAAACTGGAATTCAGAGTTTAGTAGCAAATGGTAAACCTGTGAATGGCTGACCCCTCACTCCACCACCAGCAACCTCTTTGCATGAAGCAATTAGAAAGCTCCCTTCAAGAGGGAAGTTTTGGGCTAGGCTTCAGAGAAAAGGGAGAGAGGGAGGGCTGCATGGTCTCTGGCCCAGCCTGGCTCTACAGACTAGATCTGACCAGACAGAGATGAGGGCTGTGGGCAATTTTCATGAACTTCATGAGTTACAGAGCTGTTTATTACCCATGGTGTTGCTGAGCCCAGGTGGCAAAGCGGATGAGAAGCTGGAGTGAGGGACAGTTTTCATTTCCAAAAGGAAGCCAGCTTGGCTTTGGGATACTAGTGCATTAAATCAGCTGCCCTTGGGGGTAGAAAGAAGTGACCAAGGAAGCCTGGATGAAGAAGAGTGAGGGGTCGGTGGGGAAAGGGAGCAAGAGAGGGGACCAGGGCAGCTTCCCAGCTTTGGTTTGAATGTCAGTGTGGGTAGAGGTGAATGAATGCCATTTACCAAGCTGGAGAATATAGGAGGAATTTTAGGTGAAATCTCACTCATTACACATTTCGTTAGTAAACACTTCTATGAAATTTCAATTAATTTTGAATGTAATATTAATACCCAAGGATTGATTATGAGTATATGGCTCTGTGTGAGCCTGTTTGCTTGTCCATGGTGGGTCTGTGCATAAGGCTGGTGGGGTGTGCAATGAAGGAAGGGTGAGGAAGAGCTCAGACCTTAGATTTAATTGACAAAACAACATCAGTGAAATAAGCCATTCCATTTCTCAGTGGGCAATAAATATTCTTGCTGGGGCAGTAATATATTTATGAAATCAGGATAAGAGATAGACTCTGAGAGTGACGTAGTTATAAAGTACTTTCTTAGATCATGTTTTAGTTGTTTAAAATTCTACTATGTTGAGAAAAATGCTCAGGGCCAACATAGGTGAAGATTTTCAAATTTCCCAAGAATGGCTGCAGCTTTGCCTTCCTTTGTGACCACTTCATTTATTTTACACTATTTCATAAGCTAAAACTAAGACTCCACTTTTAAATATATATTATTAGCTACTTTGTGTCTAATATAATTATTAATAAAATGCCAGCTAAAATTCACTGCCTACCATGTGCCAGGCATTAATCTGGGTTTTTTACTATTACTTGTTTAATCCATGTTGACTCCTTGAGACCAGTAAGTTCCACTGATAGTTCTGTTTTATAGATGAGGAAACTGAAGATCAAAGTAGTTAAGTAACTTACTGAAGATCCATACAGTTAGCAAATAGTGAAGATGTGAACTCAAGTAGTCTAACTGCTCAGCCCAGCAATCAGTCACATCAACACATATGGTAGGCAGCCTCCGAGCTGCCCCCCATGATCCCCTGCTCCTGGTATTCACACCTTTGTGTACTTCCCTCTCCTTGCATGTGAGCTGGGTCTAGAGGCTTGCTTATGATTAATAGAATACAGCAAAAATAATGGGATACTTCCAGGATTAGGTTATGGTATGGTCTGAATGTTTGTGTACATGCTCCCCACCCCAATTCATTTGTTAAAGTCTTAACCCCTAAAAGTGATGGTATGAGTAGGTGGAACCTTTAGGAGCATTTTCCAGGCTTTATCTTTTCCTAGCCTGATAGTTGAGCACGATATACTTATATAGATAAGACAAATGTGATCTAGTTCCAGGACTCCAATACAGAACTTGTGATTTTCATCACTCTTTGGGTTACCATCTTTTAGGGTGAATATTTTTCAAAAGGCTGAGTTACTTTTTTTGGTTTATGACAACTCCCCAGAGATTGATCACTGATTCCAAATAGAGACATTTATTCTGCTTTGGGAGCTGTTTGCAAAGCAGCTTTAATTAGGTGCTGACTCTTTATCAGTCCTCAGCAACCCAACTTAGACACGGTATCCCCAGAGGGCTCTTCACTGGGAGTTCTCAGCCTCTTCCCTCTTCCCCGGCTACCCCAGAAATGTCAGTAGGAGATTGTCTTGTGTGAGGACACTAGTGCCTCTCTACAACTTGCCTTCAGGTTCTCAGTGGTTCTACGTCATGTTGTAATCTGCAAGCTGAACTACAGTTAATGACCTGATTTTTATAATATTTAACAGGCTTTAAGGGAGTTCAGCTATTTGGAGTCAAATCTGGAATCACTTCAACTCAGCTATTTTTCAAAGATGTTTATTTTCTGTATTTCTGGCAGTGTTTTGCCAAGAAACACTGCTGACATGCTCTCAATAGTGGCATTCCAGACCCCTGTAGGAACCCCTTAGATGAGAGAAGTAAAGGCCACATCAGACTGAAGTCAGACTTAAACAAAATGCTGGGAATTTAAATCAATGTAAGCACATCGGAGTGTAACTAAATGAATCTTCCTTCTTCGCGGTGCTGGAAGATGCTCTGTGATTCTGGGAGTAAATTAACAGTGTTTCTCTCTGAACAAGCCATGACTTTCTTTAAAAGGCAGACAAAAGGAGATCTTATAATAAATTTTGTGCAAGTTGAGACGCAGGACTCCTGTTTTAAGAAAAGCTTTGAGGACTGATACTTAAAAGAATTATCAGAAGGAAATGGAATGATCTTAAGATCTGACCCTGAAGCACAAATTTCTTTAAAAATGCAGGTGTTAAAGTCAGTTTTTAATATTATGCATTGAATGCTTCCTGGCTTAGAAAGTATTTTCTTAGTTTCACCTTTTCCTTTATAAGGAGATGGGCAAATAAGTGCTTTCTTTAGTGGTATCTGCATAAATACTATATATCTTGAGTGAGGGCGTTTCGTTTTCTATCTTATTAGGCTGAAATCAAAAGCCCTGCACTCAGCACTCATTTCTTCCTAGCTGTTTGAACTGGACACATTTTGAACTGTTTTCTCTCCAAATGCTCATTTTCAAGGTTGTTACTATGATCTCCATCTGCACTTATTTCTCTTGAATTTGTTGATGCATAGGAAAATGAGCTGTTCTCCTAAAAATATGTCCTTTTAAACTGAGTTGATGAATCTTCAAGAACAGGGGGTAGAGACTAAGGTTGCTAAATATTATTTACTTCATCATTGGTTATTTACTGGGATCATACTACATATTATAGATTTTTGGAAAACATTGAGTATGTTATTGATGATATAAAGTTTAAAATATTTTGAATTAGTTTCTATTATCCGCACAATTTCACATGTACAAAAACTAAACACATAATTAATTAGCTGGCTCTCCTAAGACCCCTCAAAAATTTCATAGCAAAGTCAAGGCTTGAGCTAAGTATCTCACTTCTCAATCCTCTTCCCTTACAGAAGACAAGAATCGGGAGACATTAACACATTCAACAAGTAACAAGTCCAGTTATTCCCCAAGACCCACTCTAATAAGCTGCATGAATGCAGGACCTCTTCTCACGCTGGACGCCCATCTAGCACAGGCTGGGACCGCAGCAGAACCTCAGTAAATACTTGCTGAGTGAGTGAATGAATGAGCATCAAGTATGAGCAGTGGTTAAGATGAACAAAGAAGTACAGACACACTCTACTTTGACTAGCATGTTAATTTTAATTTTAATAACAACAGCATGTTACTTTTAAGTTTAATTTGTTCATACTTTATGTGGATTGATACTAAAATGATGTTGCATCCCTATTATTTTTCTTCTCGTGGCAGTTATCATGCTTGTTAATAACTGCCAACAAATGTTGAATCTTACCATGTCACAGGCACTTTTGTAAGTGCAATTCACTTAATACACACAACAAGCCTAGGAGGCTCTGTTACTATGCTTTTTTTTTTTATTACAAAGCTCCTTGCCTCTAGAGCACTGGGATTTGATCCTGGCAGTGGGAATTCTGAAGGTGTATTCCACCTCCTGGGCTTATGGGCCTTCTGTAAATATTCTTTTAACATTTGTCTCTCTCTTAAGAGTATAATAAGCTCTATGACACTGCCTTATCCATCACCCCTAGCACAGGACTTTGCTCATGTTAGTATGTGTCAAGTGAAAGAAGTAATCAACTAGCTAATTTCCTTAGTACACACTGATAGGAAAGAAGAGTTAAAAAGTGTGGTAGTTATCAGAAAATTTACAGACTTCTAAGGGGATATAGGGAGCATACAATACATTACAACAAATAAGAATAGCTGAATATTTAATGGAGATAGAGATATAGACACAGATATTCAGCATTTATAGTCTGCTTTTAGTTAGACTCACTTCCTTTCAGCTCTAGCTTTGAATAAAACCATAGTATCTTAGGTCTGGGTCAGTACAGATGTCGTAATTAATCAAAATTTGACCTTTTCCTAAAGAAGAAATCTATTTTTAGTTTAGTGGCTTTTCTGAATCATTTGTAAGTGCACTTGTAGACACAGAATGGAATAATTTGTAGACCTGAAATACTAAGGTCTATTATAACTGACATTTTATTCTGAATTACCAGTACTCCACACACTAAAATAATGATGTAATGTTATGAGGAATATTGGGGTCAAACTCTTTTAAATATTCATATTTATAAGCCATTGAGTACAACAGTCTTCAGCATTTCCTTAATTATGCTACGTATAAGTGAGAAATGCAAAGGGATAAATCATAGCAAGGATTACACTAATTGCTTATTTATTAATTGCCTTAAGATTTTAGTTCTTCCAGAGAGTTTTAGTCTGTAAAACGGGTGTGTTTAGCTCTCATGTATATCTCTAGCTACACATCTGTTTTAATAATTTTTCTGGGGGCTAAGTATATTGTCTTTGGAGGTCCAAAACAAATTCTACATTTAGTTTGTTATAAATTATCAAAACTGATGTTTGCTATTCATAAAACTAGGTACTTAGTTTGAGTTGAAATAAAAAAAAAAGAATATGCAATTTTAAGAAATCTCCTCTAAGACTACAGATGCTATAATGATGTGATTTGATTTTCCAGTAATTGCTGGCATTTCTCCCCCAAGGTAGTCACTTCCTTTAACTTCATCCTAGTTGAATTCCATAACCTCTCAGTCACTTTGCCTCCGGTTAGAGCTGCAGATCCAGGGCTGAAAGCCTGTGTGACAGGCCTGGTCTCTGACCTTGGCTCTCCATTCTCCTTTTCTTTCTGTGTGCTTACTCGTCTGGTGCTGCACAGAGGAGGGGGCAAAAGACAAATGATACTTCCTTAGGTGACTGCTCAGGGAAAGGTAGAATCCCTCTTCATTTTTCAGTCAAAAAATCACATTTAGGGCTGCCCCTAAGGTTGCAGGATCCTGGGCAAATATATTTTTTGTATGGCTTCTGCTTAACAAACAATTTGATTAACAATATACTATGAAACTCATAGACCCATAAGAGGCACAGTAATTTATCAATGGAGATTTAGAATAGTGGACAGAGAAAGAGTATTTTCATATTTGATTAGTGTCCAATCAGTGTAAGTAAAGATTCTCCACAGTGTCCATGCTCTATCCCTTTCTGCTGAGATCCAACTCCTTCTGTTCTTTATGGTCAAATGTGCTGTTCCCAGCTAATTTCATATCTCCCACTGTGAGGTAAAGGTAGCAATGCTGTTATTGCAAGCCTTAATTCCTTGCAACTCATTTTTATAGAAACTTGATCGGCTTGCTTGTGCCTTTCCCAGTACCATTTACATAATTCTGGCAGTCTCATTACTCAAGGTGGCAACTTCCAGGGACTCTCTCAAAGGTTGTTACTTGGCTTTCTTAATGATAATATATGCAAGTTTTATAAAGCATAAGCAGGAAAATATGAACAATAATTTGTTTTGTGGCTCTGTTAAATTCATCATCAGAAATATTACAGTGTAAGGACAATTCACCTTGCTTCAATGTCTTTCTTGAACTCGTCAGAATCATGATCTCTGCACTCCTAGATGTGAAATATTTGTTGTGGAAGCCATCCAAGTACTGGTTCATCTGTGTGGGCACATAAGTCAGTTCTCCAGAGGGCCCTGCAGGTCCTACATATGTCATGGTGCAGGGTGGTGTGGGAAGTCCAGCTGAGGGTGTCTCCTCACCTCAGCGATGACAGAGGTAGTCCACCCCACACACCTGTTGTTAGGACCTTTCACTAAAGCAGCCCTCCAGGGACCAGTTGGAATGCTTAGGACTCAGGCATCATTCCAAGTCTCTACTTTTTGACCCACAGGGAACTCTTTGTGACCTATTTGGGAAAGCCAAATATGGGAACTGGGTGACCCAGGCACGCTCTCTTTGTCCCAACATCTCTCTTTACAGCAGCATCAGGCAAGTTCAGAGCTCAGCAAATTTCGGAGAAGAGAAATCTACTAGTTTCTAACTTAGTGGAAGGAAGATGACTGTGGGTACCCTCATTCTTACTGGAAAAGAAGACCAGACTGAAGAGGGGAAATGGAGAAGAGATGATTGCTTCCCAAAAATGGTTTCTCCAGAACAGAGCTTCTTTATGCATCCCCTTTCTGTCCCTCTAATGGATGCAGAGACATGGGATGCATGGCCTGGATGCAGCATTTTCTGTTCTAGCGTTCAGCTTCCCCACGGACTGCCTGACTTCAGGGAGCTGCCCCTTCCGGGATGACACCCTTCTCAGGACAACCTGTACGTGCTCTGGTAACTAAGGGATGGGAGGATAGGTAAGGCCTGGCCAGTTCTGCCCCATGCAGGGCACTGTGGTGAGCAATGCTCCCTCCAGGGTGCCCTGTTGGGGTGGTTTCAGCTTTGTCTACCCAGCATCACAGCTCACCTTCTCCCTTTGCTTGATCCTGCCTCTTCTCCCATCCTCTCGCAGGTGCTTTTTTTCTGGAAATATCTTGTTCCCCAAATTTCATCTGAGTATCTGCTTCCAGAGAGCTGGTGACACTTCTCAACCCACATTTATATAGACTGGGAGGCCGTGGAAGGACCGGAGGAGGTTTCAGAGACAGTTCTCTCGGGGAAGGTGTCAGGCTTCATGTTTCCCTGGGACAGTGGGAGGCTTAGTTTCTTCCTCTTCATTTTTCCTCCTTCCTTTCTTACTTCTTCCCACTCACCTCCCTCCCCCTGCCACTTTCTCTCTCTTTCTTTTTTTCTTTCCAGAGTTGTGATTCTTATTGCTGATTCTTGGAGACAAGGAAAGACGATCTCACCCTCACATATCACCTTAGTTTTACAAGCATTAGTTAGTTTGTACCACAACTACACTATAAGCGTTTGGAGCTCAGGAACTTATCTTAATTTTTTATATCTTTGCCAGAACCTAATACAGTTCTGGGGATGTGATTCAATGTTTACATGTCTCTTCCTCTTCTCCTCCTTCTTTATAGAAATCATACAACTTATCTAGGTCTCTCATTGCTCTGGGGTTGTACCCATCCCGCTTTCTATGTCCACTAATGCAGCCCCAGGGTATCCACCAGCTTCTATTGCAAAGACTACTGTTCCACAATCTTAAGAGTTCCTGTGCCTCCTCAGCCTGACCTCCAGAGAACAACCCAGTGAGTTTCTCTAAAGAGTGAATCAAATCGTCTAATTCCAGTGGGTTTCCACTCAGTTTGTAGTGACACGTAGAATCCTTACTGTGGTCTAGAAAGCCCTACCAGATCTAGCCACTGCTTCCTTTCCTATGTCAGCCCCCTCGGTCACATGTACTAGACACACTGGTCTCTTTGTCCTTGAATATGTGAGTCCGGCTCCAAGCATAGGGACTTAGTCCTAGCTCTTTCTTCTTCTCAGAAGGCTATTCCCACAGGTAGCTGTCTGTGTGACTCTTCTTACTGTTCAGGTCTCAAATCAAATGTCACCTCCTCAGAAAGGCCTCCTTCACTGAGCATCCTAACTATAGCAGCCACTAGGACCCTCTCTCTCAGTCTATTCTATCATCTGCACACACGTAACACTAGCTAAAATTAACTATTTCTTTGGGTTTCTCTGACTCCTCTCTCTTGAAGTAGGATCCATGAGTGCAAGGGCTTAGTCATATTTTCTGCTTTATTTCTAGTACACAGAATAGGTCTTGATCTAAAGAAGCTGCTCAAGAAGAATTTGTTAATGCTTGAACTAAGATCTCACTCATATCTGTAATTATGCCTCCTAATTTTCTTGTTCCTAATATTCTTTTGTGTATTTTTCCTGTCCTATTCTTTTCTTGATTATACTCCCAATCCACTATTTATTTATTAAAATTTTCAGCAAACTAATTTTTTATTTTGTTGCTCAGGAGCCATGTCTATGTCTCCTAATTTTTTAAATTTCAATCTTCTATTTTTTGGGTTACTCTGATTTCATCAGCATTGACCTCACTCCAGGACTTTTACCCAACATGGCACATAATTCTGGGTTTCCTGTCCACTCTCCGCAAACCATTTAGGATAGACGACACACCTGATGCAGGATGAAATGTCAGCAGAAGTCAGTTGGTCAGACACTGCTTGGGGTGTATCTCCTGACCTGCCCTCTTGTGAACTCTTCTGCCAGTGAATAACTTTCCAATTCTTTGCCTTTAGATTGGTCTACTGGACAAGGAGCCCAACTACTGGACCAAAGCACTTAGTTGGTAGTCTAATGAGAATTTAGAAATAAGCTTATTCCTCTGTACCTGTGAGGTTAGGTGGTCCAAGATCTACATCAAGAACAAGAGCAGAGATGCACCCCAACCTCTCCCACATCCCTCCCGCCTTCTTTTATTCAACCCTACTGAAAAGGAGTGATATCAAGCTCCTACCTTTTATGAGACCTCAACCTTAGTCTGACTTTGAGAACTAGAATGGGAAGGTCGACTGACTTAGTTACCTTAAGAGCTTGTTGATAGATACTCTATGATGTCATGACCCGCTATTTTGATTCTGAATGACGGGAATACATTACAAAGAATAAAGGGTAAAGGAAGACCATGAAGTACTTATGTGGGGGACAACCAAGGACTTTTGGAATATGGGCAGCCTGCTACATCATCTCAGAGTAGGATGGACTAACGCAGTGTTTTCCTAGCTATCCGAAACACATGAAGTGCTCATTTGCCGAAGACAAATTTGAATGATTTCATTTGACTAAAGACTGGCAAAAAAGCATGGAAACTCCATCTTTCTATTTATGCTCTTTGTGCTGAAATTAATTCCTAGCCTAACATCTGGTTTTCTAACTTTTCCTTATGGTCACAAAGGTAAATAGAAATCATTTCCTTGCAGCAGATTCCAAAATAGAAGCTAAGGACAATAAAGACTTAATGAGGAAAGCACACACTTTTATATCCCAGTAGCTTACTGAAGAAAGTAAAAGCCAGACTCATTGTTTGCATTTCTTCTTAAACCTGTAAAGGCACACACATATGAATTACAAGTCTTCTGTTTTAATTTTTGGTTTTCTTCAACTTATAAAATGATTTGCACAATGGGGAATTATAACTAGCCTTAAAAATATAAAAATAGTTCAAAATATATACATATTTATATTAAATACTAATATTTATATACATATCTCATGTATATAGCATATATCTCAAATGTGTATGTTAAGTTACGTGAAGCATAACCAAGTCATCAGAGCAATATGTCATTTAAAGCAGACTTCTTTGTATGTTTTGCTTTTTTTAGAAAGTTGGACATCAATCCTTGGAATTGAATTTTATCACACACAACTTCTATGTAACTCTAGCCTACCGGTTATTTTATAGAGAAAAGGAAAAATTCAAAATTGTTACTCTTGACCATGAACTTATCTCCTGGGAAGTGAAGAAATATTTGGCCATGAGCTTTTTAATGACATGGTAAATTTATTAATATCAAATTTAGCCTGGTCACAGCATTTGATTCTCTTTAGCCACTCTGTCATATATTATTCTCTTTATTGTCTCCATTCATGCAGACCCCTTTTGATTGATAGGTTTGTCATTGAATTCATCAGAATAAAGTGCTTTAATGTCAATACTAATGAAAGGTTTGGGAGTGTGTAATATCCCAACATACACATATATTGAGAAGAGCTTTCTCTACTGCCCAAGTCAGTTTCTGAGACATTCATGTTTCTAGTAAATCTTGGCTAAAGTCAACAGAAACAGGGGAGAGAAGAATGTGTGGCTGTGCAGAGCAGGCGGGAAAGGCTGCTTCAGCTGGACACAGGAGTGGAGAGCAGGGAGGGGAGGACCCAGGAGGAGTAGAACTGAGGCTGGAAAACCAAAACCCAGCCAGTGAGTAGAGAAACTGGAATTCCAGGTTAAGGATTTTGGACTTTTTCACGTTAAATTCAGTTGGTCCTCATCACTCATTGATTCTGTATTTGTGAATATGCCTCCCACGAAAAGTTACTTGTAATTCCAAAATCAATATAGTAATTTCACAGTCATAAGGACATGCACAGAGGGGCAAACAATTTGAGTCACCTGACAAGCAAGTGCCTGACTGAGGCTGAACAAGGTGATGCTCTATCTTCCTGTTTCAGCTCTCAGACTGTAAACCCAGATCCTTCCCACAGCACACTTAGTTCCATTCTTTCTTAGATCTCTGTGCATTTTGTTGGTGATTTCACTGTTTGAAATGGCCCCAAGAATAGAGCTCAAGTGCTGTCTAGTGTTTCTGCAAGCAAGAAAGCTATGATGTGGCTTATGGAGAAAATATGTGTATTAGATAGTGTTAGATAAGCTTTGCTCAGGCATGAGTTATAGTCCTGTTGATTGTGAACAAGGTTATGTATTAGTCAACTGATGAAAATATTGTGACTAGAGGCTCATAGGAACCTAACCTTGTATGTCACCTAGGAGGAATGGTGCCGTAGTCACTAATTCATTGCTCATGGTGACTTTACAGAACATATCTATCATGATTAAGGAGAATTGCCTGTGATTTTTTTTCTAAATGCAGTGGGAAATCACCAAAAGGTTTAAAGCAGAAGATATGCTGCAGAGTGTGCCTGTGCATCTCTGTGCCCTTTTTGACGATTTAAGGCAAGAGATATCTGCCTGCATGTTTTGAATAGCATTTAGACTTCAAGTTTTGTTATGCAGAGTATTGCAATCTCTAGTAGGCCCAGTATTCTTTCTAACTGTAGTGCATGTGTGTATATGTGCACACAGTCACAGCAAATATATAGATATAGTTCAACTAGATGTAGCAGCTCCTATAGTTGCTTCATTATCTCATTCAACAAATATTTTTGAGCACCTTTCGTGTGCCATTTACGTTTTTAAACACTGAAGACTGTACTGTGGACATAAAATCCTTTCATGGAGTTTATAATTTAGTGCACTAGTTCTCAATCCTGGATGCACACAGGGAGAAAAACTAAAAATCCTGATGCTGGCCTATACCCCCAAATCAACTATCTGGGAGCGAGACCAAAGCATCACGTTTTGTCTTTTAAATTTCCTGAATGACTCTAACATATGACCAGGAATGAGAACTGCTGTTCTAGTGGAATAGCAACCACTTAAATGGTGCTTATTTTCTGTCAGGCATAATTTTAAGCACTTCATGTATGATATCTCTTTTAATGCCCACAGTAAACTTCTGAAATAGTTACTATCATATCCCTATTTGACAGAAGAGAAAATTGGTACACCGAGAAGATGTGTAGACTGGCCAAGGTTATGGAGTCAGCAAGTATCAGGATCATACCTGGGTAGTCAGAGTTCCTGCTCTTAACCATTACCCCATGTTCTCACTGGCTTCAGTCTGTTGGTCCAGGCATGGGCCCCTAACTCAAGCCAGTTAGTAATATTCCCCAAGAATTTTAAAGGGTAGGAGTGGTAGGCATGGGAACCTATTAGGCTATTTATTAGAGGGCATGATGCCTCCTTGTGAAGGAAGACATTCTTCACTAGAGATGAAGCTGTTAAGAATTGAGGAGTGTGGCTGATAAGCACTGGAACAACCCACAACCCTTATTTTAGCAGTTTCTAAAGCCCAGCCAGATAGATCCCTGCTCTTCCTGTGATTTGTCTGCATGAACTTCATTTGAATTCTGTTAACCATCAAATTTGTATTTTGTTTAAGCTAGTTCAAAGTAGGAGTCATTTCTGAATAAAAGTGTTGACTAAGCCATAGTCCATTGGCTATATCCCGTAATGACTACATTTAGTTCACTCAAGTAGCAATTTTGAATGAGCTTATCATCAACTCTCCATCCACGATTCCATCATGATCTCAGAGTCTCTCAATTTGTGAGGCTGAGAATGTTGCCTAGCCTGTAGCACAAGTGGCAGTGTCTTCAATAATAGCTAATTCCTTCTGAGGAACTGCAATCTCTCAAGAGTGACTACTGGTGCATATGGGCAGCTGGACTTCCATAATGCCATCCTATCGGTAATAGTTTAGCCTTTGCTGAATCCAGGATCACGAGAAATCTTTTAATAGCCTATGTTTTGACTCCACACATAGTCAAGAACATACAATATGTTTCTTTGCAGGATCCTTTATTTGTTTTAATTTTGGATGGAAATCTCCTAGTATATTTATTCCAGACTATATGCTGATTGACATCAAGGCAATCTTTGTGCATTTGGCCTATTGTGTCTAACATGGAGTCTGCTTAATTTTCAGGCTGTAGAATGGATTAATTTTTCCCCTGGTGGCATGTAAGAGTGGTTTTACACAGCAATGAGGTATCACCTCACAGTTTACACCAGTCCGAATGGCTAGTATCAAAAAATAAGAATAACGAATGCTGGTGAGGATGTGAAGAAAAAGGAACCCTTGCACACCACTGGTGCAGCCACTATGGAAAGGAGTGATGGATCGATAAACTAAAATTAGAAATATCAAACAACCCAGAAATTCCATGTCCAGGAATTTACCCAAAGAAAATAAAATTACTGATTGAGAAAGATATATGCACTCCTATGTTTATCACAGCATTATTTACAACAGCCAAGATAGGGAAGCAATCTAAGTGTCCATTGATAGATGAATGGATAAAAATGTGGTACATATGTACAATGGAATATTACTCAGCCACAAAAAAGAATGAAACCTTGCCATTTGTAACAACATGAATGGGCATAGAGGGCATTATGCTAAGTGGCATAAGTCAGACAGAGAAAGATATGATTCATCTGTATGTGGCATCTAAAAAACAAAACAACGGATAAAGAAACAAAACAGAAATAGACTTACAGATGCAGAGAACAGACTGATGGTTGCTTTTGGGCAAAGGGGGTGGGGAATGGGCAAAATAGGTAGAGGGGTTAAAGAGGTATAAATTTCCAATTATAAAATAAATTAGTCATGGGGATGAAGATACAGCATAGGAAATACAGTCAATAATATTACAATTTGTATGTTGGCAGATGGTAACTATACTTATTATGGTGACCATTTAGTAAGATATATAATTGTCAAATCACTATGTTGTATACAAAAACCAATATAATATTGTATAACAAGTTTATTTCAATTTAAAAACAAGAGTGGTTTTACAGTGCCTGCTGTTGTCCAGTTTTTTTTTAAAAAGTAAGATTCCACCAACCCTAGATGATGATGGTGTAGGTAATCAGCAGAATGTGTAGGACATGAGCAGACCTTCAGTGGAATATGAATTTAACAGTTCAAAATTATTCTGGAACTACATTATTTTCTGTAACTGCATGAATAACTACAGAAGTCCAGAAGACCCTCTTACAAATACTGAATCATTGCATCTACAGCATTTATAAAATCTCCCTGCTGTTAACAGCATTCTAGCTCCAACTTACTGACCCCTTGTCTGGTATTGTATAATACATACTTCGTCATCTCTTCTCTTTCTGTATACCTCACTCCCAGTATACTACAGTTTGATTTGTATATAAAGCGTTGTGAGTTTTCTGTTGTTAACCTTTTATAATTATGATTCCCTGCAGGGGCTTATCCTCAAACCTTACAAATCTGCTGTCTGCAGTGAATGAAAGCATGAGATTGCTCCTTCTGGCTCCACGCACTATGAATCCTTCTGACCAGCAGGCGGCAGCAGAAATAAATAAATAAGCTAAACAATGAATGACAAAGACCCAGAGAAATTTTATCCTCTATCTAAATCTTCTTCTAGTTTCCCAGCCTTATTTTATTTCTTTCTCCCTAATTTTGCAGAACAATTACTTGATGTAGCAATACTAGTTTTAATTTGCTGGGGAAGAATCAGAAAGGATGGAAACAAGAGTTTTTTGTATGTTCGATTTGGTTTTTCCTGCCTTGGTGCTTGTCTGCCTCAGGGAGGTCCCTCAGCAAGCCTTCTGGCAGTTGTTGAAGACATCTCTTCACCCCTGGCTGTACTGAAAGCCTGAGCTCATGAGGATATTATGATGGGGGGACCAGAAAGGACAGGAGGAGGTGATTAGAAGGTACAGAGAATAGTGATTCCTCAGGACTGGGAGGCAGACGGCTGCAGGTTCTAGGAGCAGTGGGATCTGCAGTCTCCTCCCCGGACTGTGGCTGGGGGCAAAACATATGGATGTGGGTGTTGGGTAAGTGTCAGGGCAATCAGGGAAGGTGGACAGCTGGAGGTGCCATTCCCAATATTTTGTTCTGCACAAGATTACTGGGATTGTCATCTGAATCTAGGGTAGGAGATGCACCAGAATATTAATGACTAAAACTGAATGTCTGATAAATCAATGTAAATACAGGCTCAATCTCAGATTTATTTGGATTAGGAGAAAATACAGTTAGATGACACTATTCTAGACCCTCAGGTCTGTAGTTCTATCCTTTGTACAATCTTTGGATTTTTATTCTGCAGGAATACCTTGTCCCATAACGGATAGAGTTGCAATTTTTTCCTAGCAACTTCCTCTGAAGATGAAAAGTATAGATATTTTTCATCCCTCCATCAAATGACAGGAGCTCACTTCCCTAGGGTTGCTGTTGAAGGTATAGGTACCCCTACCAGGCACTGAGTGCCCTTGGGGCTTCAGCCCTTCTATTTTAAATCTTGTGACAAGTGAACATAGGAGACAAATGGGACTGCCTTATAAAACATTATCTACACTTAAACTATTTCTACCCACAATCTCAGTTCAAAGGCCAAGAAACTCAGGATATAATAATTTTTCCACTTAAGACCTTGAAAAATTAAATTAAATATATATTTACTAAACTTAATTCCAAAACTGCCCCCAAATCTTTAAGACTTGTCATTTCACTGATATTCCTTGAAACCTTAAAAAAGCAAGTTATCAGTTGCCAAATAAAAAATTTTCTTATTTCTGTATTTGGTTCCTATCAATAACTGTAGATAAATTGAGGTATAAAGTGATAAAATGACATGTTAAGCATCAGTTACAAAAATCAACTCTACAGCCTTGTGACAGCCCCTGCATTCAGAAAATCACATTTTTCACTAAATTATAAGAGAAACTTCTTTCACTGAAGTTGTTATTAATTCCTTGCTTGTAGGCGTTTCTGAGTGAAACGCTTTTATTTCATTATTGAAAACCCCATAGACAAAGTGAATAGTATAACTGAAAAATCAAACTACATATCAGCAAGGAGTAAAGATAAATTAAATAAATTATTTTTGGTTATATAGAAATATAGGCAATAAGGATCACACAAATCTCCTAGGTCATCTGAAAACTTTTAAAAACCTCACTGCAAATGTTTTTGGTAAAATCTTAAGACCAAGCGCTATGTTCTGATCAGCACCCTGAAATTTACCCAGTAGGGGGCAGTCAAAGAGTGGCTTATAGAATTCAGTTTGTCCAGGTTCTACATTCTTTCAAGTAAGGAATATTTAATAATACTCTAAATTCCTTCAAGTAAGCTTCTGTGTGTAACTCTATAAAAATCCTGTGCATTTGTTACACCATTTCTGGGTGCTGGATTCATTGCAGTATGACAATTTTCTCCTCACAAAATGCCAGTTTCCTTTAAATTATTCCGGATTTGAAATTTGTGAAGTATTGTTAACTAGATTATCTTTAATGTGGCCTAACTAAAAGACTCACTGCAAAACAGAGTGAAAATTTCTGCTGTGTCTGTGAAGAGTCTGAATATAATTTAGAAATGTTGAATGAAGGATTTATCTAGAGTGTGAGGGAGAATAAATAAAATGAGTTGCCAGATAAGGAAAGATAACTAAAACTTCTGTTTACAGTCATGTCAGGAAAGTCAGACTCTTGGTTTCAATTTCCCAGTTATTCAAACTACTAAATCCCTCTGAGAGACAGTGGGATAGAAATGCCCTTTTGGGGAGAATTCCTTGTACTTTCAGAAGAAAATTGTATAGAAATAGACATGTTTGCAGCACTGTAGCCTCATATTCATATCCATAGCCCTAATTCATATCCAGTCTGCGCCCCCCTGCCACCCAACCCCTAGAAGTGGTGAGTCAGCTTAGTATCAGAATCACGAACTTCAAATGAAAATGATGCAAACTTTAGTTTTAAAAATGCATGAAAATTCAAGACTAACTTTAAAAAAATTTTCCCCAAATTGCTTTCACATGCTAGTTGGAACAGACATCAAGCAACATATTAATATTCAATTCAATTCAGCAAACAACTTGTTGACTCTGTGGGGGAGCCCATGTGCCCATCACTGATGGAAGAAGGGAACAGAATTAAGACCAAGGTAAGCAACCACCGTTGTGGAAGTTGTCATGGGAGACACTTCCTGCCCACTCTGATGGAATGTGAATGTGATGCTCTTGACCACTTATCGTGCCAGTGGCTCTCAAAGAGTGATGCATCCTCTGCCCACTGCAACCAGCAGCGTTAGTGTCTTGGCACTTGTCAGAAATGCAAATCAATAAAGCTGTGCTTGGAGCCCAGCAGTCTGTGTTTTAATAAGACTTCCAGGTAATTCTGTTGGTCACTCAGTTTTGACACCCAAATCATTGCCCCTGGGCAGGTAAATTAATATACCTGATACTGGAAGAAAGAACTGGGCACATTTAACCCAGATGCCCATTTTTTTTTTTTATCAAGTGCGTGGTAGGCAGGGGCCATGACTTCTCAGATGCTTCTCTAAGCACAGACTTTTCCTGCCCACCTGGGGATTTTGATTGTAGGGTTCAGTATCACATTTGACTGCAAAATGTATGTCACATCTTTCAACCTAGCTCTCTTAGTAATAAAGGTAATATTATGGCTTTTATCACCCTTATTCCCAGCCTTGCTTTTCAGTTGATCCAGATTCAAGGCAGGAGAGAGGGATTCTGTTTAGTCTCCCCTTGAAAACTGTAATGAAGTTTAGGATCTAGAAGAGGAGATGGATTTACATGAAGTTTAAGTTTAAGACAGTGTAAATCTTATAGTCTTGACACAATTACCATCTCTAAAGAACCCATAGGTCTCTTTGCAATATAAAAAGTTGTCTTTTTTGTTTCTTCCGCATTTTTGTATAGTTTTCTTGATCTCAGAAATAGTAACTTGATCCTTATAGCAAAAGTAGGTATTTTATAATAAGAAAAACCAAGCTGTTCACACATCTTCTTTTACTTAAAAAAAAAAATGCCTTTCTCAAAATGTCTTAGGAAAACTTGGAGGATGGATCCATTTAATGCTCATTTTAATGCACTGAAGTTGGTAACTCAGAGTGTTTCGGGTGACTTCTTTCAGAATTTTGCATTATAAAAAAAAGCACAGGCTTTGCTTGTATTTGGAAATTAAAATTCCTGTTCCACTTCTCATTGTGAATTTCAGTCCAGGCTATCCCTTGCTGCCTGATGTAAATTTCTCTTCCTTGCTTGTCTCAGTCACCAGAGACCCATTCTCCTCTGATGCCGATAAAACTCATGGCTGGTCTTGCCTGATATTTAACCTGTGCTCCTTCATTATCTGTGTCCTATTTTCTCATTGTGAAAAGACAGCATGTTGCTCTCCTTTATATTCTTAGCACTGTAGATGATACATACATGTGTGTTGATTATATTATTTGGTATGCATCTTTTAACACTTTTATTTCCAAATATTCAACAAATGACTCAAATTTTACTTACAAAACTTTTATACACTTTAGTCGTGTTATTTTAATTCATTAATTTAACTTTTGAACCCATCATTTTAAAGAAGTCTCATAGAGACATAAAGTAAATTGGTGCTTGACTCGGTCTGGGAGCATTGGGGAAATAGAGAGTGACTGCTCATGGGTATGGTGTTTGTATTTGGGGTGATGAAAATACTCAAATCGGTGGTGGTGGTTACACAATCATGTGTACATATTAAAAACGCTTGAATTATACATTTAACAGGAGTGAGTTTATACAGTATATGAAATATCTCATCCAAGCTATTATTGAAAACAATTTCATAAAGACTACAGAGTGATTCAGATAGAAGAAATTTCAATATTTTGACTTAGATACTGGTAGATTTGTCGCCATACCTAGGATAACTTAAAGAATATAAAGATTTGAAGTCATGAAATCTTTATGAAAAATTCACAATCTTTTTCTCCTCGATTTCTCTTTTTCATAGCTATATAAAAAGTGTGCTAAATCTTGTTTTATTTCTGGTAAGATTTTATTTCTAAATTCCAAACTTTCTAAATTTTCTTACCCAGAAAGGGGAGTTGCCTTTGATCAACTTCTCATTTAACTGATTTCTCATGTAAGATGGAAAGCCTGGTTGAAACCTGCTGGAGAAATGGGGGCAGCATGGCCACTTGGCAGTCAGGCGGGTCCATCTCTTGCCTCAACAGTGTTGGGGTCGCACAGAGCCGGTGACTCCCTTTCCCAAGCTCCCCATCATCCTCCAACCTCCTTTCCTGTCACAACCTTGTGGATTATCTTGGCCACCCCTTGCCTCCAGGACCCGCCAACACTGTTTTTTGTGGTTAGCTCCTTACTGCCCAGCAGCCCTGAGCTCCCAGCTTTGCCAGAATTATTCCGCTTTGGTCTAGCGGCTGATCAACCGGCACCGGCGGGCCTCCCACGCTTACCTCGCTCAGGGCTTCTGTTTCCCCCATGAACACGTGGCTCCGGGGGCCGTGGGCGCCTCTCCTGCCAGCAGGCAGACCAGCACGAGGGCGCTGCACGGCTCTGTGGCGCGGAGACGCTGCCCCATGCCGTGGGGGTGGAAGCCCGGGACACCGTGGAAGCTGAGGTGGTCCTGGAGAAGAACCTGAACCAGGCGCTTTGGGATCTGCGTGCCCTGGGTCCTGCCCGCACTGCCTGCCATCTCCATGACTTCCCGGAGAGCCACTCTCTCGGTGAGGAGGTGAAACTCATCAAGGAGACCAGTGACCATCTGACTAACTTTCCAGGCAGGGCAGGGAGCGTATTTATTCAAAAAGCTCACCCTCAGGCACTCCTGAGAGCCTCTGGAGCCCAGGGGGCCTTTGAGGGGGCGCTCTGCCTTCTCCTGGTGTCAGGGTTTCTGCCTGAGCCTCTCCCTGCAGCCAGTAGACCACTTTTTAACCACCCTGGAGCCCTCTCCCAAGCTGAGGACAATGTTTTTTTTTTATGGGGGGGAGGGGCAGGGGGGAGGCGGGGGAAGGAAGGAAGAAAGAAATGGAGAAGTTATATAGTGTATCACCAGCAACCCAATGGTCTACTCTGTTATTAAAAATGGTTACATTGTTTATTATCCTTGTTTTACAGGTGAGAAAACTGATGTATGGGAGACATTAAGCCCAAGGTCACCCTGCCTGTGAGTGACAGAGCCAATTATGAACAATCTATATCCAGAGCCTGAACACTTAACCAGCCCCCATTGCAGCCTCCACTGAGTAGATCACGTTTTGAACAAAACTTCCCCATTGCCCAGGCACATTCCCTGTGCAGATGGGGAAATAACACAGCATTGAAGTGTCTACTAGAATGGAAAAACAAAAAACAAGAAAACAAGATTATGACAAAATACTGAACTAGAGTAGATTTTTAATAGGCTTAACCAGTATGAGCATTGTTCCTAATTTGTAAACCTAGAAGCCTGCTGTCTACTACAGAATCTAATGAGGATTAATAATGATAATGTGTATGAAAGTGTGTATTTCCTGTGAAGACCCAGTAATTAGTGATTTACATATGAATATGAATTGCATTTTTACCAATCATGCAGGTCTTCTTTTATTAACATATCATGCTTTATAGCAGAAAGTCAAAGTGCTTTTAACTGTTTTATTAATAACCCAGCTGTTACGAAGTTGGGACAAATATCTGCAAAATTCGTAAAGTTTGTGAGAACAGTATTGAGAAGGGACAATAAGTACATATAAGAAATGCTTATTTTAGTGTTTTCATGTGGATAGATGGTATTGCTAGTATTAGTACTATAATTTCCATTAATTAATTAATTCAGCAATATTACTATGTACTCTCCTGAATTTCTAAAGTTATTTAGGCACTGGAGATAGAGCCACCCAACGAGATAGACCAGGACCATTATGGAGTTTACCTTTCAGAAGGGGAGAGAGAAGGACAACAAACAAGGAAAATAAACAAATGAACAAGAGAAAGCCTGGTAGTGATGAGTGCTAATGGGTTAGCAGAAAGGACTTGGTTTACAGTGGGATTAAAACAATCCTCAGGGTTCATTTTGCTGGTACTGAGACAACTCAACACTTGTAAACTATTGATCTTGCTACAAAAAAGTCAGCTGTGTTGCGGAGACTCTTGAATAGAGTTAAGTTCTTTATAATTAGAGAACTATACAACAATAAAAAACAATTTTTGCAAAGTGCCTGACAGGGTGGAAACACCCCTTACGTTATGTGCACTAATGGAATAATTTGATTTTGTTTTTGTTAAAGGTAAAGTTGCTGAACTCAGCAGTGCTCTCTCAGTAGTACCTCTGAGCAGCCTCTGCCACCTCCAAGCAAAACCCCGCTAGTTAAGGGACCTTGATCAATAACATAATCATCTGTATGTTCTTGCCAGAAAAAATATGCTCATTTTCCTCCTCGTCTTTTCTGGAGAGTTGTTATTTTATTTCCCACTAATTCATCATCTGTTTACTGTTGATCTTCAAACTGCAGGTACAGCCAGGTGGGTGTAATGTGAGCCTTTTAAGTTCAGATGCACTTTAGGACAAGCAGGAGCATAAAATCTTGTGAACCTAAAAGGTAAATTCATTTTTGTGTAGTTCTGAAGCTTTGATTAACTTCAACTGACCATTTTTGTGTGTGTTTTTATGTGGTTGCTTTTCAGTAGTAATTGAGCTAAGAGGGAATTAATCTATGGACTCAGATAAAGCTTGGTCCCTAAAAGGTGAAATGGTCAGCACACAATACTTTATATCTATTGTGTCCACATGCCTTTCTCCTTGCATCATGGACAAAAGAAAACTCTTCTGAAAGGGGGCCGTTAAAAAACGAATCTGTAGTAATATCAGCTTGTATCTTAGAAAGATGATGTTTCTTTGAATGTATCACAAGGGTTTACTTTCATTTTAGGGGAGAGTATAACCTCCTTACTTTTTATGTATTACTTTCCATCTTTTTGTCTCTTGCTATTTTTTTGAATGAAATGTCATTTTAAAGTCATCAAATCAATTGTGAAAATTCAAATCACACTGCATTAAATGTAAAAGTTTTCAGGTTACTGATTTTATGAAACAGTATGTTCAAGGTACAAAGTAGAGTTTTATAGCATGAACTATGTGGAATTGTCATTTTGTAGGTCCAAAACTGTTAAATACTAACAATTTCATAGAGTTCAACATTAATCAGACAATCCAAGATAACTCTTCAAATTTACTCAATTTTCATGTAGACAGACACATCTGAAATTACCAAGTAAAGAAAAATAAATTGAAATCTCTGTAAGTTGTGTTTAGAGTAAAAAAAAGATTGGGTTTCTCTCTCTATTGCAATTTAGAAAATATCACGTATTCCTAAGGAGTCCCAAGGCTGCACTCCAGAGAACAGGTGATTAGTGTGTCATTTATCTGATTTTGTTTCTGATTATCTTTGTTTTGTTTGTAAAGAGCTAAGCACTATTCTTTGCAATGAGTGATTCATAGATGTCCACTAGGGCCATCTTAAGGAGGTGTCCTTTTTTATTCGTGCATTAACAACTTATTTGTGTTCTCTGCCTTGAGAAAATGCTACTGCATATTGTGACAGCTAAGGTAAACTCAGTATAATGGAGTCAGTCTAAGGTTTGCTTAGGTCATATAGCTAGGGTTGTTGTGTTGGTAAAATGGGAACTGAATTTGATGATGACACTTTGATAGTCCTGAGCAGGAAACCCTGGCTGCTTTTTTTTCATCCCCCTAAACAGACCTTTGAACATACGAGGTACTTGGTGCTCATTGAGTTGAACTAAATATTAGAGATCATTTGTAGAGCACACAAAAGACAGGCAGCATTCAATAAAAGATTGATTAGCATGCAATATATTGAAAGAGTAAAGGACATTTAAAATAATTATAAGTGTTTGAAATACAAAAATTGTCTTCCTAGGGAACTGGATAAAAACTACTAAATCTGAGTTTTATTAGGTTTTCATTTTCCAAAAGTGTAGATTAGTATTTTAGTGTAGAAATTAGTGTAGTAATTAGTGTAGAAATGTCTGAACATTTCTGGAATAACTAATAACTGGGTTGAAACCTCACCAAAGGCATGCAGAGTGCAAAGCTGTGAACAAAGTTGATAGTTTATCATTCTTAGTGTTGTCATAGTGCACCAAGCAGGCTCTTCTAAGTTGGGTTACAGTTGCTTTTTAGTTCTGCCTTTTGTTGGCATAACATATGTGAACTTAATCTTTCTTGGCAATTCTCTTTGCAGTTAAGTAGTCCTGGCTCTTGCTCCTTGCCCCTCTCTCTAATGTAGTTTTAACTATGTACTGAAATGTACTAAAATGATATGTAAGCACTGTCTTTAATTAATTGTGCTTACAGCTAGCATCTGGAAAGTATAATAGAACATCTGCTTTGCATACAGCCACCTAAGGATTATTCGAATCTGGTATTTTAAATCTTTTTATATTGTAAGTATCATGTGTTAGCCACACAAATACAAATGATTTGAAAAGAAATTAAGCAAAATGGCTATAGTTTAGTACTCTAAAAGAAACAACCAGGACATAAGATTAAGTTTTATTTTATTTTTGTTCAATTAAGGAAATTTATTCTTTTCTTGATTTGTTTTGGATGGGGTGGGAAGTGTACAACAGTTGGGGAGAGAATCTGCAGAGTAAATGCTATACAATATTTCATAGGCACAAAATGAAGATGAAGGGAGTGTTATCATCTAGTTGGAAACAATTTCTAATGCTTGAATTATATTTGGGATCTTCTTTGACCCCAGAGTTGATTTAAGAGTGTGCAATTTTTAAATGTGTTGTGTGACAAAGTCTGTTTCACAAATGTGTATTTCTGCCTTATACCATCTTTTCATTCTTATTTGACACATGTCTTTGAAAAGTGCAGTTCCAGTAAATATGACAATTATATAACTTCTTGACACAAAGGATGAATATCTTTGTTTCTCCTTCTAAGTCATAGTATTTACAAGATACTTTTATTTTACTACATGGAATATACATACTTATACACTTTATGTATATATGCAAATGTATATACACACAAAAATAGCAACATTTACTCTATCTTTATTATGGCTTTATTAGAAGCCAGAATGTATTAAAATATTCCCTTCATGATCTTTAGAATCTTGCAAAGTAAATAGAATAGTAATTATGTTTTATTAATAAAGAAAGATACTTCTTTAATGAACAAAACAGAAGTAATCAAGTTAGTATTGATTTGACTATTACTGGACAAAAAGATCCACATGGATTTGATGTGAAGATTTTCAAGCAGTGAAATAACTAGTTGAGTAGTTCACTTTGCACAATTAATTCATTCTATTTCATGGATGTAGACTAGTTCTCAGCCCTTTTCAGGCACTGTGCAAATATATAGATAACTCGGCATAAATTCATTTGTACTAAACAACCAGAGCAGATAGCATACAGATAATAGTCAAGGAGTATCATGTTCCTAGGGAAAGAGATCAGTTTTTAGAGCACAGAAACCATAAATGTCCATGGCAAATAACAACTGCAATAATACTTTGAGTAACAGCTGATATTACTTAGCTTCTATAATGTGCCAGGCACACTGCTAAGTGCTTGATCAGTGTTTCACATCACGATCCTGTCACGAGTCAAGTACAGTTACCATCCCCACTTTACAAGTGAAAAAAACAAGGTTTGGTGAGGTTACTGAACTGCTCAAGGTTACACAGACTGTAGGTTGCAGAGCATGGGCTACCCCAATATTGTAATACAAAGGCATGACTGCGAGTAACTTTGTTGAATTGTTCAAAATTATACCCTTTTAAAAAGCAGCCAGAATCCTAAAAAATTAGGAGTTTCAGCATGCAACTGAGTTTTATTTCTACTAAAAAGTTTAATATACTTAGGTCCCAGAGCAGAAGCTAGAGTAGAATTCAAATATATAAAGACAGTCCTACTTGTTATGGTACATAGGCTATACCTATCCCTTGTCATGTGCAAAATGATTTGTTTAAAATGTTTTCCTGGCTTAAGATTTGTTTTGACATTAGCCAGTTTGGTCCACAGAGTCATGAATTTTCTATAGGTTTAAAAAAGGATAAATAAAGAGAGAAGAAAGGAGAGGAGAGGAGAGGAAACAAGGAAGAAAGGAGCATAGGCATACAGGTGTAGATATGCCTTTTGAGCTCATTCTTTCCAAAATAAGAAGAACCCATTGTGATGTATATTTTGACATATTTTGTTTTTGACACACTGAGAAGGAAAAAAAGCCATTTGGCTAAAATTACATTCGAGTGTTTGAAATGAAATGTTTCAGTGAACTTAGAATTACTTCCAACAGTCACCTTGCCCAGTTAAAGACAGACATAGGCTGATTTCCTATTCCCAGTGAATACTTTTCTGGTTTCCATCTTATTAGGATGAAAAAAGTCCTGAGATCAGAAGAAAGAATGAGCTCATCTATAGGAACTTTGCCATTATGGGCTCTACTGGTGTTCAAGAGCATTTGGGTTCAGTGATATGCAACAAGGACACAGAATAACAGTGACTTATGCAAGACAGAAGCTTGTTTCTCTCACCTAATAGTATGAAGGTGAGTGGTACAGGACAGCATGGCCACCTAGCTCCAGAGCTAGCCCAGGCTCCTTCTGCCTTGCTGCTTTACCATCTACAGCATAGGTGCTGTTGTCCTCATTTTCATGGTCCACATGGTGCTGTATCTTCTCTACATCCAGGAAGCAGGATGAAGAAAGCAGGAGAAAGATCACACCCCTTCCTTTTAAGCACATATCCTATTAGTTGCATGTATCATTTTTCCTCACATTCTCTTGGCCTGAACTTAATTGTGTGGCAACACTTAGAGAAAAATATGGGTATGATTGCTCTCCCAGGTAGCCATATGGCTAGCTGAAATCTGAAAGCTCTATTGTAGTAGAAGAGTGGGAGAACAGGTATTAGGGGACAACTAGCAGTTGTTATCACATCATCTTTATCAAAAATTACTTCTCCCCTTTTATTTTCTGATAACTTGGTCAGTATAAGGCCACTTTTTACTGTTCATTTGACTTACTTTATTCTTTTTCTGGATCATTTTAATCAATGACAGTTCTTCCTTAAAGCTATCTCCAGGACACATTTAGAAATTAATTCTAAATTATGTGTGGAATTCGTAAGTGATTGTGTACTGAGCTCTTCAAAAAATGAGCTCAGGCTCGTTACATTATGAAATTTTCTTCCCTCTTTCTTTTCTTCAATAGTATTGATTGATTGACTCTCTCTGCTAGAAAATGGAGATGAAAGGATGACTAGAAGAAGGTCCTTTCCTTGGAAACATGGTGTATATAGAGGAAGAGATGGGATTGAAACCCAGAAGCATCTGATTGCAAAGCCTAAGCTCTTTTATTCCATCTGCTCCCAGAGGGAAGTGCATCAGTTTGAATGCTCATTTCTCCATAGACACAATCTCTTTAAATGTTAATTTCCCATAGATATAAACAGGGATAATGTATAGGGATATTGCTGGAGTGAAGTAAGGGACATTAATAACTGTTGGAGTGCTTGACATATAACATATGTTTCCTTTACCTCTCACTCCAACTCCTTTTTCTTGGATTCTAAAATTAATTTTTTAGACATAGGAGTTCAGTTCAGAGAATGCCATTACTGGAATCTTTTCCCCAAAATGAAATTGAGTAATTATCTTGAGGTCTATAATAGAGTCTTGATGTATCAGTAATAAGTTTGAGGAGAAAATGGTTAAGAGATGCCTTTAAATGGTGACCCTTGCCTTATTATCACTAAACACACAAATAATCAGTTCCATAAATGCTTGTAAATTTTAAATTACAAAATAAATTTAAATGTTTTCCCTTGAATTTATTGCTTTGACCTCTTGTAATGATGGGTGTCTCCAAACAGAGTGTAAATAATACTGCAATTTGAGACACGGTTGGTAATGGAACTCATCAAATGAAATGATATAACATTTATTGAACATTTGTTATACTTCAGGCATGTGCTGGGTACTTTTACATGTTAGCTCATCAGGTTTATTGATGTCACCACATGAGTCTATGTTGATTACTTTTAAAAAATATAAATTTAAAAATAAAATATAGTTGATATCAAAACTATAATATACATTTTTATCTTTCTCTCCTTACATTTCATTTTGTCATTAGTAACATTATAAATTTAAAATGCTAGCATATTGGACAGTCCAATTTTATTTTTTCTGGTTATCATGCTTCTTTTGCTTCCAGTTCTCTTAGAAAGTGCTTCCTACAATGCAAATCTTCATTTGAAACTTTTTGATAGTTTTTTATTACCTAAATGATAAATTGTTACTTATGGCTTATATTGAACTATGGTTCTTATTCCCTGTCCAACTTTATCTTTCTCCCCGATAGCTTCTCCTTCCTTCACCTCACCATACTCCTCAGCCAAATCCGAGTTCTTTGCAGTTCTGAGAACAAGCCATGCTGTTTACACCTTTATTTTTTGCCTACACTACTCTCTAACGGGCAGCCTTCCCTGACTGCAAAGACATAATTCAAAACATACAATTTGGTGGGGTAAAATTTGGTTCAAGATAGATACCTTTTTGGTGGAAATGCATTAGAAAGTGATCATTTTTGCCATTAGTTTTTCATGTACTAGAAATCTTAACACCCTGCAAAAGCAATTTTGCAATCTACTGTGCTTTTTTTTTTTTAATTTT
This sequence comes from Manis pentadactyla, assembly GCF_030020395.1. Taxonomy (NCBI): domain Eukaryota; kingdom Metazoa; phylum Chordata; class Mammalia; order Pholidota; family Manidae; genus Manis; species Manis pentadactyla. The sequence continues at coordinate 33,567,765 of NC_080021.1, forward strand.
TATTTTGGTATCATTAATCTACAATTACATGAAAGACATTATGTTTACTAGGCTCCCACCTTCACCAAGTCCCCCCCACATCCCCGTTCACAGTCACTGTCCATCAACATAGTAAGATGCTGTAAAATCACTACTTGTCTTCTCTGTGTTGCACAGCCCTCCCCGTGCCCCCCACGCACTATACATGCTAATCGTAATGCCCCCTTTCTTTTTTTCCCGCCCTTATCTCTTCCTTCCCACCTGTCCTCCCCAGTCCCTTTCCCTTTGGTAACTATTAGTCCATTCTTGGGTTCTGTGCTTAATCTACTGTGCTTTTAAGCACTTTTATTGTTCTTTAAAAATTTTTTTCAGCTTAAAAATTTTTAATGTATCTTTTGAATAAAATATAAAAATCATTTTGACTCATAAAGTTTTGGGGGAAAAAATACTCAACTAAGTAACCTCTTTTTCTTTTTTTAATACCAGAATCTTGGGACATGCTATTTATTCTGCAGACACACTACCCCCACCCCTTCCCACAACTGTCTTCTCATCTTCAGTTGTCCTGCAAGTCTCAACTTCAAAATCAATGCTCTGGAAAGGTTTCCCTTGACAGCCCCAAGTTAAATTTGGCTTTGTGTATACATTTGTTTGTAGATGGTATTTTCCTTCATATCATTTATTATAATTTACATACAACATTTTAAACAATGTGTGTACAGTATAGTAGTTGAGAATTTTAAGCTCTGGAGCCAGAGTGCATGGTTCAAACCACTTCTAGGCTGTATTACTTTGGGCTATTACTTAACTTCCCTATTTCTCAGTTTCTTCAGGAGTAAAATGGTGCTAAAGGTAGTAATGACCTCATGGGTATTATGAGAATTGATGAGAGAATATAATTAAGTACTTTGCATATTTCCCTGGTACATCAAATTTCTATCTTTTATATTTGTGTTTAATTATGGAGTCTTTATCTTTCTTATTATACTATAAGCTCTATGTGGGTCATAACCATGCCTGTTTGTGAGCCACTGTACCCAGCAGGTAATAGGAATGCCAAAATCATTTGTTATATGAATGAATGAATGAACAAACTAAATGAATAAACTAAAAAAGTGTGGTATATTTGACTACATACTTTTTAAAATTGTTTTACTATTACTTTTATTTTAAGTAGGCCTCAAAAGTGGTATTTTTAATTGTCTGATGTCATATTTAAAGACACTGAAAACTATGAACATAAATTTACTTGGAAATTGTGCATTAATTAAAAATGGTAAAAATGTGAATAGCTTTTGATGCAATTAGAAAAACAGCTGTTTGTGTTGAACTTTATATTTTTTTAATACATTTTTGTGGAGACTTTTAGGACCAAGAATATTTCACTCATTTAATTGTGCCTTTATTATATGTATCTTGAAATCACCCTATATAACATTTGGAATTTTGTTTTTTGATTTGGTAAAAGAGTGCTTTGTCAAGATTCTAATTCACTGGAATGGTGGCTATGACATATATTTGATGTTTAAAACTCCAATATTAAATTTGTCACAAAAAGGCATATATGTTTTAACAGCACTAAGTTAATTGAGCTTATTTTACCAAGGTCACTGCTGTACCAGGTGTGGTATGTTCTTTTTTTTCCATTACAAAAAATGCAAAGGATGTTTTTCACTTACTAAAGAGAGTAAAAGGTACCTATCCCTAAAGTAAAAAGAAAAACATCTGTTTTAATTCTTACATAAAAGAAAAGCAAAGGTAGCATTTTACTGGGCCTTCTCTCCTTTTCTTTTCAACTCAAGTGGAAACAATGAAGTTCTGGATTATTATGCAGAACTATATGCCAGTTCCTAATGAGTGCTCAATTTACATTCTCATTCTATTGTTCTTCTAAGTAGTTATTTTCACATTAAGTTAAGCTTTATTTTTCTGTATGATATATATCACTTTTAAAATAAACCACATGAAATTTGAAGCAGTCTCACTTTGACAATTTACATTACATCACAAATGCAATTTTATGCCAAATCTGATCTATACAAGCTGCAACTATGTTCAGCCAGTATTTGGTCTAGTTTGAATTTAATACCCAACTGGCTTAAATCTGACAGGCTTAATTTTATTAATTCAAGAAAGTTTGCTCTGTTCTGCATATGTGCCAGAAATGATTGTGGTTCATTGGGAAAACTAAAGGAAAGATTGCTGAATAAACTTTCGTTAAGTATTGAAATGAAGGGCCATAGTGACAGGAATCGATACATTGAATGTAGCAGATTTTGTACTGATAAGAGCATCCAGTGAAAACATTTTTACACTCTTACATGTTATTATTGTTTAAACAGCAGGACATAATTATAAGAAGGTATGCTCTGCTCCTTTGTATTTAACAGTGTGAAAAAAATCCATGGGTTGATTTGAATTATCTGAATATCTTGCATATGGCAATGCCCAAATTAATTACATAATGGCTGAACTGTCAAATTGGTTTTCACTATGGACCTTGCCTTGCTTCAGCCAGGGATGCCATACAAAATAACACGGACTGAGTGGCTTAATCAACAGAAATTAATTATCTCACAGTTCTGGCGGCTAGCAGTCTAAAATCAAGGTGCTGGCAGGCATGATTTACTTTGAGGCCTCTCCTTGGTTTGCAGGTGCCCTCTCTCTTGCTATCTCTTCACATGGTTATCTCTTTGTGAATGCATGATGTCCCTGTGTTTCTCTGTGTCCAAGAGCTCAAGGGGTGGAGTCCCTGCTTGTCTGTATCCCCAGTACCTTGCACAATGCAAGACACAAAGTAGGTAATTAATGAATATTTATAGAATGAATAAATTGATTATTTGTTCAGTAATACATGAATATAAATCATAGAAGAGGATAAAATCTTCTCTGAAGTGGTCAATAGGCTATTCTAAATACAGCCTGTTGGAGAAAGTTTTTTTTAAGTTTATCCATATATTCATGTTTAAATGATACCAACCTGATATCAAGTTCAAATCTAAAGAAATTAAAATGTATTTATTTTGGATAGATTTATTTTGATCCTTTCAATTATGCCTCTAAAATTCTTCTCACCAATGACTTGAACAACTATGTGTTTTTTCTGAATGGAAATCAGTGCTCATTGTAGGGATACAGATGTAAATGTGGGTGGTGACATGGGCAATTTTTGGAATTTGGTGAAAATAAGTTATAACAATGGGATTAATCAGGTATATGAATAATATGTGCTCAGAGAAGACAGAAGTCTCAGCCATTTTAAGGACACTCAAGTTCAGTTAAATTATCTTGGATGCAGTCTTCACAAAGAAATCTAGAATGTAAATGTGAGTAAGAAAGCTCATTTTGATGTTCTCTAGAGAAATTATAGGGTAGATGGAATAGAGCTAAGAAAAATGAAACCTAAAGAATAAGATGTTGACATGTATTTTCAGCATGCACCGGGGAAAGGGGTTTGTCCTCCTGGCAAACATATTCATATCATTGAGGTGGTCCATAAAGCTAGAAAAATGTCTATATTAGTTTTAGGGCTGCCATAACAAAATACCACAAACTGAGTGGCTTAAGCAACAGAAATTTATTTCTCACAGTTCTGGAGATTGGAAATCTAAGATCAACGTGTCAGCAAATTTGGTTTCTCCTGAGACCTCCCTCCTTGGCTTGCAGATGACTGCCTTCTCTCTGTCCTCACATGGTTTTTCATCTGTGCATGTGCGTCTCTGGTGTCTCTCTGTGTGTCCAAACTTCCTCTGCTTATAAAGACTTAAGTCAGGTTGGACTAGGGCCCACCCTGATGGTCTCTTTTTAACTTAATTGCCTCTGTCTTTGTTATTGATACCACTATCCATCTCTCAATCCTGGAACATATCATCGATTCTTTTATTTTTCACTACCTATCATAAATTTGGTTGACTGAGCCCCTATAATCTGTTTTAAATCACTCCCCTTGCCTATTATCATTTCATTGCTTTGGTTAGGGCTGTTACTTTATCTTGCCTCTGTTGCAAAACCTACCTGTGATTTCCAATCCATCCATTATTCCTCTACACAGGGCCATCAGAAATCTTCCATTAAAATGTAAATCTGGCCATTTCATTCTTTCCTTTAACTTCTTCAATGCCTCCAACTGCCAAAGTTCAGTGCTATTAAGAAGGCTCATAAGACCTCTGTCTACCTCTTCAAACCCCTCTCTATTCTTACCCCCAAATACAACATCTACTCCAGCGAGAACATGTTCCCTGAATATGTCACTCATATCTCCTTTGTAGCTCTGGCTGTGCTTTTAGCTCTTCCAAGAGTGACCTGTCCTCTCCTAGTTGTTCAAATCATGCTGACTTGGAGAATTCCCATCCATCCAACTTGGTTCAGATGTTACCTTCCCAGGCAAGAGAAACTTTTTCCTGTGTCCCCTAGAGCTTTGTAATACCTCTATTCTACCATTTAAGAGGCTGCTGCCATTGTTTGTTTTTCTGTCTCCTGTACTCCCCTGAGAACCCCTCAAGTAAGAAATAGTTCTCAGTAATCCACTAATCTTTTTTCTTTCTAGTGAATATAATGAGATTAGGAATATTTTCTCTGGCATCTGGTTGCTCGGCATTTAATTTAAGCTCAAGATTTCATCTTGAGATGTTAGTTTATCTCATTAAACTTACCAGAAAGTAAACAATAAGACTAGTTATCTCATTATTAGCACTAACATTTTGACTAAAGAAGGAATGAATACATTTTTAAGAGAAAGAAATGTTATCCTTTTTTTTCCTAAAAAAAATGTATATGGTGTAAATATGTCATTACCAAAAGGCAACAAAATAGAAACCTCTTCAGTTGTCTTTCTTGAAAATTACAAGAAGTTGGGAAGGGTATCTGAGGTTAGGTGCCAGGATTATGGCTACTTCATGCTTACTCTTTTGTCATCTTAATTTTACTTTGACTTTTCTTAGCCCTCTTTTTAACAGAATCATATTAGCATAGGTTAGGGCAAATGAGCAAACTATAAGCTCCATTGCCATCTCAAACATGATTTAGCAAAGATAAGAAAGCATATTCTTAGGTAAAAGCCTAATAACACTATCATTTAGTTGCCTTCTATCTACTAGTATTTTATAATTTACTCTTAGAATTATTCCCAAATATCATTATATCATTATAAACATATCAAGAAGATATATAATCTTTGGTAGAAATTTTTTTGACATCATACATTTCTATATTTATTTTAAAGAAAATATTCAGCATATTTCATCCACCCTTTCTTTCCTTCAAAATGCATATTTAAAGTCTTTGGATATTTATTAATTTCATTATGTTGGAAATATTACTCTTGTTTTCACAAGCAAAACTTGAATCTAATAATTAAAACATGGAAATTGGACATAATAGATATTTGATATATACTTGTCAGAAGAAATCACATATTATTTACCTTTTAAATATGATGTCATAACTTATAAGTTATACAAGTAAGAACAGTTTCAGATTATTTTTGATGAGGAGGAATTTCAAATCACCAAAGGAAATCAAGTGTTCTTGAATCAGTAGTTGAATTTAGATCTCAGAATATTGTTCATTTCTGTACTTTGGATTCATGTTATAGATCATAAATCAAATTTTCTCTAATCCTTTAAGTGTCAAACAATTCTAAGAAAATAAGCCAAATACTTCCCTCTTTTACATAATGGGATGTGATTTCAGATAAACATTGAAGAACATAGATAAGAAAGAATGTTTCATTAAAGGAAATGCAAAAGGGCTTGAACATGTAATATTTTCATAAATTTACTTATGCTCAGAAAGCAGAATATAGCCAAATAGCAAGACATAAAACTCTTCATGAGTAATAACAAACAGATTGCTCAAAAAAAAAGGCATGCCCTTTTCCTACCATAATAAAAACGAAACATTAAAAATAGTACAGCAAAAATAAATGCTCACAAATGAGAATATGATTTTTTTTAAATAAAAAACAAAAATGGAATCCCTGTTTCTATATTTATTCTCAGGCAATCATATATGAAAAGAAACATCATTGACATGTGGATGATAAAGTAACTTCATATCTGAATTAATTTTATTTAAAAATTTAAAATTATATATCTTAAATGACTTATCCATGCTCATGACTGGATTAAAATCTAGGGTTTAAAATTATATTAAATTAAATACCTAAGCTTGCCTTCAGATAATGTATATGTTAATTTTCAAATGCAAAAGCCTGTACATATGCTTAATTGTGCTCTCAGATTTGGCATTTTTGTATATAGTTGGATTAACATATTTTGGAAGGAAGATAGTAAATTCAGACCATTATCAAAATTCTATTACATGCTTCTCTGTAAGAAATTGAGATGTTAAAAATACTTATGCTTTTGATTTTATCTTATTAAAATAATGCACCATTAAGAAAGATACAAATAGACCAAGAAAAGCTTTGGGACATTTTTTCCCCTCCAGTCTAAGAATAGAAAGGAGACAGGCCAATGATGGGCCATACTATGCAATGAAACATAACACTTGCCAATATTTCCCAACCAAAGTTCTTTGAGGGGGTAAATACAAATCTGGACTACAGAAATAAGTGTACCTAATTCATTTAGACTTTTTCAAGACTCTTGACAAGGTTCCATACCAAAGATTGATTAAAACAAAACAAAACAAAATCAGGTTGCCATTGGATTTAAGGAAATGTTTGCTTTAAATGTAGAACTGGCTAAAAGACATGAACAAAAGTTTGAGATGATGCCTGTATGTAAATGTGTGCCTGAACTGTCTCTAATGGGGTATGAGAACTGATAAGTAAAATTTTGAAAAATAACTTAGTAAATTTGGGTAGAAATTGGAATTCAAGGCAAATGGAGGTAAATTGAAGGGAATTTTCTAAAAAAACAAAACCACTCCAAAGTACATGTGAAAGGAAGTATCAGAAAAATAACTATACTCTAAGTAAGTTTGACCCTTGTTTTACATATTGATAGCTTAAAATTGGCATAATGGATGTCTCTCCTCACCAATCTCTCACTCTGTCACCAGCTACAGAATTGCTTTCTTCTTTCTCTGTCTCCCTGATAACTCAGAACTTAGGAAATTTTACTCTAATTCTCTGTTAACATTTCTGTTTTCTACCAGAAAGTGAGTTCTTGGAGGAAAGGAACAGTGAATGACTGACCTTATGTCTCCAGCACTTTGAACAGTATGCATGACATACTAAGAACACATATACACAACAAAGTTCACTAAATGGATTAAGAAAACTAAGTCCATTCTATAGGTTGCTTCACACTGCACAGTATGCAAACAATACATCTTTATGATGAAAAGTGCTTTTTCTAATAGTTCAATTTATAAAATGAACTGGATATTTCTATTTTTTTTAAAATTGTATTTCAGGTGTAGCATAGCCTGTTAATTTCAAAAGCTTTTGGATGTCTAGTCTTTGATAAAGTCCTAAACAATGAGTTTTGAAGGAGACAGATGAGAAGGCGCCCTCTTCTGCTTATTGTACTCTGGCAGCTGCCCAGAAAGTAGGAGGGGAAGGTAAATATGAAGGCAGGAAAGAGGAATACTGTGACTTTCTCTTCTCCATGGTCCACTGTAAAAGGGAAGAGGAAGAAAACTGGAAAGGTGTCATGAAATCTATTAGCACACAGTTTGATTTTTTCAGCTAGTCACAAACTTAATTAAACTTGAAACTGAGCAGGCAACTGCCACTTAAGAAATTTACTATGAAATGATCACCTTTGTCTATTTTAAAACCTTTGCTGAATGTTAACTCTTTGAGGGCAGACATTTTGTTTGTCTTACTTGTTTTTTTATACCCAGGTCTTAATTGTGCTCAACATATTAGTAGGTACTCACTATATATTCACTGAATAATTAAATAAACAAAGAATAAAACTCCTTAGGACCAAGCAAAAAAAAAAAAGTTGTATAGGCAATTCCTAGTATGTGAACAAATTGAACTGCCTGAAAATTTGGGGAATGACTAGGGGACAGCACAAAGAAAAGAGTGAATTAGTAAATAAAGTTAGCATTTTTTCCTACAAGTATTCATTCACAAGATGGTGGTTTGGAAATTAGACACATGTTATACACAACAATTGACAAGCACCCCAAATCTTTTACCAATAATGTAACAGGACAGAATTTTTTTATTATATCTTTAGGACAATGCAAGTTTTGAATTCATAGGCACTGACCAGGATTTAAATTCCTCTTAAAGGGTCATTTTGAAGTATTTATATATAGATACAATAATGTATGAAAACATGTTCAGCATCACTAGCCATTAGGGAAGCGCAAATTGAAACTACAATATGATATTTAAACACACCTGTCAGAATAGCTAAAATTTATTTAAAGTGATAACACCAAATGCTGGTGAGGATACTGATAAACTAGATCCTCACACATTGCTATGGAAATATAAAATTGTATAGCCATTTGGAAAACAATACTGCAGTTTCTTATGTAGTTACAGTCAGTTTCTGTTAGCCTCTGATTATAAGATGGAAGAAAAAGACTGAGGTGAATCAGACGGAACAATCAAAGAAAGAAGATACCAAAAACTTACTATATTATCATAGCAAAATTTGTATTGTTAATTAGTATTCTAATTCAGAATATTTTCAACAGTGCAACCTAACAATCAAGCCTTAGGAAGAATAAATAACAGAAACTCTTAATAAAGAAGGAACCCAAGCCAGCAATAGGTAGTGACTGTACAAAATCACTCATCCACATGGTTGAATTGAGTATGTAAGAGTTGTATCTGGAGCTTTCTCCATGAAGCATTTGTGGCCTCTGAGGACAGGCAATTTTAAGAGGAAAGGAGGAATTCATTTAATAAAGTTAGGTTCTCATAAGCTGTAACTACTACCTTAGAAAGCTTATGAAACAGGTGGAACATTTCCTGAGTATTTTATATTTTGCTCATTATAACATTTGTAAGGTGTTGACGAGATAAAGTAATCTAGACTTAGAACAGCTGTTGAAAACAAGGTAATTTAGAGAGTGTTCTGGCTGAAAAAAGGAAGAACAATACTTATATGCAGCAGAGTATTTAGAGAATTGAGCTTGTTTTTTACCATTTGGATTTTCCTATATGTTGTTGATATATAAAATGGTGTGATTCTGAGAATTGTGAAGTACAGTTACTAAGCTGATTCCATCAGAAAAGTTTTGGCACTATGTGACCAGTCATAACTCTTATATAGTGGTATCCAGATACTGAACAGGTCCTTGGAGTTCAGAGAGAACTCCAAGCTTTTGGTCAGAATAGCAAGAGATGTCTACTACAGAATTTTCATAAAAAGTTCTAACCTTGGGCACGTTACTTAACATTGTGTTTAAGTTTCCTCATTGGTAAAGTGTTGGGGATTGGTGTATCCACCTCATGATTGTTATAAAGGTTAAGTGAAGTAAGCCTATAATGTATTTTAAGTAATGCCTAATGCATGTGTGGATAAAGTGAAGGTTCCTATGGCCAGCATTCTCACCTGGCCCTGGTTGGCTAGCTCACTACACGTGTGTGGGCAATATGTTGTTATTGACTCTGTATAAAGAGCTCTGCCCAGTGCTTTGGGCAACATGGTGGCATGGCTGATGGCTGCAGGAGAGCAGAGATGAGACTGGAGTGGTGGCAGCTGTGGGGACAGAGAAGCCCAGAGGCAGAGATGGGCTTGCTGCATGCAGATTCGCTCTGAGTGGACGGGATTCTAATGATTGACCTGCCACCATGGGAATAAAGTTGGGTATAACCCTTTCACCTCAAGAACATTCCATTGTCATTTCTTTGGTCTCATTGAATCCAGAATGAACTTGCCTGGGGCTGAAACCCATTGGCAGGACAGCATGTTAAATATTCTGTTAAAGTTATTATCATTAAGATGCGAACTTAGAGCATAGTGTAGAGCCTTGCTACTTAATCACTGTGTGGTCCATGGAACAGCAGCTTTGACATCACCTGGAAGTTTGTTAGAGACGCAAAATCTCTTGTCTCACCCCAGACCTACTGGATCACAGTCTGTATTTTAACAAGATTCCTGGATATCTGTATACATAGTTGAAAAGTGCTGGTTGGGGTAGTGAACTCATATTAAGGTGTTCCTCCAGTTATAAACTACCAATCTGCACAGCTTTCTGGAAGCTGCCTACTCCCTTGTCATGGCGGAGTGGCCTACATGTGGACACTTGCTGTGGTTGTACCAAAAAATGTTCTCTTTCAAGGATTCCAACTGAACAAGACACAGATACTGCAAAGTGGATACTGTATCATGTTAGAGTTAGCACCCAAGAGGATCTACAAACTCCAGCAGTTGAAATAACAAGAGTTGCCTCAATTCCTGCTCTCATCCCCTGTTGTTCTGCAATACTTGCTGGTTTATACATCTGCATGGGCTGCAGAAGTGTGCTCTGCCATGCCTGGTCCTTCTGAAATCACAGTGCTCACAGTCTTTCGAAAAATTTTCCCACCTGTCTCCACAAAGGAGATATTCCCCCTGTTCCTGTAAGAGGGCCCTAAATGAGCAAAATAGAACTATTCACCTTACATATATATTACCAAGAGGGGTCCACTCAAAGTTCTGGAAGAATCAGTTGCAAATTCCACTGGGCAGAGAAGTAGCTAGCAGTCTCTGTCCTCTCTCACAGGAAATGCTGACTTGCTGAAAATAAATTACTCAGGTTTTTGAGGATTCCAACTTATAGGTCTCTCATCTTCATTGGAAGAAAATAAATAAAGGCAATAAATGAACCACATACCAGAGACCGAGCAAAAAGAATGGTGTCAACTACTCGCTCTGGATCCTCAGGCAAACATGTTGAAGATCTATTATTTTGCAATAGACAGGGGTAATAATTTTGCTCAGAGGTTTTTGTTTTGCTTTAGCTAGAAAGATGTAAACTATCAGATTAAATCCAAAATAGAACCATTTTCAACCCAATATGGCTTACTAAATGAAGTTTCTCTCAGATGCAGAAACTTCCTAATGATTGCATCACATGCATTTTATCTGGGCCTTTTGGAGATACAAGGTGCTTAATTACCTCAGTGACTGCTTGCGCTGGGGGATTTCAAGCCCAGGGAATGAAGTGCTAGGAAACACCTGGAGCAGACAAAACTTCCAATAGTCTAAGTTCTGCTTGCTATCTTCAGAGGATTATTTGTTAATCTTGCTTCTAATGAGTCTAATATTAATCATCACTTTTATAAGGACTGGAATTTCCACAGCAGGAACATGGTTTCCAGTTTACATGTTCTGAATCATTATCTCTATTCTTACACATGCTCTCAATCATAATGCATAAACCTTAGGACAAAAACCAAGCTTCACTCTCAAGTATTTCAGCACCATAAATGGTCTGCATAACCTTGCGGGTCATCAACTCTCTTAATTTACTGAAACCCAGAGTGCATTTAATAATTGCTGGACATTCCAAGCCAAACCTAGTCATCATTAGTTATTTACTTCTCTTTTCCTCCATAGCAAGAGAGAAAGCCAAATTCCCATAGCTGTCCAACCGTCTCCTTCCCAAATGGAGACAGAGAAGCTTCTGCCAAAGCATATTGTGCAGCTCTCCCTGCTCCAGAGCTGCCAGTTTTCCTAAGTACAGGAACAAAACCAACACATCATCCTTGAACTTTAAATTTCTGATGTGCCCTGACATTTGGAATAGCCTAGGATTCTGAGGGACAAGGAAGCAGTGGATTCTCCTTTAATGATTTATGCTATGTTTTCAATCTCCTTTTTCAGCTCAGAGCATCTTTCTGGCATCAGTCCATCTGAGGCACAAAAGGGAGAAGCCTAGGGTGATTTTCCAGTGGTCTGGAGGAAAGGTGGACATACATATATTGAGACCATCCTGCAACTAAAGACTTTTTGTAATTATCAGGAAAAGGAAAATAGTGATTAATTTCTAAATTTTAAAAATGGATTTACAGGAATTGGGTGAAATTTTGAGTGATGAAAAAGAATGAAATTCCTAAGGTATGAGGACACATATAGAAGAGCACCCGTGTTTATCCGTTCTCATTTCCAACAAGCTATCTTCCTCCCAGTGAGCTTCTGCTTAATTCTTGAGCTGAATTAGCATTTTTAGCTTATATAACAAGGACTGTGGGTTCTAATTAGAACACCAAATATCACTGAGAATTAATGGAATTGCAGCTGAGTCTACATGTTCCCAAATATCAGTGTAGATATTAAGGAGAAAGGGGAGAAAGGGGAAAAGCATGCAAAGAGCAATAGAAACTTTACTTATGGAAAGTCTCAAGTGGCTTTAAACTGAAAAGATACCTGAGAAGCAAATGTCTTAGAAAAACGAATCAATTACCTAGATGCTGAGGATGAGTTTCAAGATACTCTCCTGTGTGTTAAAAATACATCTAATGATCCAGGAACAACAGAATTATCTTTCTGTTTATTAAAGTAGCTGCTATCATTTTGTTAACACCACTTTGGATTGTTTGGGCCACCCAGAAGTAAGACCTTCCAATCACTTTTTGTCTGTGGAGAACTCCCCTGAGATAAGGACAGAACTTTTTTATCAGTTATCTTTCTGGGAACTGCCAACAAAAAAAATGTAATTTACCAGATTAAAGTCTGTTGCAGTAGTTGTTTTGCAATAGTAAATACATTTTAAAATCTAAATTATCAAAATATTTGAATAGTAAATAATTACAGCACATATGTTTCTTTCCCAATGTTGGAAAATATTTTTCACATGAATATAGCCTGATTGGAATGGATTTCTGAATTCTATTTTTGCAGGTAATAATGGAAGAAAAGCTGCTCAGAGCCACACCATTATTCCTTCACTTTCTTTTTCTACCCTACAAACTCATCTCAATTAAAGAAAATCCAAATGTGTGTGCATGTGTGTATGACCAATCATAACACCGATCTTGTGTTTTATAACCAGAGCTGTCTTTAGTATAAGCTTTGGAGGTAGGCTACTTGATTTGAATCCTTCTTCAGCTCCTTAAACTAGATGTACAACCTTGGGCCATTTACCTATCTTCTGTTGCCTCCATTTCCTCCTCTGTAAAGTGGGATAATAATAGTACCCACCTTACAGGGCTGGTTTTGAGGAGTGAGTTAATATATAGAGAGCACTTATAACATGTTGAAACTGGCACATATCGAGGACTAAACTGGTATCTCTTAATTTTAGCTGACTGTGTTTTTTTATAGTTGAAGAAATGAAAACACAAAGTTATACAACTGAAACTGATCTCAGAATTTGTTTTATTTTACTCCTTTACCTTGTTGATGATTTGTGGTCTGTAAGTTTTCCTCTAGCTATCTTAATGCCAATTCTTGCTAATGTTCCCTTGAAGGATGCATAAACTCAGAGCCCTGAAGATAACGTATTTCCAGTTTATCTTAGACCTGTGGCAGTTTGCAACTTAGCTATTACATGTGGTTGAAACACACCTTGCAAATTCATCACTTGTGGGTGACTAATTCAATATTTGTGTCCACTTCATAATTATGCACAAAGGACCCTGCTTAAGATAGAGCTTAATTTTGCTTTTTTTAATTTGGAATATGTTGCTCACCCTGTCCTACTAGTCTCATCATCCTTTTTAGAAAAGTCTAATCCTGTTAAGATGGTTTAGAAAACTTTTGTTACTTTGCAAATCCTTAGGCTAATATAGTATTATTATGTTAATAATATTAGGTTAATAATTATGTTAATAATATTATGTTAATAATGTTATCATTAGTTAAGTACAGCGTTGATTTCTAAACTTATTTTGTGATTTTTCTCTGAATTATTATCAGTTTTTCCTCCCATTAAGTAGGTCAAAACCTGGAAATTAATGGTGATTTTTTTTCTTCTGCTTCTCTATCCCACACCTTTCCAAAATATTGACTCAGCTTTGCAAGTGCTGGTTACTTGAGGAAAGAAAAGCACTGCTATAATTCATTAACAAGTGAGCAAGAGGCATTTTTAATCTGAGTACAATAATTTACAACAGAGAGTGTAGTTCCAAGAACTGCACATCAGCTCCTGAGAACCCTCACTATGCTGTCAGACACCTATCTTTAAATTGCTTCCTGCCAAATGATGACAGTGGCCCTGTCACCCTGGCCTGCCCCATAAGTCTCATTCACACTCTTTCTAATTGGCAGGCTCCCACTCTGGGCACCTCCATGGCCCTTGTAACATTTTTTAGGCAGATAACTTGACACTGTAAATTTGGCTGGAAGCCCGCTACTATGGGATGTCTTTACATCCGCCCTCTATGGTCCCTCAGTTCATATCCTTGAAATTCCAACCTAACGTATCTTACAAATTACACTCCAGGGCAGAAGGAAGTAGTTGCATCAGAAGGGTTGCCAGCCCCTTCACCTGTTCAAAGAACATTTGATTAAAGGGGAAAGGAGTGAAAAGGTGTTTTCCATTAACAGGAAGAGGAGGGAGTAGACTTGTCATCGTATCAGCTTTTCAGGACTTGAGGAAGCCTAGAGTGTGTGGCATTTGGTTTCCAAAACGAACGTGGCAGCAGGCTTGGGAAACCTGATAACAGCTTTTGTGACCTTGGGGTCTGGAAACAGTTTCACTGATTGAAGTCATATAAGTTCAGCTAAATTTGAATGTGTTGTAAATATTTATCTGGCAGCCTGACATACAGTTGTTCCTGAAATTATGGGGTAGAGTCTTATCATTACTAGCATATAATTTTTGAAACGCTCTTCTGGATGGTGTTTAAGATGATAAATATAACTGAATTGTTGTTTTGTGCTAAGATTTTCTCAGATTCCAAGCCTGTTTAAAAGAATAGAGGGTGTTTTCTGGCAACTTTGTTTTCCTAAATATATTGGAGATTGCAATGAAAATCTGCTTAGAAACTAAGCCTTGGTGAAACACAAACAATCTGCTTTGCTAGAGCAATATATTTTCCCTCACATTTCCAGAGACACTGGTATACAAGACCTCATATCCAATGGGCATTTTATTTGAGAAAACTGTTAGTATGCAGCATTCCTTTCCAGTGAATTAAAGAGTTGAGTAGCAGCAATGCAAGCAAGAGACAAGCTTGTTTTCGATGAAAGAGTCCTTTGTTGCTTCAAATCTACCCTGAGCAAGCCCCACCCTAAGACGCTGTGACATATGACACAGTAGGAGCACAAACAGACCAGAGCATATTGCTGGGCCCTCCATCACATACACTGCTCATCTCTTGTTGACTGACACAGCACCATAAAAAGCAGGCTGGTACCCAGGAGAACATGGGGAGACTCAGCAGCAGGCCAGGATGAAAGGAGGGTCAAGAATGAAAATGTGCAGAATTAAATCTGAGACCAAAGCTAATGATGTACAGCCACTGTTGATGTCCCATACCCTATCCTCGTGGCTCCACTGATTATAACAGCCCACTTTATTGTCTAATTTCACTCTCACATTTCCATGCAACTTTTTTCCAGCTGCAATCACTCCTAGATTTATTAGAAATTTCCAGTTTGATTTAGAGGAGCATTGGAGAACTTTATTGTGAGGTCCAAGAAGATAGTCAACCCTGTGGCCAGCTAATATATACACAAAATTGCTGCATTGAAAGAGATCCTAGAGCTCTGCTGTATAAATAACAAGGCCTTTGTCATATTGTTGATTCCATTTGCAGTGGTTATATTCAACAATCATTTAATAAACATGTATCACACATCAAGGTCTGCTCCTGGTGATATAAAGGTGAGTCAGCCATGGACCTTTCTTTCAGACACTTCACTATCTTGTAGATGAAGGGGAGAAGGGTCTTCAATATAACTAATTGTGATATAATTTCCTAAGGAATATGTTAGTGAAATGTGTTTGAGACATGGCCCACTAGTAATCATATCAAATGTCTTAGATGAAGTATGAGTAACCAGAAATTTTAATCTTATTATGGAGTTATTTTTGGTAAGATGAGGGGCATTGTGCAACAGACTGTCTAAAATAACACATTTCCATGTAGGGCCCTCTCTTCTGTTACTTTAAGATTGAATGGAAGTGTTTAGTATTTCATACACAGGACAAATTTACATAACATAAATAAGCAGACATTATAGTACAGAACAAAGATGGCTGCTATGTCACATGCATGTTTCTAGTTCCTTCCATGACCACTGTAGATATACAAATCAACAGTAGCTTTCTTTCTCAATGAACTGGAATTTAGCTTCAGACTCCTTATTCTAACATAGCCCTCAAGCAGTTAATACTAATCAATCCTTATCACGATACTAGATGAAACTTGTTTCATTATTCCAGGTATAAGTATTCTCAGATAAGGTGGAGACCATTTTATTTGCTGACTAGTAATTTTTGGTAATAATTTATATTTTCTGTCTTTTGAAGAAATACCTTCAAGTATTTCAATTTCATAATTAGAAAATGTCCCAAATAACTGCAAAATTGGTAAGAAATGTTTAGGTTATCAACAAAACAATTCCATATTGCCACAAAACCTTCTTGGGATTAATTTTACCTACTTGGGGTTACCATACCACTGAGGAGCTACAAAACTCCACAATGTTCCTAAACCACAGTGTTCATAAGTATAAAAATATAATAATAATAATAATTAGAAGTGAATCACATGGTATTTAAATATTTCCAGATATACTGTTATAGAATCAGTTCAGAATATATGAAAGCTCTAATTGTTGGCTTAAGTCATTATTTTAATTTATTTACAAAGTAATATGAATATATATAACTCTTCTGCAAACTCTGATGTGCGTGTTTTAGTCAGGATAACATAAGTTATGCTGCAGTAATGAACAACCCCACATTTCAGGGGCTTAAAGAGCAGTTTACTTCTTTATCTGAAAATCCTCTGCAGATCTTGGCCACTCTATGGGGAAGCTATACTCCCTGTGACGGCTCAACATTGTTCCTTCCACAACAACACAGACTTCCATGATAGTCTTGGTAAGGGTGGGGAGAGGAGAGAGTAGAAAATTGGAAATTAAATGGCTTCACCTGGAAAGAACATACTTCACTTCTGCTTACTCATTGGCCACAGCAAGTCACAGGTTATGCCTAAGGTAAAGAAGGAAGGCAAGTACAATCTTGTTATATTGTGTCCCTGCTGGAGAGGGAAACAGAGCATTAGTGAATGGTAGAATATCTGCCACAGTGCCTTATGCTTCTGCCACCTCTTAAACTTTTGTCTTAAGAGATAAGTCATCATAAAGATTGAGATCCAGGCAATGAAGAAAAGTCTACATGGTTTAAACAGTCAAACACTTAATCAGTAGACCTTACATGACTCACAGATGCTCTGGGAAGGCCAGAGTCAAGTTTGGAAGCAATGAAGACAGGATTAGTCTCCTCCTACCCCAGTAGGAGGCTGCTCAAATGGAGATCTGCACTATCACCTCTACTACTGGGGTGGAAGGCAAAACCCACAGCTGCTCCTACTGAGGCTGGGCTCTGGATAGCAGCCTCTCCATCACTGTTACCTTTCCAAAATAAGTGCTCCTAATACAACCTTGCCAGAAAGTGGCTTGTAAGCATAACTGTTGTGTGGATAACTGATATGTGGAGCCAAAGACCAGATGACCTCAGCATGCAAGGAAAATGAATTCAGTCTTCTCTAAGACATCCTCAAAAAAGGCTGATTGTCAACACAATTGTCTATCACAAAACAGTCCCCTGAGGACACTACTCTCTTAGTATTAAGTCCATAGTTTACATTAAAGCTCATTTTTGGTGTGTACAATTTACAGGTTTGGACAAATGTGTAATGACATGTATCATTATAGTATCATACAGAGAATTTTCACTACCCTAAAAAACCTCTATGTTCATCTGCTCATCCCTTACCTCAGCCCATCCTCTGGCAACCATTGATCTTTTTTGTTTTCATAAGTTTGCCTTTTCCAGAAGGTCCTACAGTTGGAATCATATAGGATGTAGCCTCCATATTGACTTCTTTCACTTTATACACATTTAAGTTTCCTCCATATCTCTTCATGGCTTGATAATTCATTTCCTTTTAGCATTGAATAATATTCCATTGCCTGGACTGTACCACAGTTTATCTAGTCACCTACTGAAGGGCTTCTTAATTGCTTCCAAGTTTTAGCAATTATGAATAAAGCTACTATAAACTCTGTGTACAGGTTTTTGCATAGTCCACTAGACTTTAAATGCCTCAAATAGAAACAAAATCTTCCTTTTTTTTCTCATCCAATATACTAATTAGTTTTATGTGGAATACCTGGTCCATATACAGAGTAGACACTCAAAATGCTTGGTGAGTGGATATTTGAAAATAAATCCATAAGAGTAAAAAGACCAATCTGCAAATTCCACTGTTTTCATTTTAACAATAATAAGTGACTTTTTTTGAGCACTTGTTTTATTCGAGGTACTATAACTAAGTGCTTTATCTGTTTTATTTTCCTTAATTCATACAAGCTTATTAAATATATGGTTCTTTTACTCCAGTTTCACATATGAGGAAATTGAGGCTTAGAGAAGTTAAGATTAACCCAAAACTAACCCAAGGTAAGAGGTTAAGCTTGCCTAAAATTACACATTTGGATAATGGCTTACAACCTCAAGATTTAAACCTAAGCAGAATGAACATCAAAACTTAACCACCACTCTATATGTCTTCCATGTCTACTTTAATGATAACTTGGACAGACCTGAAGAGAAAGGCCCCAGGATCTAGGAGGAAAAACTGGTAGGAATAATTTGACTTAGAAAAGGAAAGCTGACTTCTGGGTTAATAGAAGTATATTCATTATATTAACGAATAGTGCACATCTCTTCTAAGCCAGCATAAAGCCCTGTCTATGACCAAGTGAAGAGGGGCAGGGTGCAGACCCTTAATTTTAATATCATTTCACATTTAAAGATCAAATTTCCTAGGAAAAAAAACCAGAATCTGGGCAAATTAAAAACTTAATTTTGCTATTATTATTGTTGAGACATAAGTTAAGTAATGAAAGATTTATTTTATTCATATTTATTAAAAACACATTATGGAATGCATTGCCTTCAGTCAAACTATTAGAAACATGAAAGAACTTATTATACAATACTGTGGCAGGGGAAAGCACAAACATGGATTTTGACTTAAGCAGGGATGAAAGCAAGCTAGATTTTAAAAAAAACCACAAATTGTTAATTTTAACAACTTATTTGGAAAATCATATGCCAGAGATTTAGAGTTCAGTATGTATGGGCATTAGTTGTATCTGCTAATGATGGTTCTTGAATGAACTTGCAATAAAGTTATTAGTAATAGTAGGTAAAGAAATAGCCTACATTACAGCTTATTATATCACTTCTCTGTCAAGAAGATGCTATGTAAGCCAATAGTTAACATCCGCTGTGGTAGGAGTTTTTTTAAAATTTATTCTAAGTTACAACTTAGTTGCATCATTTAAATGTGTTCAGACTGATTTAATAGCATTCTGAATGACCTCTAGCAGTGATAAGGTACTAGAAAATTCATGAGAGTTTATGGGAACTTGATTTCCACTGATTTAATCACAATGGAACATTCATCATCTCACATATATCACTGAGATATATAGGAAAAAGACCATATATGAGCATATATAAATTACTGATAATCTTACGGAGTTCTCTATTAAGAGAATTCCACATTCTGCAGAAACTTATCTGTCTCTACTATTGGAGCTATTTGATGAGAAATTTTGGTTATTTTTAATGTGGAATTAGTACTCTCACCCTCAGAAGTTAAATCAAACCTCTAATAACTAGTAAGAATGTTCATAAATGGCGACTAATAAATTATAGTGAGCTGGAACATTTTTGAGGGGACTTGGAAGATGAGTTGAAGCATTCCTTGGTTGTCAGGCCCTCTGAGTTCAAACACTAACATGAACACTGTCAAACTGTGAATGCCTGGGCACATCACTTAACCTTTCTGTGTTTCCATTTTCTTATCTACACAATGAGGCTAATAATACTGATTGACCTCATAATGTTTAATTAGGCCATTGGGAAGCTCTTTGAAAATGCTAAGTATCATTTGTTGGCACTTAGGTTCATGAAAGGTTCGTGTTTTTAACACACTGGTTTAAGGATGTGTTGGTACAACTGCCAACTTCTCATTTCTCCATCGTATCTTTTCTGAGCTGCTTTTGAAGTCAATGGGAATTAGGGTGATTGAAGGCACTTAGGAGAGGTGGTGGGAATGAGAGTGTGTTCTCTGGCCTGCTTATAGTAGGACTCCCTCCTTATGAAGAAAATGTGCCTCTCAATGGAAAAGGAGCTTGATGACCTCTCAGTGGTTTATGGGTAAGTAACTCATGATTGCTCATGGAGCTTAAGCCCTAAAGGAGAAGACTTTTGGCAAAGACAATGAAAAAGTTTAAACTGTTTGAAAAAATGTAATACACCCACATGTAGGGAACATAAGAATATCAAGCACCTTAATAATCCCTTAGAGAAGGATTATGTTTTTTACTTTTTTTGCACAGACACATAGCCACTGCCCAATACATACTTGCTAAATAAATGCATGATGAATGGGCAAAAATTACTGTAACAGTAGCACATTATATAATTATCATATTATGTAATATTAATGCAGTATCCACAATACATTTTTATTACCACTTTTTAACTCCTTGTATGTGTTTTTCCATTGTTTTACAGCTATAACCAGAATGCTTGTGGCAGCTCTTACAGAAATGTGTTGTATGATGTATTTCTACTCAAAATTTAAAAAAGGAGTTCCATCATCTTTAAAAAATTGCATATATTTAGAAACATTGCTATACTTGCATGATACTCATTCTAGCCTATTTCAACAGCTTTCTTGTTGGTTTCCTTGTTTCTTATGTTTTCCCAGATCTATTTTATAATCCACAGCCAAATTAATCTTTCTTAAACATTGCTTTCATTATTCCAGTCATTTCAAAAGCTTTCAATGGCCTCCTATTTCCTATTATGTCATACCTATCCCCAAAAGTATGATCTTAAAATCATCTGTTATAGCTGAATTGTGTCACCCAAAATTTCATGTTGATGTCTTAACCCCCAGTGCCTCAGAATTGGCCTGTATTTGGAGATACCGCTTTTTCAAAGGTAATTAACTTAAAATAATGTCATTACGGTGGACCCTAATTCAATACGACTTGTGTCCCTATGAGAAGGGGAAGTTTAGACAGAGAGATGCACAGAGGGATGACCATGTAAAGAACAAAGGGGGAGCACAGCCATCCCCAAGCTCAGGAGAGAAGCCTCAGAAGAAACCAGCCCTGCCAACACCTTGATCTCAGACTTACAGTCTCCAGAAACGTGAGAAAATCAATTTCTGTTTTTTAAGCCACCAAGTCTATGGCATTTTGTTGTAGCAGCCTTAGTACACATACAATACCCATAATGTAGAATCCCCACATGGTTTTACAACCTTATTTCCCTTAAGATAGCTTTAGTTTTAGTCATTTGGCTAAATCAAAACCATTGTTTTCTTTGTGATCAAAATTTGTCTTTTCTCTGCATCACTATTCTGTTATAGAAGACCCTATGATTACCCACCATTGAAAGGAAAGAACACTGAGCAGGAGACAGAATATTCTTTTACTGATCCCAAGACCTGCACATGTCATATCTTCCCTCCAAAATGAGGACAATGATACCTGCTTTTCTTACTTCAAAGATCAACAGGCTTTGGGAGGTTCAAATAAAATGATGCATATGGAAATATTTGCAAAAATGGGAAAGTCAACTCCTGGCTTTCCAAGCTCCATTCAACTGCAGGTGACAAAGATTTTCAATCTCTATACTCAGCTCTCTACCTTACTTAATCTGGAACTGTCGTTTTAGAAACCCTATGCATACTGGTAGGTAGAATCTGGTTAGCCTTGCTGATTGAAGCTCTCTTTCTAATGGGTTTAGGGTAAACTATTTGGGCATCTGCATTTCCTCTCTACAGTTTCTGGAAATGATGGTCCAATCCCTATTGCTTGGTATCAGCTTTATTTGTTGTTTCATATTCAAGGTCATTGTTAGAAATCCTACCCTGCCCCAAACAATAATCTGCTTGGTTTAGGGCATTCCCTGGCTCCTACTCAGTGCTTGCCAGACCCTTTACCAGGTGACCAGATCCTGTCCTTGAAAGCTCACAGTGTTAGTACTCTGCTCGAAATTGGAGTATCTATCCCCCAGATCATGACAGCCCTCTGACATGCTCCTGCCTTTTGATTACCTTTACTGCTATGGATGGAATGTTTTGTTCCCCTTCAATTCATGTTGAAGCCCTAATGTGATGGCATTTGGAGGTGATTAGGTCATGAAAGTAGAGCTGCCATGAAGGAATTCGTGCCCTTATAATCCCCTTACTAGTTCTCTTTTTCTCTGCCATGTGAGGATACAACCAAAGAAGATGGCCATCTACACACCAGGAAGAGGGTCTTCACCAAGAACTAATCATGCTGGCACTCTGATCTAGGCCCCAGAATTCTAGCCCCAAAACTTGTGAGAAATGTTTGTTGTTTAAGTACTTTATTTTGTTATATTAAGCAGCCTGAACTGATTAATTTAAATATCATCCATAAGAGCAGATATCCTGTGTCTGATTACTAGCCTCAATCAAACCCAGCTTGCCAACCCATTCAGATATTGCGATTTAGACTTTGAACCCACCCTTCCAGGACTAGCCCCACAGCTGGCTAGGGCTTTTGTCCATTCTTCCCTATACATTTACTGCTCTTGTTCTAACAGTGTGCTCCATAACAACAAACTTCAAGACTGAGCTCATATATGATTTGTGCAAACATAAAGGATTCTTCTTACTTTATTATGGAAAAATCAAAGCTAAGCTCAGTTCCTATTTTTTTAATAAGTGTTCTCTGATTACTCTTAAATATTTCCTCTCTTTGAACTCTCAAAGTATTTTAGGTCTTAGTTACAAAATTTAGCCCTTTTTATGCAATTGATCTCTTACACATTTTTTGTGAATTTTTTCATGTGAATAAATTTTTGACAACTAGATATTGAAGTCTCAACGTACAATTTTATTGAGTGTATATTCTGAGTATAACAAAATATAAAACCTTAAATGGATTTCAAAATTTAAAAAACCCATTTTTTTTCTTGCCTGGTATTTTTGTGCATTTTATGAACTCAGGCTTCAAGAAAGTTTCAAAAATGTTAGGCTACACAAGTACATTTTGTTATATCCTTTTAAGGATGTTTTGATATTCATGAGTTTAAAGTTTAATGTAATTGATTTTGTCAGTGGTTTTCAGTGTATGTTTATGCTAAGAAAAGCCTTCATCTCCATAAACTTAGTTGAATATTTAAATGCACTTCCTTCTAGTTCTTATGTTTAATTACTTTAATTCTCTAATTCACACACTGCATTATTAAATTTGCAAATGTATGTGCACATTGAACATACATAGGAAAGGACTGGCAGGAAACATCAAAATGTTAATATGATTATGTGATCATGTCTGGGGAGTGATTGTTTTCTTTTTACATTTATATATATAATTTTATTTCTTTAATAGGCAGTTCTTTCATAATTAAAAAAATTGATGGAGAGGTAACTAAGAAAATTTAAAGTCTACTTAATTCTGCACTTTCTTGTATTGCAATATTTAAAAAAATTTTCCTGAGCTCCTAGTTCATTGATCTCTGTGTATCTCTAATTTTTTCTTATATCTTTATTAACTTTTATTAAAGTGAACCAAGACAAATGTCATGATTAAGCAAATGTATAGATGCTGTAAAGAAAGAAACCCTAAATTCAAAGACCCTAAACATTCTGTTTTCGTCAGAATAATACTATGGCTAAAGAAAAAAAATCTACTATTAGGACTCTGTAGTTTAAAGATTATTTCTGGCTCACATTATGTATTCATCTTGAGTCATCAAGGGGGCCTAACACATCACAGCCACTCAGAGGACTGGTTTGACAGAGAGACCACTTTATGGATCACCTTGCCGAAACAGAAGTGCTCAGGAGGCTATCGCACCAGCAGTTACATATTTAGTCTGCAAGTGACAAAGCTTACTTCCACTCATAGCTTATTGGCCAAACAAGTCACATGGACCCAAAACAAGTGGCAAAGGAAGTGCAATCTTACTAGGAGCCAGAAGACAGAGAAATAGAAGCATTAGGTGAACAACACTAATAACTGACTGAAATCATTTTAATATTTAGCTAAAAGATTTCTTGTATAAATTTTCAAATGCTACGAATCATCTTGTGGCTTAAAGGAAATAATACGTAAATCTTCATTTAAAACATTTGTATTTTCCTTTTGTATATAAAAAAATAGGGATATATTGAATGTCCTCAAATTAAAATAGTATTAAACTGAAACTTGAGATCTAATTAGTTGTGGAAATATTAGTTTACATGCCCAGACTGTTATATATTGTTAAAGTGAAAAGCTAGTTAGAGATATCATTTTGGCGATTATTTTCAATTTTTAATTTTGTTAGTTAATTTAAATAATTAAATTGAAGAAAAATGGTCTTAAAAAACTATTCTCTTTTGCACAAGCCATTTGACAGACAAAAGCAAAGATATAAAACATTTAAATTTTTGTACAGAAAATGTGATAGAATATCCTTATACTTCTTATAGGAGTAATTTAAAGAGTTTTCTAAAGAAATAAAGTTAAAGAAGAAAATTAAACATAAGAAAAGTATTTAAAATCAACAACAAAGCAAAGCTCAGACTAAGGACAGAGCTAGTTTCAAGGTACTTTAATTACATATGGACTTTGGGATTCAATATTTGGAAGCTTTGTAGATCCTTTAAAAGATCCTCCAATATGAGTCTTGATATTTTCCCACAATATTAAAGGAAATCTTAGGTAAAAATGTTTAAAGGAAAGAACCCAACAACTTCTTCCCAATAATTTTCCATTGAAATATTTTCAGTGACCTTGCCAAAATAAAATAAATTTTGCTCCAATAGGTTTAATAAAAAATAATAAATGACTGTATCATTTTGTTCTTTTCCTACTCAGTAGATGTCTTCATCCAATCTTTAGTCTCTGAAAGTATTTTTCCAGGGAGATGAATTGTATGAAGTCATCTATAAGGTTTAAAATATCAAAAGCACTGTCATTTAACCACTAATGGATATCTATGGAAATATTCTCTTGAGACTTGCTGCTGTTCATAAACCACTTGATCTGTGGTATCATATTTCATATTTTCAGCCGAACACCTCTTGTACATTACAATTTTCTGTTTTCTTGGAGGTGCTCCATTATTCTCCATCAAGTATAATTGATGCCAAACTTGTGGTATATTCACTCCTCTCCCTTTGATAATAGCAAAGATACGTAGGTATCAGTTTACACTTCTATGTTACCCTATTAGACCTATCCCAAAAAAATCCCAAAAAGGATTCATTGGGAAATGACTGCATTCAGATCTAAGTAGTTGCTAGCTGACAACTTAAATCACTGTACAACAGAATAGAAGTTTGCATTGCATATTATTTTTTTATAGTTAGGTAAAAGAACACTTCGAATATGAAGGGAGTGAAATTGCAGTCATTTGGCAGATTTTTATTACTATTATTATGAGATTGGAAGATTGATGGAATGTTTGGAAATTACAGGAGATAGTTCCAGATGTCAGGAGTTGCAATGAAGATAACCATGACAAGTGAAGGGCAAGAGTATGTGATGGCATTAAAAGAAGTTCAGGCATTAGATACTCAGAAAGTTGTATAATATTGTGGCTTTGAAGTAGCAGATAAATGAGATTGTAGTGTACAGAATACTGAAAAGAAGAAACATTATTTAAAATGGATCTTTGGGAAACTATATCTTTATATATTTGAAGGAACAAGTAGCAGTTTTCATAAGGATTCAGAAGCACTGAGTACCTGGATTTGGGGTGCCTACAAAGATCATTGGTGTAATATCAGATAATCTTTAAAATGTGCAACAGAGGCGAAGATGATGAGAAAGAGTTAATGAGAGTCATGTACAACTGACGTGATGGATGGCTTTGTCCATAGGATATGATTCAGGAGGAAAATGTCAAGGGGTGATTCAAGACAATTGTGTAATTTTACAACAGAATCATCAGGCATGAAGTATACATTACAGAGGGTGAAAGAAACAAAAGAAAATTACATTGGTATCTATCAGGATAAAGACTGAAATGAGGAAAATAAGATTAACTTAAAAATTTATATCAAATTTTAATACATTTTAAAAGGGTAATATCAAGGACTAGAATAATGATGTTATGATATGTTCACTGTACTGACTTGTCTAAAAAAGTTTTTGTGCTCATTATTGTGATACTATGTCAGTTCTGTGGGGGAAAAAAAAACATTTGAAAAAGGGGCCATGTCACATTTCAACTAATGGAGGCTGTTGGTGTGTGGTGAAATCAGTGCTAAATTTGGGGTAGGAGGAAAGAGATTCATATTCTGGCTCAGACATGAACCAGTTATGTCATCAGGGCCAGTTACCCTCTCATTGCTCATTTTCTCATATGTAAAAATGAGAGTTATAATTGTGGCAGAGACTGCCATTATTCATCAATATCCACTCTTTCTTACTTCCATGGGCATAAACAAAACTCATAATTTTTAGCTGGGAAAATGTCCCAAATAAAGTGGGATTTTCTGTTCTCCCTTGCAGAAAGGTGATTAAGTTCTGAATATACAGATGGTCTCTGACTTATGATGGTTCAATTTAAATGATTTTTTGACTTTATGATGGTGCAAAAGAAATACACATTCAATAGAAACCATATTTTGAAATTTGAATTCTGATCTTGTCCTGGACTAATGATATACAGTAGGATACTCTCTTGTGATACTCAGCAGCAGCAAGCTGCAGCTGCCAGTCAGCCATGTGATCATGAAAGTAAACAATCAACACATTTACAACCATTCCACATCCATACACACATTCAGTTTTTCATTTTCATTATGGCAGTAAATAAATTACACAAAATATTCAATTTGTGGGATGCCACAAGAGTGGTTCTAAGAGGGAAGTACATAGCAATACAGGCCTATCTCAAGAAATAAGCAATCCCAAATAAACAGCCTAAACTCACAATTAAAGAAACTAGAAAAAGAAAAACAAATGAAACCCAAAGTTAGTAGAAGGAGGGACATAATAAAGAACAGAGCAGAATTATATAAAATAGACATGGTAGAAAACAATGGCAAAAAACAATGAAACCAAGAGCTGGTTCTTTGAGAAAATAAACAAACTAGATAAATCTGTAGTCAAGCTTATCAAGAAGAAAAGAGAGAGTACACAAATAAACAAAATCAGAAACAAAGAAGAAAGTCATAGGGGATACCATAGAAATACAATGAATTATTAGAGAATGTTATGAAAAATGATATGCCAATAAATTGGACAATCTAGAAAATATGGATAAATTCCTACAAAAATACAACCTATCAAGATTGATCCAGAAAGAAACAGAAAATCTAAGCATACCAATTACCAGCAATGAAATTCAATTAGTAATAAAAAAAATCTCTTAAAAAACAAATATGAGGACCAGATGGCTTCACAGCTGAATTCTACCAAACATTTAAAGAAGAGATAACACCCACTCTTCTTCAAGTATTCCAAAAAGTAGAAGAGAAAGCAATACTGCCAAACTCATTATATGGGGCCAGTATCACTATAATGTCAAAACCACACAAAGATACTACAAAAAAAAAATTAGAAGAAAATTATACACCAACATCCATGATGAACATATGTGTAAAAATTCCTCAACAAAATTTTAGCAAACCAAATTCAAAAATACATCAAATGGATCATCCATCATGACCAACTTGCATTCATTCCAGGGATGCAAGGATGGTATATTTGTAAATCAATCAATGTGACACCCCACATTAACAAAAAGAAGGATAAAAACCACATGATCATTTCAACAGATGCTGAAGAAGAATTTGACAAAATTCAACATTGATTTATGCTAAAAAACCCCAACAAAATGGGAATAGAGGGTAAATACCTCAATATAATAAAGGCCATATATCACAAACCCACAGCTAACATCATACTGAATGGTGAAAACCTGAAAGCTTTTCCTCTAGATCAGGAGAGAGACAACGATATCCATTCTTAGGACTTTTATTCAACAATGTACTGTAGGATCTAGTCATGGCAATCAGACAACACAAGATAAAAGGCATCCAAATTGGTAAGGAAGAAGTTAAAATGTCACTATTGGCAGATAACATGATATTATACACAGAAAACCCTATAGACTCCACTAAAAATGTTAAAATAACTGGATTCTGCAAAGTAGAAGGATATAAAACTAAGACACAGAAATCTGTTGCATTCCTATAACCTAACAATGAATTAGCAAAAAGGAAAATCAGGAAAACAATTCCCTTTACAATTGCATCAAAAAGAATAAAATACCTAGGAATAACCCTAACCAAGGGGGTGAAAGATCTATACTCTGAAAACTATAAGACACTTATGAGAGAAATTAAAGAAGATACCAATAAATAGAAGTACATCCCATGCTCATGCATAGGAAGAATTAATATTGTCAAAATGGCCATCTTGCCTAAAGCAATCTACAGATTCAATGCAATCTCTAATAAAATACCAACGGTGTTCTTCAGTGAACTAGAAAAAATAGTTATAAAATTCATACGGAATCAGAAAAGATCCCAAATAGCCAAAGCAGTCTTGAGAAGGAAGAATAAAGCTGGGGGGATTATGCTCCCTGACTTTAAGCTCTACTACAAAGACACAGTAATCAAGACAATTTGGTACTGGCACAAGAACAGACCTATAGATCAATGGAACAGAACAGAGAGCCCAAATATAAACACAAGCATATATGGTTACAATGGGGATATAAAAGAGCCATGGATATACAATGGGGAAATGACAGCCTCTTCAACCACTGGTGTTGGAGAAACTGGGCAGCTACATGCAAGAGAATGAAACTGGATTATTGTCTAACTCCATACACAAAAGTAAACTCGAAATGGATCAAAGACCTGAATGTAAGTCAAGAAACCATAAAACTCTTAGAAGAAAACAGGAAAAAATCTCTTGAATATAAACATAAACAACATTTTTCTGAATGCATCTCCTTGAGCAAGGGAAACAAAAGCAAAAATGCAAAAATGGGACTACATCAAGTTAAAAACTTCCGTACAGCAAAGGATACCATCAGTAGAACAAAAGGCATCTTATAGTATGGGAGAATATATTTTTAAACAACATATCTGACAAGAGGTTAACAACCAAAAAATATAAAGAACTCACACACCTCAACAACCAAAAAGCAAACCACCAGATTAAAAAATGGGCAGAGGATATGAACAGACAATTATCCAATGAAGACATTCAGATGTCCAATAGGCACCTGAAATGATGCTCCACATCACTAATTATCAGGGAAATACAAATTAAAACCACAATGAGATAATCACCTTACACCAGTTAGGATGGCCAACATAAAAAATACTAGGAACAAAAAAGTGCCAGCAAGGATGCAGAGAAAGGGGAACCCTCCTACACTACTGGTGAGAATGTAAACTAGTTCAACCATTGTGGAAAGCAATATGGAAGTTCCTCAGAAAACTAGAAATAGAAATACCATTTGACCCAGGAATTCCACTCCTAGGAATTAAACCAAAGAAAGCAATGTCTCAGATTCAAAGAGACATATGCACCCCTATGTTTATTGAAGCACTATTTACAATAGCCAAGATAGGAAGCAACCTAATTGTCCATCACTAGGTGAATGGATAAAGAAAATGTGGTACATATACACAATGGATACTATTCAGCCATAAGAAGAAAACAACTCCTACCATTTGCAACAGCATGGATGGAGCTAGAGGGTATTATGCTCAGTGAAATCAGCTATGTGGAAAAAAGTCAAGTACCAAAGGATAGCCCTCATTTGTGGAGTATAACAACAAAGCAAAACTGAAGGACCAAAACAGGAGCAGACTCACAGAGTCCAAGAAGGGACTAGTGGTACCAAAGGGGAGGGGTGAGGGAGAGTGTGTAGGGAGGGAGGGAGAAGGGGATTGAGGGGTTTTATGATTAGTACACATGATATGGGGGGATCACAGGGAAGACAGTATAGTACAGAGAAGACAGGTAGTGACTCTGTGGCATCTTACTACACTGATGGACAGTGACTTCAATGGGGCATGGTGGGGGACTTGATAATATGGGTGAATGTAGTAACCGCAGCGTTTTTCATGTGAAACCTTCTTAAGTGTGTGTATCTATGATACATTAAAAAAATAATTAAATTAAAAAAAGAATAAAACCTAAACTCCTTTGACACAGTAGCTAAGACGCTTTATGATCCAGCTGCTATCTATCGTCTAACCTCATTCTTTCCCCTACCCTTCCTTCCCTATACCATGCATACTACATTTAGGTCCAGACATTCAGAACTTCTTTCCTTGTACAGAATGCTTGGTCACGTCTTTGCACAGAGTCATTTCCAACTCAGCTGGGGTTTGATCATCTGCATGTATTAGGAATAAAGCACTACAAGTCAAGCAAATACAGCTTGCTTTCCCACATCATAAAAAGGTTATGATGTAGGCAGTTGAGGACCAGAATACTGGTTCTGGCAATTACTAATGACCAAATTTCCTTTAAGCCTCCTGTGGAGGGCTGTACTTCACATGAGCTCAGGATAAGTAATGTGCTTCCAAACACTGAATCTGCATGGCATGAAGGAAGAAACAAAAAATAGAAGGAAAGTCTATGTACTAACAGAGTCTGTCAGTTTTTTTTTTCCAGAAATATAACCTTTTCTGGGAGCTCTACCTGGGAGACCGCTGTCTACATCCTCATTGGCCAAACTAGTGGCTAGGGAACTTGGAATATTAAATATTTTTAACTGAATGTGGCACTAATCCAACAAGGTTAGGATTAAATAAAGAAGAAAATGAAATAGATTTTGAGTAAACAACTAGGAATATTCACCTATGTACCCACTGTAATTTTAATTTATCTAGATTACAACACTAGACACAGAAGATTATTTATATCTATATCTATCTGTCTGTGAGACTGTTCTTGAGGCCAGTATACAATACAGGGACTCAGTAGGAAAAGGATTGCATACAAAAGGAGTATATTTATAGAGGGAAGTATGTACAAAGGTGTGGACAGGATTATGGGAACAAGAGATGGTGAATCACCCAGAGATTACCCAGAGGGCAGCAATTATCATTCAAGGCCTAAAGGGGCAAGAAAATCGGTTGCTACCAGGATGGGGTGACAGCTGATATAGCAGGAGCTGTGGCTGTGAATAGAAGGATTTAGCCTCAGCCAATCTATAGTCTGTGAAATATGGATCAGGGAGAATACCGTGACCTGTCCCCTCACTTCTGGTAGTATCTTCCATTGGGCAAACCCAATAGGGAGCCAGAGGGCAGGCATAGGTCTGTTGACTAGAAGTCAGCCTCTTAGAGCTCAAGGCAGGGTGGAGAGGGGCAGAGATGGATTTTGATTTGTAAACAGAGTAATCAGGGTAAGAGGGATCATTTCTTTGGTACAGTATTTAGTATAGTGCCTGGAACATAGTAGGTTCTCCATAATTATTTACAAAATCAGTACTGTTGAATGAGTTAAGTAGAGAGAAATACTCAGCCAGTATGTGACTTAAGAATTTATAGAGCTTTA
This sequence comes from Manis pentadactyla, assembly GCF_030020395.1. Lineage (NCBI taxonomy): Eukaryota > Metazoa > Chordata > Mammalia > Pholidota > Manidae > Manis > Manis pentadactyla. The sequence goes on from NC_080021.1 coordinate 33,599,375, forward strand.
AACATGAGTTGCGAGGTGTAGTTTGACCCTTGGAAATGAATGACTTGGGGAGCATTCCAAATCACCAAGGGTCTCTGGGGCTGAATTTGCTCTGGATGATTCTCTACTTAAAGAATGTAGTAACATAATTTGAGATGTTCATACATACCCAGAAACAAGAATACTTGTCTCACATAGGCCCCTTTTGTGGAAAATCGTGATAAATACTTCTGGTGCAGAGATTGCCAAACTCATATGAGTTCAGAGTGGGTGACATTAGATGTCTCTTTACCTTTCATCTATCTTTGCTAAATATACTGGGCAGATCATGCATTTCATGTTGGTTGCTTCAGTATGAAAGCCAAGTAAAGGAAGTTCCTTTTCTTCAAGGAGTTTGGTAATCCTAATCACCAATAGGGTGCTTATATCATTTTAAATGAATAGAGGAACAAATAAGTGAGTTGTCTTCAATATAACACCAATAACTCTGAAATACTACAGATTTTGTAAAGGACCATTGTGAAGTGCATATAAATATTTTTTATTATTTATGTGCAGAAGAATATAAATATTTTTAATTTATTAGCAGTTGGTAAAAGATTTCCTTTGCAGGCAAAGCCAGTTTGGTTGAAATAAAGTTTTCATTAGTTTCCTGCATTTTGGTGACAAAACCCAGGTTTTCAGTGGTAAGAGAAGAAAAAAGAAAACTGTCTTCTGAGTTGGCAGCTGGTAGAACTGCCAGAGAGCTAGGAAGAAGGTATACATTGGATGGGTATTTATGAATGTATATGCTGCAGGGTATGTGGCAGGGGCTGATGTGCAATCTTTTTTTCTCCTCTACAAAATATTAAAATCTACTTCTCTCTCTCAAATGTGTTTGGTGCAAGTAGATTTTCTTAGGGTAATGTAAGGATGCCTTCAATACTTGGAAAAACTGGATTTGGGCCAATATTTGAGTCTACATTTGAGTAAAGACATAGGGACACAAATGTTTTCTTGGGATATGAAAGGCTCTTCTGTATATTCATTTTTAAATGATGAGGAAGGAGATACACACCTGAATAGTTTTCTGGAACTATAGACCAAGTACTGAGGCCTGAAGTCTGACTTAGAAGTCTGAGTGGGCTTTAGTTTTTTGAAAGCGGTTATGGATAATGAACAAGTATTTTGATGACTTCTCTTTCATTACTCTGGTTACTCTTAACAAGGTATGGGAAGGGTAAGAAGCACCACCCTCATGGCTAGAAGGGAGCAGAATTAGTCCCCAATTATATATTTGAAATGGCTCCTATTACTCAAAAAAATCTCATGCTTTTGAGACTTTTCTAGCATAAAACATACTACATGTGACATGAAAATTTAAACTCCAAAAACATGGTTGTATGAACCTAATGCAATTTTTTACACATATGCCCTGTAATTGCTATTACAAATATATTTTCTATTTCTACCATCAAGTTACTGCTATTAAAATGGTATAGGAAGGGATTAAAGATGGCGGTGTAAGAAGTGAGACAGAGACCTTTTCCTAAAACCACATACAATATGAAAATATAATCAATACAACTAATTCTGAAAGAGCAAACAGGAAAGAAGGCTGCACCAGACTCCATACACCTGGTGAAAAGAGCAGACCTCATGGAACAAGGCAACGTATCAAAGCTGTGACCCAGCAGGACCCAAACCCTTGCCCCACACCAGCTCACTGGTGGGAGGAAGAGAATCAGAGCAGGGAGGGAGTGGAGGGCAGGGACTGCTGAATACCTAGCCCTGGAGATCTGCTCTGGGAGCACGAACCTACATTGCATGGTGCTCTGGTGATTAGTGGGGTTGGAAAGCTAAGACAGGCAGAATACCTGGAGAGACAGAGATTCCAGCTGTTTGTGGAAAACAGAAATTCATATATAGCTGAGCCAGGCAGGCAGTCTGAGAAACTTCCTAACAGTGAGAAGGCTGCTAAAGGGGCAAGGATTGCACAGAGATTACTGCTCAGGAGAAAAGACAGGTAGACAAAATTGTCCAGGTGCACTCTGCCCAGCAGGTTAGGAATTCAAACGATTTTCAGGTGCTCCATCCCCCTAGATGGCTACACAGCTGCAAGACCCCCCCACCATGTTACGCAGCATGCTGTGTCTTCCTCCAGGCTAACCTGCACATGGCTCACAAACCAACAGCCCCTGCCCTGGTGTCAGGCCAGCCAGAGGGAATCCCTGCCCACAGCAGCTACAAACACAAAGCACAGAGGCTTACACTTGTGTGTTCAGCCTACTGGTTATGGCAGTGGAGAGAGGCATCACAGCTGGGAAACAGGAAACAGCTCTTTCCTCACCCAAGACACCAGCACCACTCCCCTGTAACCCCTGACATTGCTCCAGGGGGCAGAGCAGTTCCATAGAGTAGAGTTTCTGGGCACTACAGTGTGCCACATACAAATATGAAATGTCAAAGGAACCTGGTTCAGAGCAAAATCTCAACACCAGAGAAAGTACTCAGTGAGACTGAATTAATAAATCTTCCTGAAAGAGATTTCAAAATAAAAATCATAAACATGGTCATGGAGGTACAGAAAAATATTCAAGAACTCAGGAACGAATTTAGGACAGAGATCCAATCATGGAAGAACACAATGGAGGGTATTAAGAGCAGATTAGATACAGTGGAGGAGATGATAAATGAAATAGAAACTAGGGAAGAGGAATAAAAAGAAGTTGAGGCACAGAGAGAAAAAAGGGTCTCTAGGAATGAAAGAATATTGAGAGAACTGTGTGACCAATCCAAATGGAACAATATTCATATTATAGGGGTACCAGAAGAGGAAGAGAGAGAAAAAGTGATAGAAGGTGTCACTGAAGAAGTAATTGCTGAAAAGTTCCCCAATCTGGGGAAGGAGGCAGTCTCTCAGGCCATGGATGTGCAAAGATTTCCCAACACAAGGGACCCAAGGAGGACAATACCAAGACATATAATAACTAAAATGGCAAAGATCAAGAATAAAGACAGACTATTAAAAGAGGCCAGAGAGAGAAATAAGATCATATACAAAGGAAAGCCCAGCAGGCTATCATCAGACTTCTCAGCAGAAACGTTACAGGCCAGAAGGGAGTGGCATGATATATTTAATGCAATGAAGCAGAAGGGCCTTAAACCAAGAATACTTTATCTGGCAAGATTATTATCTAAATTTGAAGGAGGGATTAAACAATTTCCAGATATGCAAAACCTGAGAGAATTTACCTCCCACAAACCATCTCTACAGTGTATTTTGGAGGGACTGCTATAGATGGAAGTATTCCTAAGTTTAAATAGCTGCCACCAGAAGTAATAACAAGGGAGAGACAAAGAGTACAGAATATGATACCTAATATATACAGATTGGAGGAGGAAAATAAGGAGGGGGAAGGAAAAAAAACCTTTAGATTATGTTTGTAATAGCATACTAAGTGAGTTAGATTACACTCTTAGATAGTAAGGAAGTTACCCTTGAACCTTTGGTAACCACAAATCTAAAGCCTGCAATGGCAATAAGTACATACCTACTGATCATCACCCTAAATGTAAATGGTCTGAATGCACCATTCAAAAGACAGAGAGTGACTGAATGGATGAAAAACAAGACCGAACTATATGCTGCCTACAAGAGACTCACTTCAAACCCAAAGACGTACACAGACTAGAAGTGAAGGGATGGAAAAAGATATTTCATGCAACTAATAGGGAGAAAAAAGCAGGTGTTGCAGTACTTGTATCAGACAAAATAGACTTCAAAACAAAGAAAGTCACAAGAGACAAAGATGGACATTACATAATGATAAAAGGGTCAATCCAACAAGAGGATATAAACACTGTAAATATCTTTGCACCCAACACAGGAGCACCTACATATGTAAAACAAATACTAACAGAATTAAAAGGGAAAATAGAATGCAGTGTATTCATTCTAGGAGACTTCAACACTCCACTCACTCTGAAGGACAGATCAATCAGACAGAACATAAGTAAGGAGACACTGGCATTGAATAACACATTAGAACAGATGAACCTAACAGACATCTACAGAACTCCCCACCAAAAGGAAGCACTATACACATTCTTCTCAAGTGCACGTGGGACATTTTCAAGAATATATCATATACTAGGCCACAAAAAGAGCCTCAGTAAATTTAAAAAAGATTGTACCAACAGCTTCTCAGACCACAAGGGTATGAAAATAGAAATAAATTACACAAAGAAAAAGAAAAAACCTACAAACACATGGAGGCTTCACAACATGCTCCTAAATAACCAGTGGATCAATGACCAACACAGAGATCAAGCAATATATGGAGATAAATGATAACAATAATTCAACACTGCAAAATCTGTGGGACGCAGTGAAGGCCATGCTAAGAGGAAAGTATATTGCAATACAGGCCTACCTCAAGAAAGAAGAACAATCCATATGAACAGTCTAAACTCACAATTAATGAAACTAGGAAAGGAAGAACAAATAAGGCCCAAAGTCAGTAGAAGGAGGGACATAATAAAGATTAGAGCATAAATAAATAAAATCAAGAAGAGCAAAACAACAGGAAGAATCAATGAAAGCAAGAGCTGGTTCTTTGAAAAAATAAACAAAATAGATAAACCCCTAGCCAGACTTATCAAGAAAAAAATGAGTCTACACACATAAACAGAATCAGAAATGAGAAAGGAAAGATCACTATGGACACCACAGAAATACAAAGAATTATTAGAGAATACTGTGAAAAATATGCTAACAAACTGGATAACGTAGAAGAAATAGATAACTTTCTAGAAAAATACAACCTTCCAAGGCTACCAAGAAAGAAACAGAAAATCTGAACAGACCAAATACTAGCAATGAAATTGAACTGGTAAACAAAAAACTACCTAAGACCAAAATCCCTAGACCAGATGGCTTCACCACTGAATTTTATCAAACATTTAGTGAAGATCTAATACCCATTCTCCTTAAAGTTTTCCAAAAAGTAGAAGAGGAAGGAAAACTTCCAAACTCATTATATGAGGCCATTATCACCCTAATATCAAAACCAGGCAAAGACACCACAAAAAAAGAAAATTACAGACCAATATCCCTGATGAATATAGATGCAAAAATACTCAACAAAATATTTGCAAACCAAATTCAAAAATACATCAAAAAGATCATCCATCATGATCAAGTGGGATTAATCCCAGGGATGCAAGGATGGTACAACATTTGAAAGTTCATCAACATCATCCACCACATCAACAAAAAGAAGGACAAAAACCGCATGATCATCTCCATAGAATCTAAAAAAGCATTTGACAAAATTCAACATCCATTCATGATAAAAACTCTCAACAAAATGCATATAGAGAGCAAGTCCCTAAACATAATAAAGGCCATATATGACAAAACCACAGCCAACATCATACTTAACAGCGAGAAGCTGAAAGCTTTTCCTCTAAGACTGGGAACAAGACAAGGATGCCCACTCTCCCCATTGTTATTCAACATAGCACTGGAGATCCTAGCCATGGCAATCAGACAAAACAAAGAAATAAAAGGCATCCAGATTGGTAAAGAAGTTAAACTTTCACTGTTTGCAGATGACATGATATTGTACATCAAAAACTAAAGAATCCACTCCAAAACTACTAGATCTAATATCTGAATTCAGCAACATTGCAGGATACAAAGTTAATAAACAGAAATCTGTTGCATTCCTATACACTAATGATGATTAATGGAAAGAGAAATCAGGAAAACAATTCCATTCACAATTGCATCAAAATGAATAATAAAATACCTAGGAATAAATGAAGGAAGTGAAAGATCTATGCACTGAAATCTACAAGACACTCATGAGAGAAATTAAAGAAGATATCAATAAATGGAAACACATCCCATGCCCTTAGATAGTAAGAACTAATATTGTCAAAATGGCCATCCTGCCTAAAGCAAACTACAAATTCAATGCAATTCCTATCAAAATACCAAGAGCATTCTTCAAAAAACTAGAGAAAATAATTCTAAAATTCATATGGAACCACAAAAGACCCCGAGTAGCCAAAGAAATCTTGAGAAGGAAGAATAAAGCTGGGGGGATTATGCTCCCTAATTTCAACCTCTACTGCAAAGCCATAGTAATCAAGAAAATTTGGTACTGGCACAAGAACAGACCCATAGACCAATGGAACACACTAGAGAGCCCAGATATAAACCCAAGTATATATGGTGAATTAACATACAATAAAGGAGCCAATTGACATACAATGGGGAAATGCCTCTTCAACAGCTGGTGTTAGCAAACTGGATAGCTACATGCAAGAGAATGAAACTGGGTTATTGTCTATCCCCATATACAAAAATAAACTCGAAATGGATCAAAGACCTGAATGTAAGTCATAAAACCATAAAACTCTTAAAGATAACATAGGCAAAAATCTGAATATAAACATGAGCAACTTTTTTCTGAATGCATCTCCTCGAGCAAGGGAAAAAAAGCAAAAATGAATACATGGGACTACATCAAACTTAAAAGCTTCTGTACAGCAAAGGACACCATCAACAGAACAAAAAGGCATCTTATAGTATGGGAGAATATATTTGTAAATGACAGATCCGACAAGGGGTTAACATCCAAAATATATAAAGAACTCACATGCCTCAACATCCAAAAAGCAAATAACCCCATTAAAAAATGGGCAGAGGATATGAACAGACTATTCTCCAAAAAAGAAATTCAGATGGCTAACAGGCACATGAAAAGATGCTCCACATCACTAATTATCAGGGAAATGCAAATAAAAACCATATTCTCACACCAGTTAGGATAGCCAGTATCAAAAAGACTAAGAACAACAAACGCTGGGAAGGATGTGGAGAAAGGGGAACCCCCCTACACTACACTGCTGCTGGTGGGAATGTAAGCTAATTCAACCATTGTGGAAAGCGATATGGAGTTTCCTCAAAATACTAAAAGTTGAAATACGATTTGACCTGGGAATTCCACTCCTAGGAATTTACCCAAAGAAAGCAATTTCTCAGATTCAAAAAGACTTATGCACCCCTAGGTTTATTGCGGCACTATTTACAATAGCTAATCTATGGAAGCAACCTAAGTGTCCATCAGCAGATGAATGGATAAAGAAGATGTGGTACTTAAACACAATGGAATACTACTCAGCCATAAGAAAGAAACAAATTCTATTATTTGCAATAACATGGATGGAGCTGGAGGATATTATGCTCAGTGAAATAAGCCAGGTGGAAAAAGGCAAGTACCAAATGATTTCCCTCATTTTTGGAGTATAACAATGAAACAAAACGAAAAGAACAAAACAGCAACAGACTCACAGACTCCAAGAAGTGACTAGCAGTTACCAAAGGGGAATGGTGGGGGGGACAGGTGGGGAGAGAGGGGGAAGTGGATTCAGGGGTATTATGATTGGCACACATGGTGTGGGGGGAATCAGGGGGAATACAGTGTAGCACAGAGAAGGCAAATAGTGACTCTGTGGCATCTTACTACACTGATGAGCAGTGACTACAATGGGTATGGGGGGGGACACGAGAACAAGGGTGACTGTAGTAACCACATTGTTTATTCATGTGAAATTTTCATAAGAGTGTGTATCAATAATACCTTAATAAAAAAATATAGGAAAAATGTTTATTTTTAAACTGATGTGGTATCTTGATATTTTGACTGTGTATAACAGTTTGTGAAATAGTAAATGATTCTAAACCTTTATAACAATGGTTTAAAATCCCTTCAACTTCAGGATAACAAAATTCCCAGAAGATTTATTTTTAAAATGTAGTGCATCATGAGTAATAAAAACATATCCATTAAATATTACCAATGATCATTATCTCTTCCTCTGTAATTATTCACAAAACATGAGAGCCCAAGAAATAAGTTCAGGTGTTCAAAGAAGGAATGTATTTTACTTACCATTAAATGTTATATACTAGCTCCTAGAAAGATTAGTTAGGGTCCTTAACAGAAAGAAGGTATTCTTGGCCACGGTCTATGATAAAAGAAGATATTATATTACAGTGCTGGGTTGTATCTTCCTTTAAAGTTTATATGCAGAAAATTGATTCACTTTGGTATTTAAACAAATCAGACTGCAACAAGATAGAAGAGACTACATAAGGAACTGCTGTGCTTTCAGCATGAAGATGTGTGTGAGCAATTAGTTTTGTTTAATGTAGATTTAATGTGACTGATGGGAATAGATGTTACTAAAATAGTACAAGTTAAAAGTCTATCTTAGCTACTTACAAATTTGCAACAAAAGGCATTTACTATGATTCCTTTGGGGAAGATATGTTTGGATACACTTTTTTTTTTTTTACCACAATTAACCTGCTCTTACTTAGGAAATTGTTTTTTTTTAGCTAATGTTGTTTAATGTCTTCAAGTTTAACTGTAAATATATGATACACTATGACACTTTTTTTTAAAGTATCTGGTTCTCTTTGGAATGCTTCCAGGATCTTCTGGAAACCAGATTTTTTATATCTAGGGACTTCTACTCATTAAACAGTTGTAAATATAGAAATGTATAGAATAGCTCATTGTCTTTATGTCACAAGAGTTACTTAACATTGGCTCCCCTGATAATTTAGCTCATTGTTATATATCAACATGAGTTCTGAACATCTCTTAATGGAAATGATGCCCAATTGGATGACCTGTCAATATTTGTAACTCAAATCTGGTCCTACCATTTGATGGTACAAGCACCAAAGCCAAAGCCATAAACCTGATAATTTTTAACAGGTCTACCTTTGGCCATGTTTCCCCTTCAATTGAGCATGTTAGTTGAGGCCTGTAACTTCTATAAATCCACCTGTAAATCAATCAACAAAAAGTATCCTGAGTTGGCATTCTGCCTTCAAGCTTTTCATTTCCCTGTCTAGCAATGGAAGTAAAAGTTTTCACATGAACTTTTCATGTGATTTCATGTGACTCCTGAGGAAAGAGATCTAAATGAAGATTAAATCAAACCTAAAAGTCAAACTAATCTAGACTGAGATGGGATATTTGGGCCTGGACCAAGGTTTTCAAAAACTCGATTTCAAAATCAAACTATAAGTAGTCAGGGGATAGAGAAAATGTCTTATTTGAAGCACTCCCTATAGTTAAATCTGTGCATGGGCCAGTCTTGGTTTTGAAGGGGTCGGAGTCAGGTTGCATAATAATTAGGCTTGCTTTTGCTGAAAGTGGGCTTAGGAACATACAATAATAATAATAAACACATGGGCATATTCTGGAAGTGGCTCCAGAATAGACATTTGTGTTTTGCTTTCTTCCTCCTATTGTGAGGAAACTACCCCTCTCCCTGTGTAGTTCTAGTAAGAGCTAACATCTGCTGACCTCTCCTCTCCAGGTGTAGACAGAGAACTCTATTTGTGCCCACTGACATCATCCTTGGGAATTCTCATGAACTGGAGCTTAAGGAAATCTTTGTCCACTAAGCTAATGGAATAGAGTCTTCAATGGGTATGCACAACAAAGAATACAAACCATAACAAATTAGTCCAAGAAATTCACTAAACAAACAAAGAGCAACAACAAATACAATAAATGACAACAAAACTCTGGGGAACGGGAATCTAATTTCTAGAGTTGCCACATTATTTTATTTAAAATATTTCCTTTTCAAAAAAAATGTCATGAGTCATGCAAATAAACAGGAAAATATGGCTCATACACAGAGGGGAAAAAAAGTAGTCAATAAACACTGTCCTTGGAGAAGCCCAGATGTTGGATTTAAAAGACAAAGACTTTAAATTAAATATAAATTTGTAAAAGGAACTAAAGGAACCACATCTAAATAAGTACTCAATCCTGCTGAAGAGAGCATTAATAAACCTTCTGTCACTATAGATTGGTTTGTAAGTTCTAGAATTTTATAAATGAGATCATATAGTATTTTTTTTATTTAGCATAATTCTTTTTAAGATTCACCCATGTTATTACATGCATCAATAGTGTGTTTCTTTTTATTGATGAGTAGTGGTTTATTGTACATAAATCAGGCTTTGGCAAATCTAGCAGGCCAAGTCCAGTTGGCTAAATTCAGCTTGTTGTTGGCCAAGTCTGACTATGCCCTTCTGCTCATATGTTGTTCATGGTCTCTTTCATGCCATAGCTGCAGAGTTCGGTAGAAACTATATGGCCCAGACAGCTGAAAATATGTATGAGTTGTCTCTTTGCAGAAAAAGTTTGTATGCCCCTGGTACGATTTATCATCATTCACCTGTTGGAAATTTGAGGTTTTAAAAATAAAGCTGCTATGAGTATTTATGTACAACTCTTTGAATGGACATACATTTTCATTTCTCTTGGGAAAATACCTTGAGTAGAGGGGCTGAGTAGTATGGTAAATGTATGTTTAACATTTAAGACACTGCATAACTGTTTACCAAGGTGGTTGTATTATTTCACATTCTAAACAGAAATATATGAGAGTTCTAGCTGCTCCATTTCCTTGTCAACACTTGATATGATCAGTTTTTCTTAGTCATTCTATTGAGTATATCCCAAAATATATTATAAATTGAGTTTCCCTAATGACTAAGGACATTTAGCATCTTTATGTGGTAAGCTTTGTGTTCAAATATTCTGCCTGACATTTACCAGACTATATTATGAGAGGGATGTAATAGTTCTTTACATATGCAAAATATGTCACATTTCAAATACATAATTTGCAAATATTTCCTATAAGCCTGAGGTTTGCTTGCTTTCTTATAAATATTTTTTGAATAGCCAAAGATTCCAATTTTGATAAAGTTAAATTTATTGATTTCTTTTGTTTTATACTTTATGGTTTGTGTCCAATAAATCTTAGCTAAACTCAAGAGAACTAATATTTTCTCTTATGTTTTTTTCTACAAATTTTATAGCACTAACTCTTATATTTAGATCTCTGACTAATCTTGAGTTGATTTTTATATATGGGGTGAGGTTAGGTCCTGGGTTTATTTAGTTATTTTTCATATTGACACCAAGACCACAGTTTTTACTCCTGTAGGTTTATAAGCCTTCTATAAAGTTGTATAAGTTCTCCAAATTTTTCTTCTTCAGTTATTTTAGTTTCCAAAGTCCTCTGCATTTCCATATAAATTTTAGAATCGGCTTGTTAATTTCTACAAAAAAACCTTAAACTTTGATTAGGATTGCATTGAAGATTAATTGGGGGGAGAACTGACATAGTAATGATACTGAATTTTCAAATCAATGAACATGTTACATTTCTTCAGCTTTAAGTCCTTAATTTTTCTCAAAAATATTTTATAATTTTTAATGTATAGGTCTTACACATCTTTGATCAAATTTATCTTTAATTATTTCATATATTTTGATATTATAAATTCATACTTTATAAAATTTCAATTTCAGATTTCTTGTTGCTCAAATACAGATTCAACTGAATTTTGTATCCTGCATAAATTTTGTATCCTTACTTTGTGTCCTGCATTCTTGCTAAACTCACTTATTAGTTCCACGGGTTTTTTTTGCAGATTTCTTAGCCTTTTACATATAGACAATTATATCTTCATGAACAAAGCAAGTTTTATTCTTCCTTTGCAATATGCGTTTTTTTTGTATGATTGCACTGGCTAAATTTGTTAGTACAATGTTGAATAGAAATGATTAGAATAATTATCCTTAGTTTTTTCTTGTTCTCAGGGGAAAAATTTAGCCATTCTCTACTGGTATGGAGTTAATTGTCATTTTTTATAGAAAACCTTTATGAGATTGAGGACTTTCTATACTAGTTTTCTGAGAGTTTTAATCATAAATGATTGTTGACTATTACAGTGTTTTTCCTATATTTATTGAGACTATCATGTTTTTTTTCTTTTTTAAGCTTTTAGTACAATGGATTATATTGATTTATTTTAAGAATTAATATTTGATAAATATTAACCTTGTTTTTAAAAAATTCTGATTAATACTATCAAATTTACCTTGCATCTTAGGATAAACCCTACTTAGCCATATATTACTGAATTTGAATTTCTAAAATATTTTTAAGGAGTTCTGTGTCTATATTGATGAGGGACATGGATCTGTAGTTTTTTCCCTTATATTTTCTCATTTTTTTAATCAGTGTAATACTGGACTTTACATTATTGTCATATATTTTACTTCCATATATATTATAAGCCCACAGGTTCACTGCAGTATTTTTGCTTTAAAAAGTCAAGTATCTTTAATTTAATATAAAAATAAGAGATAATCATTTGATCATTACCATTTCTTTTGCTTTTCATTGCTTTGTAAAGATCCACACTTCCATCTGACATTTTCCTTCTCCCTGAACAACTTCCTTTAAAACTTCTTACAGTATATTTTTGTTTGTAAAGTTCCATTAGCTTTAGAATGTCTGGAAAAGATTTCCTTACATTAAAAAATATATTTGACTGAGTTAAGAGTTTTAGTTTGACATTGTTTTCCTTTTAGTAATTTAAAGACAGTAATCTACTGTCTTCAGGCTTATATGGTATCTGGAGAAGTCTGCTATTAGTCATACCTTTGCTCTTCTGTATGAAATGTGTCTTTACTCTGGAGTCTTTTAAGATTTTCTCTTTATCACTTGTTATAAAACATTCTTTGTAATTTGATTTTGTGTGTTTTCTTCAAATTTCTTTTCCTTGGAAGTTTTAGAGCTTCTTGGATCTGTGGGTTTATTGTGCTTGTCAAATGTGGAAGGTTTTGGCCATTATTTCTTCAAATATTGTTCTATGCTATTTCCCTTTTCCCTTCTTCGAGGCTCCAATTAAACTTACATAAACCTGTTTAAAGTTATTCCAGAACTCGTTGATATAATTCTTTTTAGTCTTATTTCTTTCTGCATTTCAATTTGGTTAGTTTCATTCATTACAATATCTTAAAATAACCTTTTATTACGCAGTGTATAATCTGCTGTTAATCTCATCAAGTGTAATTTTTTCTCAGATGTTGTACTCTCCATCTCTAAAAATATACTTTAGAACATTTTATATCTACTAAGTTATTGTATTTATATTTTGTTCTATATTCTGGAACGTGCAAAATAGTTATAAAACTTTTCACATCCTTCTACATTAATTCCACCATCTGTCAATTCTATATTGTTTTGATTAGTTGAGGGTTTTTTCCCTCTTTATGGATTTTAATATGCTTCCCTGTATGCTTGATAATTACCTATAGGATGCCAGCCATTATAAGTTTGCTTATTGGTTGCTCATATTCTTCATAGTGTTTGTGAACTTTGTTCATGGATCTAAGTAAATTGGAAAAAGTTTGGTTTTTTGAGTCCTGCATTTAAGCTTTGTTGGCAGAAGCAGAACAGAAGTTATTTTAGAAAAAATGTTTTTCTACTACTATGAAAATAGCCCTCAGTACTCTATACGGTATCCCATGTATTGCAAGAATTTTCTGCTCTAACTGGTGGAGACATGGATTACTCCTGACCTATCTGAACTCCAGAGACTTCTCTGCCTTCTCCATTTGATTTTCTTTTTTTAACTTCGTCTCCAATAGCTTTCCTCACACACATGGATCAGTATTCAGTACAATATTCAAAATGTATGCAAAGCTTTTTTTTTCTTCCATCTGTGAAGCTTTCTCTTCTCTGGTGTTCTGCCTATGAACTCTAGCTACTTTGCCATCCTTGCATGCCCACTTTATTTCTTCAGTTCCACTAGACTATGGGGCTCTTCCTGGGTCTTCCTTTATTCTGCTCAGAAGCCTGGAAACTTTCTTCAGGAATTAAGTTTACACATGTGTAGGGCTCATCTCATTTGTTTCCCCTCTTTTTGTGGGTTAGCATAGGTCTTTCACATATATTCTCTGCATTTTAAGCAATTTTAGATGGTAGGTAAACGGAGTCTCCATTGCTCCACATGGCCTCAAAAAACATTTTTAAACATGAATGTACAATCTTTGAAGGTGAGAGGTAAAACCTGAAATGCAATCCTAAAATCCTAGTTAATTACTGTGTGATAACAGAAATAAGACGCACCAGCTAGAGCCTGAGTTTCCTAGGTCTCGTTGCATTGTGAAAAACATAGGGGTTAAATATAAATCAAGACTCATTTGTTGGGAAAAATTAAGAGCTGATCTAATTCAATCCAAATACTTGGTTACAATAAATTTCAGATATCTAGAAACATAGCCCAAACTGTATATTAACTTTTTTCCATAAATAATTGACCTCAGAAATTAAAACCCACTTTCCTCAAAAGTAAGGGATAAAAAAAAAATAGGATCCTGAACAAAATTTGCTACAGCAGAGGAAAAAAAGGAAAGTACCAGGAATGTTTATGTAAGAGATTTCAAAGACATAATATTATCACACTTAATTTATTCCAATAGAATTTTTGCCAATAGACCCTATGGGTATAAAACTTTACATCATATAGTCTTGATCTTTATTTTACTAATCAATAATAAGTTTGAAACTCTCTTCATATATCATATGTCATATGTTTAACTGGTTTTTATACAGATGAAACCTTTTTAAGTTAAAAAACATATGTTCTGGGAATATTTATGTATGCAAGTATGTATATATAAAACATGTATCACTTATATATGTGATAGAGTTCTATCTTTTAAAGGCAGGAATATGGTAAAACTAAGTTTCAGGATAGTGATTAGTTTGGGTGAGAAGACAAAATGAGGGAGACACAAGAGGTTGATGTGTTCAGTATTCCAGTTTTAATATTTAGTGGTGGTTTTGTGGGTGTTTATTCTATTGTAGAAAAAAATTTTTTGAATCATAAATAAAAGTTGTCCATTCTTGGATCATTGATGAAAGTATGTTAATCAATTAATCCAAGTTTTTTCTCTTATCAATAATGATAAAGAGATATAAGGAGCTGAGTGGTAAGGAGAGAAAGAATGAGAGAGAGAAAAGGAGAAGGAGGAGGAAGAAGAAGGAACAGGAAAAACAAATAGATTTAGATTTCTTACAAGAAAAAAATTGCAAAGTGAATTAAAAACATATGATGAAGAAATTGCTTCCATTAAACAAAAACATGGGGCAGAAATGCAAGAGCTCTGGGAGGAGATGGTAAGATAATGCAAAAAAAAATGAAATGTGAGCTGGCAAAGCTCAGGAACTATAAGAAAAAAAATATCTGATAAATGATACTGACAATAGATGGAAAACATGGGAGAGTAGACAAGAGAGACTATGAAAACAAATATGCTATTATTTGTACTTGCATTTTATTGTATCGCATCTGTATTTTAGTTGTATTCCTCTTCCCCACCTTTGTATCTCCTTTTGTATCTTGTTGTTGTTGCTTATGAAGGAAGAGACTGCTGAAAGCACAGTAAAGTGTAAAATATGAAATGGCGATGAAGAAAAAATTAAGAAGGATCAGAGAGGAAAAGATAGATAATGGAGGACTGGCAGAGAGAGACTTTGTAATTCCCAATGGAAAAAAAGCAAAGTAATGGATCTGAGCATATATTTATAATTCACTTTATTGAAATAAAAGGACTTTGAATCCACATAATTACTCATGTCCCAGGGGAAATTGAGCCAGGGAAGACAACACAGTTATAACCAAAGTTATAACCATAGTTATGACCACAGTTATATGTAATTCCCATATAATTCTAACCATAGTTATAACTGTGGAGGGCTGGAAGTGAGATCACCAGGTGTGAGATCAGCCAGAAGTGACAACACCGAAAGTGACATCATTGCGGGCTGCTCACAGGAAGTGAGCACAGGCTCACTATATAAGCAGTGTTCTGAAATAAAACTGCACCACTGTTCTGCCACCAGTGGTCAGTGAACCTCCTGATCTCAACTTTGGTTTCTGCGTCTTTCTTTCTATCTCTGTTTTCTTAATCTCCCCACCCACTCCGCTCAGGCTCAACTGGTTTGTGGGGCTTGTCTTCGCAGGTGGCGACTGAACAGGGGCCTGAGAACCGAGTGAGAGGGACCTGAAGAACATCAGGTTCTGCAGAGCTCAACTCTGCAGGCAGCTGGCAAGTTAGGTAAGGAGACTCCCTGAGGGGCTCCAAGGGGCAGACATGTCAAAACATAAGGTACAGCAATATAGTCCGGAGGGAGGTATGGGAGCAATAGAGTCAGGAGTAAAACTTGGGACAATCAGGGTAAAAGGACTGTCCAGGTCAGAGGACCATACAATTTTGTATATATGCTTAAAGCTATAAACATGGGACAGCCTGGGTCAAAGGACCGAGAAATTTTTGTACATATGCTTAAAGCTATGTTTCATGCTCGCAGTAGTAGAGTGCACGGCTGGCAGAAGATTTTCTTGCTCTTGTGCAGGATACCTGCTCCTGGTTCCCTGAAGAGGGAACCATAAATTAGCAGATTTGGCAAAAAGTAGGGTTACAGCTTAAACAGTGCTTCATCCTTCATGGGCCTTGGAACTTTCTTGTGGAAACATTTGCTTTATGGAAGGAATTTAGTGAAGGAAAGTTTGGATCCATCCGCTGAGGTTACCCATTTGCCTGATAGGCTTTGGGAGGGAGGCTCTATAGTTGAGCAATTGAAACAAACAGTCACGGGTTATGAGGCTTTGGCTAATGCTACAGTCCCTGTGGATTGTGAGCCAGTACCTCCCAAATATGAACAAGACGATGAGCTACCACCAACACCTCCTGAATATGACCAAAAGTTGTTAACAGAGGTACAGCAGTGTGAGGAGGAGCTCCCTGGGAATAGGCAACATGGCATCCACTATGGTGGCCATTGCATAAAAAATGGTGACCAGGAAGACTCATATTGTGAGCAGGAAGAGTTTGATGTCTCGGAGTCCGAGATGGAAGGAGAGGGCGACACAAAATCCTCTAACACTTTGACACCTCCTTCCAACACTGGATCTGTTTTGACTGCTTTTCAAAAATTGAAAGTGTCTTCACCTAAAATTCTGCACTTATCACTCTGTCCTAATTGGCTTTGGAGCCATAAACTGCAAGCAGGGAACCCCTCTGCACTCCTGTGCCCTCCTAGTAATCAATATAACTGGAAACATTCCATTCCTATTATCATCAGAGTGACTCCAGGTCCTGCTTGCTGCTCAGCTTTGCATTGTAGCATCTGAGAAGCCCAGAGGCAGGGTGAGGACACATCTGAGTTCCATTCCCTCTGTCTACTAGTTATTGAAAGGTGGGAAGGAGATGGAAATGTCAGATATTATAATCCTATCCCTTTCAAAACTTTGAAGGAGCTCAAGCAATTCTGCTCTCAATATGGTCCAACTGCTCCTTTTACCTTCACTCTCTTGGAAGTAATATCAACTGAAGCTATGATTCCTAATGAGTGCAGAATTCTTGCTAAGGCTTGTCTCACTGGAGGTGATTATTTATTATGGAAGAGTGAATTTGTAGACTTGTGTGTACAACAGGCCAACAGAAATCAAATGCATAACATTCACATTAGTCTGGAATATGTTGACTGGAGAAGGGCAGTATTCTGCCTTGATGGATCAGCGTCAGTTCCCTTTACAGGCATATCAGCAAATTAATATTTGCAGAAACAAGGCTTGGAGGAGCCTGCCCACTGCAGGAGCTAAAACTGAGAAGGTGAGCAGCATTTGGCAAGGCCCACATGAGCCATTTCAAGAATTTGTATCTTGCTTACTATAGGCAATATCCAGAGTAATTTCTGATTCTGAGGCTGGAAATGTTCTTGCTAGTCTACTAGCCTATGAAAATGCCAACAGTACATGTCAGGGGTGAATTCAGCCTTATAGAAAAAAGGGAGCTCTTTCTGACTTAATCAAACTTTGTGCAGACGTGGGAACTTCTTACATGCAGGATGCAGCATTGCAGGCGCATTACATAAAACGTTTGGCCCAACACAGTGGCCCCGCCCTCAAATAGGAATAAGACACCATCTTAATGGTGAATGTTTTTACTGCAGACAATTCAGCCACTTTTCTTGAGAGTGTCCTTATCCTAAAGAACTTCTGAGGGAAAACCCAAATAGAGCCCTTGGAATTTGTCCATGATTCTGCTGAGGTAGGCATTGGGCTAGTGAATGTAAATCACAAGCTGATATTCAGGGTCTACCATTGTCGGGAAACTCCCGGCAGGGCCCACCCCAGCCCCAACTAAGGGGGGCCCTGTCCGTGACTCCTTCAGTTGCCCTTCCTCATACAAAAGAGTCCGACAGTTTTGTCCAGTGACTCCAGGAAGCGCAGGATTGGACCTCAGTCCCTCCTCCAGATTGGTACTAACCCCTGATATGGGACCTCAAGCTATTCCCACAGGGGTGTATAGTCCTTTACCTCCTGGTACAGAAGGCCTTATCTTAGGCAGGAGTAGCTGGAATTTGAAAGGACTACAAGTGCAGTCCGGATCATAGACTCTGACTAATGGGTGAAATTAAAGTTATATGTTGTTCACCTTTCAGAATTATTCAAATGTTATCCTCTGACCATGTAGCTCAACTTGTGCTGTCTTTTATACAAACTGGCCAGTGTCAGTCTTCTCAGATGAGAGGGAACTGAGGCTTCAGTTCCTCAGATGCCTTTTGGGTCCAACAAGTAGGACTTGAATGACCTACTTTAACTCTTTGGATTGATGGAAAACATTTTGAAGGCCTCAAGGATACTGGAGCCAATGTGTCCATTATTTCATAATGGCACTGGCCCACCACTTGGCACACTTGAGAGGCTATGACTGATTTGCAAGGTATTGATTGGTATGGCACAGGGCCCTCTACAAAGTTCTCAGACTTTAACCTGGTTGGACAAGGAGGGACATGCAAGTACTTTCCAACCCTTCGTCCTTGACCATCTTCCTGTTAATCTATGGGGACGGTATGTTTTAGCTCAAATGTCAGTTTTACTCTACAGACCTAGTCCTCAAGTTGCTCAGATGATGCTGAAACAAGGGCATGCATGTACCTGGAACTGGTCTGGGAAGTGAGGGCCAAGGTCAGCCATACTTGATCTCCTCTCAGCCTCGCCAAGATTGGTCTGGCCTAGGATACCATCCAAATTTGGCTTAGGGGCCTTGGTATCTCCTGCATCCCTAACATTGACAGCCTTTAAAATACAATGGTTAACTGACAAGCCCGTCTGGATGGACCAATGGCCCCTGCCTCAGGAGTCTCAACAGCTAGTGTCTGAACAATTGGAAGCTGGACATACTGAGGAATCTTTTAGTCCTTGGAAGACTCCCGTCTTTGTGATAAAAAAGAAACAATCTGGTTGCTGGAGGCTCCTACAGAACTCTACAAAATTAATGCTGTCATGGTTACAATGGGAGTACCCCAAACAGGATGGCCGTCCCCACCATGATCCCTTGGAAACACTCTCATTGTTATTGACTTGAAAGATTATTTCTTCTTTATCTCTGTACATCCAGAGGATAGAGAATGCTTTGCCTTTAACTTGTCCTTGATTAACTTTAAAGAACCCATGAGGAGATACCACTGGAAAGTACTTCCTCAAGGAATGGCTAACAGCCCCACCTTATCAAACATTTGTGGCACAAGCCATTTAAGAGGCACGTGACAAATATCCAGAAGCATACATTATCCGCTATATGGATGACATTCTCTGTTCCCATGCTGACCCTGCATGTCAGTTTCGTCTCAGCTTTCCAGACTGCTTAAAATACAACTGGATGCCCATGGACTCTACATTGCTCCTGAAAAGGTGCAGATGCAAACTCCATTCTCCTATTTGGGAATGAGTATTTTACAAAGGATCATTCAGACACAAAAAGTAGAAATAAGAACTAGGCACTTACATACCATGAACAATTTCCAAAAATTACTTGGAGACGTTAATTGGCTATGACCTTTTCTAAAACTTACTACAGGACAATTACAACCTCTTTTCCAGATCCTTCAAGGTGACTCCAATCTTTACTCCTCCAGATACTTGACACCCAATGCCAAAAGTGCTTTGAAATTTGTTGATGATGCTATTTAGCATGCTTAGGTGTTTTGCCTTGATCCCCAGGCACTTGTCTCACTTATTGTTTGTACCACCAGCCCAATTCCTACAGGTGTTTTATGGCAACTCCTGGATCCACTTGAATGGGTTCATCTCCCAAATTCCCCTCCTCAACATCTTATTCCTCATCATGTCTTGGTGTGTGATGTGGTTCATAAGGCCAGAGTTTGGCTTCAGCAGCTTATGGCTGCTGACCCTTCTTTTATTATTGTTCCTTATAATGTCCAGCAACAGTCTTAGTTATGGTCCACTTCTGAGGAGTGGCAGCTGGCTTTTGCAAATTTCCTTGGAAATAGAATGCCACTATCCATCTAACAAGCTTTTACAATTTCTTAAGGACACTCCTCTGACCTTTCCCAGGATTATGCGCTGTGCACCTATCCCCAGTGCAATCACCATTTATATGGATGGATCCAGTTCGGGTACCACCTCTATTCACACCCCTGACAGCACTTGCTCTTGCCGCACTCACCAGTGCTCCATCCAAAGGGTGGAGCTGGAAGCTGTGCTTTGGGAGCTTGACTTATACTCAGAACAATTGCTTAACATAAACACTGACAGTAAATATGTGTTCATAGTATTCCATACTGTGGAAATGGCCATTATTTCTCAAGCCATTACTGAAGAAATCTTTCATCTTTTTCATAAAGCTCAGTTAGCTCTTAGACAAAGAACCCATCCAGTGTATGTTGGACATCTTCGTGCACACGCCGGTCTTCCTGGACCTCTAATGGCTGGCAATGCAGCTGCTGATGCCGCTGCCTGTGAGCTCCCTTTACAGGGTTTAACTTTAGTCTCAGAATCTCCACTCTTGGATGCTCAACACTCTCATCAGCTATTTCATCAAAATTCCCAGACTCTTAAGAAACAGTTTGGAATTACCCAAGAACAGCCTAGACAGATAATTTGTTCATGACAAAATTGTCACTCTTTGTTGCCTATGGCACCTCTTGGTGTCATCCCTTGAGGCCTGGCTCCAAATCAAATATGGCAAATGGATGTTACTCACATCCCATCCTTTAAAAATACACTTTTCATTCATGTTTCCCTTGATACTGATTCTGGTTTCATATGTGCTTCCTCCTGTATGGGAGAACCCGGTGATCATGTCATTTCTCATTGCCTAAACACCTTCTCCATCATGGGCACTCCTAAAATTATTAAAACTGAAAATGGATCTGGATACAAGAGTCAAGCCTTCCAACATTTCTGTTCTACTTTTCAGATTCAACATGTAATGGGAATTCTTTATAAACTTCAGGGCCAAGGTATGGTGGAAAGAGCCCACCTCACACTTAAAAATCAATTGTTTAAACAGAAAAGGGTAAAATATGGAAACTCCCCTGCAAACCAACTAAATATTGCTTTATTTACATTAAATTTTCTTTCACTGGATAAGCAAGGCCTTATAGCAGGAGGTTTTGGTCTCCCCAAAATAAAAAATTTGCTTTGGTCAGATGGAAGGACCTCTCACAGGTCTATAGCAGGAACATGACCCAGTTCTCATCTGGGGAAGAGGTCATGTTTGTGTTTTCTCTAAGTCGGTGACAGGTCCTCATTGGCTTCCTGAGCGGCTGGTCAAACATCATCATGCAGTGGTTTACTCCCAGGATGAGGATGCGGACCACCTCAGAAGTCCACCTCCCTTGACACCCAACATCACAACAAACATGGAGAGCCCATCCTTCAATGTGGGGATGGCTCAAGAAGCTGTCCCCGGAGGGAGAGAAGATGCTCAACCAACAGAATGTGACTCTGACACCTAATAAGCCATTTTTGGTGATGCTAGCCATCATTGACATCCAGGTGTGATTGTTACAGGGAGAGACCTACTGGACCTTTTACTCAAATCCCCCAAGTGTTACACCTTATTACCTGGGGTGATGAATCAGTTCCAGTGTTTGTTAATGACTCCCAGAACCTGAGAGAACACCTGGGACCAAACGGGCCACACTGGCAGCATTCAGCACTACTTAACTATTCTGGACAGACGGTGGATCCTCCCTTATGTGTAGTCCACCAACCCATGGATGGATGCCTGCTATTAGGAAAAGTTCACAAAACTGCTGTCAGAGGTGCAGCCATTAGTGGGCCTTGGGACATTGACAAATACATATTCACTGTCTCTTTTATTGGGTTACCTAATACCAACATTGTTGTGGCCCCAATTCATCCTCCCTTACCTTACTATGAAAATAGCACCCCTATAAGATCAGAAAAATCCATCCACTGGATAAACTATGCTCACCCTTGAGCCACTCAACACACTCTAGTCATTCTTCACACTTAGTGTTCAACTGGTCTTATTGCTTAACTGGGCCCAATCGAGGCTGGATTACACCTGGAGGATATGTATTGCCCATACTCACCACCTCGCGGCATAAGATGCAATGTGGGTTGTAGCATATTTGGGTTGCCACAGACTGTGTTAACTTTCATCCACCTCTACATATAACCCAAATCTTGTACATCCCTATAGTGTAAGAACTTGTGTACAGCCTCCATATGTGTTACTTGTAGGACCTTTTAGTGTCTCTTTCCAAGGACAGCTTTATCACTTTACCTGCATAAACTGAAACCTAACCACATGTGTGTCTACCTGGAACAATGGGAAGAATGTCTTAGTCCTTTCCCAACCACCATATATTGTGTTGCCCTCTGATCTATCTGAACCATGGTATGATGACCCAGGAACACAAGCCCTTATAGAGATGAAGAATGAACTCCCCAGGAGCTGGAGAGCTATTGGACTCTTAATTGCTGGATTGGTGGCTGTTGTTCCTATTCTCATCACCGCTGTTACTGCAGCTTCGGCCCTCTCACAATCTATATACAATGCCCAATTTGTCAATCAATTGGTCCATAATACCTCTCAAGCTCTAAAATCTCAAGAAGGCATTGATGTAAAAATAGCCGACTTGCCGCCTTGGAAAGTACAGTAATGACCATAGGTGATGAGGTGTAAACCCTCTGGTGGCAGTTACAGCTCCAATGCCATGCTGCATCTAAAAGCATGTGTTACCAATGTACCTTATAACAATTCCCAATAGGAATGTCACAAAATTCGCAGCCATCTCCTAGGAGTATGGCAACATACAAATCTTAGCCTTGATCTGCATAACTTACATTGAGATGTTAGACATCCAAAATGCCTGAGTGGATATGATAGGTCCTTGAGATCTAGCAAAACAAGTCCTGGAACATCTTAAAGGCTTTAATTCTTTCAATATGCTGAAACATACCCTCTGGTACCTGATTGCTTTGGTGTCTGTGATAATCATTTTGTTTTACCTATTATTAGTCAGCTGGTGAGCCCTCACGAAAAGAATCCACACAGACTGACTGAACATACATCACCTATGGCTTTGATTAAAGAAAGGGGAGAGAGCTCCCAGCTTTGCCCTGAGCTGGAGATTTTTCTAATCTTTTCACCTTTCTTCCTGTTTGCTGGTACTGTGATCTTCTTCCTTCCTAAACACATCCCTCCTGAGGTAGAAACCTGGGTTCCCCAAGACATGTGACCAGAGCGAGAGCGCCGCCAGCTGGCGGGGGTACAAGACAGGTGCTGGACATGGAAGCCAAGGAGACATGTATGACTAAGGAGACAGAGGACTACCCTCTCAAAGGATGCTGCTTCTCTCTCACTCACATGCTTTACATCATCCTGCTTGGCCCTGGAGGATGGCTGGTTAGCCAGAGATGGGTAAGATTCCTCAAGGGAGGAATAACCTAAGACAGGCACAGTTGCAGAGGGGCCATCAAGATAGAATTTGGGGCCAACAGAGGTGAGGCTCAGAACCTCACCCCCCACTTCTGAGAGAAGTCTCCTACACCCATGGCTGCTTTGCTGCCCACTCTCAGATAAGGTCGAAACCCAGGTAGTAGACAGAGACCTGACCAACAGCAGCTGTAGGGAAGGGTTGTGTTAGAACACCTTCTATTTGCTGTGTTCTTTATTATATTTCTCTTTACTACTTGAGCTTTTTAATGAAGAAAAAAAGGGGAGATGTGAAGGGCTGGAAATGAAATCACCGGGTGTGAGATCAGTCAGAAGTGACACCACCAAAATTGACATCATTGTGGGTAGCTCACAGGAAGTGAGCCTGTGTATATAAGCAGTGCTCTGAAATAAAACTGCACCACTGTTCCGCCACCAAGAGTCAGTGAATTTCGTAATCCCAACTTTGGTTTCTGTGTCTTTCTTGCTGTCTCTGGGTTCTCTTAGTCTCCCCACCCTCCTCTCAGGCTCAACTGGTTTGTGGAGCTGGTCTCTGCATATAACCATATAACCAATATGCTGAACTTCAAAGATAAAGAAATCTTAGAGGTACAAAGAAAACGTAATTACCTCTAAGGAAGGAAAACAATGTCCTTGACTTCTCCATAGCAAAAATCAGTGCTAAGAAAAAGTGAAGGGAACTTTAACAAAAAATGTTAGAGAAAGAGCATGACCAGGGATTTTATACTTCCTCAAACTGATGTTCAGCATAAGGCAAAACTTTGACATAATAAACATCAGATTCTTGGGGAATGCTGTTCCCATGAGACTTCTTGAGGATTCTTATAGAGAAAGAACTTTTTCTTTCTCTAGACAAATGGGAAGTAAAAAATGAAATATGAAAACACTGTTGATGAGCACTAAATATGTAATCATTACCTACATAAAACACTGAAATAAGAGCAGGTGTTAGGATGACAGAGAGTGAGTGTTATATATACTATACCCTGATGGTATAGGAAAAAATTACAACAAAAATTAGGAGTGGAAGGAGGAAAGAAGTTTAAGTAAATTATTTCTCTTCCTTTTAAATAACTGTGGTCAGGGTTGTCAAAGTGACAAATCAATTAATAAGGATCAAATATATTTAAGACCACAAATTAAAAATACTAAGAAAGATAATATAATTGATTAAAATCAGATAGTGTAATACAGAGAAGGGAAGAATAACAAAAGGAATTGTATGAAGTAGGAAATGCAGAGAAACCATGTAAGTAAATGAATAATGTCAGACTACAATTAAGCATATTGTCTTTATCAATAAGGACTATATTCACTTATTAAAAGGAAAAGGCTTTTAGATCAGATCATATACTGAAACCCAATTTTATGTTGTATATAAGAGCCACACCTAAAACAAATGAGTCATGAAGGCTGAAAATAAATTGATAAACATATACCAGGCCAGTGAAAACAAAGCAAGCAGGGGCTTTAATTTTACTATCTGGAAGAGAACTGAGATCCAAGTGCATTAAACAAAAAAGGGTGCATTTTAATGCTAATATATGTAACTTATAATAGTTATGAATATCTGTGCATCAAGTAACATAGCATCAATATTCATAGTCAAAAGATAGCATAGGTAGAAGAGATTTGCAGTGAGAGATCTTAATTAGTATTTCATAATTCATGACAGCTGATTGGACAAAATACAACAAAATGATTTAGAACACCGAAGTAACTGCATTTTCACATGCTCACATACGTAAGGGCACACACACATACATACTTCCAGGTGCTTTTGTAATAGCAAAAAAACCAAATACTAGGCCATATGGAAAACCTAAATAAATCTTAGAAAGTGGAAATAGCACATACAGCATTCTGTGATCCCATTGTGATACAACTAAAAATTATAACAAACTGAAAAAAACAAAAAAAAAAAAAAAGGAGGAGAAAAAGCAGCCAAGAAAGAAAATAAAATACAAAAACTATATCTTAAAACTTAGGTCAAGAGACTATCTAAACAGAGAATACATAGAAATATATGCATACATGTATAAAAAAATACATGCATCAAAAACACATAGAAAATAATGATGATGAAAACATTACATACTAGACCTATTGAATACCGCTAAAATGCATGCTGTATGAGTTTTATGCTCAAGGTGGCTAAGGGTCACTAGTGCATTATTTTATACATTGTGAACTTTGAGTTAAGTAAATGGATTATGTATTCAACAATTAAATTTCAAACTTGTTTTTTAAAAACATGAATATTTTTATATATCTAAAATAAAAACTTTTCCATAAAGTTTTGCTGATCAACATTGATGAGGGACTAACCCTGTGTTTGTGCATATCTTGATCGGTTCATTTGACATTAGATATGCTCCATTTTACAGCCTGAATTATTGTCCTCAATTTGTAAATGAAAAAACAAAGTAGGGAGAAAATGATCAGGCTGACAGCAGGACACATCTTTCCTACAGTCCCTTTATCACTTACCATTTTGACTCTACCCCTTAGTCCATGAAACCTGAGAAGGTTATATGCTGTCTTACTCAGTACACGCTGCCATAACAAAGTACCATATACTGGGTGGCTTATAAACAAAAGAAATTTCCAACAGTTCTGGAGGTTGGAAGTTTGCGATGAGGGTGCCAGCATGGATGAGTCTGGTGAAAATGTTCTTCCAGGTTGCAGACTACTGACTTCGCCTTGTTTCCTCACATGGATGAGAGCAGAGAAAGAAAACAAGTTCTCTTATGATTCTTTTAAGGGCGCTAATACCAGTTATGAAGGCTCCCCCCTTATGACCTCATCCAATTCTCAATACTTCCTAGAGGCTCCACCTAATATCATCACACTGGGAATTATGGTTTCAACATATGAATTTTGCAGGACCACAAGCATTTGGTCTACAACACTAGTGTTCTCCTTTTAGAAAAATTATTGATGTTGCTTCTGTTATTTAGAAAAGATTAAATTAGATGATAGATGTAAAATGGTTGGCAGTATATTATCATCTAATAGTGGATTTTATCTGTTTATGCACATAAGGAAGAGTCAGCTTTTGCACCAGAACATCAGGTTTTGGAAAGATTCATTTGAGAAATATCTATTAGACACCATTTATGGAGTAGGCACTCTTCTAGGCCCAGAGCTATGAACAAAACAGACAAAAACTCATGGAGTAACTCCTGAGTGTAAGAGGAACCAATTAGCTTGCCTTTTCTTAATTTCGTACAGTGTTAGGCAACACAGCATGAAGAAGAGCCTCCCCCACATCCCCAGTCATCTGTCATCCTCAGAGAGGAACGGTCAAGGGCATTGGTTCAGACCCCAGTGACTCTACTTCTGAACTTCAGAACTGAAATGTCATTTATCACAGCACCTTTCTGGAGTAGCTGATACTGATTCTGCTTGTCCTGAAAGCCAATTCCAGGTATGTAACCTTAACTTCCCAAGGACGTACTTCAAGAATACATGTCTTCACCATAGAGCAAATATTACTTCACCAATAACACACAAAAATAGATCTAAAGCATATGATTTCTGGCGATTTAGTGGCTATGAAAAGAAGTGCAGTTACTTGAAGCAAGCTAGGGATCCATTAGATCAGTTGCAAGACTGCAAAGTACCCTCTGTTGTCTGAGAAAACATGATCCTATAACTTTCCTAGCATGTTTCATTTGTGCAGTGTAAATTACCCTTACACTGAACCAAGGACAACAAAGTATGCCTCACATAATTTCTTCTTTCTGGAGACTTCTTGATATCTCATTTGTTTTATTTAATTGACAAGGATACATTAAGTTGGGAAAGAAGTAAATTCTTATTCAGAGAGCATCTAGATGAGGTTAGTAGGAAAGAAGGCACCCATCTGTGTAACAAGTGTGCATTTTCAACCTGTGCAGAGAAAGAGGAATTTCTGAAACATAATATTGACAGTGTCTCTGGTTATTATGCATAGAAACTCAACTTATGCCCCACTTCTTATGTGATTTCAGGCATTATCAAATAAGAAGTTACCTAGATGTTCAGGGCACATCTGTAGAGCTCACTCAGAAGGAGCAAAAAAGATAAATATGATGGGAAAACTCATCCCCAACCCTAACTCCAACAATCCAAACAACACTTAATGAAGAGTGAGTTCTCTCTCTCTCTCTCTCTCTCTTTTAAAGGAGTGAGAGATAAAAATTCTGGCATAGAAATTATTAGTCATAGCCCCTTCCAGTGGTTGTACTGCCAGCCCTTGTCCTTAAGTAAATTATTCTAAGTTCTCTGTAAACAATTACAAAGATGCTTATCTTTGGTCAGAGTTTCCCTTCACTGGTTCAACTTTTGTCACTGCAATGACTTTATGTATGCAGAAACCAGAAGTCTCTGTCCAGAGGGTGAGATGTCTTTGACATTGTTCTTGATCAATCCAGGAGGGAAAGCTTTCCTAAGGACTTTGATTACAGACTAAAGGTAGCATTTTCAGGAAGTAAACTTTCTTCCTCCCTGTTCATTTCAGGTTTATACAATACAGTTGAGTAACAAAATTAGGTTAGTTTAACCAAATAACAACTGTCACTGGCCCACTAAATGAACCAGAAAATTTTAGTCTGTTTTAAGCAGAAAATCTACTCATAAGATTGAAGTTCATCAGAAGGGCAGATGATTTTTCATGTTTGAAAATCAAGCAAGAACATTCAGCATGTTCTAGATCAAGAAATAATATTTTGAATATAAGGGAAATAAGGGATGAGTTAGGAATTAAACAACATTATGGGTAAAATAAGAGGCATTTATTTCAGTAATGATATACTAGTAATATATTCATTCCTCATTTTAATGACTAAAGTCTTCAGTTGTACAATTATGTTTTAAAAGCCAAATACAATTTATATAATCAGAATGAGCATATTTTCCTTATTAGTGACATAGAAAATTGTCAATTACAAACATACACAATAGTGAATCACCAACTACAGTAAGTTAGCTTCTTGACTGTATTCTGACTTCTGCAGAAGCAATTATAATTCATTTCATCAGCTTACCCACACACAGCATGTTATTTTATGGAATAAGTTAACCAGATCTTTCAAGCTTCACTTACAATGGAAATTAGATCCCAGAAACAAAAGATATTTATGTACTTCTAACCAGTTTTAAAAATAGTTATAACTGGAAGATAATATTAAACAGATTTCTGTTTATTTCTCTAAATAGTGATATTTATTTTTTAAAGCTCTCTTGTACCAGCACAAAAAAAGAATGGCTGTCCAAGGATCTTTTCATACATTGAGTAGTAATAGAATACTATTTTAATGAAAAGTTAAGCAAATAAGCTAAAAGCTATGGACACTTAGCAGTTTATAATGACCTTATTCATAAGGTCAGACAATAATTGAATCCAAATAGTCTTTATAATAATCACAAATATTTGTCTTGAGCATACATATCTTTAAAAAATAGGATATAAAAGCTTCTAGAACAATCTCTTCCATTTTCATCAAAACACAGTCACTACACAAAAATGTCTGCAAAGAAATAAAAAACCTTTATTATGCACACAACTTTAAGTTCTTTGATGTTAGAGGAAATGTGCAAGTGGCCATTTAAATTGAAAACTTTTTATAGACTTAATAATAAGACATGCTAACTAGTAGTTGCTACTAATAAATTTTTCCCAGGAAATTCAATTTGCACCTCTTATATTGATAGTTTTTCAAAATATATGAGTTGAAAAATAGGTACATATATATTTTTTAATCTGGGGTATTTTGTGATGCTAATCTAAAACATCTCAGGTAGTGTCTTTTAATACATCAGTAATATGTTTCATAAGTGTATGTTTACCAGTGACCTTTCTTAAAATGATCATGACACCAATCCCTTATCTTCTTTGCTGAAAGGATTTGTAAATCTGGGCTTGTAGCAGCTTTAGCTCCTATCAAATTTACAGTAACTTGGAGCCTCCATGCAGACTATTTTAGGACATTGAGACAGCTGGATCCATCAAGGTGATAACCTTCTTTGATGCACAAGGCCAACCTGACCTTTCAAGGCATATATTTTATTATTTTGATGCTTTTGATACTATGCTATCAATGCGTTTCAATCATACAAAATCATCAGCATAATACATTTCTATGGTACTAACCTCTCCTTTATGAGTTATGTGCTACGGCTTATTCTTCTGAGAGAATCTTTACAATTATAACTAAACATTTATCATATTCTGTTGAAAAATCTTCCAAAGAATCTTAATATTTAAGAAGAACAGTCAATTTTAAAAACATCAGCAGGATCATTTCTCTATCAGCCAATTAGTACTTCTGGGTACTCCTGGGGTTGTGTAATATTTTCTTTTTTTAATTAAAATATATGATTTAGAAGATGGAACAATTTAAAACAAGCATATTTAAGTTAATTAGTGGGTTGTGAGGGGTGAGGGATGTGCGGAGTGCAAACAGTATTGGAATGGGGAATTGTTAAAACATT
Organism: Manis pentadactyla; assembly: GCF_030020395.1. Taxonomy (NCBI): domain Eukaryota; kingdom Metazoa; phylum Chordata; class Mammalia; order Pholidota; family Manidae; genus Manis; species Manis pentadactyla. The sequence continues at coordinate 33,629,527 of NC_080021.1, forward strand.
GGGCTTCGGTAACAAAGAATATTTAATAAAATAGGAATTATTTATGAGAAAATATTAAGTGAAAGATAAATACAGAAATTATATAATATAATCACATGTTCTAAAAGTTGGACAAAAATAAATAAGAATATTAACAATCATGATCTCTGGGTTATGGGATGAAGGGTGATTTTTTTATTTTCTCACTCATACTACACCTTATTTTCATTACTGTGTAGCGGTTAAAAATATGGACCTAGAATTATGTCTTGCTCTACCACTTACGTGGTTGAGTTCAATAACCCATTTAATCTTCTTTTCCTAGCATGTAATATGGAGAAGGTAATGTTTACTTTATAGGGTTATTGTGATGCCTCATGAGATAGACATAGAAGTGCTTAGTATTGTGCCTTGCAAATACTTCAAATGCCCAATAAATGCTAACTATTATGTATTTAACTAAAATAAATGATTACATTTGCAAAATATTTACCATTTTAAAGCACCCTCAAATACAAAGAATATTTTTAATTTAGGTGATATCTAAAGAATAAAAATAAGCACCTTAATTCAGGAAAATTATATGTATTTTAAAATTATTCTAAACCTATTTTTCAAATTTTTTATATTGATGTTTATACTATTTAAAAAGCATTTATGTTTGTATATATATGTGTTCCTTGGTAATAGATTTTAAAGTTAAATTTACTATCTAAAATTTCTAATTTTTCTTTATGATATTACAAAGCCTACTCTTTAAAATTTAGGAAGTAGTTATAGAAACTACTTCGTAGAAAATGGATCTTTCCAAATTTCCCAAACTTCAGAAAATCTCTATTCAGATATGAAAAATAATACTCTATGTGCTATATAAATCATAAATAAAGGATATGTTCTGGTAATCTAGCTGAATGGCCAGAATTTCAGTTTCTCTTTAAGTTGAAAATTTTAAAAAGATAAATTTAAGGAACTGAACTGTAGCTTTTGAGCTCTGCAACTGAACATTTAGAAAGTATTATATTTACAGTACATCTAGCTACTCGGCCATCTAGAGTAGATTGGTGCATATATGGCTGAGGGATAAGATATGAAATTTCAAGTTCTCCTCTGCTTTTTGTTGATGTTAGAAATGGGGCCTCACAGACTAGAACCAGAAGTGACTTTATAGTCAACATCCAACCATCGCTCCCAACACCCATTGTCCATTCATCTATCCATTTATTCATTCTTTCTCTAGATATTCATTGATCCCTTTTAATGTGACATGCATTTTGCTAATGTAACATGCTTCCTTAAAATACAACAGTGAGCCCCAGTCATAGGCAGCTGCCTAGGTTGCCTTGTACCTAGGCAAGTGTTACACTGTGGGAGAACAGCAGCTTGTAGCTGGTTGGCATTCTGGGCCTGGTTCATTCCAACTCTCTTGTTAACTATACCAGGATGCCAGCATAGTTGTTTATCCATTAAGGTCAAATCCTAAAGAGCATGACTTGGTAGGGAGAAATCTAAAAATCCAGATTCTTCTGAGTGGTTCTGGTTCAACAGGTTTGACTAGTATGAAGTTACTTGAATCACACCTTGGAAACAGCAAAGGATGAATTGAAAGTAGGGCATCCTTGGCCCTCCTGAAGAGAAGACATTAGTGGCAAATGGCAGTCCGTACATGGAGCTTTCAGATGCCTTCACCTGAGTGAGGAACTTGCTCCATCTGACAGCCCTGTGTGACACCAGGATAAGTAATCCAGGCCCACCTTGAGGCCAGACTCCTTGTCGAGTCTCCTTCATCAGACCAGGATCTTCAAGAGCTGGCGGTTTGTCTTATCCATCATAATATCCCCATGCTTGTACAGTGTCTTTCATGAAACAGGCATCTGATGACTGAAATCTTATGTTAACATTGGTTTCCAATGTGTCTTTTTGCTAATGAGCCACTAAGTTGATCCTCAATAAATAATTACTCAGTTGAAAAAAAAAATACAAGGGTGAATACAAAGATAAGGTCCCTGACCTCAAGAGACTTACCATCTTTTGAGAGACCATACAATAAACACATGGAGAAAATGAAAAGTAAGCGCTATAAAAGAAATTAACAGGGTAATGTGAAAAAAAGAATAACCATTTGTTCTGTGGGAGCTAGATGGAAGATACTTCAGATAGAGTAGTCTGGGAAAATTCTCTTGAGTTGTGACCTGAGGGAGGATAGAGGGGCAGTCAGAAAAAGATGGGGGAAGAGCCTTCCAGAGAGGGAAAACCACAAGGGTTTGGAGAACAATCATGATATAAGTGAAACAGGAATGCTAAACTGATTTATTCATACAATGGGACACAGGCAGAAGAAATATATTGGAATGACATCTATCAACATGGATAAATCTCAAAAGCTTTGTGAATGGAAAAAGCAAGATATGCAAAATGATGCTCCTCATGATAAAATTTATGGATCTCCTAAAAGCATAAAACAATGTATGCATTTGTTACATGTGTATACACATATAATAAAGCATAAATACATATATGATAATGATATATACCAATTTCAGGATTTTGTTTACTTCTGGAAAGAGGAAAGAAATGGAGAGGAGGACTTTAAAATATTTCTTTAAAAGAAGAAAATCTGAAGCAAAAAACTTAAGGAATGATTACATAAGTATCTTTTAAATTATTTTCTGTATATTTGAAAAGTTTGAGGATTAGAAATTTAAATAAAACATGATATAAGTGGTATGAACCTAGTATTAAAATTAGCTCAAATAATGAGAGTATGATCCTGATATTCAAAGACTGGAAAGAAATATCCACAAATGTTACTAAATATTATTTATGTGTGGTGGGATTGTGGGTGATTTTTGTTTTCCTTATTCTTTGCTGCAAATAACAACAAACTGCATGGCTCAAAAATGCAGGAAAAGAGAATGACCAAGAGTGAAGTGGGTAGTTGGGATGTATATTATGGAGGAAGAGGACAAGATGTACCCATTCTGTTCTTTCAGTTGTTAGAACAACTCCTTACAGCCTTACTCTCTAGTATGTTCCACAGTCTTTTTTCTTTCTAAATATGTTCATTTGTTGTTTTTCACTTTTATTGAAGTATAATTTATAATATATGTTATATATTTAAAGTGTCCAACTTGATTTTTTTTGATGTATGCATACCCCCATGAAATCATCAATCACCTCATGAACATATGTCAGCCTCAAAAGTTTCCTTACGTCCCTTTGTCATCCCTCTCTCCCTTCTACCCTATTCCCACTCCCTGCAACACTGAACATTTTATAGACATACGTAAAGTGGAATCAGAGAGTGTACTCTATCTTTGTCTTGCTTCTTTTTTACAGTATCATTATTTTGAGATTCATCCATGTTATTGCAATGTATTAATAGCTTATTCCTATTGATTAATAGTGTTCCGTTGTATGGGTATACTACAGTTTGTTTATTCATTTAGTTGCTGATGAACATTTGGAGTGTTTTCAGCTCTTGGTGATTACAAATAAAGCTGTTATAAATATTTATGTACAAGTCTTTGAGGGGACATATTCTGTCTTTTCCCTTGGGTAAATACTATCTATTTTTAAATGTCCAAACTAGAAGATCTATTCCTTTGAGATTATTCTGTAATATTTGAGTTCCCATGTAGAAAATGCTTTCTGTTAAATTAGACCTATATTTCCATTTCCTCAAATTGATTCATTTAATTAAATTCATCCTGTCACCATTTATGTTTATATTGACAAGTATCTGTTGGTTTTAGTCACCACTCTGTTAAACAAACTTTATTCATGATTCTTGTTTTTTTCTTGGTTTTTTAATCTCATGGTTATTGTGATTCCCTGATATTTAGCTTATTCTAGTTCTTGATGATTTGTCAATTGCAGTGTCCAGTGTCCAGAAGGACACAGCTTTAAATATCTTGTTACATTGACAGCACTGAATGAAGAGGACAATTTTTAATCTTGGTTTTTAACTACACTCTTAATTCTATTCAAGTCAACAGTCATTTACTGGTGTTTTTGAGGTAACTGACACTGGCTGTACCAGGATGAATAAAGCAGAATGACAGAGTAGTTAAAGCAAGAACTTTGATTTTGACAGAACATATTGAACCCCGTCTCAGTCATTTCCAGCATTTGAGATCTTAGGCAAACAGCTTTATGTATCTAAGCCTTGTTTCTTCATCTGTAAATGGAGAAAAGAATAGTATCTATTTTACCCAGTTGTTGTGAGGATTAAATTAAACAATGTGGGTAGGATATTATGTTCAATATTTCTCTTTATAGCTCACAAACCCCTTTCCGCCCAAGAATGAAATTGTTTGTCATCACATTTATGAAACAGTTCAAACTAATCAAGGTCTTCAATGGACTTTCACTGGAATTTCCCTGTAGCTTACCTTGCCAAAAATGCCCTTCAGATGGAAGTATGGGGGAGGTTCTTTTTACACGTCTCTAAGTACTGAGGTGCTTCTAAGGCTCTTTAATCATATTCATGATCCACTTTAACTTTCACTGACATCACATTCCCTGACACCTACTTATTTTCCATTAATCATACTTTTCTTATTTTCAGTTGCTTAATAAAGAACCTTGATGGTAATGAAAGAAAATGTCTTTGAATGCCAGCCATTCATTGATGAGCATTAATTTATTTACTCATCTGGAAGTTATGGGATGTTAGGGAGTCGGTGAGTAAATCCCTGCTCTCCCAACTAACTATGGAACACATTTAGAGCTAAGTGCAGAAGGACACAGCTTTAAATATCTTGTTACATTGACAGCACTGATTCTAGATTACGCCTTTAAGTCTAAAGGGGAATGGGTTTGCTAATCCTTTATACTATAATGAAGTTTAGCCGCTATCCCCAGTACTGGTAAGCTAGACAAATTACAGGCATCCCCCACAGAAATAGACTCCCAAGAGCACAGATGGAGCAGTATAGAAAACACTAGTTCAGCCATGTGGTAAATCTCAAGAGGAACACGTTCGAGGGAGCATGCTGAGACATGAGGTTTGTTTTTGAAATTCCCCATTCAGATATTTGATTTCTCCTTTCCCTGTGGGAAGAGTGAGCAAGAGATGAGGGAGACCCTGCTCATCTAGGTAGAGTCCTACACGGAAAAACAACAGCGTGGAATAAACGTTTCTCTGTTCCCCAAGAATAGTTTCCTACCATTCACGGAGCAAGTCACTGTTCAGAGTCAGGGAATGATGAGTTCCTGTCATATTAGGTGCTTGCATGAATCTGGGTCCCTCCATACTACGTTCCTTGGAGTCAGCGTCCTGGTTCTTTCTCCTTTTCCCTCAGCTCTGGATAGAGTGCTTAACACCACGGAGCACACAGTGATTTTAAAGAGATTTTTTTCTTTTTTTTAATAGTTGATACACAATATTGGTTTTAAGTACACAACACAGTGATTCAACAGTTACATACATTATTTAAAAAGTGATTTTATTCTTGAATAAAGAGGTATGGCAAAAATAGAGATAGAGGAATTTGTCCTTGGTTGTCTCGCCAGGAGGGAAAGGGCTAATCTTAACAAAACATTCCCCTGCTGTCAAGGCTTTCCCTTGGCATTGGAGGGGACCTCTCATTTACTATTACATTCATTGAGAACTTCCAAGAAGGAGCATGTTTCTTTTCCTCCTGCACATGAAGATAGCATTTCCATTTCACAAACTCTTTTAAAAGAGAGAAAGAAAGATATAAAGGTTTACAATCTGCCAATTTCAACCTTTGAAGCTTTCATGCAGTTTGCTCTGCTGAAGTAGTTGATATCAATGGATTCCACACCGGCTCCATTCTGGAGAAAAGATGCTTGTCTGTTCAGAAATTGCTTCTCTGTTGAGTCATCTGATTACAGCTTTATTCTAATCATGTTCCAGCACTGATATTTTATAAGGAAGTTTTTAATCCTAAAAAAGTGCTTCAATAAGAAACAGGAAAAGAATCAGTGTTATGATCAAGGGTTACTTGGGATTTTCCCTTGTGAAGTTATGATCTTTAAGTTTGGAGATTTTGCTAATATCTATCATGCAAGGATAAGCATGTGGGTTATTTCTATTCTCTGAGGATCAAATGATAAAAATATAAGCATACAGTGAAACACCAGTTTGCATCAAATTGAAGAACAGAGTGTGGAAAAGAAGCCAAATTTCAATCCTTGTATTACAATTACAATCCATATTATGTGTTGTGTAGGCAGAGAGAAGACCTGGTCATTTTGACTTGAAGATTTTTCCTTCCAATTTTTTTGCATAATGATTAAAATGATACAGAGATAAATTGTTTTATCTCTGTTAATTTCCTGAATCTTATTCAACTAAGAAATGGCAATTTTCATTTTTATAATAACCACCCACGAGGGATCAAAATAGTCCTCTACCTTTTTTCCAAAATACGTCATCCATTATCCTGCTTGTTCTCTCTCTTTTTCCACATACAAGCACCCAGAAACAACGCAAAAATAAATAGGTAAGTTGTTGCCATGAGTATATAATGGCTATTATTTTATTTACATCCACCAAAATATTCTCTATTTTGTTTCTGTGGTAAATACTTTAAAACCCTAGTTCATGGCATTTGTACAAATACAAAGAAGCTCTGCACTATGTCTCCCAATGTCACATTATGCTTTTGCTAAGGAAGAAAAATCACAACTTGATATATAGCGTTAGTTCACCCATCAATTAAAGAAGCTTAATCTAAAATGTTTCAGTAACTTCTAATTGCTAGCTTATAAACAGTCCCTGGCAAAAGCAACATTTCAGATGACAGGCATTAATGACTTACTTGGAATAGAAAAAAAGTATTCTGATCTTTTTCATGATTCAAAAGCAAACAAATCTCAGGTTTTCCCCAGGATGAGATATATGATCTGTTTTAATGTTTTCCTGTACTTACTAGGAAGACAATGATTTGGAGAATCCAGAGTCACTTATGTCATGGGTACTTCCCTAGGCCAATTAAGCCTGGGAATTTAGTTAGGATACAAAATAATCAGAAGTTTTTCTGATTTTTTTTTTCTGTGGTGGTGCCCCATCTTCTCTAGGATCTTATTTGCTTCTATGTACCAGATGATCCTAATTAATCCTGGTTCCCAACTCATGCCCAGAGAGACCACATGCCAGAATCCCAACAGCCTCCTGAACTGTGGTTATTAAAAGAGATTCCCCTGCACAGCTGGAAGGCTTCTTCCTCCATTTTCACCACTGGCATTCTTGCTCTTGCCTTATGAGGAGGACTCTTTTTTCCCCCCATGTAGAGGTACATAATGCACTTCTCAGCAAGGACGTACTAGATAGCTTAAGAGTTTTATTTGGAGTTAGATACTGATTTTAAGATCTGATAGCCATACTAAATGAAAAGAAATAAATCACTTGTTAATAGGCACCTCCAAACCCATGCAAAGGCACCATAACTGGTTGCTAATTGCTGTCCCAATAGAGGCAGAGACTAAATGGAAGCAAGATACTTTTGTGAGCTTTTGGAATTATTACATATCCGACTAGGTTGACATATTTTATTTGGTGATTAATCTTGAATCCAGACTGCTATTTAGCAGAAATAGTTATGTGGGCCGAAGAATTATTTTATTCTACTTTAAAGTTGGTACAACCAGTACTTAAAAGGTACTAACCTGACAAATGGTGAATATTGGTTTGTCACGAGAGGAGAAGCTTTTAGGGATGTTATGTGATAAATTAACTGAGAATGCCTTCCATAAGGGTATAATGATAAAGGATTCGTCCTCCATGACGACACATTAATGTAAACTTCTCTGATTAACTCATTTGTCTCTCAACCATGAAAGCTTTGCAATATTTTTGCCACCATCTAAATGCTAAACTCAGTGCATAAGAGATTCCTGTCCTGGCATTTGTTTTTCCATGATGAGCAATATTCTGTTATGGTTCAAGAGTATTGGTTTCCTGGGCTATATTTCAGACACAACTTTGAAGAAATCAGTATCTTTGTTTTTGTTTTTTCTGTTTCATAACCTTTTTGCTTTTTGAGATATACTTGGTATTTAACATTATATTGTTTACATGTATACAACATAATGATTTGGGCTATGTATATATTACAAAATGATCACCATAATAAAGAGGACTCTACCACAGCATTGTCTCTATGCCTCTGGGGCAACAGGACCAAGGATGGAGCCAAGACCTGGGTAAGTGCAGGTTCCTTTTCTTCCCACAGTTTGCAGAGGAAGTTAACTTGCTAGGCCTGTTTGAGACTGAGCAGCATCCTCAAGCAGTCAGTCCATTTTGCTTCAGCCAGTGGTGGGATCCAGAAGCCCCCTGAAAACTGCTAATTTTCTCCCCCTTCTATCTAAACATATCCCTAGGGTTCAGGCCTGATACAAGCCTGCTATTTCTCTTTGAGGCAGGAAAACTACTCCAGCTAAGAGAAAACAAATTCTCTAACAGAGATGTCATTGATTCTTGAAAGAAGAGTCATGTTTTCCTAATGCTCTGTGTAACAGGAAGACTATATTTACTAGACTACACTAGCAGTGGGGATTAAAGATTGGAAATGCTGTCCCATACTTAGAGCAGGATTTCCAGTAGCAGATCACATATCACCATGCTATTCACAGCTCATGTAACTCACAGTGGAGAAACAGAGATGGTAGTTGAGCTGTGCTTATGTATTAGTTATTCTTAGGCAGTTACACTGAATTGTAGAAAATTATTTGTAGATGGATAGTTGAAACTCCTGGATTTGAATATACTCTGGGTTCAGTGTTAAACAGGGAAATTCAGGTACTATTAAACATTGTATCTCAGTTACAACTATGAAATATTCAGATGAAATATCCTACAAGATTTTGTAGGATTAAAAATGCCACTCATTTTCACTCAAATTTTAGTCATTTTTATGCTACTAATAATAGATAAAACATTAAGCACATCATTGAAGAAAATCACACTCTTAAATTGTTCTTTGAAGATTTGCATTGTATATTTTCCCTTTGTCCTCTCCCTTCATATTCCCTTGTTTACCTTGTCTAAATATTCTTAACTGCACATATTTGAAAAAGAATTATCATATGTCAACAGTGCCCTTAAGCACTCTGCCTGATACACAGTAAGTGATCTATAAATATTTGTTGCATTTTATTGAAGTAAAATCTAAACATGGAATTAAATTCTTTTAGCAAATTGGTAAATAGATAAAAATTAATCTTAGAAAAACATCAAAATATTTATTTAAATATCCTTACTTAATTATAGCACATTTTTGGAAGTGGTTTAATATCCCAAAACAAAAATTTGGAGACATTAATCAATTTTAGTTATTCTGCTACTTTGCTTTCAATCAGTGTATATACAATACAATTTCAAGATAGTCAATGTTTGATAAATCTGGCTCACTTGTAGGCATATATCTGCTTAAATGAAACTGATGAGAATGTGCTCAAAGTTATTTAATTTGAATTTATTTGAAACTCACAGTGAGTTCTATTTAGTTTAAAGGTCAGATATTTGGATGCTCTGATTTTTCTGTCATACACACATGCCATTTTTGATCTGTACATACTGTTTTTTTATTCTTTAATAGCTAAAACCAGAAATGGAAGAGGCAAAAATACCGTGAGAACAGTGGTTTTCTTGTGGTATTTCCAGCTCTTTGGAAGTGGAGTAAACTGGAAATCACGGGAGACAGGCCTTTCCCAGGGGGCTCTAAGTACAGCAACACTAATCCAAGATGTTTGGTTTATTTAAAGCAGTCCTTTCAGGCTCATCTATCACTTGTCTCAAGACCCTGAACAAAAGCCCTAGCAGTCCAAGCAATTATACACATTTTCTGGCAGTCTTCTCTCTCTATGCGGAATTAATGTCCAAATGCACAAACGTTTTCCTTTCAACAAATATGAAATGGGTTTTCATAATTCTGAAAGTGAGGTCTCCAAGTGTATGTTCTCTTTTCATGTCCTGTGTGGACGTTTGGACCACTTTCTGATAGCAAAATGGAAAATAAACTCCCTCTCACTGTTCTAACTCTTTCCTCTGTCAACTTAGTTTTTGTGATGTGACGCCACTGCCTCCAACTCTAGGGCAGGGCACACAAAGAAATCTGAAACACCAGAGATGTGAGCAGTAAATGCAGGGTTTCTCAGTCACCAAGATTTCTTTAAAAAAGTATGTTTTTCTTTGGTCACAAAGAAACAATTCAAGGCCAGAAACATGTAGATAGTGAGAAGGAAATGCAATTTGTTTCAATAAACATTTCCCAACACCCACTCTGTGGCAGGTTCTGAGGATTCTAAAAGGAGTAAGACAAAAATAGGTGACATTTCTGAATGGTGTTTGTTTGTCAGGAGGTCTTCTAAGTCTGCACATGTTATCGCATAGAAGCCTAACAACAACCCTGCAAGGTAAGTACGATACTGAGCGGATTTTGCAGTGAACTTTGGGGTGCAAAGAACTAACTTTCAGTTAACTTAAAGTTTCACAGGTAAAAAATGGTAGCACTGGGATTCAAACCCACATAGACCATCTTTAGAAACTTTGCTTTTAATCACATACTCTTTTAAAATACTGACATTTTAAAGTGAGAGATAGATGTACAAACTAACAGCACAATATAAAATGATAGGAACAATGATTAAAGTATAATCAAGATATAAAGTAACAGTGGGAAGGGGTAGAGGGTAGAAGAGAGAATAGGCCAGGATTCAAGAAGTGATATTTGGGTGGAGGTAGAAAGGTGAAAATGGAGTTCACCATATGGAACATCCAGACAGAGGTATAAGATGGGGAAACTCCTGTGAGAGAAAAACAGCATCTGAGATACATGGACACATGAAATAGCAGGGTGATGCTCTGGAAATCACAAAGGATGCAGCATTTCTGAAACATAAGGCATCAATATGAAGGCAGACAGCAAGAAGTGAGTCTAGAGATACAGGCAAGTGCCAATTCACAGGGGATCTCATATGACAGGCTGAGAGGATATATTTTATCCTGTAAATCAGTATTTCTCCAGACTTTCCTTCAATTTTATAGATAAAATAAACACTGATATTGTGGCACCATAGCTCATGTAGTCCAAAGTCCTCACATGGGAAAAACTTTTGAAGCCTATGCTTTTGTTTAAAATTTATGCATTTCCTTTCAATTACATAATACAATTGTGCTTATATTAATAGGTATACTATTGTTTCAAATTATTTCTCACTAATGGAAATCAGTATTTTAGAATGATTTGTATGTTTCATCTGTGACAATGTACCCTGTGTTTGAGAAGTTCAGCTGAAGATATTGGTGGGACAAGAGGCAAAGCAATGATATCATCATATTTGCCTTTCTGAATGCTAATTTTAAAAGGACAGAGGAAATTTTAAATTTTAAAGGAAAGAGGAAAATACACCAGACCAGATAGAATTGCTGAGGGCCACATCAAGGCAAAGACAGTGATGATTAAGAGAGAAATGATTTTAGAAAGATGTGAAATGACAATTACCTAGTGGTCAAATGGAGAGGATATAAGGGTTAATGGAGAGGACCAAGGTGAGGCTGTGTTATCAGTTAGTGAAAGGGCAATCTCATCAACCAAGATAGAGAACATAGGAAGAAGAAAGGCTTTCCAACAATTTTCAAGAACTTCATTATAAGGAAGTCTTCAGACAGTCACCTTAAATTCATGACAGTTAAGGACACGAAATTTTCATCACTTTCCAATTCAACAAAATCTCACTATGAAATTCTTGATTTTCTTTTACAGTTTTTGAAGGTCTTTCTTCCTAGAATTTAAAAATAATATATGTGTATTATAAAGAATGATAAAATTCAAGGATATTATAAGAAAACCCAGATATTAATAAGTATTGATGAGGATGTGGAGAAACTGGAATTATTGTGCATTGCTGGTGGGAATATAAAATGGTGCAGCCTGTATGGAAAACATGGAGGTTCATCAAAATAAAAAATAGAATTACCATATGATCCAACAACTCCACTTCTGGAATTGAAAGCAGGAACTCAAAGATATTTGTACACCAATATTCACTGTACATTACTCACAATAGACAAAAGATGGAAACAACCCAACTGTCCATCAACAGATGAAAAGACAAAACATAGCATTACATATGATGGAATATTATTCAGCCTTAAAATGAGTTAAAACTTGGAGGGGCAGAAGATGGCGGCGTGAGTAGAGCAGCGGAAATCTCCTCCCAAAACAACATATATCTATGAAAATATAACAAAGACAACCCTTCCTAGAATAAAGACCAGAGGACACAGGACAATATCCAGACCACATCCGCACCTGAGAGAACCCAGCGCCTCGCGAAGGGGGTAAGATACAAGCCCCGGCCCCACGGGACCCGAGCGCCCCTCCCCCCAGCTCCCGGCGGGAGAAGAGCAGGCAGAGCGGGAGGGAGACGGAGCCCAGGACTGCCGAACACCCAGCCCCAGCCATCCGGGCCAGAGTGCAGGGCCCTCGATACTAGGAAAACAGGGCAGCAAGAACAATGAGCGGGCACTGGAGGCTGGGCGCCAGAGGACATAAGAAAAGCGCGCGACCATTTTTTTTTTTTGCTTTTTTGCTGTTTTGTTTTGGCGAGCGCTTTTTGGAAGTCTTAAAGGGATAGGGACCCCAATACTAGGGAAACAGGGCAGCAAGAACAGTGAGCAGGCACTGGAGGCTGGGCGACAGAGGACATAAGAAAAGCGCGTGACCATTTTTTTTTTTTTGCTTTTTTGCTGTTTTGTTTTGGCGAGCGCTTTTTGGAAGTCTTAAAGGGATAGGGACCCCAATACTAGGGAAACAGGGCAGCAAGAACAGTGAGCAGGCACTGGAGGCTGGGCGACAGAGGACATAAGAAAAGCGCGCGACCATTTTTTTTTTTGCTTTTTTGCTGTTTTGTTTTGGCGAGCGCTTTTTGGAAGTCTTAGAGGGATAGGGACCCCAATACTAGGGAAACAGGGCAGAAAGACCGGTGAGCAGAGGCCTGAGGCTGGCACCGGAGAATAAAGAAAAACGAACGACCACCCCCCCTTTTTTTTTTTTTTTTATTAAAAACTTTTTTTTTTTTAATTAAAAAAATTTTTTTTTATTATTACTATTTTTTTTTTGTGGTCGCTGTTTTGTTTTGGCGGGTGCTTTTTGGAAGTCTTAAAGGGGCAGGGCGGGTCACTTAATCCAGAGGTAGGGAATCCGGGATCTCTGGGCACCCTAACCCCTGGGCTGCAGGGAGCAGGCAGGCCCCTTACGGAGATAAATAGCCTCCCAGCAGCTCCTGCTCCAACGCGACTCCACCATTTTGGAGTAGCTGCCCGAGCCAGGCCACGCCCACGGCAACAGCGGAGATTAACTCCATAGCAGCCGGGCAGGAAGCAGAAACCCTGTCTGCACGCAGCTGCGCAGCACAAGCCACTACAGGTCGCTGTTCCCCCAGGAGAGGAGGGCCACAAACCAACAAGAAAGGAAGTCCTTCCAGCCGTCACTGGTCCCAGTTCTGCAGACTATTCCTATCACCATGAAAAGGCAAAGCTACAGGCAGACAAAGATCACAGAGACAACACCAGAGAAGGAGACAGACCTAACCAGTCTTCCTGACAAAGAATTCAAAATAAGAATCATAAACATGCTGACAGAGATGCAGAGAAATACGCAAGAGAAATGGGATGAAGTCCGGAAGGAGATCACAGATGCCAGAAAGGAGATCGCAGAAATGAAACAAACTCTGGAAGGGTTTATAAGCAGAATGGATAGAATGCAAGAGGCCATTGATGGAATTGAAATCAGAGAACAGGAACGCATAGAAGCTGACATAGAGAGAGACAAAAGGATCTCCAGGAATGAAACAATGTTAAGAGAACTGTGTGACCAATCCAAAAGGAACAATATCCGTATTATAGGGGTCCCAGAAGAAGAAGAGAGAGGAAAAGAGATGGAAAGTATCTTAGAAGAAATAATTGCTGAAAACTTCCCCACACTGGGGGAGGAAGTAATCGAACAGACCACGGAAATACACAGAACCCCCAACAGAAAGGATCCAAGAAGGACAACACCAAGAAACATAATAATTAAAATGGCAAAGATCAAGGACAAGGAAAGAGTGTTAAAGGCAGCTAGAGAGAAAAAGGTCACCTATAAAGGGAAACCCATCAGGCTAACGTCAGACTTCTCAACAGAAACTTTACATGCCAGAAGAGAATGGCATGATATATTTAATACAATGAAACAGAAGGGCCTTGAACCAAGGATACTGTATCCAGCACGACTATCATTCAAATATGACGGTGGGATTAAACAATTCCCAGACAAACAAAAGCTGAGGGAATTTGCTTTCCACAAACCACCACTACAGAACATCTTACAGGGACTGCTCTAGATGGGAGCACTCCTAGAAAGAGCACAGCACAAAACACCCAACATATGAAGAATCGAGGAGGAGGAACAAGAAGGGAGAGAAGAAAAGAATCTCCAGACAGTGTATATAACAGCTCAATAAGCGAGCTAAGTTAGGCAGTAAGATACTAAAGAGGCTAACCTTGAACCTTTGGTAACCACGAATTTAAAGCCTGCAATGGCAATAAGTACATATCTTTCAATAGTCACCCTAAATGTTAATGGGTTGAATGCACCAATCAAAAGACACAGAGTAACAGAATGGATAAAAAAGCAAGACCCATCTATATGCTGCTTACAAGAAACTCACCTCAAACCCAAAGACATGTACAGACTAAAAGTCAAGGGATGGAAAAACATATTTCAAGCAAACAACAGTGAGAAGAAAGCAGGGGTTGCAGTACTAATATCAGACAAAATAGACTTCAAAACAAAGAAAGTAACAAGAGATAAAGAAGGACACTACATAATGATAAAGGGCTCAGTCAAACAAGAGGATATAACCATTCTAAATATATATGCACCCAACACAGGAGCACCAGCATATGTGAAACAAATACTAACAGAACTAAAGGGGGATATAGACTGCAATGCATTCATTCTAGGAGACTTCAACACACCACTCACCCCAAAGGATAGATCCACTGGGCAGAAAATAAGTAAGGACACGGAAGCACTGAACAACACAGTAGAGCAGATGGACCTAATAGACATCTATAGAACTCTACATCCAAAAGCAGCGGGATATACATTCTTCTCAAGTGCACATGGAACATTCTCCAGAATAGACCACATACTAGGCCACAAAAAGAGCCTCAGAAAATTCCAAAAGATTGAAATCCTACCAACCAACTTTTCAGACCACAAAGGCATAAAACTAGAAATAAACTGTACAAAGAAAGCAAAGAGGCTCACAAACACATGGAGGCTTAACAACACGCTCCTAAATAATCAATGGATCAATGACCAAATCAAAATGGAGATCCAGCAATATATGGAAACAAATGACAACAACAACACTAAGCCCCAACTTCTGTGGGACGCAGCAAAAGCAGTCTTAAGAGGAAAGTATATAGCAATCCAAGCATATTTAAAAAAGGAAGAGCAATCCCAAATGAATGGTCTAATGTCACAATTATCCAAATTGGAAAAAGAAGAACAGATGAGGCCTAAGGTCAGCAGAAGGAGGGACATAATAAAGATCAGAGAAGAAATAAATAAAATTGAGAAGAATAAAACAATAGCAAAAATCAATGAAAACAAGAGCTGGTTCTTCGAGAAAATAAACAAAATAGATAAGCCTCTAGCCAGACTTATTAAGAAGAAAAGAGAGTCAACACAAATCAACAGTATCAGAAATGAGAAAGGAAAAATCACGACGGACCCCACAGAAATGCAAAGAATTATTGGAGAATACTATGAAAACCTATATGCTAACAAGCTGGGAAACCTAGGAGAAATGGACAACTTCCTAGAAAAATATAACCTTCCAAGATTGACCCAGGAAGAAACAGAAAATCTAAACAGACCAATTATCAGCAACGAAATTGAAGCGGTAATCAAAAAACTACCAAAGAACAAAACTCCCGGGCCAGATGGATTTAACTCAGAATTTTATCAGACATACAGGGAAGACATAATACCCATTCTCCTTAGAGTTTTCCAAAAAATAGAGGAGGAGGGGATACTCCCAAACTCATTCTATGAAGCTAACATCACCCTAATACCAAAACCAGGCAAAGACCCCACCAAAAAAGAAAACTACAGACCAATATCCCTGATGAACGTAGATGCAAAAATACTCAACAAAATATTAGGAAACCGAATTCAAAAATACATCAAAAGGATCATACACCATGACCAAGTGGGATTCATCCCAGGGATGCAAGGATGGTACAACATTCGAAAGTCCATCAACATCATCCACCACATCAACAAAAAGAAAGACAAAAACCACATGATCATCTCCATAGATGCGGAAAAAGCATTTGACAAAGTTCAACATCCATTCATGTTAAAAACTCTCAGCAAAATGGGAATAGAGGGCAAGTACCTCAACATAATAAAGGCCATCTATGATAAACCCACAGCCAACATTATATTGAACAGCGAGAAGCTGAAAGCATTTCGGCTGAGTTTGGGAACTAGACAGGGATGCCCACTCTCTCCACTGTTATTTAACATAGTACTGGAGGTCCTAGCCATGGCAATCAGACAAAATAAAGAAATACAAGGAATCCAGATTGGTAAAGAAGAAGTAAAACTGTCACTATTTGCAGATGACATGATACTGTACATAAAAAACCCTAAAGACTCCACCCCAGAACTACTAGAACTGATATCGGAATACAGCAAAATTGCAGGATACAAAATCAACACACAGAAATCTGTGGCTTTCCTGTATACTAACAATGAACCAACAGAAAGAGAAATCAGGAAAACAACTCCATTCACAATTGCATCAAAAAAAATAAAATACCTAGGAATAAACCTAACCAAAGAAGTGAAAGACTTATACTCTGAAAACTACAAGTCACTCTTAAGAGAAATTAAAGGGGACACTAACAGATGGAAACGCATCCCATGCTCGTGGCTAGGAAGAATTAATATCGTCAAAATGGCCATCCTGCCCAAAGCAATATACAGATTTGATGCAATCCCTATGAAACTACCAGCAACATTCTTCAATGAACTGGAACAAATAATTCAAAAATTCATATGGAAACACAAAAGACCCCGAATAGCCAAAGCAATCCTGAGAAAGAAGAATAAAGTAGGGGGGATCTCACTCCCCAACTTCAAGCTCTACTATAAAGCCATAGTAATCAAGACAATTTGGTACTGGCACAAGAAAAGAACCACAGACCAATGGAACAGACTAGACAATCCAGACATTAACCCAGACATATATGGTCAATTAATATTTGATAAAGGAGCCATGGACATACAATGGCGAAATGACAGTCTCTTCAACAGGTGGTGCTGGCAAAACTGGACAGCTACATGTAGGAGAATGAAACTGGACCATTGTCTAACCCCATATACAAAAGTAAACTCAAAATGGATCAAAGACCTGAATGTAAGCCATGAAACCATTAAACTCTTGGAAGAAAACATAGGCACAAACCTCTTAGACATAAACATGAGTGACCTCTTCTTGAACATATCTCCCCGGGCAAGGAAAACAACAGCAAAAATGAGTAAGTGGGACTATATTAAGCTGAAAAGCTTCTGTACAGCAAAAGACACCATCAATAGAACAAGAAGGATCCCTACAGTATGGGAGAATATATTTGAAAATGACACATCCGATAAAGGCTTGACGTCCAGAATATAGAAGGAGCTCACACGCCTCAACAAACAAAAAACAAATAACCCAATTAAAAAATGGGCAGAGGAACTGAACAGACAGTTCTCCAAAAAAGAAATACAGATGGCCAACAGACACATGAAAAGATGCTCCACATCGCTAATTATCAGAGAAATGCAAATTAAAACTACAATGAGGTATCACCTCACACCAGTAAGGATGGCTGCCATCCAAAAGACAAACAACAACAAATGTTGGCGAGGCTGTGGAGAAAGGGGAACCCTCCTACACTGCTGGTGGGAATGTAAGTTAGTTCAACCATTGTGGAAAGCAGTATGGAGGTACATCAAAATGCTCAAAACAGACTTACCATTTGACCCAGGAATTGCACTCCTAGGAATTTACCCTAAGAACGCAGCAATCAAGTTTGAGAAAGACAGATGCACCCCTATGTTTATTGCAGCACTATTTACAATAGCCAAGAATTGGAAGCAACCTAAATGTCCATCGATAGATGAATGGATAAAGAAGATGTGGTACATATACACAATGGAATACTACTCAGCCATAAGAAAAGGGCAAATCCAATCATTTGCAGCAACATGGATGGAGCTGGAGGGTATTATGCTCAGTGAAACAAGCCAAGCAGAGAAAGAGAAATACCAAATGATTTCACTTATCTGTGGAATATAAGAACAAAGGAAAAACTGAAGGAACAAAACAGCAGCAGAATCACAGAACTCAACAATGGACTAACAGGTACCAAAGGGAAAGGGACTGGGGAGGATGGGTGGGTAGGGAGGGATAAGGGGGGGAGAAGTAGGGGGGTATTAAGATTAACATGCAAGGGGGGGTAGGAGAAAAGGGAGGGCTGTACAACACAGAGAAGGCAAGTAGTGATTCTACAACATTTTGCTATGCTGATGGACAATGACTGTAAAGGGGTTTATAGGGGAGACCTGGTATAGGGGAGAGCCTAGTAAGCATAATATTCGTCATGTAAGTGTAGAGTAGTGATACCAAAAACAAAGAAAAAAAAAAAAAAAGGGCAGTTCCTGTGTGGTAACCTCCAACGAGTTCTACACAAGGGTATAAAGGGCATATAAAAGTGTAGGCAAAGGGTCTGTTTGTGTTTATACAGAGGATCAAAGCCTAATTGGGCTACCCCAAAAATGAACTAAGATACTATATGAAAAAGAACTTCCAACATCAGCACTCTCTGGAAGACTCATGCCAGAAGATGATCATCAAAAAACCCCAACAAAGATCCACGCACTGCTACAGCTGTAGATGCACTCATCCCACCCGTTCCTGGACTTGCCATGGGAATGAGGAAGGAGATATCTAAACTGGCCTGTGCATACAGTAAAACAGCAAATTTGACTGGATCTATACTGTTGGAACTCAACCAAGAATTTGGAGAAGTGCAAATTGTAGCGCTCCAAAGTCTTACAACTACAGACTATTTACTGTTAAAAGAACATATGGCATGTGAACAGTCCCCAGGAATGGGTTGTTTTAATTTGTCTGATTTCTCTCAGACTGTTCAAGTTCAGTTGGACAATATCCACCATGTCATAGATAAGTTTTCACAAATGCCTAAGGTGCCTAACTGGTTTTCTTGGTTTCACTGGAGATGGCCGGTAATTACAGATATGCTTTGGTTATGTAACTATACTCCTATTATGTTAATGTGTGTGCGCAATTTAAGTAGTAGCTTAAAACCTATTCATGCTGAAGTTACTCTACAAGAAGATATGCCAAAGAAATAATCAATCTTCCCATGTTTTCTTCCGCCTGCTACTTCTACAGCTTTTCTTCTTCCTTCCTAATTACAACCCTTAAATAGAATTCGTGCCTCGTATCAAATTTATCGAGTATCATAATTCTTCCAAGTGGTAAAGATACCTCAAGACAAATGCTGGGCAAAGAAGCCACAGGGCATAAATATGCAAAGATGTAAAAAGCTAACCTTTTCAAACAATAAGGCTTCTCTCTCACTTACCAACTTTACATTTCCCTGTATGGCCCCGGAAGATGACTGGTTAGCCAGAGACGGGTAAGATTCCTCAAGGGAGGAACAACCTAAGACAGGCACAGTCGCAGGGGGGCCATCAGGTGAGAAATTGGGGATCAACAGAGGTGAGGCTTAGAACCTCACCCCCCCGTTCTGAGAGAAATCTTCTGCATACGTGGATGTTTTATTGCCCTGGTCTAGCTTGGATTAACACATAGTCTACAGGCACACACCTGATCATCTACATTTGCTCTCTTACAACACTAAACTATGTTTTCTACCTTTATCTTGTATCTACCTACCACTTCAGCATTTTATTAAAAATAATAATAATAAAGAGAGAAATGTAGTATCCACACATAAATCAAGTATAAAAACCAAATGAGTATTCATATTTGAACTGACTGTTTAGAGTTCATAATGCATGAGCAAAACTGAAAGTTTCTGTGATGACTGCCCTTGGACTGTTCACTATGTAACTTACTCACTATGTAAGAATTTGTTCTCCATGTAAGAACTTGTTTGTTATGCATCAGAAGATTGGAGACTGACGAAAATTAGGCTTGGGGTGGATTAATGATTGTGCATTGAGCATTGACTCCCCTATACAGAATTTTATTGTCGTTAACAATCATTTGATCAATAAATATGAGAGATGCCCTCACAAAAAAAAAAAAAAAAAAAGGACAGACTTCCAATGGTAAAATAAATAAGTAACCGGGATGTAATGTATAGCATAAGGAATATAGTCAAGATATTGTAACAGCTTGGTAGGGTGATAGCTGGAACCTAGAATTATGTGTATAAATGTTCTACCACTGTGTTGTACACTTGAAACTAATGTAATGTAATACTGTGCGTCAACTACCCTTCAATAAAAAAATAATTATTTAAAAAAAAAAAATGAGTTAAAACTTAAAAAGCTCTAAAAAGGCAAATTTAAAAAGCCTTAAAAAGTGACCGGCTTGTTTCACTTTTTGAAAAGCTATGATAAAACAAAAAAGTCAACTGTCTCAAATTGTTCCATTAAATGATCAAGCACTTCCCCATTGGTTTATGATCCTTATCATGAATCAATTTCATATTTATATAGGGGAATATTTCAGGACCATGTCTTCTGTTGCATGGACCTGTATGGATGGAGAAGCTATGCAGAGCTATGTAGAGCTGAGAATATTGGTTTTGAGTGAAGTGGCTTGTGTTGAGTTGAAGATCCATATATTTTCATTGTGTGGACTTGGGGAAGTTATTTAATCTTTATTAGCCTTGGTTTTTTTATAAAATAGGGATAATAGTATTACCTACCTCATGGATTGTTGCCAGGCCTGAAAATGGAAGCTTTGCAAAGTACCTTGCATATAATCATTGTTTAATCAATGTTAGTTATTATTTTACTGCAGTTTGGCACAGTTATATACATTTATCAAAAATCTGTCTTAATTCAATCATAATATATTTGGTTCCTACAACTTTCAAGCACTTCATTATAGGGAAATACTGAGGCTGACACTGTATTACTGTGTAGTTTGCAGAGCTCTTTTGCCTATGTTACTGATTTCCCTTTGATCCCACAATAACACTATGATACAGTATATTTTTTCTTCCCTATGAAGATGAGGACGCTCTTAAAAGTCCCAAGAGTTGTAAGGTGGAGACTTAGGACTTCAGCTAAAAGCATCCAATTTTCAAATTCAGTGCTTTCTCTGATTTATCATGCTGCCTTTGGGAACAGAATCTCTTGGATCACGTAGCTGTGTAAACTGTGAACACGGTCTTTTTATTTAGGAAAATGTTTATTTTATCCATGAAAAGAATCTGTCTGATTCTTCTAGGGCAGTCCAAATGTCCATAACTGAAATATCTCTAACTCCTAAAGTATGAACAGGAGAGATTAAAGAAACCACTGGAATAATGTATATAATGAGCAGGTGCTTGATTTATCCCTCTATAACATCTCTGGAGGATTTAGGAATCTTACTGTGAAAGTGGTGTCAAAACTAATTATAACACCTGACTCAAGATAGTCATTCTTCAGACTTCTTTCTGTCGGGTGGGAGTTTTCATGGCAGCTTGCTCTCATCACAAAAAGGTGTTGTGAGAGGGAAATTTTTCTCTGAGTAGCCAAGTTGTACTACAATTCCCAGAGGGGAAAAGTGTGTTTAAAGTTTTTCTCATTTATTAAGAAGTAACTGGAATCTTCTTGCTGAATATAAATTGCCTTTTTCTACCTTTCCTGCCCTAGTTTCTCATGTTGACATAACTTTTTACTATAAATTAAATCTTTCAATTCAATCATACATAATAAACAAATTATTTATGTGTTTAAATTATTTTAACATTTTAGAGTTACAATTACATAAAAAGTGCTATTTTTTGCTATTAGGATCCAGAATTAGCTATTCTTCCCAAAATGTTTTCTGTGTTTCCAACTTATTGAGGAAATTAAATCAAGTTTAAAATATCATATTCAAACTGAAAGTTTAAGTCAAAGCCTACATAATCATAAATTCTTTTTGTACTCTGCAGAATGCAGCTTGAAAATAAGTTTCATTTTATTATGCAGAATTGTAAAAACCTAAATGAATTTCAATTTAGTTCCCAAAGAAACCTAATTTACAGGGAAAGATTAGCTATATCATCATATAAATGAGATTTAAAGTGTCTGTAACTAGATTAAATGGCAAAGCTGTAATTTCTTAACCTGTCACAGAATTAATTGACTTGTACAGCCATGTAATTTATTTACTATAGTGGATAGTTAATTTTGTTTCTTGCATTAATTTTTTTGGTACCAATAACTCTTACTTTCTGAAGAACAACCTGCTATTACTCCATGTGGCTCTCATGGAATGAGCTCCATCTCTGGCTCCAGAGATAAGTGTGTTACTCAAGCCCAGTTCATCGGAGCATCTTTTTTACCTTGGCTGAAGTGATTACTACAAGAATGGGCATGTGGACCAGTCAGAGCTAATGGCACTCAATGAGTATTTTGCTGGGACTTCAGGGAGAGAAGACACTCTTTTCCACTGGGATTGAGAGAATGTAAACCTTGCACTGTTGGCAGCCATGTTTGCTAACAGGAGCAGCCTGAGACTGAAGCCAATAGGCAAGAGAGCAGAGCTGAGAAGTCCTTTCAGCTGAAAAGGACTGAAAACTAGCCATGTTATGGTGACCTTGTTTGAAGCCCTGGATCTACCTGGTATGCAAACCATACCTACTGCGGACATTAACTTTTTGACTTGATTGCTAAACACTTATAATTCTTTCAAAGATCTTAACGTATAAAAGATAGTACAAATTGGCAAATACAATGCCAATTTGTAGGCATAGGTAGGTCAAAGCAAGGTGCTACAGGGGAAATTAGGGATGCCTTGGAAGGATCAGACAAGAAATTCAGGAGGAGGTGATCCATTCTTGCTGAGATCTAAACAAAGGGCAGAAAGCAGTAATTATTTGGGAGGAGGGGAATGGCGAGTAGAGGAAAAATTTAGAGAGTGGGGAGAGTTTTGGAGTCATAAGAAATCAAGCTGGGGCACTGATCAGAAGCAAGATGGAGATACATATACATGATGATCTTAGAGATCTGGTATTTTAGAAATATGACTGATAGCTGTGTAGAGAAATGGTCTGAGGGGCAGCAAAACTGAAGGTGATTAAATCTGTTATGGGAGAGATGATGGTTTTATGGTCTGACAGTGACTCTGTGAATGGAGAGAATCACATAGATTTCAAAGAGATTATGAAAGGATAAAAAATTAGATCTTCTGACTGATTGTACTTAACAGGAACCCAGGATGTATTATTAGGAGACTTTAAAATATGAGATGGAGGTTTGATAATTAAATTCTCTTCTAGTACTAAGGCTCTGCTCTATGAAAGGACTCCTCCTTTTTTGTGACTGTTCACAGTAAATAACATCACCAGCCACCCAACTGTTTCATCCTCATCCTTTCAAGTTATTTGTCTTTTTGCCTTGTGGGTGCATACACTACAGTTCTCTGCTAGTCACTATTAGGAAAACAAAACAATCTTGACCAAAAAAAACCCCCTCTCTATATATATACCAATGTAGACGAGAGAGAGCACATGATTTGTTATTGGAAAACTATTAACAGATCTACTTGCTTATAATGAAGTATGAAAGTGACTACAAAGTCCCCACAGAACTTCACACAAATTTCCACAAAAAAGTAGAAGAAAGAACAAGTAACTTCTCTTACCACCTCAAGACAAATGACGCTTTGATTTGCAAAAGAAACTGTGATTGCTACTTTCTGAAAGAGTCCGGTGTTCATTTTGGAGATACATGCTTAGAGTTCCAAGGGTCAGAAGGCCTGTGACCTTATATTGTAAAATCAAAAGGCCTGGCCTCTTCTTGGGCCTGTTTTTAAGGAGGTACCCTAAGAATGGGTGGGTGGGAAGGGAGCCACTTCCCATTTCTTTACTAAACAAAATTCATCATTTTACTCTTGTATCACCAAGCTCTATTATACCCCATCTGGTTCATCCTGCCTCTGTTATCTCCATGAATTCAGTAACTGAGACTAATTTTGATATTACCTAACTCAAATGTAAGGGTAAATGACATACGACGCTAAGTCTCTAACACAGAGATTTCCAAGACCCCACTCAAGTTGTTGGTTGATTTAGTAAATCAGAAGTCCTATCACAGCTTTTATTGGGTGTCTTCATGTGGTTGGTCAAATGTGTTTCCAACCAAGGGACAACATTCAATTCACCCTGGAGGGAGAAGGCCAGGTTCCTTGAACTAGAGTTAGACCAGGCAATGGATACTTGTTTCTCCCTCACTGTTCATCCTCTATCTCCGGGCATCTCAGTTTCTTAATAAACTGCTGTAATGGGTATGTCCCAGGGAGAAGAAAATACGGTGAATCTTAGGAAGGTTTATTTTGTTCTCTGTTGCATTTTACAAATACCTTTCAAGGATATGTATCAGAAGGAAAGATGGAAAGGAGTGCATCCTATTCAGGTACATAGAAATTCTTCCTCAAATCAAAAACCTTCTCATCCTAGTTAAATAAGGCAATTAGTGATCTGACAGCTTCACTGTACATTGGTCTCTGGGTTCTACCTGATGTCTCCCCTGCTGAGAATCCTAAGGGGGATTTTGACTGCAACCTGTAACCTTCTCAAAGACTGGAATTACCATAGTTTTTTTTCAGTTCTCTGGGGTAACTGTAATTCTTACCTATTTCAGCTTTTACTTCCCAAATTCAAAGATAGTCTATTTCATAGCAATCAGTTGGAAGAAAGAAATATATAACTTTCTTGTTCATTTCAGGAAGTTTCTGAGGGACCCATCAACTTTTCAACAGAAAACATCCCTTGACAGTTTACATTACCAGATGTGTTGATCCTCTTGTCTCAAGATTCTTATCTTTCTATGCTCACCAATTCTAAACTACTACATCATGATCCTTACCCAAACCTAACCAAGTCCTTGCACTGATAGATTTACCTTAAACCAAACTTCAAAATCTCAATTAACATCCCAACTTTGACCTTTAAGGACTACAAAGGCTCTGAGAAATAAGTTACATAGTAAAAAATTAACTCAGCTTCATTTTATCAACAGGCTGTTTTGGTGACATTTTGGGGAGTCAGCATTTGACACTTGGAAGATTTAAGAGGAAATGTGCTAAAGCTCTTCTATCACCTTGAAATTGTTAAAAATATGGATTCCTGGGGTACGGTCTGGAAATCTGAATTTGTATACACTCAGGACTATTTCAATATGAGTGCTTCATGCACTATACCTAAGATACACTGGGTCGAACCAGACTATAAAAATATAAAAGCACCAGTTCTTTTCTAAGTGAAATGAACATATTTCAATAATAATTATACTGAGGTTCTCTTTGGGAACCTCAACATCACTATTAATCACTCAACACACTGTTAGAATTGAAAAACACCAGTGTTGAAAAAAATAATTAGTGTCTTAAGTATTTCAGCTTATATATAATCAGACTGTAGCCTTGATGAGACAAGTAGTAATGGGAAATGAATTGTTTATGTTTTTGAGCACTATTACTTGTCAATCCAGTACTGTCCTTTAAAAATAATAATAAAACATTCTTTTATCAAGTTTTTTGGTATCCATCATGTGCTAATCAGGCCATGGAAGGTGCCCATCAATCAGAGACTGTTCTAGGTTTGACTTTCAACTTTATCTCCCAGTCTCAGTTTTCTTATCTTTAAACTGGGAGAAATAATCTCCAAACGACCGTTTACGGTAGTGAATTTGTGACATACAAAATACAAGGAAGGCAGCAATGCTAATTTCATTTCTCTTTCTGAACTTGACCTCCTTTGTTCGAAAGTAAAAGTATGCAATTGGTTTTCTTTTCCTAAAAACTGTAGATATGATGTGAAGGCAAACTTATCTTATTAGTTGTTGAAACATTTATGCTAACTAACATCAGATGTTCAGAGTTCTGGTTGTTGCTGTTGGAGGGGGTGCTATTTTTCTTTTTAGTCGTAATTTTCTTCATGAAATTTGTTTGGGTCTTTTTATTTCAACCATCCTGCCCCAAATAACACTATTTGTTAATCCAAATTTATTTTATAGCTGTGTTACTTAGAGTGGGTTTAGTTTATGAATTCCAAAGATGTCAAAGAAATAAGGTAATTTTGGCAATATTCTAGATTCGTGTAATTTCAATTCTCTTTGAAATAAATCTGCTCATTTCTTTTCTTTTGGATTACACCTGTAAACTGAAAGCCTGTGATGATTAACTATCATTTAAATTTGGATTCAGATTGTTTTGGTAATTAAAAGCAGATGGCAGAAGCTGCAGAAAAATTTGTAGCAGCTGATCAGTTGAAATAAATTAATTTGGAGATATTTAACTTCCAGATAATAGATGGGTCAAACACAGTTTATATTCCAGTGGGTGTGCTTTTAGAGTAATTCCAAACATGATGTTTGATAATGTATCAAGAAGTAGATGTTTGTTCTTCATCTTCTTTTGCTGTCTGTCCCATGACAGAATGCTCACTTTCCTTGTACAGCATGTGAGCCAACACATCAATTTCAGTTCCACTTGGTTACTTAGGTCACCAGGGGCTTCTTGATAAGGATTTTCTTTGCCTGGGGGGATATCATGAAGCTAAGTATGATGTGTTGCTCAGGTTTTTCTTTATGGAGCTTGGTATTAGCTCTTAAAGTCAGTATTCAGCAAAGTTCGGCCACCCTATGAAAGTTCATCTGTCAGCCTAATAATTTTTATTCTAATGCTGAAAACAAAAGCCTTCCTTAGGTAGGATTAAGTTGTTAAGTAAGTTAGACACGTTTTAGATATGTTTATGGGCTGATGTCCATTCTCTCTCAGATTGATGGTAAGATTCTAATTCCCACTCTTCTGGACCTGTGAAATCAATTTGAGAGGTGTAGGTGACTCTAATTTCAATAAACTAGCAATAGGACTTGTATGTCCACAAAGGCTAAAAAATCCATTCTAAACATCAACCTACCAAGGCACTGAATATTCATGTTCCATAAATGAAAGTCACCAAAATAACCCACTCTTTTCACAGAATTTTTAGGCATTCTTTGGGAAATGTCTGCTGGAATGGAAAAAAGTTAGAGAATCAAAAAACATGCCATAGATTCTCTTTTTCAGGACAGTCATCCTTTATTCAAGAATTTTATTGACTTTGGGATTAGCTCTCTTTTTTTTCTTCATATAGTTTTGCCTTGACAGAGAAGGTAGTATATGATACAAATTCTATTATTTATTATTAAAAATTTCACAAGAGCCATTCTGTATGGGTTGAACTGTGTCCCTCCCTCTTCCCCCAGAAGACGTTGAAGTCCTAACTTCCAAAGTCTCAGAATGTGAGGTAGTGTGAAAATAGGTCTTTGCAGATCTAACACAGTGAAGATGAAGTCATTAGGGTGGGCTCTAATCCAATACACCTGGTGTCCTTATAGAAGGGAAATGTGGACAAAGATGTGCAGAGAGGGAAGATGGTATGAGGATGACCTTGTGATGACAGAGGCAGAGATTGGACTGATGCAGCTGCAAGACAAGGAATGCCAAGGATTGCTGCCAACCCCATGAAGCTAGGAAGAGGCAAGGAAGGACTCTACCCAGACTCTCAGAGTAACATAGCCCTGCTGACACCTGAATTTGTGACATCTAGCCTCTAGAAATACGAGACAATATATTTCTGCTATTTTCAGCCACCCAGTCTGTGCTACTTCATTATGATAGCTCTAGCAGTAATACATAATGCATTGTCCATCATGAATATCTTTAAGAAACACATCTGGAAGATTAGATTAGTAATAGAGAATATAATACTCTGTTTCTCATTAATAGATACACTTCCCATCTATTTAAAATACTTTTAAGTTAGAGATTTATATTATTAATACAAAAGCCACATGTTCATCATGGAAAATGTTGAGAAAGAGATAGGTGATTTTAATTAGACCTCACCTCATATAGTCTGTTCTCCAGAGCAGCTAGAGTGAATAAGTTAAAATATTGATCCTGCCTCTTCTCTCATGGAAACCTTCACTGGCTTTTCATCTCTTTCAGACAAAATCCACAGAATTACAGTGACCTATATATTATCCATATAAAAATCATTACAGCAATGGTTCTCAATAAAAGGGGGGCATTGAAAACTGCTGCTGTGTGGGCTCCATCCTAGATAAATTCAAATAGAATCTCTGAGGGTGCAGACTGGGCATGCGTATTTTGAGACTCTCCCCTAACTTATTCTAATGCACTCTAAGATGAAGAACGAAGAACAACTGTTTATCATAATTTCTCCTCCCCATTCTGAAATCCCTCCTTTTTGCCCTTATGTCTTTGACTTCATCTCCTACTACCCTCCACTTTTTTTACTCCACCCTAGCTACGCCATTCTCCTTGCTATACCTTATACACCTCAACCCTCTTCTCACTTGCTTTTTATTCTTGTACCACTGCAGCAGGTGTCCATTCACATACATAACTGGCTCCTTCACTTCATTCACATCTCTGCTCAAAGGAAATTTTACCAGTGAGGTCTTTTCTGATCCCTCAAAAAAAAAAAACTTCTGACATCTCATCCCCTACTCCTACTAAGGTTCCTTTTCCCCCTCTGCCTTTATTTTTCTTTTCATTTACCAACCTTTGATATATTATGTATTTGCTTATTTTTTGTCTGCCACACCCAACTATAATATAAACTCCTTGAGGACAAAGACTGCGTGCTGTTCATTGCTATACCCCAAGCATTACATGTGACAAAGAGTAAGCACTCAATATGTATTTGTTGAATCAATAAATTAATTGTGATAGGATTGGGGAATATGCTAAGATGGAAAATGAAATCATGTCCTAATGGATTCATCTAAGTTTTCTTTCAACTCTGGAGTTAACTATGTATCTCAGGACTGTATATTAATCATCTTATTATAATAAATAAAACAAAATTAAATAAGAGAAATTCATGAACATTCTGAACTATTTTCAGTATTTTCCTGACATTTCTGTTTGTATTCCCCAGTCATTTCCTTTTCTTGACATTTTAATCCTTGTTTTTCTTCCTACTCCAAAAACTCTGGATCAGTCTTCTTTATCTTTGTCCTTTACTGTTTTGAATGTTGGCAATTGCTCTGTACTCATTGCAGCCATCCTTGCAGGTTCCTTTCTGCCCCCAACGGCTTCAGTGGTTTTCACGTTAGCTGCCCTTTAGAATATCTGGAGAGCTTTTTATGCTCTCCAATGACTAGTTCCCACTTTAGACCAACTGAGTAAGAACTTCTGAGTTGAGGCTCCATCATTGGTTTAAGAAATTCCCAGGGTAATTCTAATGGACAGCCAGAACTGAGAACCACATATAGATGTTGAAAACTTTTCAGACCACACTTTAAACTTTTTCTGTATTTTGGGAAGTAATATAAACAAGATGTAAGTTAGCAAGATAGAAGATGGATTGTGTTAGTGAAAGTCAGTTAGGGAGAGAATGGACGGAGGGAAGAGAGTTAGCTATTGAAATACTCTAGGCAAGTGATAAGAACCTGAATTTAGGAGACTGATGTTAGGAGTATAAAGACAAACATATTATACATAGCTTAGGAAGGATGTATCAATTATCCATCATCGCATTGCAAACCACCCCCAAACTTAGTGGTTTAAAAAAGCAACGACAATTATTATTTGCTCATAAATTTGCAATTCGGCTAGGCTTCAGTGGGAATGGCCTGTTGGTACTATGTGGTATTAGCAGGATGGCTGAAAGGGGCCTGCAAAATTCTGCTTTTAAGATGGGTTACTCACATGTCTGTCAAGTTGGTGTTGGCTGTCATTTTAAAGCTGAGCAAGGCCTGGGGCTGAGAATTCTTTTTTAGCTTCTTAGATCTGCTGGGGACCAGGAGTGGTACACATTTGGGAAGACGTCTCAAAATTAGCTCCGAAGGCACCTCCCAAGGGGAGGCCAGCTTTCGGCTGCCCGCCCCTTCTGGGATCCCAGCCTCTGGCCGGAGAGGTCCCGGCCTCCCACGCTGGGCCGTGGACTCATCGCGCAGAGCAGGCTGGGCGACAGCCACAGCCAAGCGGGGACAGGGCAGGGCTTTGCAGGTTAGTCTGGGACTGGGCCCGGTTCTCGCGTCTCACTTGCTGTGGCGCTGAACTCCGCCGGTCGGTCAGCCCCTCTGGGTCCTGCTGGTACGCGGGGCCCTCGGGGGCTTCCCGTGGAGTCCGGGGCCTCTCGCGGCGTTTCCCACCCTTGCCTTCCTTGTGGCTGTGCGTGTGCAGCGATGCCGCGGGGGACGACATCCTCTGGGGCAGCGGCGGCTGTGGACCTGCTGGCCGAGGCTCTGCTTGGCTCATCCACTGGCGACGCCTCCTGCCTGGACCCATGCCAGCCCTCCGCTCGGGCTGTGCGGTGCAGCCACCAGGGCCTGGGAGGGTGGGTGGTGGCGGCCGGCGCCGCGCTGACAGCGCCTCTGCTTCTCCACAGCACAGCTCCCCGGCCTCCGCCCGCGCCGCCTCTCTGTGTCGCCGTCTTCAGTGTTTCTGGTGGCGCTTCTTGCTTCTCCTTGAGGAGCAGCTCGATCTCCTCAATGGCTGCATTGTTTTGCTCCACTCTCCGTGTGCGGAAGCCTGTCGGGTGTCCGGCAGCTGCTTCTCCTCTCCGGCGTCGCCATCTTGTGTCTCCTTCGGGCAGCCGGGCAGGGAGGCCTCGGCTGCGCGGCTCCCGCGCCGCAGACACTAACCGAGGTCCAGGCCGAGAGCTCCGCTCTGCTGATATGAGGCTGACCACAGACCGCCTGGGCTTCCTCACAGCGCAGTGGCAGCGGTTCCGGGAATGAGCATAACAAGAGAACCGAGGCGGCAGGAACTGCATTGACGACCGGCCCTGGTGTGTCACAGAGCGTCACTTCTGCACAGGCTGAGGCAGTCACACAGGCCAGCCCGGGTTCAAGGGGACGGAACCCAGACCCCGCGTCTTCGGAGAGGGAGGGAGTGGCAGTCTGGGATGGGGGGCAGTGTGGTGGACATCTTGGGAAACGACAGTAGGCCGCAAGTCTTGGGGACTAACGGGAAGGGAGCAATGAGAGAAGCAGATGAAGGACAGAGGTCGTTTAAGCAAAAGGAACTTTAAAGGTAGGTGTATTTGGGTTATTACCAAAAATAATGTCCTTAGCTAGGCCTTTGGGGAAATAGCGTTTATACCTGTATTAATACGGTCCTAAAGCCTGGAGACAAGTTCGTTTCATTTGCTTTGTTCAGTAGCTGGATTGGACATTGACACTGGATAATCCTTTTAGAAGGGCAAAGATAGTGTTCTGAAAGCTTTTGGAGACTTTTGATAATGAGGCTGTTTTTACACATTCATTCTATTAAATTATTCGATTGTACGTATCATCTCAAACAACTCGTAAGTAAAACAAAAGCAAAATAAATTTAAAACCAATTACTGAAACTTGAATGACTTTTATTTTAAAAGGAAACGGTCATGCTCTTTTTTTTAAAGAAAGCAGGAAGCCAGTACTTCCAATTCACTTATTATTTTAAGGGATTAATACAGAGAATTTCCCGACTTCAATCTATCTTCAGTTCTATGCCTCTATGATTGATAATATAAAATTGGCCCAGTTGAATCACATCTTTGTTTTAGGTAAATTTGTCAGTTCTTGGAAAAAGAAATGGCAGTTAGAATCATTTTGAAAAATGACCTTCCTGTGTCAGTACTAGAGTCAGTAGCAATAAATAATTATGTGATGATGGTGACTATGATGGGTGGTAGCTAAGAACATAGAACAGTGTTTGGGGTTCCTTTTGGCTCTTTTATCTGCATTGGCAAACACTTCAAAAGAGGGGTTTACACCCAGTTCTGCCTTCTGCATGTGAATTCTTGGTTCACACAGTATCTTAAAGCAGAATAATGAAGTAAAGGGGTGAGTTTTGAGAAATATTTTTAATGGTTTCTTTGAGAGACTAAGTTTATCATATACAGTTTGCATTTTTTTGCCATAGTCAATTACTCAAACTGCTGCCTAGATTTGTTGTTTTGCCAGACTTAAACTGTGTGAATCATGTGAAAAGGTTATACTTAAATTTATCAGATATTTTTATATTAGGAAAATAGTGAGTGACAAAACATATTCATGCATTTGGCAGATACCTATGAAACGCCTACCTTGTGCAAAACTCAGTGGTAAGTGAAATTAGAACCATGTTCTTATTTGGATCAAATTTGGATTGAGAATTGATCTTATAACTATCCTTTTTGTAAGGCCACTATTTCACTTTCACTCAGCCAAGTTTACAAAGCAGCAAGCATATTGCTTACAGTTTGACTCATCAAGTGGTGGGTTTTATTGTTGCTTTCTTTTTTCTTAGGCTTTTCATTGACAGTCTGAATATACATCATTAAATCAGCACCATTGCTTTGAAGACATTTATTAAAACAATGCATTTGTGAGAGGAAATTTTATGAGACCTGTGGTTTATAAACTTCTGGATCTGTTAACTCCAGATGATTGGATCCTAATCCTTGTAGAGTGGGACAGGACCTAATGCTTACGGTGTGGGATGAGAGAAGTTTTAAGCTTATCAGTCACAACTGGGGTGCTCTGCTGCTTCTTTATGATTATGATCCTTGCATTTGTTATTTCTGTCCCTTGGTTTAGATCCAGTCAACATAAAGTTAGAAGTGTGCCTATGTGCTAGGTTCTCTTGGAAAAATGGCCTATAACTACTATAACTGTAAAGGTCTATTTTCTAAGTAGCTAAATTTGAGTGGGTATGTATTGCCAAGATCTGTACATTTTATTCATATAAAATGTACCAAATAGATGTGCAGAAGGAGTTTTCCTTTGGTAGTACTCTTATGTTTGGAGGAAGGATCAAAATAGTAACATATTTTGGCAGATGAATAAACCTTCTGTATGCATGCTAGACACTGGGTAGTTACTAGAGAATCAAGATGATCAATTAAAATCTCTTTTTAACACCTATGAGGCCTGATCCCACCTGAACAACTTTGCTTTAGGTCAATGGTTCTTGATTTAGAAATTTTATTCCCCAGAAGACATTTAGCAATGTCTAGAGACATTTTGGCTGTTTTTTAAAATAATTGTGCAGATCCTCTATCAGGGTATAAGTACCATGAGGGCCTGGACTGTATCCCTAGCTCCCAGAATAGTGCCCAGCACATCACAGGTGTTCAGTAAATACTTGTTAAATAAATGAGTGGGTTGCATCCTGGTTCCAGCCCTTACTAGCTCTATGTCTTTGGCAAGTTACTTAAACTTTCTAATGTTAAACTCTTTATCATATGCAAAATGAACTTTAAAAATATTAACCATTAAAAAGTTTTGTGAGAAGTAATGAAATAATATATACTAAAGTACCTGACTTAGAACAGGTTCTTAATGTTAATTCTCTACAGTATTTAACAGTGGGCCAGTTATGCAACACTGTAACAATATAACATTATGATTAATTAGGCAGTAAAATATTTGATTTGTTTATTTAAAAATCAAGTGTCATTTCCAATAAAGAGAGGGTGAAGTAGTCAAAGGCATTGACTCTGGCATCTTACTCCCTTGGTTCAAATCCTAGCTCCACCACTTAATTTCAGGCATTTGATTTAACTTCTCTGTCCTTCATTTTTTTATCTGAAACCTTGACTATTAATAATGCCACTACCTCACAGGGATCTTACCTTGGGTTTCTCCAAAATACTGAGTCTGAGAATAAAGATTATATGTGGGTAGTTTATTATGGGAAGTAATTGTGGAGATGCATTATATCACTAGAATCCTTGAATGGAAGGAATAAAACAAGGAGACAGGCTGATCCAGACATGACTGAGCTGGAACCTGATGTGGAAAATGGTATGAGATTCTGTTGGGCTGTCCCTGTGAAACTAAAATATAGCTTAGAATCATCTGCCTGAGAAGGGACCCCTGTCCCTGTTAGTCAAAGATTGACCAAGGGGATGTAACCTCCTTGCATTTCCAAGTCTGTTCAGGCACCAAGAGAAGTGAGGAGAATGCCCCAGGCACTCTACCCACCAGATTCACAGAGAGAGGCGGCATCGTTGAGGTAAGATCCAGAAGGTTCCGCCAGAACATAATGGCAAGAGCAGGAAGGTAGACTGAGAGGGTGAAAATGAGGAGCATTTATAAAAAATGTCTAGGGCATCCAGCTGTTGTAAGCATTAAAAGATAAGGAGCACACTAGCAACAATACCTGGCACATCAGTAGTAATTTCTAAGAATTATATTAGCATTTTTATGATGATTATTTCATGTTAAAGTTCCTATTGACCTTCTTTTAATAAGGATTGATGATGTAATTATTTGGTAGAGGGAATACTAGACTGAGAATCAGAAAATTTGGCTCCTGTCTGGTCCGCCTTATCAACCTGTTTTTTCATTTTTTTGAAAATATGCTTTGGGTTCCTGCAGTGTCAGGTGTTGAACTGTTATATTAGATTACACAAAATGATTAGACATAGCTGGCCCTCAGGGACTTAAATCTATAGGGGTAGAGATAAGCCAAGTATGTATGTAGCTCAAACATAAGCCAGAAAGAATTAACACATTTCACCTATTTTAAAATGCCTATTCCTCTTCTGCAGCTCAAATTCAGTATCTATGAAATCAGATTGTTTTAATAAATGCCATTTCAGATTTAGTAAAGTAAGGTAAATTTCACCAGAGAGGTACCAACAAAATTCCATGGGAAGCAAAAGGAGGGGATGATTATTTCTAGCTAGAGAGTTCAGGGGACTGAGGAAAGATGGAGAAAGTGTCCACAAAAATAGTAGTCAACCTGAGAAAGTGTCCTTGGTTTTCTTCTCTCTAAAATGAGTAGCTTGGGCTAGACTAGGAGTTCCTCTGTTAGTAATTTGAAGTCTTATGAGATCTGGAAGCTTATTGCAGCTGCCACAGCCCCCCCTTTCCATATGCTCCTCATACGGAGGAATGTCTAGTTTTCTACTTAGAGGGGAATTGCTTGACTGTGGGATTCCTAAGGTGCCTCTAGGTGCTCCCAGGGGCTGTCAGATTCTCATCACCATTATCATCAGGCTGTGGTATGCTTGCCAGTATCATATCCCTGAAACTATAAACTCTCTTAGGCAGGGACTGTGCTTGTTGGGTGTAGAGTTTTGCCTTTTCACCAAGAACACTTCGTGGCACATCAGTAGACCCTCATTGGTACTAGTTGAATGAATGTTGAAAAGTTAATAAATCAGAACCTGCTAACACTTTGCTTGGTTGCCAGTAATTTTAAGCATTTAGGAAAATGGAAAGGTAGGTAAATATTTTAGTAAGTATTTTGGGTCCTCCAAAACTAGATGATTTTTTCCTGCTTTTAAGAAACTGAGTTTTGTTGCTGATTTTTTACTTGTGATTGAAAAGTTCCAACCTGACCTCTTTTTTCTTTAGAAAGCAAGACTGTGGTTAAGAATTTTAGAGTAGCTAAGCTATATGTTTAGACCAATTCTGGTCAAAATTGAATGCCTGTAGTGAGGATAGACTAAGCTTAAAGAACTGCACAGGGCAAGCCTTCTTGGTAACAAAGTAAGGAGAAGTTACTCTCATGGCTGATTTTTTAAAATAATTAGTTTCACAGCTTCCATTTTTGGAAAAAGCCCTGGGGATACCACTGGTTCAGAAACATTATAACGAGACAGGGTTAGAGGATAAAGAAAATGTCACATTTAACTTGTGAAAAATGTTCAGAGATAAACCAGAAATCTTCCCTGTTGGTAAAACACACAAGCCAAGAGCTGGTGAACCGGACCCAAGGAGCCCTGCCAAAGTCAGATTGCCTGCGGACACTTGGCAGACTCATGCTCATTTCTCTTTCATTTGGTTTTTCTCTATCTTTTCAGTACCTCCAGTGTAGAATTAAACTGGGAAGCAATATTTTCTGGTTTATATTCTATTTTTTCATCCTCACCAGATTGTAAAATTATACCTAAGTAAATATTCATGCTGGAAGATAATGTTCTGAACTCTAACCATAAGGAAGGTTGTACATTCTTAGGAAGAATGCTTTAAAGGAACCAATATTATTATTAATCTTCTTATGAACTCGCAAATTTGTTGCCCACAGTGAAAATTCAGGATAGAAATGTTTTGTGTATCTAGCAGGTTTTTTTTTTTAAGTTCCAAAATTTAAAATTCAGTAGATTTTTACACAAAAATTTAAATTTCTCTCCTTTTTTGAAAAAATGCAAAAGGTCTGCTAATCCAGGACTCTTTCAGCCAGCATTTTGTTCAGAGTCAAAAAATATTTCCTGAGTACCTACTATGTGGCAGACACTAAAGCAATCAATCACCTTAGGAACACTGCAGCAGCAATTCCCTTTAAGGGGCAAAGTGGAAGCTGTGTAAGTTCTTCCTTCAGCATGCCAAAGCCCAATCCACTTCACTCTTTTTTTTTAATCATCACTTTTGCACAGTTGATTTTCTCATAATGGAGAAAAAAATCTTTGTATCAGTATGTGGCAGAGACAGCTAGATGTCCAATAATTATTTGCGCTCTCCATTGAGGTGTTATTGAAAAGTGGCTTCTTCACCAGGCACTGCAGTTCATAGTCCCCTTTATATTCAGGTGGTGCACAAAATTCTCCCCAGTGGAATAAGAGCAGAACTAATGGCTTTCATTATTAATAGGACTTTTTTATATACAATTTTTTATTAAGGTATTATTGATATACACTCTTATGAAAGTTTCACATGAAAAATAATGTGGTTGCTACATTCACCCATATTATCGAGTACCCCCCATACCCCATTGCAGTCACTGGCCATCAGTGTAAGATGCCACAAAGTCACTACTTGTCTTCTCTGTGCTACTCTGTCTTCCCCATGATCCCCCCTACACCATGTGTACTAATTATGATACCCCTCAATCCTCTTCTCCCTCCCTCCCCCACCCATCCCCTTTGGTAACTGCTAGTCCCTTCTTGGTTGATAAGACTTTTAAGAAAAAAAGTAGAGTCTACCTACTCTCTTTTCCCTCTTTTGAAGGCTAATTGGAATATTCTAGATCTTCAGAACCATAAGGTGGAAGTAGCCTGAGTACAGAAAGGCACCCCCCTGAGCACAAACACATTCAGTGGACTTACTTTGGTATTTATTTGAAACGAACTAGTATTAACTTAGGTAAGATAGCATCTCTTTTACCAAAATTGGAAAAGATTATTCAAGAGGGTGGTATGTCTCAAAAATGGAAGAGAGAATTACCTGCTTACATTAATAATTTGCAATACCTACTTGATCGCTTAGACCTTGAGTTTGACACCCCTTCCTTAATGAAACTGTTCAGATAATTGGGTTCCCTGTAATTTCATCCTTTGTCAGTTCTCTATTACAGAAGTAAACAAAATTCAGAAAGTTGAAAACAAAGTTTAAAAATTTTAGACAGTAGGAAATGGCTTGAGAAATCATTTTCAAACATCTCATATTATTTTTTCTTCAGAAGGCTATAAAGTATAATGAAATCAAGGATTCATAGAATTGAAGGAGATCTAGAGTGATCTAGTCTTACTCTCTACATCCAATGTGTGAATTCTCTCAGTTGTTATGTTTGAGTCTCACTTCTTTGTAATATGTGCAGTGATTGGGAGCTCCTTATTGCAAGAGACAAATTTATTGAGTAGTCTTTGCTATTAGAACTTTCTTTATCACTTTAAATAAAAATCTGTCCCCAATACCTACCACTGACTGTAACAAAGTTTGTTCTCAAATGCCTATGAAGACATACATAATAAACCTGATTTCTCTTCAAATGTGCCCATGAAATAGCCCTTTAGTTATTGGAAGACGGATATTGGATGTTATATCCATAATAAATCTTAAGTTTTTCAGATCAGAGACTCTCAGTTCTTTGAACTATTACACATATTTATTGTGCCATCATAATCCTAATTGACTCTAGATATGTTCTTAATTATAGACTTTTTATTATCATTTTGCATTTGCTTTGGGCCATCCTTATCAAATGGTTGAAACATATTTGAACATGTCAGCAATATACCCTATATATTTTCTGATAAGTACATTGCAATATTTGCTATTTATTGTTTCAACATAATTTGTTAATCCTTCATCTGTCAATTTAAAGTATTTCTGAAACTTTCATACATCTCAGCACTTAAAATCATATTGTTTGTACTTTTTGGTCTGAGGGGAACATTGATTTCATTTCCATGGGAACCTATATGTTTATTCTTTAACAATGAACTACTGTTCTGTAAGAGATTCAGAGATAACCTTAGATTTAGGGTTTTTTTTTTTTCACTGTTGTTATTAAAACCATCATTTTCCCATTTTCTTCTTCCCATGTCTTAATTACCTTTAGGTTCCTGTATTTCTAAATATCCATCATTTCCTACATAATTTTGAAGCTTTGTGCATTCTGACTGCAATTTGAGGAAAGGACCATTTTATTTTTCAGTGTATCTGATAGGATGCTTCATGATTGTGATAATTCACAATAGTTAGTGAAGCAAAAATAAACCTTTCATTTTATCAATATACAAACTTTCCTAAAAGAGACACCTCCTGCTTTATCTACCTCAGACAATTTATTCTAGATTAGCAGACTGATACTGAAATTTCTTTAAACAGATTTGGGTATTATAGTCTATTTGAAAACTATATATCAAATTTCTATTTCCTTCAATGGTTTTCTTATTCTTTCTTCCTGGTTCTAATTTCTTAAGATGCTAGAGACTTGTAAGGTGTTGGTGGAAGAGGGGACAGGGATTTGTCTATATATATATGATTGCTCACTTGTCAGCACTGGGAGCTATTCCAAATAGTCCAGGAAAGCTTTTATGCTCACTTCCACATAATTCACCTCAAGGTCCCTCTTGGCGGCTAGTGGATTGAGTAATGTGCTCACCTAACATTTGTCACCTCTTTAAAGCTCACAGAAATTTTAGGATTCTTTTCTATACCAAATTTAACTGCAAAGAAAACTATGGTTGGTCCTTGCCCTTTCCAGCCTAGATATGTTTTGCCCCTATCACTTAGGATCCATCCCAGTTTAATTTGCAGGTTTTTCTGTTAAGCAGCTCCAGTTAGGGAGTGGTTGTTAGTGTTCTCTGTACTGAGCCTTTCCCTCAATTTCCTGGGAGGGCAGTTATTTGTGATACTATATTTTTTCCCAGTAATTAACCGAACAACAGCTAAGGCAATACAAATTACTCTATGAATTACCCTCCACTGTTCATCAACTTTTATAGATGGAAAAAGATACCAGCTTTTCAGTCTTGCATATCTTATGCGTGGAGAGCTGCTTTCAAGCCAGTTGGTTAAGCCATCCTCATTTATTAGTGGTCTGTAGAGGGAATGGAGGGAAGAACAAGGATATGGTCAACATATGGTTCAAGTTGAAGCCACATCTATCACTCAGCTACACGTAGTTTTCACAGACAGCTTTTACCTTCGTGGTTTTATTAGCTCCTTTTTTCAAATCATTGATACTCTTAATGGTCAGATTAATGAAATGAATATTTGTGTTTGATGAAATACTATTCTGACAGAAATGTTGAATTTAGGAATCATCTCATGCAATTGTTCATACTTGAAAGACAATTCTGGAAACTGTGTTCCTTTTTTTAATCTTTTAAAAGCTTCTCTTAAAGTTGACACTTTCATAACTCATATAAGTGGAAAATTAAGCCCATCTCTCAGTTCATCTATCTATATTTAGTAAGCTACTTTGTGGTGTGTAAAATTAAGACCTGCTCCTTGTCTTGAGCCAAAAATGGTTTTAGTGATTAAAGAGTAATACAGACTTTGTGGTCTACAAAACCTAAGATATTTACTATCAGGTCCATTACAGAAGATTTTGGTGGACTTCTGCCTTCATCGAGCTCACCAACCACACACCAGTGACATTATCATCTTAGTATGACATTTTCATATTTTTTGTTACTTTTTATTTTTATTAATTACATTTATTGTGTTTGATATTGATGTGATTTTAGTCTAACATTTGAGACATTTCATCTATTTTCATTAATTGTTCTGTGGTTCTTAGAATCTGTTCATTAGCTTTTGACCTTTCCTTCTTGCTATACAAATGTAGGCAACTCTTCTATTAAGTTCATATAGTCATTTTGACAATGTAAAAAGTGTGTAAAGCCTACATTAAAATCATCAAATTGATTTCCTATATTTGATTTAGGCATTTTTTACTTTGACAGCTGCATTCAATAAACAATTTTATATTTTTCAAAAAAATTTATTTGAATGGATTGTCATGCCATTTGACTTTAATTGAATTTTCAATATAGTCAAAATTATACACATATGTAAGTATAGTGTAGATAGATAGATTTTTTTTCCTTCATCCAGGAAAAATGTAGCATATAAAAATGTTGGATTGTCCTCAAGTTGACACTGCTGCATTTCAACATCACCTTAAATTCAGTGCATTTCACTACACATTTTTGGAAAAACTTGAGTTAAAGCCATCTAATTTCAATGTTTTCTCAGGATATTAAAGAAAAATATTATTTTAAAAAATCAAATGAGTTTTAAGTACTTATATTAAAACCATACTTATATCTGAATTTCCTGAATTTGAAGGGTCATGATGGATTATGTCCTATTTAGTATGAAAGGATTTAGAATCTACAGGTGTTTTGGTGTGTCAGCTTTGTATGTATAGTAATTTAAAGACTTCTAAAACTGGTCTAGCACAACCCATATGCTTTTCATCACTACTTTTACTACTTGAATTATTTTAATCGCTATCATTTATCTGTTGATTATATTATTATTCTACATTTGTTATGCCAAATAGAAATAGGAATCACATAATAATTAAATATGCTAAAACATTTCAAATGATTTCCATGCACAACATTCCTGCTAAATCCAAAGAAAATTTAATGCCGTATTAGAATTATCTCAGTTCCACAAACATGCCAAACATTGCGTTCACAGAGGCTTTTGCTTCTCCTCTCTTGGGATGTTATTTCACCAACACTTTGCTCTAGTAATTCTTTCATTTTGCACCAGAAGTGTAGGATCCATTCAGGGTATCCATGTTTACTTGGATTAGGTTCACCCTGATCCATATTTATAGTAGGAACCATTGTATCCTTCCTTTGTGGCACAAACATCTAGGTTAGTTTTATGTATGTGGAGATTTGTTCCAGGTTGTCTGCTGTTTGTTTGCTCACTATTGTTTTCTAGAATGGGCAGCATATTAAATACTCTCCCAGAAGATGAGGCTAATGTGTTCATTGGAAACAGACTTTTGAAAAAAGAGAGTTGCTGTTTCACATGGTCACTGCCAGGAAAAGCTCCTCAAAACCACCAATCATAAACCTACATCATATATTCTAGTTCATGGAGTAGCATCCTTTTGTGATCCTACTAAGATTAGGGAAATAGTGGAGCAGTGAATCCTTAATAAATATTAACATAAGAATTTGGCATGA
Source organism: Manis pentadactyla (assembly GCF_030020395.1). Classification (NCBI taxonomy): domain Eukaryota; kingdom Metazoa; phylum Chordata; class Mammalia; order Pholidota; family Manidae; genus Manis; species Manis pentadactyla. The sequence goes on from NC_080021.1 coordinate 33,671,156, forward strand.
AATGCTTAGTTTATATCTATGACAAGTCATTTGGTATATATACCTAGAGTGTGAATGTGAATTTTAAATATAGTTATTATAAAACAGTATTTGATAAAGTGCTAACTTTAAATATCAATTATTTAACTTATTTTCTATGTGCCATTACATGGAATTTTATAGCATGCTTTCTTAACAAGGGTGATAAATTGCTCCCAAGGGGATAAAAGTTGGTTCTTGGAGGAGGTGAAAAAAAATCTTACTTTTTATATATAAAGCATATACATAAATACAGCACATGAACATATATAGAGTAAAGCTGTGGTGGTAAAATTTTATGAGGAGGGTAATAAGGAGATAAATGTCTAGGAAGACTCCTTAGGAGATGATGATACAAAAATGGTTGAGAAAAACTACTTCATAGTGTTGTATAGCAGGAATAAATCTCAGTCTACAGATTTAATGTGGAAGAAATATAATTTCTTACTTCTTGTTCTCTGTGAGCAAACCTGTTATTTCATGTTCCCATTCTACTAGGAGGAATAAATGTAATCTGAGAAATTCAGTGTTTCATTGTTCTCCCTTCCCCCATTCGCAGAATCATATCTGTGTGCTGGGGAGCTTATGTAATGACAAAATTTGTGGGTGCTGACCCTTCTTTGAATTCTAAGATCTCTGTGGAGTCAGTCCTCTCTCACCTGCTTCTGTAGCTCTCTGTCGTTCACAGCTCAAAGCTGGCTGCTTCCTTGTTACTCTAGAGCAATAGGAAACTTGGTAGAACTCTCCAAGGCCTTCTGCCTAAATACTCCCTAAAGATAGTTTTGCTCTGTTCACCTTTTTGAACATGGGGAATTCAGAGATTTTGTTCATGTTTGGGATTTTATACAAATTTAGGAGCCAAGAATTCCTATACATTTAGATTTCTCTAAACTTTACTTGTTCATTTATATTACCACTATCCCACCACATGGTTCAGCCTAGGGGTAAAAAAGTTGGGTGGAGTATGCAGAGTACAAGTCCCTTTGAGCATTCTCAATTCTACTATCTCTTCCAGGTGTTTTAGAAATGCATTTTGAAGCTTAAAGGACATGAACTTACTTCTTTGCATTAATATTTTTATTGTAATAACCCCATCCTGATGAAATGGCTGCCTCATGATATAATATAATGGGGAAGGGCTATGAAAATGCAAGTAAATATAATTATGTGAGTGTTAGATGTATGCAGGGAGCATGTTAAATTTTATTAATAAATTATTTCAGGGTATTTTTCTTCATTAATTCATCATATAGCAAATTATTTTTAAAACAACTTTACTGAGGTATGATTTACATACATAAAATTTACCCATTATAAATATATGATTACATAATTTTTAGTGCATTTATAGAGTTATACAACCATAGCTACTATCCAGTTTTTTAACATTTCCACCACTCTCCATAAATTCTCAGAAGTCTATTTCAAGTCAGTCTGGTGGAATCAATACTTCATTACATTTTACTGCAGAGTAGTATTCTCTTTTATGGATATACTGCATTTTGTTTGTCCATTGACCAGTTGATAGACATTTGAATTGCTTTTGGCTATGATCAGTAAGGCTGCTAAGAACATTCACATAGAAGTCTGGGTGGATGAAAGTTTTCATTACTTCTGTGTAGATTTTTGGAGTGGATCTGTTGGTCTCTGTGATAAGTGTACGGTAAACTTTTTCAGAAAGTGCCAAACTGTTTTCCAAAGAGGCAGTATACTACTCTCTTACATTCCCACTGGCATACATGAGGGTTTCAGTTTCTTCACATCCTTTTTGACACTTGATATTGTATATCTTTAAATTATAGTCATTTTGGTGTGTGTGTTGTTATATGTCCTTGTGATTTTAATTTGTATGTCCCAACAACTAATGATGTTGAACATCTTGCATGTGCTTATTATCCAGGAATATGTTTTCTTTGGTGAATCATCTAATCAAGTCTTTTGCTCATTTTTTAACTGGGTTGTTTGTCTGTTTTTATTATTGAATTTATGTTTCCTTTATATATTCTGGGTACAATATTTTATCAGATAAATAGTTTTCAAATACTTTCTCCTAGTCTGTGGCTTGCCTTCTCATTTTCTTAACAGTGTCTTTGGAAGGACAAAAGTTTTAAATTCTGTGAAGTCCAATTTGTCAGCTTTTTTTTTTTTTAATGGTTTGTGCATCTTTTGTCATGCTAACACTTTGCTTAACCTAAGGTTGTTAAGATTTTCTCTATTTTCTTCTAGAAGTTTTATAGTTTTTGTTCTCTTTCAGTCTACGAGCCATTTTGATTTAATTTTTGTGAATGATATAGGGTCTACATTTTACTTTTATTATTTGCAAATATATTACAGTTGTTTCAGCACCATTTTGGAAAGACTGTCCTTTTTTCTCCATTGAATTGACTTTGTGGCAACCTTTTAGAAAACCAATTTACTGTATCTTTAAGGGCTTGTTTCTGGACTATCAATTTTGTTCCATTCATCTGCCTGTCATCATATCTATACACACTATTGTAATCATTATAGCTTTATAATAAAGTTTGAAATCAGGTAATGTAATTACTCCAAATTGATTTTTTTTTCAAAATTGGTTGGGCTGTTCTAGGTCCTTTGTATTTCCAAGCAGTTTGAAAATCAGCCTGTCAATTTCTACAGAAAAGATTGCTGGGGTTTTGATAAGGATTATGATGAATTTATGGATCAACTTGAAGAGATTTGAAATCTTAGCAATATTGAGTTTTTTAATCCATGAACATTGAATTTCCAATTATTTTGACTTTGTTAATTTCTCTTAATGATGTTTTATAGTTTTCAACTTACAAATCTTGAGTTTCTTTCACTAAATGTGCTCCTAAGTATTTTATTTTTCCTTTGCTGCTATTGTCTAGGTAATTGTTTTCTTACTTTCATTTTCATATTGTTCATTTGTGATGTTAATTTAGATTATTCAAGACCCCTATGACTGTATCCCATTCTATAACTCCTCATTAAATCTCTCTGGCTAATTCACCAGACTATAGCTTGCCTCAAACAGGGCCATAACCTCAGACTAGTGGAGGTGCTGTCCATCACTCTTTGCTTGCCATCAAGGTTACCACTTTTAACTGTCAACACTTTATATCAAAGGAGCCCATTCTGGCAGAATCAGCAAAGCTAAATGATTGTTTTTGACAGTTTTGCCCAACTACATAGTTGGTTCTGTGAGGCTGAAAGTTCGAAACAACTTATGTATATATATTTTTTCTCTATTTCAGTATTTAAAGGCTGGCTCTTTTAATATTAGCAGCTCTTATACTTCTTGCTTAGAACTTTATATGGGAACCAGGTGGTTATACATTTTATTATTTTTACCAAATAAACCACTGCAAAAATGTATTTTATTTCTTGTATGTGTTCATGGATATTTTGTAATATTTGAAGGACAGAAGTAACTGGTAAATAACTAAAATGTAACCACATGTTGAAGTCACTGACTGTTAATTAGGTGAGATCATCATAATGTAGTTTGGGTAGTGTGGTACTTCTCAGTGGTTTATTTGTCTTTACAAAGTTTCAATTTTGCTATTCCACTTGAATGCTTGAAGAGCTGTCATGATTTTAATATTCTAAAAATGAGGATTTCCAGATTCTTAGCTGTAGAATTGATTCATTATATGACTGTGCTCCAAAATCCACATACATTGATACAGACACTAAGTCAGAAGTATTTACATGAGTTTTTACTTCAGTATTTTTCATTGAGATTAATAAATATGTATTGTATAATCTTCAAAGTTTTGAATTCTAGAGATTATAATAAATAATATACTTTAATCTTGTCTAAATGTTAATCCCTTTGAATATAGATATCACATTCTTTTAATAATAGTACTTTAACAGTACTCTTCACAGTACCTTACGTATATCACATGTCCCATTATGAAAAACTACAAACAAATGATAAAGTTGCAAGAACCTAGATATTAAAATAAATATATAAAAATTAGTAGTTTTTTTTCCCCATCTAATCAGCTGATAATTTACTCAGTGCCTACATTATGCAAGCTACTAAGCTAGATGCTGGGGTGGTGGTAAACAATAAAAAGCATTATTCCTGTGCTCAGGGATTGTTTCATAAGGAGACAATCAGCAAATAAGAAAAAAATAAGTATTTCAAACTATTTAACTATTACAAAAGGAATTCACGATCTCCTGCCTTCCCCCTACTCATGGGCCCTAGCGTGGACTGCCAGGCCCTGGCTGAAGGACAGGTGTCTGAGCCCCAGCCCACCCTTGAGAAGTTCTGAGAGGCAGAACCAAGATTTGTGTGAGTGTGAGTAGAGCAGCAGAAATCTCCTCCCAAAACCACATACATTTTTGAAAATACAACAAATACAACTATCCCTAAAAGAGAGACCAGAAGACACAGGACAACAGCCAGGCTACATCCACACCTGCGAGAACCCAGCGCCACGCGAAGGGGGTAAGATACAAGCGCCCGCCCAATGGGACCCAAGCGCCCCTCACCCCAGCTCCTGGCGGGAGGAGGAGTCAGAGCGGGGAGGGAGAGGGAGCCCAGGACTGCTAAACACCCAGCCCCAGCCATCCGGACCAGAGCGCAGACACAGTGCATGCTTGAGGTGCTGGAAACTAGGAAAACAAGACAGTAAGACCTGTGAGCAGGTCCCTGCAGCTGGCACCCCGGGAACAAAGAAAAGCGAGTGCTTTTTGAAAATCTTAAAGGGACAGGGACCCCACAGCTGGACGGGAGCGTCCCAGGACACTTAGCCCAGAAGATGGGAATCCGGGGGAAATCTGGGCACCCTAACCCCCTGTGCAGCAGGGTGACTCGGAGACCCCTCACAGAGATAAACAGCCTGCCGGCCGTTTCCCCTCCGACATGGCTCCGCCATATCAGAGCAGGAGCCCGAGGCAGGCCACGCCCACTGCAACAGCGGAGATAAACTACATAGCAGCCGGGCAAGACTCAGAGGACCAGTCTGCGCGCAGCTGCCCAGCGCAAGCCACTAGAGGTCGCTGTTCTCCCAGGAGAGGAGGGCCACAAACCAACAAGAAGGGATGTTCTCCCAGCCGTCACTCGCCCCAGCTCCGCAAACTATCTCTATCGCCATGAAAAGGCAAAATTTGAGACAGACAAAAATCACAGAGACAACACCTGATAAGGAGATAGACCTAACCAGTCTCCCTGAAAAAGAATTCAAAATAAAAATCATAAACATGCTGACAGAGCTGCAGAGAAATATGCAAGAGCTAAGGGATGAAGTCTGGAGGGAGATTACAGATGTCCGGAGGGAGATTACAGAAGTGAAACAAACTCTGGAAGGATTTATAATCAGAATGGGTAAGATGCAAGAGGCCAATGATGGAATAGAAACCAGAGAAAAGGAACGCATAGAAGGTGATGCAGAGAGAGATAAAAGGATCTCCAGGAATGAAACAATATTAAGAGAACTGTGTGACCAATCCAAAAGGAACAATATCTGCATTATAGGGGTACCAGAGGAAGAAGAGAGAGAAAAAGGGATAGGAAGTGTCTTTGAAGAAAGAATTGCTGAGAACTTCCCCAAACTGGGGGAGGAAATAGTTGCTCAGACTATGGAGGCACACAGAACTAAGAGTATTAAAAGCAGTCAGAGAGAGAAAAAAGGTCACCTACAAAGGAAAACCCATCAGGCTATCATCAGACTTCTCAACAGAAACCTTACAGGCCAGAAGAGAATGGCATGATCTTTTTAATGCAATGAAACAGAAGGACCTTGAAACAAGGATACTGTATCCAGCACGATTATCATTTAAATATGAAGGAGCGATTAAACAATTCCCAGACAAGCAAAAGTTGAGGGAATTTGCCTCCCACAAACCACCTCTACAGGGTATCTTAGAGGGACTGCTGTAGATGGGAGCACTCCTAAAAAGAGCACAGAACAAAACACCCAACATATGAAGAATGGAGGAGGAAAAAGAAGGGAAAGAAATAATCATCAGACTGTGTTTATAACAGCTCAGTAAGCGAGTGAGGTCAGACAGTAAGGTAGTAAACAAGCTAACCTTGAACCTTTGGTAACCACAAATCTGAAGCCTGCAATGGCAATAAGTACATATCTTTCAATAAGCACCCTAAATGTAAATGGACTGAATGCACCAATCAAAAGACACAGAGTAATAGAATGGATAAAAAAGGAAGACCCATCTATATGCTGCTTACAAGAGATTCACCTCAAACCCAAAGACATGCACAGATTAAAAGTCAAGGGATGGAAAAAGATATTTCATGCAAACAATAGGGAGAGAAAAGCAAGTGTTGCAATACTAGTATCAGACAAAATAGACTTCAAAACAAAGAAAGTAACAAGAGATAAAGAAGGACACTACATAATGATAAAGGGCTCACTCCAACAAGAGGATATAACCATTATAAACATATATGCACCCAATACAGGAGCACCAATATATGTGAAACAAATACTAACAGAATTAAAGGAGGAAATAGAATGCAATGCATTCATTTTGGGAGACTTTAACACACCACTCACTCCAAAGGACAGATCCACCAGACAGAAAATAAGTAAGAACACGGAAGCACTGAACAACACGCTACAACAGATGGACCTAATAGACATCTATAGAACTCTACATCCAAAAGCAACAGGATGCACATTCTTCTCAAGTGCACATGGAACATTCTCCAGAATAGACTACATACTAGGCCACAAAAAGAGCCTCAGTGAACTGAAAAAGATTGAAATCCTACCAACCAACTTTTCAGACCACAAAGGTATAAAACTAGAAATAAATTGTACAAAGAAAGCAAAAAGGCCCACAAACACATGGAGGCTTTACCACATGCTCCTAAATAATCAATGGATCAACGACCAAATTAAAATGGAGATCCAGCAATATATGGAAACAAATGACAACAACAACACAAATCCCCAACTTCTGTGGGACACAGCAAAAGCAGTCTTAAGAGGAAAGTATATAGCAATCCAGGCATATTTAAAGAAGAAAGAATACCAAATGAATAGTCTAATGTCACAATTATCAAAATTGGAAAAGGAAGAACAAATGAGGCCTAAGGTCAGCAGATGGAGGGACATAATAAAGATCAGAGAAGAAATAAATAAAATCAAGAAGAATAAAACAACCCAAAAAATTCACTGAAACCAAGAGCTGGTTCTTCGAGAATATAAACAAAATAGATAAGCCTCTAGCCAGACTTATCAAGAGTAAAAGAGAGTCAACACAGATCAACAGAATCAGAAACGAGAAAGGAAAAATCATGACAGACTCCACAGAAATACAAAGAATTATTAGAGAATACTATGAAAACCTATATGCTAACAAGCTGGAAAACCTAGGAGAAATGGACAACTTCCTAGAAAAATACAACCTTCCAAGACTGACCCAGAAAGAAACAGAAAATATGAACAGACCAATTACCAGCAATGAAATTGAAGCAGTAATCAAAAAACTACCCAAGAGCAAAACCCCCAGGGCCAGATGGATTTACTTCAGAATTTTATCAGACATACAGAGAAGACATGATACCCATTCTCCTTAAAGTTTTCCAAAAAATAGAAGAGGAGGGACTACTTCCAAACTCATTCTATTAAGCCAACATCACCATAATACCAAAACCAGGCAAAGACCCCACCAAAAAATAAAACTACAGACCAATATCACTGATGAACTAGATGCAAAAATACTCAACAAAATATTAGCAAACCGAATTCAAAAATACATCAAGAGGATCATACACCATGACCAAGTGGGATTCATCCCAGGGATGCAAGGATGGTACAACATTCGAAAATCCATCAACATCATCCACCACATCAACAAAAAGAAGGACAAAAACCACATGATCATCTCCATAGATGCTGAAAAAGCATTTGGCAAAATTCAACATCCATTCATGATAAAACTCTCAACAAAATGGGCATAGAGGGCAAGTACCTCAACATAATAAAGGCCATATATGATAAACCCACAGCTAACATCATACTGAACTGTGAGAGGCTGAAAGCTTTTCCTCTGAGATCGGGAACAAGACAGGAATGCCCACTCTCTCCACTGTTATTCAAAATAGTACTGGAGGTCCTAGCCATGGCAATTAGACAAAACAAAGAAATACAAGGAATCCAGATTGGTAAAGAAGAAGTCAGACTGTCACTATTTGCAGATGACATGATATTGTACATAAAAAACCCAAAAGACTCCACTGCAAAACTACTAGAACTACTAACAGAATTCAGCAAAGTTTCAGGATACAAAATTAACACACAGAAATCTGTGGCTTTCCTATATACCAACAATGAACTAATAGAAAGAGAAATCAGGAAAACAATTCCATTCACAATAGCATCAAAAAGAATAAAATACCTAGGAATAAACTTAACCAGGGAAGTGAAAGACCTATACCCTGATAACTATAAGACACTCTTAAGAGAAATTAAAGAGAACACTAACAAATGGAAACTCATCCCATGCTCCTAGATAGGAAGAATTAATATCGTCAAAATGGCCATCCTGCCCAAAGCAATATACAGATTCGATGCAATCCCTATCAAATTCCCAACAGCATTCTTCAATGAACTGGAACAAATAGTTCAAAAATTCATACGGAAACACCAAAGACCCCGAATAGCTAAAGCAATCCTGAGAAGGAAGAATGAAGTGGGGGGATCTCGCTTCCTGACTTCAAGCTCTACTACAAAGCCACAGTAATCAAGATAATTTGGTACTGGCACAAGAACAGAGCCACAGACCAGTGGAACAGAATAGAGACTCCAAACATTAACCCAAACATATATGGCCAATTAATATATGATAAAGGAGCCATGGACATACAATGGGGAAATGACAGTCTCTTTAACAGATGGTGCTGGCAAAACTGGACAGCTACATGTAAGAGAATTCAACTGGATCACTGTCTAACCCCATACATGAAAGTAAATTCGAAATGAAGCAAAGACCTGAATGTAAGTCATGAAACCATAAAACTCTTAGAAAAAAACATAGGCAAAAATCTCATGGACATAAACATGAGTGACTTCTTCATGAACATATCTCCCCGGGCAAGGGAAACAAAAGCAAAAATGAACAAGTGGGACTATATCAAGCGAAAAAGCTTCTGTACAGCAAAGGACACCATCAATAGAACAAAAAGGTATCCTACAGTATGGGAGAATATATTTGTAAATGACAGATCCGATAAAGGCTTGACGTCCAGAATATATAAGGAGCTCACACGCCTCAACAAACAAAAAACAAATAACCCAATTAAAAAATGGGCAGAGGAACTGAACAGACAGTTCTCCAAAAAAGAAATACAGATGGCCAACAGACACATGAAAAGATGCTCCACATCGCTAATTATCAGAGAAATGCAAATTAAAACTACAATGAGGTATCACCTCACACCAGTAAGGATGGCTGCCATCCAAAAGACAAACAACAACAAATGTTGGCGAGGCTGTGGAGAAAGGGGAACCCTCCTACACTGCTGGTGGGAATGTAAGTTAGTTCAACCATTGTGGAAAGCAGTATGGAGGTACATCAAAATGCTCAAAACAGACTTACCATTTGACCCAGGAATTGCACTCCTAGGAATTTACCCTAAGAACGCAGCAATCAAGTTTGAGAAAGACAGATGCACCCCTATGTTTATCGCAGCACTATTTACAATAGCCAAGAATTGGAAGCAACCTAAATGTCCATCGATAGATGAATGGATAAAGAAGATGTGGTACATATACACAATGGAATATTATTCAGCCATAAGAAGAAAACAAATCCTCCCATTTGCAACAACATGGATGGAGCTAGAGGGTATTATGCTCAGTGAAATAAGCAAGCGGAGAAAGACAAATACCAAATGATCTCACTCATATGTGGAGTAAAAGAACAAAGGAAAACTGAAGGAACAAAACAGCAGCAGAATCACAGAACCCAAGAATGGACTAATAGTTACCAAAGGGAAAGGGACTGGGGAGGATGGGTGGGAAGGGAGGGACAAGGGCAGGGAGAAAGAAAGGGAAAAAAAAAATCATAGGGATAAAGGAAAATAGGAAAATAGTACCAGCTGTGCTAAAGGATGTATTAATTATCTGTGGTCATTATTTCACAATCTTTGTGTAAGTATATATATAATTCATATGTATATCTGTATATAAGTTGTACACATTGAACATGTATATTTTATTTGCCAATAAAAAGAAAAAAAAAGGAATTCACAGGGTGAAGCAACAGAAATAATGTGAATTGGATGATTCAGAAGAAAGGTTTTCTATATTTCTCCCTACTCTTTTACTTTTCTATATTTTTGTCATTTAAAATTTTTATTTGGAATACTTTCAAACTTATAAAAAATCACAAAGATAAATACAAATAACACATATATACAATTTTTTGGATTTACATAATGCTAAAATTTTATATCAATCTCTATATCATTTGTTTTCTAAGTCTGTCATCTATGTTTATCTTTATCCATCTATCTTCTACTTAGTTTGCTTTTCTGAGTCTTTCATGGGCCTTTAACCCTAAATAGTTTTTTGTGTGTTTTCCAAGAATAAGAATGCTTTCTTATATAACCATAGTACCGTTATCAACTTGAGTAAAATTAAATTAACATTGATGAAACAGTTTTATCTAAACTAACAGTACTATGCCTGTTTTGTCAATTTATCTAGTACTGTCCTATGTAGCACTTTCCCTCTATTCCAGTATAGAATCTACCGAGGGTCAGATAGTACATTTAGCTGTCATGGCTCTTTAGTTTCTTTTAACCTGAAACATTTCCACAGCTTTTCCTTGTCTTTTATGACATGGACATTTTTGAGGAATGCCATCCCATCCCTTGTTTGTTTGTTTGTTTTTATAGAACATTATCTACTTTGAGTTTGAAGTTTCCTCATGGTTAGATTCTAATAACTAATAAGCAATCTATAGGATGACATTTTAAGACCATGCAAATATCCTTATCCTTAACAAAATACTTCCTAGATTTAGTATCTATTGACATTTCTTTTCTGGTTCAACCTTTACTGAGATAGTTACAAAATAATGATTTTCTTCCTCTACTACTCCCTCCATGTTCTTCAGTCATCATTTGTTGTTCATTCTCCTCTAAGCAAATCCCTTCTTACTCCTCTTTATTTACATGATTATTACTGATATTCATGTAATATGAATACTGAGTTCATAAATTCCTATTTTCCAATGGTTTATAATTAATTACTGAACTTAATTTTGTTGGTGCTCAAATTATCTCAGATTTGGCCAATGGGAACCTCTTCAGTATGGCTCCTGTGTTCTTACAACACACCCTTTTAAAAAAAATTATTTACCATTAGACAAGATACTCCAAACTCATCTTGTTGCTACCCTGTATTGCCCCTAAAGTCAGTCATCCCTCCAGATACCCTGCTCAATAGCTCTTAAGTGAGAAACAACCAGTGAGCTGTTTGATTCTAAGATCAGCATTTAAAATAAAAATTACATGTAACCAAAATTACCCCCTAAACATCTCTTAGGAAGGTCAACATATTTTCTACATGATAACATGTAGAGAAAATAGAGCAGAAAGGCAAATTTCATTTTACCAAGTGAAAATTTGTTGAAAATTTGAGATATTTGTTGTGTAGTATGGTATTAGACTCAGTGTGGGTGGTACAGTATGAGAGAGGCTAAAACAGACTAAACAATGATTTTTAGAAAAGGGTTAAGAATCACTCACTAAGTTATAGATTATGTAATAATGTCTATTGAGTAGTGTGGTATTGGGCTTTTTTTCCCTCATTGAGAGAGTTCATTTTAATGGATTTTAAGAGTTAATGTCAAAAATTAAATGTTAAAAGAAAAAGAAGTTACATGTGAATATTTCATTGAATTTAGGATCACCAAGGACTTTTTAAGCATAAAAGCAAAAGAGAAAGATTCAAATAATATTTATTGAATTATTATTAATTTCTATAAGGGTTTTACCTTTCTTTTAAGATCATTTTCCAAAACCAGTTTATTTTGCAAACCTTGGAATGAAAGATTCTAATGAAAAAGGAGAAAATAATTTATATATGTTACCAATGTCTCCCTGGGACTTGTGCTTTCTGTGCCTTCTTAGCTTCATGTCTGTCCACACTGTCCCTTTTGCTTGTTTTATGACTATTACCTAGCATACTGCCTGGCATATGATAGGGCCTGGATAAATATTTTCTGAGTGAATGAATCAACAACATGAGGGAGTTGGAATCAGTAATTTATACATCCCCTTCCTGTTGCAGGATTAAAATGAAGGCTTTCTAACTTCAAGCCCAATGTATAATGTTTTCCATTATACATTATCTGTCACATGAAGACTACTACATATATATCTATGTTGGCTGAGATGAAGATTTGTAAATGTGTATCATCAGTTTGAGCCTTCCTCTGCTTGTCTTAACATTAATCTATGTACATACCACCTAATGGGTTGAATGTTGAAGTGGCCCAAGGACCATTTCAATATGTAAAGAAAATGTGATTTTAAGCCTTTTTTGGGTTTTTTAAATATATGCTCTCACACCCTTGGGTTGACTATAGTTTGAAGAAAGAAAAATGATTGGAAATTACCATGGATCCCTGGAGCACAAACGTTATAAGAATAAAGCCACCAGTTTGGTCCCAAAAAAATGCACTGGGGGACTCCAGGCCAGCAGTGGCTCCTACAAAGATGTTAGCTTGGAATCAATTTCATAAAATATCCATAATGAAAATATATCACTACTTTTTGTGTGTGTTTGAGTAGATGAATAATTATAATAATAGTTATATAATTTAAATAATTATAATAAATAGTTATTTTAGCAGTTTTAAAATACTGGTTAGGTAAAACTAATTGTGGGAGATTCTGTCTAGTATTTTTTTTAAACCTTGCATTATCTAGCCTATTTTATTCATGTCTAATTTCTGTATTGGAGAAGTAAGGTGCTACAGAAAATGTACATAGGTATATGGTACCTTCCCTATAAAAAAATTAAAGCCTAATGCCATGAATATCAAAATGCCAATATTATATTATTTTATTCTTATAAAGAAACTGCTGGGTAGACATTATGCCCATTAGTAGATGAGGAACATAGGTCACAAAAAACTCAGGCAGCTTTCCCATGGAGCACACACCTGTGAAGTAGCAAAGCCAGGGCTTATATTTAGATCTACCTGTCTTTGAATGGGCTGCCCTTGGCTTTTATGGCCATAAAACATTGATTGCCATGTGGTTATGAATTCAGGCTAAGAACCCAAATTAATTTATTAAACATAAGTAATTCTTTTAGATATAGGAGCCCTCATCCCCACATACTCTGTGCGTGCTTGTTATTGGCCCTATGAATTACACATACACATAAACAAACACACATTCATGCATGCACACATACACCCTGATTAGGGAAGAGATGAAGAAATAGCTGATATGACAGTAAGATACCTAAGAAAGAGGTATATATGTTCATAAAATACAGAAACTCATGAATTATAAAATGTCCTTGATTCTCAGTTAATTTTGTTAACTCAGGTCTTTTGGCTCCTGATTTAAAATCTGAAATAGTGTCTGTGGTAGGCACAGTTATGTCCCCTTCCACCAAAGGTGTCTATATCCTAATCCCAGGATCCTGTGAATATATTACTTTACTTGGCAAAAGGAACTTTACATATTTGATTAATTGAGGATCTTGAGATGGATAAATTATCCTGGTAGGCCCAATGTAATGGCTACCAGAGACAGGTCCTTGGTCTCAGCAGGAGAAAGAATTGAAGAACAGACATAAAGTGGTTGAGCTTCAAGAGTTTTATTGGAAAATAAGAGTTTAGAGAAAAGTGAAATTATACTGCTGAGAGTTGGGCATAAGCAGACCCTGAGGGAGTCACACAGAGTAACCAATAGGGACCCTTTTCATGTAAAGGGAGATGAGCATTTATCAAGTGGGGATAGGTTTCAAAGGGAACAGGTGCCGTCCTCTTGGAGCTCAGGCTTTCTCTACCCTCTCATTGGGCAGGGGAGTTTTTGACTGTATTTGATTCTCATGAGAACTGTCAAAGCGAGCAGGGAGGCATGATTTTTACTACGATAATAGTGGAGGGGCATGATTTTTATTCTGTTAATGAGTATGTAATGTATTTTGGGGTGAAGTTTGGGTCAGAGTCTCCTCCATGTTGAAACTAACTGGTTTCAGCTTGTCTGTTGTCTACATTCTCACTCTCCACACAGCTTACATGGAATGTGTGGAATATAGTAGCTGAATGGCCGAAGTCCCCGTCCTACTTCCCTGCTTATATCTGGCTATCTGCCTATTCTAACATAATCAGTTTGTAAAAGTACAAGAGAGAGGTAGAAGTCAGACTGAAAGGAAGTGTGACATTGGAGTAGTGGAATTTCTGTTAAGAGGGCCATGTGCTAAAAAATGTGAATGTGGGCAACTTCTAGAAGCTGGAAAGGAAAAGGAAACAGATTCTCTTACTAGAACCACCAGAAGGAACACCGTGCTAATCATCCATTTTGGACTCCTATAGTCAAATTATAAGATAATAAATTTTATTATTTTAAGTCACTGAGTTTGTAATAATTTGTTAATAGCTGTAATAGGTGAGTACTATAGCTTCCCACCACAACTGTAATAAAATCCATTGTCCTCAGCCTTGACTCTAAGGCCCTTTTAGATAATATCTTGCTCAATTCCCTGCCTCAGATCTGAATTCCATGCTTTTTACTCTGCTCTCTACCAAAACTAAACTGCCCAGAGTTGGCTTACATAAATCCTTGGTTTCTCTGTCTTCTGGCTTTGCTTATCTGCCTCAGGCTATACCTTCTTCCCCATTCTCTTCCATGTCATCTCTTACCTCAACCTCAACTCCACTCATAGTGCCACTGCCAGACTGAGTACTCATGCTCAGCTCATGTTTCATTCATGTAGGAAGCCTTCCTAATACCATCCCTAAATCACTTTCTTCTATCCTCCCTGCGATATTGTGATTTATATGTGATACATATTTGCTCATTCAGATGACCAAATTAATGTTTCTCATATATATTTTGTCTTTATCCAGGGCTCCAAGCTCCTAAAATCCTTGGAATGTCATATGATAAGAGTGATAAAAAGTGTCTTTTGTATGCTAATGAGGTAACATTTGGAAAGCCCTTAGGTATCCTAGAGATGGGGTAGCCGGGTGCTGGTTGCAAGGAGACCAACCATGTGACTAGAGGGTTGACATTTTCAGTCCCCCTGCCCCCCAAATATATATCATGTATAAATCACAATATCACAGGAAGGATAGAAGAAAGTGATTTAGGGATGGTATTAGGAAGGCTTCCTATATGAATGAAACATTGCTGAGCGTGAGTACTCATTAGTCTGGCAGTGGCACTATGAGGAGAGCAGAGGGTCTAGAGATTGAGTTCAATTGTCAATGACCAGTGATTTAATCAATCATGCATATGTAATGAAGCCTCCCTAAAACCACAAGAGGACAAGATTTGGAGAGCTTCTGGGTTGGTGAACACATGGAGGTGGTGGGAGAGTGACATACTTGATGTAGACATGGAAGCTCCACACCCCTTCTGTAAATATGGGGGGAAAATCCCCAGGCAAAATACCTCTAAAACCAAAATTAGTCAAAGAGAGAAGTTAAGAAATTCATTTATTTCTTACAAGCAGTCATCCAGTCTGTCTCTCTTGATCAGGCTGCAGCAGAAGAGAACTCCACCCAACCTCTCAGGTCCAGATAAACCCTTACACGCCCTTGTAATTGCCTATTGATATGTAGATGGAGAATTCTTTCCACTCCTTGGAAACACCTATTGATATGCAGATGTACTAAAGCCAGGCAAGGCATTCTGGAAATATCCAATTTTACCCACAGCCCACCCCTTCAGAAATCTTGCATCACAATCTACACCTTTCCCATTTTCTTCAATGGCCCCTGTGTGAGAAAACTGGAGTATTGTAAGCAGGCTAATAACATAAAATAGCAACAGCAATAAAATCATGATAATCCTCAATCTGGAGGCTTCAGCTAGGTTCAACGTCCTAGGCAGATTAAGTCCATAGCTCACCCATTCCATAGGCCATCAGTAGCTGAACAGGTAGGGAGTTCAGAGCAATCATCAGCTGCATCTGCTGCCAGGGGGCGCATCCAGACCACAAGGACTCTAGAAGAAAATAACTTTGAGAGTGATAAGATAACATGTTTTAGTGATACCACCATAGGCAAATCTTGCCCATCAGGTAGGACACATGCAAGAGAGTGGTCCTGTGACAGAAGAGTGGCAGGAATGGGGTCTTGTCTTGGTCTAGTATTCCAGACTTTTGCCCCCTCCCTGTGGGAGTTACAGATGGGTCAATATATAGGGCGATGAGAGGTACATGCTGGCCATAAAAATAAAAGGAAACTTCCCAATAAGATTCTCTTACTTCCTGGACGTTTTGGGTACACTACCATCATATTTGGGGGCCACTCTGCTATTACTCCAGGAACACACACAAGGCCTTTTCCCCAAGGTGCCAGAAGGGTGAGCTATCACTGGTCCATGTGTCAAAATGTCCAGGGCCACATCCATTCAACAGTGTGTCCAGGGTTTAATGCAGTTGGGGCTGGCAGCAGGATGTTGCTCTGCTGACCATATCCTGGCTTCAATAACCCCTCTGGTTTGCACATACAGTTGTATTGGAGAGGCAGCAAGGTGTGTTAGTTAGTATATCCACAGGGCTTAAGGCTACTTTTCAGGCTTCTCATTCAAACACTGTAGCACTGTCCATAAGCAAACTGACCAGCCTCATAGATTATTGGTGTCTGACTTCAGGCAAGATTTCAACAAACCATTGTACCTCTCTATCATTCCTGCCTCGGTAGGGTTATATGGTACATGAAACTTCCACTTAATTCCTAATTTCTGCACACATATCCTTGTAACACAAGTCCAATAAAGTGGGTGCCTTGATTGCTCTCAATCACCTGTGCTGGCCATAGTTTGCAAAGAGATGCTCTAGGCCCCTCTTGGTGGTTTGCTGATCTGCACAATGTACAGGAAAAAGCAACCAATAGACCTGTAGCTGTATCCACTGAAGTCATGGCATACCGATATCCTGATATGGGCAGAGGCCCAATAGAGTCTATCTGCCACCTGACGAGGGGTATCGGTCCCTTTACTATTGTCCCATGTTGCTGTGGGACTCAGTGTAAGTCCCTCTTAACGCACACAATGCACTCACTCCAGGCTCTGCTGACTTCTTCAAAGTTCAATGGCAAGCCCCACTGATGGGCTATAGCCCACATTGTCTTTTGCCCTGCATGTAACAAACACTGATGTAACCATTGGGCTACATCAGAGGCAGGCTTTCTTCTAGCCAGGGCACCTGGGCCAGTGTGTCTGCTTCATCATTCCCTGGGGATGCCAAAGGCAAATGGCTAGTCACATGATATAGAGTAACAGTCAGTCTGACCAGAGGCCCATAGGTCTTGCCACAACTCTTGCCCCCAAAGGGGCTGGTGACCAGCCATCCAGTTGGCATGGTATCATGTCAGTAGCCACAAGGTCAAGACCCAATAGATGGCTCAGCTGTCAGTGCAGACAACTATTGGGGAAGGCTCTTGGGTGATCACGAGCCATACTGCCCTCAACTCAGCCCATTGACTGCTCTTCCTCTCTCCATTCTCCATCCATATTGTCTCAGTCTTAAGATGGAAAGTCACAGCCCTCCACTTTGGGGGCTGTGCATGACTGGAGCTGTCTGTATACCAAACATCTTCAGGTATAGGGGCTTTTCCCTCCTGATAAAGACTCTCAGGTACCGAGGGCTCAAAAGCAAGTTTTTCCTGTTTTCCACTGGCATATGTCACTGGCCCCGGAAAGTGTTAGAGTTCTCCATTTAAGGGGCTAGTAGAGAGGGTGCTACCCTGCTGTAAATATGTGCCTGATATTGGCCAGAGTAGATGTCTTTGCCACGCCACTCCATGGCCTTTGGGTCCTGTCTTGCACCCACCCCACAATGGAATAGGTGGTTATTACCTTCATTGGAGCTGTTCCAGTGATGGGCTCTCTAGCCAGCAAGGCATAGTACACAGCAGCCAGTTGCTTCTTTATCAAGGTGTACCGGCCCTCTGATCCTTTCCGTAGTTGTGACCAGAATCCAATGGGTTGGCATGTCTATTTAAGGCACTGCCAAAGACCCCATCCATAACCATTTTCAGTTGAATATCTAGCTTACAGGTCCTTGATGAACCCATTACACTCAAGGTCTGTACAGCTTTGATTGATTGCTTAGCAGCAGTAAAAGCAGCTGCACATGTCTCATCCCAGACCCACCTGATGCCCTTTCATACCAACTGGTATAAGGGCTTCAGAATTTGTGCAAAGTGCAGGAAAAACTCTGTCTAGTAGCCCAAAAGATCCCAAAACTCCTGTAAGACTGCCACAGTGGAAGGGGTGGGGAAAGCCTGGACCTTGTCTATGACTGCTTCAGGAATAACTTTAGTTTTACTTGACCAGGCAAACTCCAAGAATTTTACAGACAAACCAGGTCCCTGGACCTTGGCGCTATTCACAGCTCATCCTTTCTCTATAGATGTTGTACCAGTCTAGGAACTGCCCCTTCTAAATATACAAGGGAATCAAATGTGAGCATATCATCAATGTAGGGATACAGCCACACCATTTGTGGTTTCTTCCATGTGGCTAAGTCCTGTGCTACAAGTCTGTGACAAATGGTGGAACTGTGGAGGTATCCCTGTAGAAGGGCAGTGAATGTCCATGGCAGGGCTTCCCATGTGAAGGCAAACCATTCCTGAATTTTCTGTACTATGTCAATAGAGAAGAAAGCATTAGTAAGGTCCACAACATAATGTTACATCCCCATTTCATTAATTGGTGTTGCCGTAAGGGCTGCTATTGAGGGCACAACAGCATGCAAAGTGGGTGTGACTTTATTCAATTCCCTATAATCCACAGTCGTATGCCAGCAGCCATCTGGCTTCTTCACTGGCCACACTGGGGAATTAAAAGGACTATGAGTGGGCTTTATGATGCCCACCTTCTACAACTCCTGTAGAGTTTCTCCAATTTCCTTGTTTCCCCCACCCCCAGGCAATTTATACTGCTTATTATCACTCACCTAGGTACAGGTAGAACTACAGGTGGGTGCTTAGCGTGTCCCCTCAATACTACCTTTACCACACATACCCTCAGTCTGAACTCACCCACAATGGTCTGTAATCACAGACCCTGCAGGATATCCACCCTGAAAATATTTTCAGGGATGGGAGAAATGTACACAGTATATTCCTTTGAGGGTAAACGCTCTATCCCCAGTGGGATTTGGGCTTTCTTCACTCTAATCACCTTATCCCTATAGCCATCTATCACAGCAGGGGTCCTAGGAAAACACTCAGGATTGCCATGAATCAGAAACACTCAGCTCCTGTGTCCACCAGCACCAGGACACACAGATCCAGTGAGGACCAATGAATTGCTAATTCTACATGTGGCCTTGACCCTACCCTCAGTTGAACCATGACACCCTATCATCATCTTGTGGGGTGAGGGCCCAGGTGGAGCCTGAGTACTGTCCCCCAGGAAGTCTTGCAGGGACACAGGCTGGACATGGGGCTTTGCCTATGGCTTCCGTGTCCTGGACCTCAGTGGCTGGAACTGCTGCTCTAGGTTTAGTTGGTGCCACAGTTCTAATAAGATCCTATTGGGCTGCCCATCAAGTTTTTCTTTCTCTACTCCAGCTTTTATCAAATCAACCCACATCTGGGTCCTTGAGACCTTCATGGGGCCTTTTGTACCTCTCCTTTCCATTGTAGCCTGTACTTCCTTCTGGGCTCTTATAGTTTGAACTTCCCCCAGGTCTGCTAAAGTATAAGTAGCCTCACTTATGGGTTGCCCTCTGTTGGGGGCAAGAAGACTAGGGAATCAAAGAGAGATGGGGGAGCTGTATGGAGTATCAGATTTCTCATTCCTACAGTGAACAACTCCTCATTGGGTCCCTGGGGGTCCATATTATAGATGATATTTTTCATGCCCAATTCCTGCAACACCTGTTGGAGCTCTAGTGGGTAAGTATGGTAAATCACCCTGATTAGGCCACACTGCCCTGATGGCTGCTGTCAGCCAATCCAGAAGCACCTGATTCCCTGAGGTATGATAGGCACTTTGCAACAGCTGCCAGAGAGAAGGGTGAGTTGTCAGAGAAGCCAGTCTAGTCATTTCAGAACCTGACATAACAATGTTTTCCACCCCCATATCCCAGATACTCAAAAGCCGTGTAGACAGAGGTTCCAATGGCTTCTGCCAATACCAGATGTTTGTGTCCACCAGCTCATCCTGGGTATGGGGTGGATCACAGAATGCTCCACAATCTGGGGAAAGGGCAGCTCCTCCCCCTGAGGAGCCTATGGTTGTTGTGTTTTTACTTTCTTAAAGCAGGAGAGGCTTGTGCCTCAGGTGGTGGCCTCGGCAGCAGATTGGCCCTAGGCCTCACCCCCTCATACTCTCCCAATACCTCTTCCACCATGTCCAGAGCTGAAGGCACCGCTCTTTCCTCCCCCCCCACCCCACAACCTTCTGTAATGCGGACTCTCCTGCTGCCTCCCCTCTTATTGCTGCTAAGGAATTTTCCAGGAGCGTGACTTGTCTTCTCAATAACTCTCTCTTCCTTAAGGGCGTCCCATAGGTCATCACCTGGCTCCTCCAAACCATGTTGAAATGTGTCTCTCTCCTGGCAAAGTCTCTCTCTCTCCTCTATAACCCTCTCTCTTCAGTAACCCTCTCTCTGTCCTCAATAACACTTCCCACTGTCTCGACGAAAAGAGATCCTACAATGTCAGCTGCTACATGGCCACTCAGGGCCTCTAACCAGTCTTCTGTCTGATGGAGGACTAATTCTGCAGCTTCCAGTGTCTCCATTCTTCCCCAAATTTGGGGACAGCCCCAACCCTCTAGGAGATGCTTTGCTCTAGACCAATTCCTCACTAGGGGCTCCCCAACTGAAAGCCCCACATATAGGGGATTCCCAAATGAAGCTGCACCCTCTGCCACTGTAGCCACTGAGGCCTCCCCATCATCCGAAGAGGCAGCCCCCCCAAGGACCACACCCATTTGGACAGATTTCAGGTTCAGAGTTCCTGCCGACTACCACCAGGTGTATCTCTGGATGGAAAATCCCAGGACAAAATACCTCTAAAACCGAAATCAGTCATACAGAGAAGTAAAGTTAAGAAACCCGTTTATTTCTTACAAGCAGTCATCCAGTCTGTCTCTCTTGATTAGGCTGCAGCAGAAGAGAATTCCACCCAACCTCTCAGGTCCAGATAAAACCTCACACAACCCATGTAATTACCTACTGATATGTAGATGGCTAATTCTCTCCACCCCTCGGAAAAACCTATTGATAAGTAGATGCACTGAAGCCAGGCAAGAGATTCTGGAAATATTGCAATTTTTCCCACACCTTCTCTGCTCCTTGTCCTGTGTATCTCTTCCATTTGGTGTTTCTGAGTTATATCCTTTTGTAATAAACTGGTTATCTAGTGAGTAAATGGGTTTCTGAGTTCTATGATTCCCTCTAGTAAATTAATCAAACCTACAGAGGGGGTCTTGGGAACCTCCAGGGTATAGACAGTTGGTCAGAAGTACAGGTAATAACCTGGGCTTGCACCTGGCATCTGAATTTGGTGGTGGGTTGCAGTCTTGTAGGACTGAACCCTTAATGTGATGCTGTCTCTGAGTAGATAGTGTCAGAAATGAGTTGAATTGTGGAATAACCAGTTGATGTCCAAAGAATTGCTTGGAAGTGGGGGACAATCCCTCTTTCATGAATAAAATTGGGATTTAGACACTTCTGTTCCCTTACTTCCACCTGTATCTCAAATTGATCTTTATGATAGCATCTGTTATATTGCATGAAACAATCTATAGTTTCATCATGATATTGTCCCAAGGCCTAACACAGTGTCATCAGTACACAGTTAATACTCATGAAATTTTATCTGAATTGATGTGCTCAGCAAGTCTGCCATGTAAAGGCAATTGGGTTATTTATAAAGGAGGGAAGCCTTCTTGAAAACTAGTCCTTAAAAGCAGCCATAAGTAAATGACTAGTTTGATTGATAGCCTATATGGCTATCTGTGTCCTAGCACATTTATACTCTTAATAGACCTAATGTTAGGCTCTTGAAAAGGGAAAGGTACAATGTAGCAGCTCTTAAAATGATCACATAGTATAGCTCTTTATATCTGAAGTATAAATACATCATAGCTGATGTATCCAATATTTCCAATATGTACAAGAAGCTATATGGTATTTATTACATCTAGATGTCAAAAATTTGTTTTCATTTTAGTAGTACAGACAGAAAACAGTTTCAGGAAGTGAGAACCCTTATCTCATCATAGTGCTAGAGCTGACTTATTATATAGACTGGGAATTTAAGGGACCCTTAAAGCTATAATCAATGAATGAGAGTTTCACACGTGGAAAGGGTTAGAGTCTGCCAGTGAAGACCTGCCATCCTTAGACTTGCATCTCCAGAAAGGTCAAGAGTAAAATAAAACACATGGAAATTTAAAAAATAGTTTTCTATTCAGAAAATTTAAGTTTTACTAAGCTTGTAGTTACAGCTGGTAGGAACAATTATATTAAACAGATACACTGTGGAATCAGGGACAGTTTATCAGCTTTGCTTATCTGAGTCTGAGTTAGGTCCTCCAATGTTTGAAAAGCTTTGATGCTGCAACACGATGTTTGCCAAAGTGGTGTCTATAATGAGCAGCCAAATTCTCTGTATTTCAGGCACTTTCTTTTAAGCTGCTTTTGAAAGATTGTCAAGTGCTGTATGCTGTATGTCAGTTAACACCAGGGGAGTGAAATTCACAAAGGGCACTTATTGTACCTTCACAACAAGGATATCTTTGCCAACACTTCAGAGCTATTTTAAGTTTTGGAGTTGTAAGTATCTCACTCTTCTTAGAAGTGATAGTAGCTGACCCAGGATGCCTAGGTTTTAAGTGAGTTTGCACTTTCAAGACCCGCTGGCACACGTTGAGATTTCAACTGCATTATATGCCCAAAGATTTGTACCTCTTATTACATGACTTCCTCCGTCTTAGAGTTTTAATAATTATTCTTATTATCATGATACCAAAATAAACAATGATAAATAACATTTATCAATTGCATATTAATTACCTGGCACTGTAAGCATATATCTGTATCTAGTGTATAATCTTAATATACACTAGAATTTAGACATGGGTGTTACTAGTTTGGTTTACCAATGAGAAAATTGAAACTCAAAGTTTAAGTAAAATACTTAAGGAAACAGAACTGGTAAAATTGAATTTGTTCAAGGATCGTATGACTTGAGATCCTATACTTTATATTTCTTTATTCTTAGAAGACAAAGCTGTCAAAGGAGGGAAAAAAGGTGTGTGTGGGTGGCATAGAAGGGGTGGATCATATAAAAAGTACTTAGGCACCAATTAAGTTCTTTATTTATCAGTATCCCTCAGTGGAGTATATTGTGTATGTGTGTGTGTGTGTGTATGTTTGTGTGTACTATGTGTATGTACATGTTTTCCCATTTTCCATTTTTCAGTTTTCTGTGTGCTCTAAAAGGTTGTGAGTACTGATAATCTTCTGTGTTTTACTATAGTAATTTAAGATACTTGTAAATCTCTGTCACTCTTGAAATCTATCCTATTGGTAATATTTGAAAATAGTGTCAATTCCTGCAGGTTGGAGCTGGAAATTTAATATGTAGATTTCTTTACCCTTCTCATTGAAAGCTGACCACAAATTCACTTTGTGCATTGTGCTTTTGAGAATAAATAAATACTAAGAATAAAGGAAGGAATCTAAACACTGGGAAAATAAGCATCAAGCTCATTTTGGAGACAATTGTGGATTGGCCTTGCTTTACAATGCCTACACATTTCCCTCTGCTTTTCATTCATTGGTGTTAATTTCTCTGTTCATTTACTAAATAGATAAGTAGCAAGGAAGACAGTAGAATTAAACTGGAACAAAGTGTCCCTTTCTTCCATTCCTCATTGTCCCTTTCAGAATAGGGACATTTAATACCAGGCAGTTTGAGATTATCTGGAGCCAGTACATTTCTACCTCAGTAGTTACTGCTTTCAGCAACAGAAGGAAAAGCTTGTAAAGGGGTAAACATCAAATCATTTGACCACTATGAAGAGAATTAATCTGCCAGAGGAAAAGTTGGACACTGTAGATTTACTCTTTCCTGTGCAGAACTACCTCATTGAAGTGCTAGCCATACACTGCTTACCTTATTTGGAAGACACAGACTTTTTGTGTCTTCAGTGCTTAACTTCACATCATATCCTCTTCCAGCACCTGACCATTATTCCCCTGACTTGTCTATGTTATTTCTTTGCAGAATTGCTGCAATGTCTACCTCTTTTCTTTAATCAGCTTTATCTTACTAATTAGCTATCTAATTAATCTTCCAAAGTACAGGCCTGAGTAGGATATTTTGCTGGTCAAAAAACTTTAATGGCTTGCCTTTCCCATAAACAACCGAAGTCTTTCTGGCTTGACCTTCAGAACTTCCTATGACTTGGCCCTGTTGTACCTTCTCAAACATTTTCTGCCTTGCTGCTTCAACATTTTTTGTTATATTTGTTTATTTGCTTTTTGGTGTCCTTTGCTTCTACCAAAGTGAAATTTTGCCTCTTGCAATAAAGAGTACATTCTTCAAGGACAGGATTTTTGTCTGTTTTGTTTACTGCTGTATCTACAGCACCAACAAGTGGTTGGCACCTGGTAGGCACTGGATAAATATACGCTGCACTGACTGAATGAATAAATGTCCCTTGTCCACATTTCCCTGGCTGTAACTTTATCTCTTCTTTTACCCCCAATAAAGGTTCAGCCTTTGTTCAGAAACCATTAATAAACCAACTCCCTCATGAGGCAATATCACATTAGCCAGAATAAATCTCTCCCCTCTGTGAGTTCCAACAACTCTTTATGTATATTACAGTTCTCATTCACATCATTTTGTCATTTTCATTTTTTAATTGTAATTTAGATGTATGTCTTATTTTGCTAACATTAATGCTAGTAGAATAAAAATCTTACTGAGTAGAATATACATCTAAATTATTTTTATCTCCCTGTCTTTTCCCCTACAGCAATGGTCCTAAAATATTACTGTGCAGATAGACCCTCAAAAAAGCACTTGGTTAAGGATTTTATATTGTACTCACTTATTATTCCATTAAAATAGCAAAATCCTTGCAGTCTAAGATATGCCTTTTAGTGCTCTTTCGTTATATCCCAGTGAACTATGGTTTTAAGGAAATAAGATTTTTTCATTAATAGTCACTGAATTACTAAATACACTGGTAATGGACTATGTCAGCATTTTTGGAAATAAATCATTGAACTTCAAAACCCATAGAATGTACTACACCAGAAGTGGACCATAATGTAAACTATGTATTTTGGGAGATAATGATCTGTCAGTGAAGGTTCATATGTTGTAATAAATGTACCAGTCTAGTGGGGAATGTTGATAATGTAGGGGTCTGTGCTTATATGGCAGCTTTCTATATCTTCCCTTCAATTTTTCTATGAACATAAACTACTCTAAAAAATAAAATATATTAAAAAAAAACAAAATAAATCTTTTACTACCTCTTCCTTTACATTCTGCTGTCAGATTTTAAAACCTGTACACATCCATTCATAGGAAATCAATAGTACTTACAATAATAGTTAACATTTTTAATGCATAAGTACATGCTTGTTATGTTAAATACTGATATTATGTGACAAGTAGATCTTCATTTTAAGATAAAGCTTAGAAAAGCTAAATAACTTGCTTACATCAGCAACTATTAACTGGTGGGTCTGAAACCCAAATCTGGTAGTCTGACCTAGGAGTTGAGCATTTTAAGCACCAGCTTGCTTTTAGCACTCCACATAAGAAGTTGTCTGGGATTCTGTCTCTGCTTTGTCCTCTAACAACAAAACCTTTCTTCCAACATTAAGTCAAGAGGAGTGGAGAATAAGAAGGTACTAAAATACATCTTTGTCCTTGGTTTAAACTTCTTGTATGTTGCAGGCGATAGAATAAAACACTAACACTTATTTGGCTGAGGTTAATTTCATACTGTTTCCAGAGCTTTTACAGATGTATGTGCTAGCACTACACTTCTTATAACCTTTCTTTTTCTGCCATGTTGCTGTTTCTCTAGTCTACATATTTAAATCTTTTTATTGTTTATATGTACCACTTAGGAAAATAAAGAGCAAAACCAAGAGTAAATGAAGTACAGTTTCCAGCAGGCCCTTTTATCTAACAAAATATACGCTTTCTAAATTTTCAGCTCTGATTCCTAAGTTGGTTATTGTCCTCAAAGGCATGCTTCTTTAGGAAAGAACATGTTTTCCTGCAGGCTTCTCTGCATTTGTTCCTACCACACAAGGTAATAATCTATGTAGAGGAATCTTGGCTTTGGCAAAACTCTTTTCAAGATATATCAATGGTAATCAATTGAAGATTTCTGAAAATATGATCTTCATGCAGGCTTTAATGAGTTGAAGTCTAATTTCATGGTCTTGAAAGTAAATTATAGTGAGAGTTTCAGCTCAAGATTGCCAGTAAGAAACTGTGCAGTTGCCAGTGCCTATACGGTTACCCCTTTTTCTTTATTTTCCTTAACTGCTCCACATGGGGTTATTATTATGTTTATTCATGCCATTGATATTATTTCTGTGTTTGAAGATGAATGTCCTTCCACAAAATCTGTTTTCCACAATAGGGGCTGTATGGATTGTCAGCAAGAGGTAAAGGTCTCAGCAGGACCCTGTGAGCTTATAGAACCTTAAGCACAGGCACCTGTTTTTCCTGGGATGTTGCTAGTGTCCTTGGTGAACAGGGAACATGCTGCTTCCTAAACAGTACAAAAGAGGTTTTGTTTAGATTGTTTTCTAGAATATATATATATATATCCTACATGATATATATATCACTGCCTCCTTAAAATATGGCAATGTCTAAATTGAGTCATTGGATTACCCAAGTGCTATCTGTTTTTCAAAATATAAACAGATAGGGGTCAAACAGATTCAAACATCCTCTTAGAAGTACAGAGATTGACAGCCAAATGGAGAAAAGACTGACCCTATTGTTTAATCCTAAAACTAATCTAAATTTCCATTTTTTAAATATTTAGTATTTGTAGTGGTTTACATACATTCCAGAAATTAAAAAGCAAGAACCCAAAATCAAAACAGGACTCTAGTTCTATTTATGGTTGTTCTCACTTACTCAGAGCCAGAAAAAACTGAAAGTATTGCTAAGTCCTATTTCTTAAATACAATTCCTAGAAAATGATAAATATTTAGTTAAACACAGAAATATTTATTTAGATGTTTCAAATATATTGACATTTTGTTGACATAGAAACCAAATCTAGTTTTGGGTGGTCATAGTTTTACAAGTCAGCCATGTACCAGTAAGCATTCATGTAAATTGAGTTTTGCCATTCATATGCTGATTTATTTATTAAGTAAATACATATTCAGTGCCTTCCGAAAGACAGGCATTGAGCTTGCTGCTGGATACTAAATATTGAACAAAATAGGTGTAATTCCTGCTTTCTTGGAGCTCATAGCCTTTTGAAGAAAAAAATCATTAAAAACAAAGAACTGAAATGTAATTATAAGAAGACTAGAAGATAAGCAGGATGAATCTCAGTACCTGTCACTCTATACAGATAGATTTAGAAGCATTTTCCCTTATTCTTTTTATAAAAAACATAGATATTCATTAACCACAGTGAACTATTGTTATGTGACCCCATATTATGATACTATGGCCCCATTATTATTATAATCTGCATTTTTCTGTTAACCTCATTCTCTACTTTCCCACATGGTCAAGGAAATTCTTGCTCAACAAGATATGAGAACAGTCAAATCAAAATGTGCTTTTGGCTATTTAAGGCTGATGTCTCTTTGACTGGCTGCCCAGTTTTCATGTTGAGTGCTATTTGCATCTCTGTATATTGTCCTCTCTATTCACCTCTTTGTGGTGCACTTTGTCACCTGACATCATCTGCTTACTTTCCAGAAATTTTGTTCCCACGAGCTTTTCCTTTCCTGCTAGTCGTTCCCTCCGCACCCTCCCCCATCCCCATTTCTAATCATGTATTCCAATGTCTGGCATGATCTTCACACTTTTCCCAGTCACCTTTCTCAGTTAAACCTGACTACTTGGCAGACAAGCACTTTGGAACTTCATATCTACTCTTTCTCATGCCACTGACATATTCTTTTTTTGGCATACAAATGTCAACAGGTAGGAACAAATGGAAAAGACATGAAAGGTTAATTCTCCATTATCATTGCCAACTTTTGGAAGTATATTTGCAAAATTACAGCTAAGTGGAGCTCATCGAATGAGCTGTGGTCTGTGACAACTATTAAATGAGAACATTTCTGTCACAATGAAGACAAAATTAGGTTGTTTCAACATCATGAGTCACTGGGTGAAAGCAGAGGAAGCTAGCACTTCTTCCTTATACAAGAGTCCTTCAAACATGGGAGGCCAATGTTGACAGACCCTAAAAGTT
This sequence comes from Manis pentadactyla, assembly GCF_030020395.1. Taxonomy (NCBI): domain Eukaryota; kingdom Metazoa; phylum Chordata; class Mammalia; order Pholidota; family Manidae; genus Manis; species Manis pentadactyla. The sequence goes on from NC_080021.1 coordinate 33,699,801, forward strand.
TAACCAGATTGAGCAGCTGTTGACAGTTTTTTTAAAGCATGACTATCAGTCTTAATCAAATCCCTGTTTGAACATGGCCAGTATCTTACATGAAGAAAAATAAAAAATATAAATTAAAAAGTGTAGAAAAGTGTTGCATTGTTCATAACATTATTTGAGAAACTGTATAACGATTCTGCCTCTAGAATGGAATCTATGTAATGGATTTTACATCTTTTAAAAATCTTTTTAAATAGTGAATCTTTTAAAAAGAGTGAACATGTCATTTGTTAGTTTAAGTTGAAAACAAAGGTTTAAGTTATTTTTTTTTTTCTTCAAAATGTCTCTCCTCCAAATTTCCTCTTTGCAGGCCAAGTTCTCAATGAAATTAATTTGCTATGGGGAGAGCTTCAATTAAGCATGAAGAAGCTCTTTCTTAATAAAATTTTTATAAGAATTTTTTTGTTTAATTATTGATTTAAACAAAAACAGAAAAGTAAAGCTGAACTAGGGATAAAGTTAATGTTCATAATAGTGGATTGGATTGGAGTTTCCTAGCAGTGAAGACCTTACGAGAAAAAATAATCAAGGATGTAATCCACAGATTTTAGTAGCTCAAAAGAACAGTTATTTGTGTACTGATACCTGAAAAATAGTTTCTTGAGTAACTCTAAAAAGAAGACATAGTGTGGTGGAATGAGCAACATACCCAGCAATATTAGCTCAGTAAAAACCTTATGTGATTTTATATATTATTTTCTTTTTAGTGTGCTCTATTAGTTTCTTACTGTACTATAACAAATTACATAAATTTAGTGGCTTAAAACAACAGATTTATTGCTTAACAGTTCTGGAGGTCAGAGTCTGAAATGGGGTTGGATAATGTTAAGATCAAGGTGTCAGTGGAGCTGCTGTTCTTTTGGAGGCTCAGGGAAAAATCTGTTGCTTGTACTTTCCAGCTTCCAGAGTCCACCCACATTACTTGATTCTTGGTTATATCACTCCAATCTTTGTTTCTGTCATTAAATCTTCTTTGATTTTGACACTCCTGTCTCTGTTTTATTAAGGACCTTTTATTGGGTTTACTGTGAAAATCCAGGGTAATTTCCCCATCTCAAGATCTGTAAATCCCTTTTGCTCTGTAAGGTATACAGGAATTAAGAAGTGGTCATATTTGAGGATGATTATGCAGACTACCACATCTGTTTTAGTCTAGGAGGATGATTGGATGATAAAATGTATGTATATGCTGCCCTCTGATATGCTTGTCTAATCTAGAAAAAAAACTCAATTATGATTAATGAATATTTTTATTAATATTGGGAAACAAAAGATTTTGGCTTTGTTGTCTGATGTCTGGAATACAGATACTCTGTGCTGTTGATTAAGGACTGTGGCTCAGGGAGAAAGGGGGTTCCCCAACAGGGGCAAGTTCCTTATGAACCCACTAAAACTGAAGGAAGACAAGGGTGAGAGTAGGTTGGAGATTAAAGGTTTATTTCTCACTGCTCAGTCTCTCTCCTGGAGCACTCCCAAGTCCTCCCTCTACAGCCCCTATCACTGAGCTCTGCTAGCCAACCTACATCCCTCTGGCCAGAACACTCTCCACTTCCCCTGCCCCTTCCTCTGGGAGGAACTCTGTGGCAGGTCCCTGGTGACTGGTAGGTACCTGACCAATTATGCACCAGGAGTGGATGGAGGAGAGAATGGGTACTTTCTCTCCACTCCCTTGCCTGAGATCATCAAAAATATTACATTGATGTGCAAACAGGTCCTTACGTGCATAAGACTACCAAAGCCAGGTGAGAAAGTCTGGTTGAAACTTTCATATGCTTAACAAGGACAGATTCAAAATTTTGCCTTGCACCAGAAACAGGTGACTTTCTGATGAAAACAGTTTTAACCAGGGTTTCAATAGGAAAGCACCTTCCACATAACTGATTAACATTAATAATATATTTTTTTCTTGTTAATTTTTTTTGATATCATTAATATTCATGAGCATAATATACATGAGCAACATTGTGGTTACTAGATTTCCCTCATTATCAAGTCCCCACCACATACCCCATTACAGTCACTGTCCATCAGTGTAGTAAGATGCTATAAAATCACTACTTGTCTTCTCTGTGCTATACTGCCTTCCCCTTGTCCCCCCACCCCACGTTATGTGTGTTAATCATAATGCCCCTTATTCCCCTTCTCCCTCCCTTCCCCCCACCCTCCCCAGTCCCTTTTCCTTTGGTAACCATTAGTCCATTCTTGGGTTCTATGAGTCTTCTGCTGTTTTATTCCTTCAGTTTTTGCTTTATTCTATATTCCACAGATGACTGAAATCATTTGGTACTTGTTTTCTCTGCCTGACTTCTTTCACTGAGCATTATACCTTCTAGCTCCATCCATACCATTAATAATATCTTAAACAATTATTTATTTCATGCAGATACCTGATTGTAGAATATTATAAGATGTATGGTTTATGCCTTGTATTTCTTTCATTTCCTATCAAATTTCTTAGCTAGTTCCAGGTACCTAGTAGATAGACATTGAATGCTTATGCATAAATGGATCATTGAGTCAAGAGTGAATCAGACTTAGATTTAATAAAGAACACAGCAGGAAACTTCAGAAACATATTCTGCAGTATAATGTTATCTTTTTCTCAACTCTACTAGTTAATAACAATGCCCAGTCTTACTGGCACTGAGGTCTCTGATTTATTCATTAAAATCTGATCCTTACTACACTTTGCTCTTTCAAAGTATTCTGTCTGTTATCATTCCTTGACTATGTCATGTTTTGTTGTAATATTTAATTTCATATTCATCTTTAAAGTCTATTACTTAACAGATGTAGCTATCTCTCTGACCTTCTCTTCACCCAGGCTTCTCTTTAAATTCTGCCAAAAAACTACTTGGAATTGGTGTATTTTCTCAAAGAGATTTGAGCTCTGGAATAGATGTGTGCAGACAAGATTCAATTCTCTAATAGTTTCACAGGATCTGGGCAGTCCAGCCTATTCCCATTGCCTCACTGAATAATGTCAGAAGTGAGAGTTGAAAGTTTGGAGCAGATAGTAATGAGGTAATGCTTTGGGGTATAAGAATCACTATAAACTAGAGCATATGTCAGAAAGACAGATGATTTCTCCTTCTAGGAGTTGTTTCTCATCTTTGTATCATAGAATTTCAATGTTTTCTATTTCCTCTCTCAACATAGTTGGAGAATTGTGATCATATTTCTTATATATTATGTATGTGCTTTCCAGATTGAGTCATAAACATTGATTCTAAAAAGGTCATTTAGAAAAAGCACAAATGGAATGGAGAAAAGATGGCGGCATGAATAGTGTGGTGGAAATCTCCTCCCAAAACCGCATGTATTTTGAAATCACAGCAAATACAACTATTCCTAAAAGAGTGACCAGAAGTAACAGTACACCAGCCAGTCTACATGTGCGAGAAGTCAACATCTCATGGGAAAGGGTAAGGTAACAACCGTGACCTGGCAGGAACCGAGCACTCCCCCAACCCCAGCTCACCGGCAGGAGGAAAAGAATCAGAGCAGGGAGGGAGTGGAAGCACAGGACTGCTAAATACCCAGCCCTAGAAATCTACCCTGGAAGCACAGACCCACACTGCATGGTGCTCTGGAGATTAGAGGGGCTTTAAAGCAAAGTCTAAGACTGCAAAGACGTTCTCACAACCAACTGCCCTATGGCAAAAGACAAGCAGGTGCTATAAGGGACCTCCCAACAGTCAGAGGGCTGCTAAAGGGGCAAGGGTTTAGGAGAAGGAACACGGGGACAAAATTGTCTTGGCATACTCAGCATAGCAGGCTGGGACCTTGAGTAGCTTCAGGTGTCCTATGCCGCTGGTTGGCAATGCAACCCTGATGCCCCTCACCACAATAAGAAGCTGCCACTCCTTCCTCCCTGCTGGCACATACGTGCAGGCTGGCTGTCCCCGCCACTGATGCAGATCAGCCAGAGGGCAGCCTCACCTACAGCAACTACACAGCTTAACACAAAGCCTTCTCCCTGTGCATGGTTAACCAACCCAGAGCCAGTGAATGCTCCCTGCACATGGCTGACTGGCACAGACAGCAGAGATGGGCACTGAGACTGGGAGACATGAAGGGGCTTCGTTATTGTGGTGGAACCCACACCGCTCGCCTGCAAACCCACCATTACTCTAGGCCATCCCAAGGGCCACCCCACCCATGGTAGTTTAGGGGATTAACCCAGAGGCTACTCCATGTATGCGGTTGACTGGCACAGACAGCAGAGACCGTCATGGTGACTGGCAAGCTGGAAGTGACTTTGTCCTCCCAGCTGACACCCCTGTCACTCACCAGCGACCACTCCTATCACTCCAGGACCATGAAAATGCAGAGGAATGTTGTTCAAACCAAAATCCCTCAACACTAGAAAGATGGCTTGGTGAGACTGAAATCACCAATCTTCCTGAAAAATAATTCAAAATAAAAATCTTAACAATGCTAAAGGAGCTACAGAAAAATATTCAACAGCTAAGTGATGATCAGGAGGGAGATAATTGAATGAAACAAAAAATGGAGGGATTTAAAAGCAGATTAGGTGAGATAGAGGAGACAGTGAATGAAATAGAACTCAGAGAACGGGAATACAGAGAAGCTGAGGCAGAGAGAGATAAGAGGATCTATAGGAATGAAAGAATATTAAGAGAACTGTGCGACCAATCCAAACAGAACAATATTTGCTTTATAGGGGTACCAGAAGAAGAGAGAGAAAAAGGGATAGAAAGTGTCTTTGAAGAAATAATTGCTGAAAAATTCCCCAACCTGGGGAAGGAGATAGTGTCTCAGACTATGGAAGTCCACAGATCTCCAACAAAAGGGACCCAACAGGACAATGCCAAGATATATAATACTTAAAATGACAAAGGTAAAGGACAAGGACAAAGTATTAAAAGCAGCCAGAGAGAGAAAAATCACCTACATAGGAAAACTCATCAGGCTATCATCAGACTTCTCAGCAGAAACCTTACAGGCCAGAAGGGAGTGGCATGATATATTCAATGCAGTGAAACAGAAGGGCCTTGAACCAAGAATATGGTATCCAGCAAGATTATCACTTAAATTTAAAGGGGGGATTGAACAATTCCCAGATAAACAAAAGTTGAGGGAATTTACCTCCCACAAACCATCTCTACAGTGTATTTTAAAGGGACTGCTCTAGCTGGAAATGTGCCTAAGACTAAATAGCTGTCACCAGAAAAAATAAAATAACAGCAAAGGACGTAGACGAACTAAATACTAACCAAATACAAAATTAAATCAGCTACCCATAAAGTCAGTCAAGGGATACACAAAGAGTACAGAATATGACACCTAACATATAAACAGTGGAGGAAGTAGATAAAGAAGGAAGAGAAAAAAGAATTATCAGACTGTGTTTATAATAGCATAATAAGTTAGTTAAGTTACACTGCTAGATAGTAAAGAAGCTGTCCTTGACCCTTTGGTAACCACAAATCCAAAGCCTGCAATGGCATTAAGTACATATCTATCGATAATCACCCTAAATGTAAATGGACTGAATGCACAATCAAAAGACATAGAGTTACAGAATGGATAAAAAAGCAAGACCTTTCTATATGCTGCCTACAAGAGACTCACTTTAAACCCAAAGACATACATAGACTAAAAGTGAAAGGATGGAAAAAGATATTTCATGTAAACAATAGGGAGAAAAAAGCAGGTATTACAGTACTTGAATCAGACAAAATAGACTTCAAAGAAAAGAAAGTAACAGGAGAGAAGGAAATTACATAATGATAAGGAGTCAGTCCAACAAGAGGATATAACCCTTATAAATATATATGCACCCAACACAGGATCACCTACACATGTGAAAAAAATACTAACAGAATTAAAGGGGGAAACGGTATGCAATGAATTCATTTTAGTACACCTCAGCCCACCACTCACTCCAAAAGGACAGATCAACCAGTTAGAAAATAAGTAAGGAGACAGAGACACTGAACAACACAGTAGAACAGATGGACCTAACAGACATCTATAGAACACTCCACCCAAAAGCAGCAGGATACACATTCTTCTCAAGTGCACATGGAACATTTTCCAGAATAGACCACATATTAGGCCACAAAAAGAGCCTCAGTAAATTCAAAATGATTGAAATTGCACCAACCAACTTCTCAGACCACAAAGGTATGAAACTAGAAATAAATTATACGAAGAAAACAAAAAGGCTCACAAACACATGGAGGCTTAACAATAAGTGCCTAAATAATCAATGGGTCAATGACCAAATTAAACAGAGATTAAGCAATATATGGAGACAAATGAAAACAACAACACAATGCCCCAACTTCTGTGGGGTGCAGTGAATGTGTATCCTGCTGCTTTTGGGTGGAGTGTTTATCTAAGAGGAAAGTATATAACAATCCAGGCCAATTATAGAAGGAAGATCAATCCCAAATGAACAGTCTAAATTCACAATTATTGAAACTGGAAAAAGAAGAACAAATGAGGCCCAATGTCAGTAGAAGGAGGAACATAATAAAGATCAGAGAAGAAATAAATAAAATTGAGAAGAATAAAGCAATAGATAATACTAATTAAACCAAGAGATGGTTTTTGAGAAAATAAACAAAATAGATAAATCCTAGCTAGACTTATCAAGAAAAAAAGAGAATCTGCACACATAAACAGAATCAAAAAAGAGAAAGGAAAAATTGTTATGGATACCACAGAAATACAAAGAATTATTAGAGAACACTTTGAAAAATTATATGCTAACAAACTGGATAACCTAGAAGAAATGGAGAACTTTCTAGAAAAATACAAACTTCCAAGACTGAACCAGGAAGAAACAAAATCTGAGCAGATGAATGACCAGCAATGAAACTGAATCAGTAATCAAAAAACTACCCAAGAACCAATCTCCTGGAACAGATGGCTTCACCACTGAATTTTATCAGACATTTAGAGAAGACATATACCGACTGTCCTTAAAGTTTTCAAAAAAAAATAGAAGAGGAGGGAATACTTCCAAACTTATTCTATGAAGCCAGCATCACTCTAATACCAAAACCAGGCAAAGACACCACAAAAAAGAAAACTACAGACCAATATCCCTGATAAACATAGATGCAAAAATACTCAACAAAATATTAGCAAACCAAATTCAAGAATACATCAACACGAGGATTATACATTGTGATCAAGTGGGATTCATCCCTCGGTTGCAAGGATGGTACAGCGTTCAAAATCCATCACGTTAAAAAGAAGGACAAAAACCACATAATCATCTCTGTAGATGCTGAAAAGGCATTTGACAAAATTCAACACCAATTCATGATAAAAACTCTCAAGAAAATGGGTATAGAGGGTAAGTACCTCAAAGTAATAAAGGCAATATATGACATACCCACAACCAACATCATACTTAACTGCGAGAAGCTGAAGGCTTTTCCTCTAAGATCAGGAACAAGACAAGGATGCCCAATCTCCCCGCTTTTATTCAACAGAGTACTGGAGGTCTTAGGCATGGCAATCAGACAAGACAAAGAAATAAAAGGCATCCAGATTGGCAAGGAAGAAGTTACTGTCACTGTTTGCCTATGACATGATATTGTACATAAAAATCCCTAAAGAATCCACTCCAAAACTACTAGAACTAATATCTGAATTCAGCAAAGTTGCAGCATATAAAATTAATACACAGAAATCTGTTGCATTCCTATACACTAATGATGAACTAACAGAGAGAAATCAGGAAAACAATTCCATTCACAATTGCATCAAAAAGAATAAAATACCTAGGAATAAACCTAATGAAGGAAGTGAAGGACCTATACCCTAAAATCTACAAGAGACTCATGAGAGAAATTAAAGGAGACACTAATAAATGGGAATTCATCCTATGCTCTTGGATAGAAAGAATTAATATTGTCAAAATGGCTATCATGCCTTAAACAATCTACAGATTCAATGTAATCCCTATCAAAATACCAGTGATATTCTTCAACAAACTGGATAAAGTAGTTCTAAAATTCTTATGAACCACATAAGACCCTGAACAGCCAAAGCAATCCTGAGAAGGAAGAATAAAGTAGTGGGTATTACATCCCCCGATTTCAATCTCTACTACAAATCCACAATGATCAAGACAATTTAGTAGTGGCACTAGAACAGACCCATAGATGAATGGAACAGAATAGAGAGCCCAGATATAAACCCAAGCATATATGATCAATAATATACAATAAAGGAGACATGGATATACAATGGGGAAATAACAGTCTCTTCAACAGCTGGTGTTGGCAAAACTGCACAGCTACATATAGGAGAATGAAACTGGATTACGCTCTAACTCCATACACAAAAGTAAACTCGAAATGGATCAAAGACCTGAATATAAGTCATGAAACCATAAACCTTTTAAAAGAAAACATAAGCAAAACTCTCTTGAATATAAACCTGAGCAACTTTTTCATGAATATGTCTGCCTGGGCAAGGGAAACAAAAGCAAAAATGAACAAGTGTGACTATATCAAACAAAAAAGCTTCCATACAGCAAAGGATACCATCAGTAGAACAAAAAAGACATCCTACAGTATGGGAGAATATATTCATAAGTGATATATCCAATAAGCAGTTGACATCCAAATTATATAAAGAGCTCACATGCCTCAACATCCAAAAAGCAAATAACCTGATTAAAAAATTGGCATATGATATGAACAGACAAATCTACAAAGAAGAAATTCAGATGGCCAACAGGCACATGAAAAGATGCTCCACATTGCTAATCATCAGACAAATGCAAATTAAAACCACAGTGAGATATCACCTCACACCAGTTAGGATGGCAAACATCCAAAAGATAAACAACAACAAATTCTGGTGAGGATCTGGAGTAAGGGGAACCCTCCTACATTGCTGGTGGGAATGTAAGTTAGTTCAACCATTGTGGAAAGCAATATGGAGGTTTCTTTAAAAACTAACGATAGAAATCGCATTTGAGCCAGGAATTCCACTCCTAGGAATTTACCCTAAGAATACAGGATCCCAGATTCAAAAATACATGTGCACCCCTATGTTTATCACAGCACTGTTTACAATAGCTAAGAAATGGAAGCAACCTAAGTGTCAATCAGTAGATGAATGGATAAAGAAGAGGTGGTACATATACACAATGGAATATTATTCAGCCATAAGAAGAAAACAAATCTTGCCATTTGCAACAACATGAATGGAGCTAGAGGGTATTATGCTTAGTGCAATAAGCCAGGTGGAGAAAGACAAGTACCAAATAATTTCATTCATCTGTGCAGTATAAGAACAAAGCAAAAACTGAAGGAACAAAACAACATCAGACTCACAGAACCCAAGAATGGACTAAGTTACCAAAGGGAAAGGGGCTGGGAAGGGTGGAGGGTAGGGAGGGATAATGGGATTAAGGGGCACTATGATTAGCACACATAATGTAGGGGGGGCATGGGGAAGGAATTATAGCAGAGAAGACAGGTAGTGACTCTATAGCATCATACCATGCTGTTGGACAGTGACTGTCATGGGGTATGTGGTGGGGACTTAATAATGGGGGGAGTCTTGTAACCACAGTGTTTCTCATGTGATTGTATATCAATGATACCTTAATAAAAAATAAAAAAGAAAAGGCACAAATGAACTTTTTAGCTGGAGCTTAGTGGTCAGATTATAATCACTGTGTTCACTGGATTTGTGGTCAAGCATAAGACTAGAAATTAAGTCTGATATGCCAGTCTGCAAATGTATCAGAATAATTAATATTTTTTATATATGTAATTTATATTCTATATAGTATATTAAAACATGAAACCAATATATATGAGAAGAAAATGCATTTAACAATTGATTCCTACTTCCCATCAATTTCTTGAGATACATATGGAAACTAAATTATAAAAATTATTTCTTAATTTATAATGTACAAGAGTTATCAATTCACAGGTTTTGGCAGAATCCTAACTCTTATTTTAATAATAGTTCTTTTACTGCAGTGTAAGGTTGTTTCCAGCTCATTTTTTACCTAAAATTCAATAACACATCCTTTGATTGAGTAGTAGTTACGGATAGAAAGAAGCAGAGATACACATATAATAATCTGCTTTAAATATTTATTATTGTGCTGCCACTAAGCAACACTTCCTGTTTTAAACTTATGCAGTTATTTGTTTGTTGGTAGACTTGTTTGTTTTGATACAAATTGAAGTCTTCCTCTATATCACTTCTGATTTCTAACTAGTTGATTGTAGACAATTATTCAGCCTTTTCATATGCTTTTATACCTGTATTCTGCTGTAAAGCATATTTATTCTCCCTCTAAAATTCTTGTTGATCATAAATTTAATAAGCACATATCTTTTGCCTGGTTCAAATGATTGATAAATATGTTGAACAAGATGGATTTATAAACAGAGCCCTTTGGCTCTTAGGCATTTACCAAACTAACATTAATTGACTAGCCATGAAAGTTTTTAAACATTTGCTTTATCAGGAATAATCCTGCCATTCTGGATAAGGATATTTTATAATAATTGCTATATGCGAGAGAAAATAGGCAAAACCTTGTAAGAAGTCTGTCCGTTATGATTAATATCAACTCAGTGTCATGGGTATCTATAATTTAGTTTTTTTGTTTTGTGTCCCTTCCCTTCTTTTCATGATAGCCACACCTTGTCTTATTTGAGGAAATATACCCCTTTCCTGGATCCTTAGTTCTGCTGGCATCTGCTGACTACTACTTAGCTTCTTTCTTCTCCCCTAACTGAGTCTCAGTCATAGAGGCTGATCAGATGCCTCCACCAAGAGTATTTTATATACAGAAACTGAAAGAGCCCTTTTCTTTTCTGGGTTTACATATAGAAAATGGAGCCTTAAACTATCAGTATCTTTTTTGAGCCTTTTCTTAAAAGGTTAGTTTGAGCGACAGAAGTTGAACAGAGAGAGGGGCAATTTAGAGATCATTCAAAGTTCAGATGGTAATTCCTGTTTCTGGTTTTCCTGGTTTCCTATTTGCTTCCACAACTCAATAGATTCCCTTTTTACCTAAGCTAGTTTATGTTAGGTTTCTGTCACTTGCAACCAAAAGAATACTGACTAGAATTTTTGTGAACCCTTCTAATAAACATCTATATCTGAAGAAATACTGGTTGCATATACATTTTCAGAGCTAAACTTGAAAATCAGCAGTACATGTAGTGGGTAAATGGTAGGATACTTTGAGAATCTTTCAGATTCCCAAATAAACTGCTCATCTGCCTCTAGTGAACCTTAAGTTCTGACTGTCTGTACCATGTGTGTGTGTATGTGTGTGTGCGTGCACATGTGCACACAGGAGCTTGTTAAGCAGCCTCTGTAATAATATGTTATTTTCACATGTGATGATGAACTTGAAGTCCTATGGAAAGGTAGTTAGGAAGGAAAAGTGGGTAAAAAGTGCAGGTTAGCAAGAATAAGTTGGGAACCTAAAATACCCAGTGGGGGAGTACAGGAACAAGCCCATGACTTTAGACTGAAATCCTTGTCAGTTCTTAACTGCCTCTGACCTGAATGGCAAGGGTTTCCTACCAAAACCAGGGATCTTTATCATAGAGTGAAACATAGACTCTTGTTCTAGAAGTTGGAAATGCTGAAGGACACAGAGGAAGATGGGGGACTTACAGGTCTGGCTACTGCCTCACATCCACGAGGTGACACAGAAGATAAGCAACAATGTGGCTGAGCAACAAAATGACTGTTGCTTTACTTCCACTTTCAAAACCACATGCAAGAACCTCTCTTGTGGACCATCTTATGCAACATATAGAGAAAGGTATTTTAAGATATATAGATATACTTAGCTAGGTTGATGCATTACAAAGTTACCACATTACGAAAAGCATTGAAATGGTTTAACATATTCTAAAGAAGCTAAAAATGTATATTGTGAGTGTGTGTGTGTGTTTGGAAGTAAGTGATGGTCTACGTCTAGGATTGGGAGAGTAGGAAGTAGGTGCTGAGGGAAGAAAAGGATGTCTTAAACGGAGGGCCAAGTTGTCACTATTTGTTGTTTTCAAATAACACTTTGCAGAGGGATCCTTTCTCTGTGCATAAATTTCTTGATGTTGTCATGAAATTCTCTAATGCTATAAACATATATTTTTGGAAGAGAGAGTAGATAACCTCCGAATTTCCTGAAGAAGTGTGTATTTCAACTTCTAGTTACTAGAGTTTCTTATACTGTTCTCTTCTGAATAGTACAAATATAATTTTATGACCATGGTGTTTTGTTTAGTTTAGAGATGGGTACTTTTGGCCACAGTTTGGATATATTTTACATCTTAAAACTATTTTAGTTTGCTCAAGGTTTGATGAAACATGTAGCCTGAAGAGGTTTTCCTTTAACTTACAAGCCATGTGATTTTGGAAGGAAATTCAATCCATATATTTCTGATTCATTTGTACTGAAATCATTAGCATGTTATAGTGTAAAAGTACACTGTTTTAACATAAACCCTTTTCTCTTAAAACAAAAACTTATTTTTCCAAGAGTAAATGAACTTGGAGATCAAAGATCTAAATCCTATTTGAAAATTGAACTCCATGAAATTGGGGTAGGTTCTTTCCCTGTTTGTCTTTTTTATGTCAGAGCTGTCAATCTGTTTACTTATTTTTTCATCTAATTTTACTAATATCTCATTTTTGGGTGGGGTGTCTCCATCCACAAACATTTTGTTAAAGATTATCATTACATTATTGTCTTACCAGAATGATTTTGCTAGGTGTGCTACTTACTACTTAAATCATTATCAAAGTTCTTTTATTTTTATTTGCTTTCTAGTTCCAGTATATCTCTTCGTTGCAAAAATGTATTTTAAATCTATTTAAAAATTTGTTTTTGAATTAAGTCTCTTGACTAATGAAAGTATTTAAATAATACTATCTGAATTTCTAAATAAAGCTTATATAGTTTTATCATTTTTTCAGAAACTTTTTTTTTTTTTTAAATAATTATTTTTTATTGAAGGGTAGTTGACGCACAGTATTACATTACATTAGTTTCAAGTGTACAACACAGTGGTAGAACATTTATATACATAATTCTAGGTTCCAGCTATCACCCTACCAAGCTGTTACAATATCTTGACTATATTCCTTATGCTATACATTACATCCCAGTTACTTATTTATTTTACCATTGGAAGTCAGTCCTTTTTTTTTTTTTTTTTTTTTTTTTGTGAGGGCATCTCTCGTATTTATTGATCAAATGGTTGTTAACAACAATAAAATTCTGTATAGGGGAGTCAGTGCTCAATGCACAATCATTAATCCACCCCAAGCCTAATTTTCGTCAGTCTCCAATCTTCTGAGGCATAACAAACAAGTTCTTACATGTAGAACAAATTCTTACATAATGAATAAGTTACATAGTGAACAGTACAAGGGCAGTCATCACAGAAACTTTCGGTTTTGCTCATGCATTATAAACTCTAAACAATCAGTTCAAATATGAATACTCATTTGGTTTTTATACTTGATTTATATGTGGATACCACATTTCTCTCTTTATTATTATTATTTTTAATAAAATGCTGAAGTGGTAGGTAGATGCAAGATAAAGGTAGAAAACATAGTTTAGTGTTGTAAGAGAGCAAATGTAGATGATCAGGTGTGTGCCTGTAGACTATGTGTTAATCCAAGCTAGACAAGGGCAATAAAACATCCACATATGCAGAAGATTTCTCTCAGAACAGGAGGGGTGAGGTTCTTAGCCTCACCTCTGTTGATCCCCAATTTCTCACCTGATGGCCCCCCTGCGACTGTGCCTGTCTTAGGTTGTCCCTACCTTGAGGAATCTTACCCGTCTCTGGCTAACCAGTCATCTTCCGGGGCCATACAGGGAAATGTGGAGTTGGTAAGTGAGAGGGAAGCCTTATTGTTTGAAAAGGTTAGCTTTTTACTTCTTTGCATATTTATGCCCTGTGGCTTCTATGCCCAGCATTTGTCTTGAGGTATCTTTACCACTTGGAGGAGTTATGATACTCGGTAAATTTGATATGAGGCACGAATTCTATTTAAGGGTTGTAATTAGGAAGGAAGAAGAAAAGCTATAGAAGTAGCAGGCGGAAGAAAACATGGGAAGATTGATTATTTCTTTGACAAATCTTCTTGTAGAGTAACTTCAGCATATATAGGTTTTAAGCTACTACTTAAATTGCGCACACACATTAACATAATAGGAGTATAGTTACATAACCAAAGCATATCTGTAATTACCAGCCATCTCCAGTGAAACCAAGAAAACCATTAAGGCACCTTAGGCATTTGTGAAAACTTATCTATGATATGGTGGATATTGTCCAACTGAACTTGAACAGTCTGAGAGAAATCAGACAAATTAAAACAACCCATTCCTGGGGACTGTTCACATGCCATATGTTCTTTTAACAGTAAATGGTCTGTAGTTGTAAGATTTTGGAGCGCTACAATTTGCACTTCTCCTAATTCTTGGTTGAGTTCCAACAGTATAGATCCAGTCAAATTTGTTGTTTTACTGTATGCACAGGCCAGCTTAGATATCTCCTTCCTCATTCCCATGGCAAGTCCAGGAACTGGTGGGATGAGTGCATCTACAGCTGTAGCAGTGCGTGGATCTTTGTTGGGGTTTTTTGATGATCATCTTCTGGCATGAGTCTTCCCGAGAGTGCAGATGTTGGAAGTTCTTTTTCATATTGTATCTTAGTTCATTTTCGGGATAGCCCAATTAGGCTTTGATCCTCTATATAAACACAAACAGACCCTTTGCCTACACTTTTATATGCCCTTTATACCCTTGTGTAGAACTCGTTGGAGGTTACCACACAGGAACTGCCCTTTTTTTTTTTGCTATCACTAATCTACACTTACATGACGAATATTATGTTTACTAGGCTCTCCCCTATACCAGGTCCCCCCTATAAACCCCTTTACAGTCACTGTCCATCAGCATAGCAAAATGTTGTAGAATCACTACTTGCCTTCTCTGTATTGTACAGCCCTCCCTTTTCTCCTACCCCCCCATGCATGTTAATCTTAATACCCCCCTACTTCTCCCCCCCTTATCCCTCCCTACCCACCCATCCTCCCCAGTCCCTTTCCCTTTGGTACCTGTTAGTCCATTGTTGAGTTCTGTGATTCTGGTGCTGTTTTGTTCCTTCAGTTTTTCCTTTGTTCTTATATTCCACAGATAAGTGAAATCATTTGGTATTTCTCTTTCTCCGCTTGGCTTGTTTCACTGAGCATAATACCCTCCAGCTCCATCCATGTTGCTGCAAATGATTGGATTTGCCCTTTTCTTATGGCTGAGTAGTATTCCATTGTGTATATGTACCACATCTTCTTTATCCATTCATCTATTGATGGACATTTAGGTTGCTTCCAATTCTTGGCTATTGTAAATAGTGCTGCAATAAACATAGGGGTGCATCTGTCTTTCTCAAACTTGATTGCTGCGTTCTTAGGGTAAATTCCTAGGAGTGCAATTCCTGGGTCAAATGGTAAGTCTGTTTTGAGCATTTTGATGTACCTCCATACTGCTTTCCACAATGGTTGAACTAACTTACATTCCCACCAGCAGTGTAGGAGGGTTCCCCTTTCTCCACAGCCTCGCCAACATTTGTTGTTGTTTGTCTTTTGGATGGCAGCCATCCTTACTGGTGTGAGGTGATACCTCATTGTAGTTTTAATTTGCATTTCTCTGATAATTAGCGATGTGGAGCATCTTTTCATGTGTCTGTTGGCCATCTGTATTTCTTTTTTGGAGAACTGTCTGTTCAGTTCCTCTGCCCATTTTTTAATTGGGTTATTTGTTTTTTGTTTGTTGAGGCGTGTGAGCTCCTTCTATATTCTGGACGTCAAGCCTTTATCGGATGTGTCATTTTCAAATATATTCTCCCATACTGTAGGGATCCTTCTTGTTCTATTGATGGTGTCTTTTGCTGTACAGAAGCTTTTCAGCTTAATATAGTCCCACTTACTCATTTTTGCTGTTGTTTTCCTTGCCCGGGGAGATATGTTCAAGAAGAGGTCACTCATGTTTATGTCTAAGAGGTTTTCGCCTATGTTTTCTTCCAAGAGTTTAATGGTTTCATGGCTTACATTCAGGTCTTTGATCCATTTTGAGTTTACTTTTGTATATGGGGTTAGACAATGGTCCAGTTTCATTCTCTTACATGTAGCTGTCCAGTTTTGCCAGCACCACCTGTTGAAGAGACTGTCATTTCGCCATTGTATGTCCATGGCTCCTTTATCAAATATTAATTGACCATATATGTCTGGGTTAATGTCTGGATTCTCTAGTCTTTTCCATTGGTCTGTGGCTCTGTTCTTGTGCCAGTACCAAATTGTCTTGATTACTATGGCTTTATAGTAGAGCTTGAAGTTGGGGAGTGAGATCCCCCCTACTTTATTCTTCTTTCTCAGGATTACTTTCGCTATTCGGGGTCTTTGGTGTTTCCATATGAATTTTTGAATTATTTGTTCCAGTTCATTGAAGAATGTTGCTGGTAGTTTCATAGGGATTGCATCAAATCTGTATATTGCTTTGGGCAGGATGGCCATTTTAACGATATTAATTCTTCCTAGCCACGAGCATGGGATGAGTTTCCATCTGTTAGTGTCCCCTTTAATTTCTCTTAAGAGTGACTTGTAGTTTTCAGAGTATAAGTCTTTCACTTCTTTGGTTAGGTTTATTCCTAGGTATTTAATTTTTTTTAATGCAATTGTGAATGGAGTTGTTTTCCTGATTTCTCTTTCTGTTGGTTCATTGTTAGTATATAGGAAAGCCACAGATTTCTGTGTATTGATTTTGTATCCTGCAACTTTGCTGTATTCCGATATCAGTTCTAGTAGTTTTGGGTTGGAGTCTTTAGGGTTTTTTATGTACAGTATCATGTCATCTGCAAATAGTGACAGTTTAACTTCTTCTTTACCAATCTGGATTCCTTGTATTTCTTTATTTTGTCTGATTGCCATGGCTAGGACCTCCAGTACTATGTTAAATAACAGTGGAGAGAGTGGGCATCCCTGTCTAGTTCCCAAACTCAGCCGAAATGCTTTCAGCTTCTCGCTGTTCAATATAATGTTGGCTGTGGGTTTATCATAGATGGCCTTTATTATGTTGAGGTACTTGCCCTCTATTCCCATTTTGCTGAGAGTTTTTAACATGAATGGATGTTGAACTTTGTCAAATGCTTTTTCCGCATCTATGGAGATGATCATGTGGTTTTTGTCTTTCTTTTTGTTGATGTGGTGGATGATGTTGATGGACTTTCGAATGTTGTACTATACTTGCATCCCTCGGATGAATCCCACTTGGTCATGGTGTATGATCCTTTTGATATATTTTTGAATTCGGTTTGCTAATATTTTATTGAGTATTTTTGCATCTACATTCATCAGGGATATTGGTCTGTAGTTTTCTTTTTTGGTGGGGTCTTTGCCTGGTTTTGGTATTAGGGTGATGTTAGCTTCATAGAATGAGTTTGGGAGTATCCCCTCCTCCTCTATTTTTTGGAAAACTTTAAGGAGAATGGGTATTATGTCTTCCCTGTATGTCTGATAAAATTCCGAGGTAAATCCATCTGGCCCGGGGGTTTTGTTTTTTGGTAGTTTTTGGATTACCGCTTCAATTTCGTTGCTGGTAATTGGTCTGTTTAGATTTTCTGTTTCTTCCTGGGTCAATCTTGGAAGGTTATATTTTTCTAGGAAGTTGTCCATTTCTCCTAGGTTTCCCAGCTTGTTAGCATATAGGTTTTCATAGTATTCTCCAATAATTCTTTGCATTTCCGTGGGGTCCGTCGTGATTTTTCCTTTCTCGTTTCTGATACTGTTGATTTGTGTTGACTCTCTTTTCTTCTTAATAAGTCTGGCTAGAGGCTTATCTATTTTGTTTATTTTCTCGAAGAACCAGCTCTTGTTTTCATTGATTTTTGCTATTGTTTTATTCTTCTCAATTTTATTTATTTCTTCTCTGATCTTTATTATGTCCCTCCTTCTGCTGACCTTAGGCCTCATCTGTTCTTCTTTTTCCAATTTCGATAATTGTGACATTAGACCATTCATTTGGGATTGCTCTTCCTTTTTTAAATATGCTTGGATTGCTATATACTTTCCTCTTAAGACTGCTTTTGCTGTGTCCCACAGAAGTTGGGGCTTAGTGTTGTTGTTGTCATTTGTTTCCATATATTGCTGGATCTCCATTTTGATTTGGTCATTGATCCATTGATTATTTAGGAGCGTGTTGTTAAGCCTCCATGTGTTTGTGAGCCTCTTTGCTTTCTTTGTACAGTTTATTTCTAGTTTTATGCCTTTGTGGTCTGAAAAGTTGGTTGGTAGGATTTCAATCTTTTGGAATTTTCTGAGGCTCTTTTTGTGGCCTAGTATGTGGTCTATTCTGGAGAAAGTTCCATGTGCACTTGAGAAGAATGTATATCCCGCTGCTTTTGGATGTAGAGTTCTATAGATGTCTATTAGGTCCATCTGCTCTACTGTGTTGTTCAGTGCTTCCGTGTCCTTACTTATTTTCTGCCCAGTGGATCTATCCTTTGGGGTGAGTGGTGTGTTGAAGTCTCCTAGAATGAATGCATTGCAGTCTATATCCCCCTTTAGTTCTGTTAGTATTTGTTTCACATATGCTGGTGCTCCTGTGTTGGGTGCATATATATTTAGAATGGTTATATCCTCTTGTTTGACTGAGCCCTTTATCATTATGTAGTGTCCTTCTTTATCTCTTGTTACTTTCTTTGTTTTGAAGTCTATTTTGTCTGATATTAGTACTGCAACCCCTGCTTTCTTCTCACTGTTGTTTGCTTGAAATATGTTTTTCCATCCCTTGACTTTTAGTCTGTACATGTCTTTGGGTTTGAGGTGAGTTTCTTGTAAGCAGCATATAGATGGGTCTTGCTTTTTTATCCATTCTGTTACTCTGTGTCTTTTGATTGGTGCATTCAATCCATTAACATTTAGGGTGACTATTGAAAGATATGTACTTATTGCCATTGCAGGCTTTAAATTCGTGCTTACCAAAGGTTCAAGGTTAGCCTCTTTAGTATCTTACTGCCTAACTTAGCTCGCTTATTGAGCTGTTATATACACTATCTGGAGATTCTTTTCTTCTCTCCCTTCTTGTTCCTCCTCCTCGATTCTTCATATGTTGGGTGTTTTGTGCTGTGCTCTTTCTAGGAGTGCTCCCATCTAGAGCAGTCCCTGTAAGATGTTCTGTAGAGGTGGTTTGTGGAAAGCAAATTCCCTCAGCTTTTGTTTGTCTGGGAATTGTTTAATCCCACCGTCATATTTGAATGATAGTCGTGCTGGATACAGTATCCTTGGTTCAAGGCCCTTCTGTTTCATTGTATTAAATATATCATGCCATTCTCTTCTGGCCTGTAGGGTTTCTGTTGATAAATCTGACGTTAGCCTGATGGGTTTCCCTTTATAGGTGACCTTTTTCTCTCTAGCTGCCTTTAACACTCTTTCCTTGTCCTTGATCTTTGCCATTTTAATTATTATGTGTCTTGGTGTTGCCCTTCTTGGATCCTTTCTGTTGGGGGTTCTGTGTATTTCCGTGGTCTGTTCGATTACTTCCTCCCCCAGTGTGGGGAAGTTTTCAGCAATTATTTCTTCTAAGATACTTTCCATCTCTTTTCCTCTCTCTTCTTCTTCTGGGACCCCTATAATACGGATATTGTTCCTTTTGGATTGGTCACACAGTTCTCTTAATATTGTTTCATTCCTGGAGATCCTTTTGTCTCTCTCTATGTCAGCTTCTATGCGTTCCTGTTCTCTGATTTCAATTCCATCAATGGCCTCTTGCATTCTATCCATTCTGCTTATAAACCCTTCCAGAGTTTGTTTCATTTCTGCGATCTCCTTTCTGGCATCTGTGATCTCCTTCCGGACTTCATCCCATTTCTCTTGCGTATTTCTCTGCATCTCTGTCAGCATGTTTATGATTCTTATTTTGAATTCTTTTTCAGGAAGACTGGTTAGGTCTGTCTCCTTCTCTGGTGTTGTCTCTGTGATCTTTGTCTGCCTGTAGCTTTGCCTTTTCATGATGATAGGAATAGTTTGCAGAGCTGGGACGAGTGATGGCTGGAAGGACTTCCTTTCTTGTTGGTTTGTGGCCCTCCTCTCCTGGGAGAACAGCGACCTCTAGTGGCTTGTGCTGCGCAGCTGCACGCAGACAGGGCTTCTGCTTCCTGCCCGGCTGCTATGGAGTTAATCTCCGCTGTTGCTGTGGGCGTGGCCTAGCTCGGGCAGCTACTCTAAAATGGTGGAGTCGCGTTGGAGCAGGAGCTGCTGGGAGGCTATTTATCTCCGTAAGGGGCCTGCCTGCTCCCTGCAGCCCAGGGGTTAGGGTGCCCAGAGATCCCGGATTCCCTACCTCTGGATTAAGTGACCCGCCCTGCCCCTTTAAGACTTCCAAAAAGCACCCGCCAAAACAAAACAACGCCCACCAAAAAAAAAGAAAAAAATTTTTTTTTAATTAAAAAAAAAAAAAAAAAATTTTTAATTAAAAAAAAAGGTGGTCGTTCGTTTTTCTTTATTCTCCGGTGCCTGCCTCAGGCCTCTGCTCACCGGTCGGTCTTTCTGCCCTGTTTCCCTAGTATTGGGGTCCCTATCCCTTTAAGACTTCCAAAAAGCGCTCGCCAAAACAAAACAGCAAAAAAGCAAAAAAAAATGGTTGCGCGCTTTTCTTATGTCCTCTGTGGCCCAGCCTCCAGTGCCTGCTCACTGTTCTTGCTGCCCTGTTTTCCTAGTATCGAGCGCCCTGCACTCTGGCCTGGATGGCTGGGGCTGGGTGTTCGGCAGTCCTGTGCTCTGTCTCCCTCCCGCTCTGCCTGCTCTTCTCCCGCCGGGAGCTGGGGGGAGGGGCGCTCGGCTACCGCGGGGCCGGGGCTTGTATCTTACCCCCTTCGCGAGGTGCTGAGTTCTCTCAGGTGCGGATGTGGTCTGGATATTGTCCTGTGTCCTCTGGTCTTTATTCTAGGAAGGGTTGTCTTTGTTATATTTTCATAGATATATGTTGTTTTGGGAGGAGATTTCCGCTGCTCTACTCATGCCGCCATCTTCCGCCCCTCTCCTCAGAAACTTTTTAATGCCATTATATTGCTATAATTTTCAGTGGAAATCAAAAAGATCAAATGGTATTCTTCCTGAAACTTTTTCTTATTCCAATCCTGAGTTTAAGATTATGTTATTATTATATACAACTTTTTAAATTTGCTTTCTTCCCCCAGTTTTATTGAGAAATAATTGATATATATCATTGTGTAAGTTTAAAGCATATAGCAAGCGTAATGGATTGATTTATATATGTTGTGAAATGATTACCGTAATAGGTTTAGCTGACATCTTCTCATATAGGTAAAACAAAAACAGAGGAAATACAAAAAGTATAATTCTCTTGATGCAAAATAAAACAAAACAAATCCCCAAATCTAGAAATATTAACCCAAAACAACATATTTAATGTTTAAGCATTTTTAAATTTATTATGACACACATGTATGTATATACGTATACATATATATGCACATATATACCTACATAAGAATACACATACTCATGTATATGTACACAATATATGTATGTATACATATTCTACTGAGTTTTCATGCCTGTATATGTTAATATATTACATTTTATGTGTCTGTATGTGTTTATATGTTATACACTTAAATGCTCTAACAATTATATACAAATGCTAATTTTAAAAATTAATACACATTGTCAGTTAAACAATTTAATAAAGAAAAAATGAAATTCATTTTTCAGCCACCACATGTTTGAAGCAACACCTTTATCCTGTAATATTTTCCATGCACATATAGGTTAATTCTGGATCCTTATCTGTTCTGCTATTAGTCTGTGTCTATTCCAAACTGTGCAAAATACTGTAGCTTTATAATAATAAATGGTATCTGGCAGGATGAGTACCCCCATCCCATATTACTTTTTCAGAATTTCCAACCTATTCTTGGATATTGTTACAATTATTTTTAATTTACACCTTAAAATAAGTTTCTCATATTTGGAAAAAGTTACAGTTTGAGGTTTTATTGATAATAAATTTAATTTGTAGGTTAATTTAGAGAAATTGATGTGATTACAATATTGCATCTTCTCTTAATATATATTCCATGAATATTTCTTATTTCTAGTCATTTTCTTGTTTCTATCTTTAGAGATTTTTTTTCCTTTTATTTTCTAATTTTTGGGAAATATATACAGTACTTTTCAATTATTTGCTTATAATGAGAATTCTTCAATGCATGGTTATGACGCAAAGGAGGAAATGCATAAAATGTTGACATTGGTTGTTTTCATATGTCTTCAGTAACATAAAATTTAAAATATATACATATTGTAAACATTCTGAATATTAGATATTCTATAGATACTTACCAATTGAATAAATGGCTTCTTTTTTCAGTTCTTGAAACATAGACTCATTGTTAAGGTTTTCTGAATCAGGTAGAGTAGATTATAATACTAGATTCTCATTCTAATTTAAAGTAATGTTTCATTCATTATAAATACCATAAGGATTAGAAATTTTTAAAGCTATTCTTTCAATCACCTTTAGAAGGATTTTTCTCCCAAGAAATATAGAAATATTTTCAAGATCTTCATTATTTCATGTAGATTAGGAAGGAATTACATCATCAAGAATTATACCATGTTAAACTGTCAAGATACAAATATGATTTATTTATTGAACTGCACTAATCTGCTTTCTCACTGACATACTTATATTTTTATTTCAAAAATAATATTTGATTTTAATATACTTCATAGTGAAACCAAAATTTAATTATATTTTTGTATACCAACTTTGTGTTACAGAAAAATAATTTTGCATATTTCTTCAAAATAGATCTCATGAATTTGTTAGTTATCTTATTATAATTTATTCCTATTTGTAGATATGCATCAAAATGAAAATATTGGAAAACAAGTATTTCAAAACCACAAAAATAGCTAGCTAAAAATTAGTGGCAAAAGTAGGTCAAGATTTGAGATGGAAAAGAAAGAGGAATAAAATATTATGAAATAGACATAGAGTTTTCATTGTCTTATGCCTAAGGGCATAAGGCTAATATTAAGGCAATGTTGTTTTAAATTTTTCAAATTGCTCTTTAGAATGTTTTGGGAATTAGTGGAAAGAAAATTGCTAGTGGTATTCTGGTACACTAAAGGGAGTAAGTACATACAAATTTAACACAATAGAGAAATCAGATAATTTTAAGTTCTTTGTCATACTTTCACATTAATTCCTCTTTCATTAACAGTAAGAATTGGTTCTAAAAAAGTTTAGTCATTCAGTGTTCAGTTTCTTCTCCTCCACGGAAAGAATATGTTTAGGAAGAACAAGAGAGAAGTAATACCATGTTTTATGCAGCTAGAATAAAATGCACTTAGATTGTATTTGAGAAGTTGTTGGGAATATTGAAGAAACTATAATTTTTAAGTGAGGAGTACAAAACACAGCTTGGCTAATTTAAAGTAAATGACAATAGGAAAATAACTACAAAATTCCTGAATATCTAAGTTATTTTAAATTTTGAGAGTTAAATGCAAACAAATTAGTACAGAACTACCAACACAACCTAAATTAATAGTAATTAGCAATGAAAGATTATATGCCTTTTAAAAACTTCATTTTCAATATAAAAACTACAGATTCGATAACTGTAGAAGGAAGAGTTTAAACATTGGTCCATGTTGCTTTTGTTTTTTTGAATTTTTATTGTAAATTCAACATTTACTTCTTTATCTGATTATTAATTATGTTGTACTGCTGTGGAGGATTGAAAGAGGCTGCATGTTTTTCCTTCCAGAGTCACCTTTCAAAGTACAGTGGATGATCTCTGTTCTCCTTTTAACAGCTTTAAATTTTAAATAAAAACCCGTACATACTTGGGAACTGGTGTTCTAACAGTGAGAGGAATCTGTTCCTCTCTTTAAAAAAAGTAAAAAAAACTAGTTATGTATAGTGTATTACCCAAAACTATTTCTTCCAAAATTGAGATACCATAAACTTAAAAAAAATAAAATTTAACAATAATTGCATGCATGTTCCAACTATTTGTGACTGTAAAGAGTAAGTCTTTAAATGGGCATATGCTTTAAGAAAACTAGAAAGAATAGTAAGATGTGATAACAATTTGAATTAAGAAACCCTAACACACTTCCATATAGAGTATTAAAGGAAAATGGAAGTCTTTCATTAAAACCTGAGTTAAATGTTTAAAAGCTATATAGAAGCTACTACAATATGTAATACAAGCTAAGGGCTGATTCATAGATCAGTGTTGTGCTAAAATGCTTTTTACTAAATAGTTTTTCCATTTCAATGTACTGGTCCTCTAGCAAAGGCATTGCAAAAGGCCTCTGAAATTAGTTTGGATTGTAGACAGAATATGAAGGCAGGAAGAGTTAGTCGATTTTTATTTATTTATTTTTTTGATAATGATTTATTTACAAGTTTTTTCATTATGTATAGAGCTAAAAACCATGGTGTGAAGATCAAATGTAAATCTCCATCTCATGACTTTTGCATACTGTCCATATGCAGTTATGATATAGGGCTCTAGAAACTTGAAACTGTGAAATAACATAGTAAAACCCTTTTACTTGACAGATGAGATTTGGTACTGTCAACAACAGCATTGTATTTATTTCTGTGAGATAAAGTGAAATTCAGGGAGTGAAAAGATTCAAGAAAGAAGTATATAGGCATCTTTTTTTTTGCCAAACCAAGGAACTTTCTTTTTACCCTGAAAGCAACATTTCAAATGGCACATAAAGAACTCAGGCTACAACAGTATGTACTGTAAGTTGTGCTCTCAAAACCTCAGATAGGAGGAAATCTTGTTCAGAGAAGAGTTTGTTGTGGGTGGAATCAAGGATCTTATCAGTTGGACCTACTTAGTATATATATTTATTTTTAGAAATATCAGAATATTTTTCAACTTTGTACTTCATGAAGAAGAAAAAGTCTTGAGAATGACAGACTGCATTATAGAATGAGAACTACATAGATGTATAGGAATGGATCAATACTATTAAATAATATTATAAGGGGGAGGATAATAGTAAACCGAGCATAGACTGCCTGCTGCGTCTTCTGCACCTAATCCTGAAAATGTAGTAAGAGTATTTAGATAGTTGGTAGAATGTTGAGCAATATAGCAACTGAAGTGAAACCTAGGTCCAAATATATAAGCCAACACCATAATAAATGGAACTAATGGAAATGATAGAATAGTGTAGGATCTTAATCTTTCACAAATTTTCCTAGATACTTCTATACATTTCTTCCATAAATTTTTAGAATCAGTCACCAAGTTTCCTCCAAAAATTCTGCATGGATTTCAGTTGAAATTGCATTGAAATACAGATTTATTTGGAGAGAATTGACAGCTTTGTAATGATAGGATAGACTACCCATGAATATAGAGTTCCATTTAGTTGGGTATTCTTTTTTGTTCTTTAATAGAATTGGCTATTTCTGAGAGTCTATTTTTTGCTGGCATAAACTGCATCTGTATTTTCTGTTACATTTTTAATTTATTGAGGAAGTAGAGAAATGTTATTGTAATTTACTTACTTTGTATCAGTCAATTGATTGACTTCTTATAATATTTCCAATAGTTTGTCTAATGATCCTCCAGGATTTCTAGTATAAATCATAGCATATGCAAATCTAAATATTGTCTTTTCCTGAACTCTTTTTTTTTTTCTTGGTTTATTACTTTGCCCATGAGCCACAGGGTTATGTTGCCTAGTAGTGTTACAATAATCATCTTTGACTTGTCTCCAAAGTTAAAAATGCTTCTGAAATTTCCCTATTAAGCACAATGTTTGCTATAAAATTGGCAACTGTATTTTATTAGTTTAAGGAAATTGCCTTTAACATTTTTTTCTAGAGTGTTAACATAACTGGATGTTCAGTTTCCCTTTATTTTTTTCCTGAATCTCTGTTACTTTTTTCTTACAGTTAATGAAGTAAATGACCTCATGGATAAATACAGTACTATGGAAGATCTCAGGCATTTCTGGTTTAAATTCTCCTTTAATATTATGTGGAAGGATTCAATTGTCTGATACAGTATTTTTTTTTTTTTTTGTAGATAATTATTTTTTATTGAAGGGTAGTTGACGCACAGTATTACATTACATTAGTTTCAGGTGTACAACACAGTGATAAAACATTTATATACATAATTCTAGGTTCCAGCTATCACCCTACCAAGCTGTTACAATATCTTGACTATATTCCTTATGCTATACATTACATCCCGGTTACTTATTTATTTTACCATTGGAAGTCTGTCCTTTTTTTTTTTTGTGAGGGCATCTCTCATATTTATTGATCAAATGGTTGTTAACAATAAAATTCTGTATAGGGGAGTCAATGCTCAATGCACAATCATTAATCCACCCCAAGCCTAATTTTCGTCAGTCTCCAATCTTCTGAGGCATAACAAACAAGTTCTTACATGGAGAACAAATTCTTACATAATGATTAAGTTACATAGTGAACAGTACAAGGGCAGTCATCACAGAAACTTTCGGTTTTGCTCATGCATTATGAACTATAAACAGTCAGTTCAAATATGAATACTCATTTGGTTTTTATACTTGATTTATATGTGGATACCACATTTCTCTCTTTATTATTATTATTTTTAATAAAATGCTGAAGTGGTAGGTAGATACAAGATGAAGGTAGAAAACATAGTTTAGTGTTGTAAGAGAGCAAATGTAGATGATCAGGTGTGTGCCTGTAGACTATGTGTTAATCCAAGCTAGACAAGGGCAATAAAACATCCACGTATGCAGAAGATTTCTCTCAGAACGGGGGGGGTGAGGTTCTAAGCCTCACCTCTGTTGATCCCCAATTTCTCACCTGATGACCCCCCTGCGACTGTGCCTGTCTTAGGTTGTTCCTCCCTTGAGGAATCTTACCCGTCTCTGGCTAACCAGTCATCTTCCGGGGCCATACAGGGAAATGTAAAGTTGGTAAGTGAGAGAGAAGCCTTATTGTTTGAAATGGTTAGCTTTTTATTTTTTTGCATATTTATGCCCTGTAGCTTCTATGCCCAGCATTTGTCTTGAGGTATCTTTACCACTTGGAAGAATTATGACACTCGGTAAATTTGATATGAGGCACGAATTCTATTTAAGGGTTGTAATTAGGAAGGAAGAAGAAAAGCTATAGAAGTAGCACATGGAAGAAAACATGGGAAGATTGATTATTTCTTTGACATATCTTCTTGTAGAGTAACTTCAGCATGTATAGGTTTTAAGCTACTACTTAAATTGCGCACACACGTTAACATAATAGGAGTATAGTTACATAACCAAAGCATATCTGTAATTACCAGCCATCTCCAGTGAAACCAAGAAAACCAGTTAGGCACCTTAGGCATTTGTGAAAACTTATCTATGATATGGTGGATATTGTCCAACTGAACTTGAACAGTCTGAGAGAAATCAGACAAATTAAAACAACCCATTCCTGGGGAATGTTCACATCCCTTATGTTCTTTTAACAGTAAATAGTCTGTAGTTGTAAGATTTTGGAGCACTACAATTTGCACTTCTCCTAATTCTTGGTTGAGTTCCAACAGTATAGATCCAGTCAAATTTGTTGTTTTACTGTATGCACCGGCCAGCTTAGATATCTCCTTCATTCCCATGGCAAGTCCAGGAGCTGGTGGGATGAGTGCATCTACAGCTGTAGCAGTGCGTGGATCTTTGTTGGGGTTTTTTGATGATCATCTTCTGGCATGAGTCTTCCAGAGAGTGCTGATGTTTCTGATACAGTATTTACTGAGAAAATTTTCATTTATATGAATATTACTGTAATGTTATTTTCATTTTTCTGTTGCCCTCAGCTGATTTCAATATGAGATAAAATGATTCCAGTAACATAAGGCTGGCAATCTTTCCTCGTTCTGATTTTTTGAAATAGCTTATATGAGATAAAAATATCTATGTCTTAAGAATTTGGTAACATCCACCAGTAAAACCATCTTGTGCTTGAAATGTGGGAAAAATGGATTTTTATTTGCTATTTTCAGTTCCTTAGTGATTATTGGTCTATTTAAGTTTTTAATTTCTTCTTGTGCCCATATTTTCTAAAAATATATTTGTTCAATTTATATTTTAAAATTAGCTGTTAAGTAATTTTCACGGTGGTACTAAGTTTTTGTATTTTCATAGTTATTTTCTTTCACATTCTGTATTTTA
Source organism: Manis pentadactyla (assembly GCF_030020395.1). Lineage (NCBI taxonomy): Eukaryota > Metazoa > Chordata > Mammalia > Pholidota > Manidae > Manis > Manis pentadactyla. Next base: position 33,728,115 of record NC_080021.1, read on the forward strand.
TTGTTTTTCCTGCTCTTATTTTCAGCATTAATATCGATTGTTTAACTTATCAACACTTTCAAATAACTATCTTAATTTGGTTTTAATTATCTGTTTTGTAAGCTACTGTGTTTTTTCTCTAGATATGTTGTTTTTTCTTTATTTTTATTGATTTCTTCCTTCTATATTCTTTGGGTTTACATGCTTCATTTTTTCTCACTGATTTGAATACCAAGTCCATTTATTTTCAATATTCCCTGTTTTTCAATAAATATGTGCAAAGCTATTTCCCTATAATTGCTACTTTATTATATTGTATATATTTACATGTACTATTTAAATTAAGCTCTAAATATTCAGTTACAATTTTGCCACTAACCCATGAGCTGTTCTGTCATATGTGTTAGTGTTCTCCAGGCATATGGGGTTTTATTTTCCTATCACTTTGTAATTGATTTCTAATTTGCAACTTGGACCAAAAAGTCTACATGATGCTGTTTTGAATCTATTGTGGCTTTCTTCATGCCTAGTTTTTTTTTATAATTCTGAAAATCTGCTTAAAAATACTTTTATTCTATATTTTGGGCGTTTGAAAATATTCTCTTCTTTCTGTAAAATATATAGATCAGTTATCATATCATTCAAAACTCAGTGACTTTGGCTTTCTTTGGTCTGCTCAATTTTTTAGTTTTAAAGAGAGATGCTTTTTATCATTTCTAAAAGCATTCATCTCAGCAGTTCATACAGTTGTTAATTGATATGTTCAAGATCATATATTTCATGATGCATAATTATATCATGATTATTACATCTTCTGGGCTCTCATTCATTCTATCAATTTATAACTTTCCATTTTGTCTCATGATTTTTTTGCCTTAAATATGTATTCCCTTATTTGCCTTAAATATGTATTTAAATCTTAAATGTTAAAATTGCCTCTAATACTTTCTTTTGGCTTATGTTAAACTAGTATATTTTCTTCAATACTGCATTCAACAAATATTGAATGTCTAATGTCAGGTACTATTCTAAACTCTAAATACAAAGAAATAAATAGGTGATGGCCTTGCTTTTCAGGAGCTTATATTTTAGTAGGAAAAAATATAATGACAGATTAAGGAAAACTAGAAGTAAAACATAAGTGTATATCAGATGCTGGTAAGTGCTAACTGAAAAATAATGCAGTGGGGAAGAAACAGGATTATTGGGATTAGGTTGAAATTTTAGATGGTTTTCGGGAAGGCTTCTGTTTTATTTTGGCACTCAGAATTTCCTGCTGGATGCTGGTCAACTGCTATCCATACCCTCTCATCAAGTACTTGTAGATAAAGAGAGGATTGACACATAGGCATCAATGAGATAGGAAACAGAGGTTATTACTCATGTAATAAGCAGCAGAAAGATTCACCAAAAAAACCTCCAATTCAGGTGAGAGTGAAGCAAGAAGGATCCTTGTGGCTTTGGTATTTTTATTGCAGTTAGCAGATGATCCTGAATAGGGGTTTGGGGTCTTGCTGTTTAGAGGTGGGTCAAAATTGTAAAGGAAAGCTTGGGACCTGGAAGCTGTCACTGATGACCAAACCAAAAATGGGGTCTTTGTCTTTATTATAGACTCAGTGTTGGGGGAGGGGGTTTGACGAGACACCTAGTCTTTCAAACTTTCTTATCCTTTTTTGTCAGGTTACTACATTGTTTTAATTCACTCTAGATATCTATGTCTGGATTAGTAAACTTATCCTATTTCTTACTATTATTGTGTTAAAATTGTTTCCATTTATTTAATATTTTTTGTTTCCTATTTTCATAATTTTATTTCTTTTTATCTCTCTTACTGTTTTACCTTAGATGTAATTTTTTTCTATTTTATATTCATCTGGGGTTTTTCTCTATCAAAATATTTTACTAGGCTGTATTTCCTATTTATCTGAAATTTATCAAATTCTGTGTTCTATGTATTCTCCCAAACTGTGTGCCACAGTGCACTTTTAACTTCTAATCTCCCTTTTCCTGAATATCCAATAAAACCAAAACTACCTCTGATATTGGCATACATGTTATCTTGTGAAATAGTGCAAGTTTATTAAGGACTTAAAATGTTAAAAATCATAATTTAATTAGAAAAAAAGGCCTTATTAAATCCTGTATTATCTTTATTTCCCAAGTATCTTATTCCTGAAATAATCTTATGTAGTAAGTTCTCCAAAAATTATTTCAATCAAAATCTATACATATTAAACTTGCCAGATGGTATCTTTATTTTACTTTGTATAGAAAACTAGAGATTCCATATATTCTTTTCTTGGACTACAGTATGTGATAGATGAATATTTGTTGACAGTTGAGTAAATTAGTATGAATTACATAAGGAGAATATTTTCATGGAAAGCCAGAGAAACCAATGCTTAAATTATCTGGAATCACACACACAGTAGCCCAATGCTCTTTCTTAATTACCTTAAGATTTTAAAATAGGAAAACCGATTTATTGTTCTTCATCCACCACAAATTTCACAGAAAAAAAACTATATTTTTTATATAGATATGGGTTACATGGGTGTATGCACTTGCCAAAATTATTCAAACTGTAATAGCTATGCATTTCATTATAAGTGAATGATATTTCAATTTAAAAAAATTTTAAAGATTCTAGAATATCTTACTTGATTTTCTTAAAAACTTTTGAAAAACACAGAGAGAGATTAAAGTTGATGGTGTGAGAAGTGAGACAGAGAACTCCTTCCTTCAGAACCACATATAATACAAAAACAAAGTTAATACAACTAATCCTAAAAGAACAATAGGAAAGAAGGCTGCTCCAGACTGCATACAGTGAAAAAGAGCATACTAGTGAAAAGAGCTGACCTCATGAAACGTTAAGTACCAAAGCCTTGATCCGGTGGGACCCAAGCCCTTCCCCTACCCCAGCTCACTGGTGGGAGGAAGAGAAATGGAGTGGGGAGGGAGTGGAAGCCTAGAACTACTGAACATCCAGCCCTGGAGATCTGCTTTGGGAACACAAACTTACATTGCCTGGTGCTCTGGAGATTAGTGGGGTTGGAAAGCTAAACACAGGCAGAATACTTGGAGAGACTGAGATTCCAGTGATTTGTGGAGGACAGGGATCAACACTGGGCTGTGCTAGGGCAAAGGAAAAGTGGGTGAACTGAGAGGCTTCATAGCAGCAAGAGGGCTGCTGAAGGGGTGGGGATTGCAGAGAGCTTGCTAAATGGGAGAAGGGACCGGTGGAGTAGGTTGTCTGGGGTGCTCCGCACAGTAGGTTGGGAACTTTGAGGAGCTTCAGGTGTTCCATCCCCCTGGCTGGCTACTCAGCTCCAAGGCCCCCCACTGTGATATGCAGCCTGCTGCACCTTCCTCCTGGCCTGCTGGCACCAACTTGCAAGCCTGTAGTCCCTGCCTTGGCATCAGGCCAGCCATAGGGGAGGCCCCACCTACGGCAGCTACAAATGCAAAGCACAGAGGCTTACACCTGTGTGCTTGGCCCACTGGTTCTGAAAGTGGAGACAGGCACTGAAGCCGGGAAGAGGTAACGTTTCTCCCCCCAGGCACCAGCACCACTCATCTGTGAACCCCCAGCATCACTCCAGGGGCTGAACAGCTCCAGACACTAGAGCTTCTGGGCACTAGAGGGCACAACATATAAATATGAAACGTGAAAGGAACCTAGTTCAGACCAAAATCTCACAAAAACTAGAAAATGGCCCAAGTAAAACTGAACTCACCAATCTTCCTGAAAGAGTTTTCAAAATAAAAATCATTAACATGCCCATAGAAGTACAGAAAAATATTCAAGAACTCAGGGACAAATTTAGGACAGAGATTCAATCATTAAGAAATTCCATATCTGAAATAAAACAAACAATGGAGGGATTTAAAAGCAGATTAGATGTAGTAGAAGAGACAGTAAATGGAATAGAAATTAAAGAACAGCAATACAAAGAAGCTGAGAAACAGAGAGAAAAAGGATTTCTAGGAATGAAAGAATATTGAGGGAACTGTGTGACCAATCCAAACAGAACAATATTCTCATTATAGGGGTACCAGGAGAAGAAGAGAGAGAAAAAGGGATAGAAAGTGTCTTAGAGGAGGTAATTGCTGAAAACTTCCCCAAGCTGGGGAAGGAGAGAGTCTCTCAGGCCATGGAGGTGCATAGAACTCCCAACACAAGGGACCCAGGGAAGACAACACCAAGACATATAATAATTAAAATGGCAAAGATCAAGGATAAGGACAGACTTAAAAGCAGCTAGATAGAGAAAAAAGATCACATACAAAGGGAAACCCAGCAGGCTATCATCAGACTTCTCAACAGAAACCTTACAGGCCAGAAAAGAGTGGCATGACATATTTAATGCAATGAAGAAGAAGAGCCTTGAACCAAGAATACTTTATCCAGCAAGATTATCATTTAAATTTGAAGGAGGGATTAAACAATTTTCAGGTAAGCAAAAGCTGAGAGAATTTACCTCCTGAAAACCAACTCTACAGTGCATTTTGGAGGGATTGCTATAGATCGAAGTATTCCTAAGGCTAAATAGCTATCTCCAGGGGAAATAAAAGCATAGCAAAGAAAGTAGATCAATTAATTACCAAGCAGATGCAAAATCAAATCAACTACCCCTAGTCAGTCAAGGGAAAGACAAAGAGTACAGAATATGATACCTAATATATAAAGAATGGAGGAGGAAGAAAAAAAGAGGAGAAAAAAAAAAACCCTTTAGGTTGTGTTTGCAATAGCATACTAAATGAGTCAAATTGTTAAAGAGAGTAAGGGAATTACCATTGAGCATTTGGTAACTATGAATCTAAAGCCTGCAATAAGTATATACTTACCTATAATCACCCTAATGATCTGAATACACCATTCAAAAGACATAGAGTCACTAAATGGTCAAAAATAAAATACCCATCTATATGTTGCCTACAAGAGACTCACTTTAAACCCCAAAACATACATAGACTAAAAGTGAAGGGATGGAAAAAGATATTTCATGCAACTAATGGGGAGAAAAATGTAGGAGTTGCAGTACTTGTATCAGAGAAAATAGACTTTAAAACACAGAAAGTCACAAGAGACAAAGAAGAACATTACATAATGATATAGGGGTCAGTCCACCAAGAGGATATAACCATTGTAAATATCTATGCACCCAACACAGGTTCACCTACATATGTCAAATACTAACAGAAATGAAGGGGGAAATAGAATGCATTCATTTTAGGAGATTTAAAGACACCACTCAGTCCAAAGGACAGATGAACCAGACAGAAAGTAAGTAAGGAGACAGGCACTGAACAACACATTAGAACAGATGGACCCAATGTACATCTACAGAACACTCCATCCAAAAGCAACAGTATCCACAATCTTCACAAGTGCCCATGGAACATTTTCAAGAATAGATCATATACTAGGCCACAAAAAAGAGTCTCAGTAAAGTCAAAAAGGTTGAAATTTTACCAACCAGCTTCTCAGACCAAAAAGGTATGAAACTAGAAATAAATTACGCAAAGAAAATGAAAAAGCCCACAAACACTTGGAGGCTTAATAACAGGCTCCTAAATAATCAATGGATCAATGACCAAATAAAAACAGAGATCAAGCAATATATGGAGACAAATGACAACAATAATTCAACACCACAAAATCTGTGGGATGTAGCAAAGGCAATGCCAAGAGGGAAGTATGTTGCAATACAAGCCTACCTCAGGAAAGAAGAATAATCCCATATGAACAGTCTAAACTCAGACTGAATGAAACTGGAAAAAGAAGAACAAATGAGGCCCAAAGTCAGTAGAAGGAGGAACATAATAAAGATTAGAGCATAAATAAAAAAAATTGAGAAGAATAAAACAACAGAAATAATCAATGAAAGCAGGAGATGATTGTTCAAGAAAATAAACAAAATAGATAAACTCCTAGACTGAATTTTCAAGAAAAAAAGAGTGTCAACACACATAAACAGAATCAGAAACGAGAAAGGAAAAATCACGACACCACAGAAATACAAAGAATTATTAGAGAATACTATGCAAAATTATATGCCAACAAACTGGAAAACCTAGAAAAAAGGGAAAACTTTCTAGAAAAATACAACCTTCCAAGGCTGACCAAGTAGGAAACCGAAAATCTTAATAGACAAATTACCAGAAATAAAATTGAATTGGTAATCAAAAAACTACCTAAGAAAAAAATTCCTTAACCAGATGGCATCACTGTTGAATTTTATCAAACATTTAATGAAGAGCTAATACCCAACTTTTGAGTTTTCCTAAAAGTAGAATAGGAGAGAATACTCACAAACTCATTCTACAAGGCCAGCATCACTCTAATACCAAAACCCAGCAAAGACACTACAAAAAAACAAAATTGCAGACCAATATCCCTGTGAACATAGATGCAAAAATAATCAACAAAATGTTAGCAAACCGAATCATTCAAAAATACATCAAAAAGATAATCCATTATGATCAAGCAGGATTTTATCCAGGGATGCAAGGATGGGACAACATTCTAAAATCCATCAACATCATCCACCACATCAATGAAAAGAAGGACAAAAACCACATGATTATCTCCATAGGTGCTAAAAAAGCATTTGACAAAATTTAACATCCATTCATGATAAAAACTCTCAACAAAATGGGTATAGAGGGCAAGTACCTCAACATAATAAAGGCCATATATGACAAACCCACAGCCAACATCATACTTAACAACAAGAAGCTGAAAGCTTTTCCTCTAATTTCGGGAACAAGACAAGGATGCCCACTCTCCCCACTGTTATTCAACATAGTACTGGAGATCCTAGCCACAGCAATCAGACAAAACAAAGAAATAAAAGACATCCAGATTGGCAAGGAAGAAATTAAACTGTCCCTGTTGCAGATGACATGATATTGTACATAAAAATCCCTAAAGAATCCATTCCAAAACTACTAGATCTAATATTTGAATTCAACAAAGTTGCAGGATACAAAATTAATACACTGAAATCTGTTGAATACCTATACACTAATGATGAACTACCTGAAAGAGAAATCAGGAAACAATTCCATTCAAAATTGCATCAAAAAGAATAAAATACCTAGGAATAAACCTATGGAAGAAAGTGAAAGGTCTGTACCCTGAACACTACAAGACACTCATGAGAGAAATGAAAGAAGATACCAACAAATGGAAACACATCACATGTTCATGGATAGGAAGAATTAATATTTTCAAAATGGCCATCCTGCTTAAAGCAATGTACAGATTCATTGCAATCCCTATGAAAATACCAATTGCATTCTTCAATGAACCAGGGAAAATTGTTCTAAATTTCATATGGAACCACAGAAGACCCCAAATAGCCAAAGTAATCCTGAGAAGGAAGAATGAAGTGGGGGGATTACCCTCCCCAACTTCAAAGTCTACTATAAAGCCACAGTAATCAAGACAATTTGGTACTGGCACAAGAACTGAGCCACAGACCAATGGAACAGACTAGAGATCCCAGATATAAACCCAACCATATATGGTCAATTAATATACAATAAAGGAGCCATGGACATACAATGGGGAAATTACAGCCTCTTCAACAGCTGGTGTTGGCAAAACTGTATAGCTACATGTAAGAGAATGAAACTGGATTATTGTCTAACTCCATACACAAAAGTAAACTCAAAATGGATTAAAATCCTGAATGTAAGTCATGAAACAATAAAACACTTAAAAGAAAACAGGCAAAAATCTCTTGAATATTAACATGAACAACTTTTTCCTGAACGCATCTCCTCAAGCAAGGTAAACAAAATTAAAAATGAGCAAATGGGACTACATCATGATAAAAAGCTTCTGTACAGCAAAGGACACCATTATCAGAACAAAAAGGTATCCTAGAGTATCAGAGAATACATATATAAATGACATATCCAACAAGGGGCTAACATCCAAAATAACTCACATGCCTCAATACCCAAAAAGCAAATAACCCAATTAAAGAATGGGTGGAGGATCTGAACAGACACTTCTCCAAAGAAAAAATTCAGATGGTGAAAAGGCACATGAAAAGATGCTCCATATTGCTAATTACCAGGGAAATGGAAATTAAAACCACAGTGAGATAGCACCTCACACCAGTTAGGGTAGTCAACATAGAAAAGACTAGGGAATAACATATTGGTGAAGATGCAGAAAAAGGGGAACCTTAGTGCACTGCTGGTGGGAAAGTAAACTAGTTCAACCATTGTGGAAAGCAATATGGAGTTTCCTTAAAAACTAAAAATAGAAATACCATTTGACCTGGTTATTCTCCTCCTAGGAATTTACCCAAAGAAATCCACTTCTCAGATTCAAAAAGACATATGCATCCCTATGCTTATCACAACACTATTTATAATAGCCAAGATATTGAAACAACCTAAGAGTCCATCAGTAGATGAATGGATAAAGAAGCGGTAGTACATGTACATAATGGAATACTATTCAGCCTTAAAAAAGAAACAAATTCTACCATTTGCAATAGCATGAATTGAGCCAGAGCGTATTATGCTCAGTAAAATAAGTCAGGCAGAGAAAGACAAATACCAAATGATTTTCCTCGTTTGTGGATTATAACATTGAAGCAAAACTGAAGGAACAAAATAGGAGACTGACAGACTCCAAGAAGGGACTAGTGGTTACCAAAGAGGAGGCATGGGTGAGGGTGCGTCGGGAGGGAAAGAGAAAGGGATTGTGGGGTATCATGATTGGTGCACATGGTGTGTGTTGTGTCAGGGGGAAGACAGTGTAGCTCAGATAAGACAAGTAGTAACTCTGTGGCCTCTTAATACACTGATGAACAGTGACTACAATGGGGTGTGGGGGGAGGGACTTGATAATAAGAGTTAATGTTATAACCACATTGTTTTTCTTGTGAAACCTTCATAAGAGTGTATATCAATGATACCATAATAAAAAAAATGGATAAAAAAGACTCTTGAAAAATATTGATAAGGTATTGGAAGATTTGTAGGTGTTTGTTATGTTGATTAAATAGATGAGATAGCAGTCATCAACATTCAGATGACTTGTCTAAAACCATATGATCCCTACTAGACATTTTAATTACTCTTGCTGATTGCCACTGCCCTGGTTGCAGATTCCTCCTCCAGTGCTTTTGAGCCCGTTTCCTTCTTAGAAAATAAGAACTGTGCAAGAGATGAGGAAGAAAGAAGCAGTTTGCTTTTTTTTTTTTGAAGGGAATTAGAGTTTAGACCTGATAAAAGGAAAAAAAGATTGAGCTCACTTCAGAATCATGTTTGATTAAAAAGAGGAATCCACGTGCTCCACATTGCTAATTATCAGAGAAATGCGAATTAAAACCACAATGAGATATCACCTCACACCAGTTAGGATGGCCAACATCGAAAAGACAAGGAACAGGAAATTCTGGCAAGGATGTGGAGAAAGTGGATCCCTCCTACACTGCTCGTGGGAATATAAACTAGCAATCATTTGGAAAGCAATATGGAGTTTCCTCAAAGAACAAAAATCAGAAATACCATTTGACCCAGGAATTCCACTCCTAGGAATTTACTCAAAGAAAACAAGATCCCAGATTCAAAAAGATGCATGCACCCCTAATTTTATCACAGCACTATTTTCAATAGCCGAGATATGTAAGCAACCTAAGTGTCCATTAGTAGATGAATGGATAAAAAAGAGGTGGTACATATGCACAATGGAATATTATTCAGTCATAAAAAGAAAACAACTACCATTTGCAACAACATGGATAGAGCTAGAGGGTATTATGCTCAGTAAAATAAGCCAGGTGGAGAAAGATAAGTACCAAATGATTTCCCTAATTTGTGGAGTATAACTACAAAGCAAGACTGAAGAAACAAAACAGCAGCGGACTCACAGACTCCAAGAAGGGACTAGTGGTTTCCAAAGGGAAGGTATTAGGGAGGGTGGGTGGGGAAGTAGGGTGAAAGGGATTGAGGGGCATTTTGATTGGCCCACATAATATAGGTGGGTCATGGGGAAGGCAGTATAGCATGGAGAAGGCAAGTCGTGACAGCATAGCATCTTACTATGCTGATGGACAGTGACTGCAATGGAATTTGGGGTGGGAGCTGATAACATGGGTGAATTTTGTAACCACAATGTTGCTCATGTGAAACTTTGATAAGATTTTATATCAATGATACCTTAATAAAAAAATATGCACATTTCAGGGCTGAGAAATATTCCATAAAAAAAAATAGGAAATAAAATGAGGTATCTACAATAGAGCACATGCACCACCCTGGCCTAAACCCTTTAACCAGGAAGCTGAACCTGTAGGGAATTTTCAATACATTCTTCCAAGGCCAATTTATTTTTCTAAAGCTATATGTTTTATACTCACATTTGAGATATATTGGCAAGATTAAGAAATAAAACTGACATTAGGATATAAAGATACAGAAAAAGAAAAAATCATTTCCCATGTCTGCTCAGAATCAAAGGCATTCCAGTGGTTACCATCCATCTGAATTTGGAATGGACTTTGCTATAGATGAAAAGGAGCTGTGTATATTTGAATCAAAGAGAGCCAGAAAGCCTACCTCTACCTTCAGTGGCTGGTATTCCCACATTAGAGTACTTCTGTCATGTTGAGAGAATCAGATATTAAGGATAGATACAAAATTTATACATAATTTTTCATCTCTCCTTGTATACTATAACTTCACCTGATGAAAGGGTGGTTTATTCTCTGTCCTCTCATTGATGGAATCCTCTCTGGTTTCCATTCTGACAGTCATCATCAGGTTTCTAGCAGCAGAATAAAGGAGAAGGGATAACCTTAAATTGTTATTTTTGTGCAGAAAGTTTGGCAACTTTGTTAAGTTGGAAAAACAATCAGTATGTAAAGTTTTTAAATAAAATTATTCAGAGTCTAACCCAGGAATTCCACTCCTAGAAATTTACCCTAAGAATGCAGGAGGCCACTTTGAAAAAGACATATGTACCCCTATGTTTATCACAGCACTATTTACAATAGCCAAGAAATGGAAGCAACCTAAGTGACCATCAGTAGATGAATGGATAAAGAAGATGTGGTACTTATACACAATGGAATACTGTTCAGCCATAAGAAGAAAACAACTACCATTGTTGGAGCTAGAGGGTATTATGCTCAGTGAAATAAGCCAGGTGGAGAAAGACAAGTATCAATTGATTTCACTCACCTGTGGAGTAAAAGAACAAAGGAAAAACTGAAGGAACAAAACAACAGCAGACTCACAGAACCCAAGAATGGACTAACAATTACCAAAGGGAAAGGGATTGGGGAGGATGGGTGGGAAGGGAGGGATAAGTGAAAAAGGGGGCATTATGATTAGCACACATCATGTGGGAGTGGGGCACGGGGAAGGCAATATAGCACAGAGAAGACAATTAGTGATTCTATAGTATCTTACTACACTGATGGACAGTGACTGTAATGGAGTTTGTGGGGGGGACTTGATAATGGGAATCTAGTAACCACAATGTTGTTCATATAAATGTATATTAATGATACCAAAAAATAGAAAAATAAAAAAAATGAAAGGAAAAAATATTCAGCATCCGTACTCACTTTTGCAGATATTATTGATGTAGAGATCAAATAAAGTAATTGTTTGTAATTCTTTCTGTGCATCATTTTTATAGGTTTGGGTCAATGTAATAACCACATTGTCAGAAATGAGCTTGCTATTATTCATCAAAGTGACCCTTGGTCCCTTTTCCCTTGGTTACTATGTACTTAGGACTCAACTGGTTCTTTTCTTAGCAGTCAAGGATGGGATTGGGAGTTCAACTGTTGGCTTAATTTCAGTTGTCAGGCAAAGTCTTGAATTAGTTGTTTCCATTGCAGCCTTAGTTGTCATAATATGCTACATGGGAGATACTGCAATTTGATTTCTGAGGTTCAGAGCACAGGAATTATCCCAGGAATAGGAGATATCAGAGGAAACTGCATCTCAGATCTTTATTGTCCTCTGATAACTGACCATATTTCTTAAGCTGGAAATCAGTGTCATATCCCTTGAAATCAGTTCTACTTACTAGACCAGAGCACAAGCTAGAGATGCCCATTGATCTTTTCAGAATAACAAATGCCAAACATTGGTGTGTTTGTGATATATATGTGATAGTCATCATGATACCTTGAGCAAGTTAGTTAAGCTGAGTCTTTTTTTATCTTGTTTTATATGAAGATTAAATAAGAAATATGCATAAAGCACTTAGCACATAAAATCCATGAAACTTAGTAAATATTTAAGAATGATGGTTATTATTACCACTTTACTTAGATGGTAATAAAAATTTTATAATATTGAATAAAATTTTAAGAAAAAATGGTTAAAATAGCCTCTATGCCTTCTTCAGTTTCTACTAACATCTCCATAGTATGTAAAAAATATGATAGAGATTTTTAGAAGTGAATAATACATATTTTCTGTCCTCTAAAATGTGAAAATACTGTTTTGGGAAAACCACAATTTATATTGTTGAATGTAATTAGCAAGAAACCAGTCTTGATTTGTATTTAGTGTTTATCCAGATTAGAGCATTCCATTATCTACACAGCCAGCAGTCCAAATATTTATGTTCCTCTAATTTTCTATCAAAACAACAAAAAAGAATTGCATTTGCTTGGCTAATCCCAGGACTTTGAATATTTTGAAACACTTGAAGCAGAATTGAGAAATATTAGCTCCACTTCTGAACCAGAGGAAATGCTACAGTTAACATTATCCTTTCCTTTTTCATCAGTAATGTTTAGAAGCTTTATGTTTCCCCCTTGGCATATTAGAGAATTCAGTAAGATAAAATGTCAAAAAAAAAGCTATTAAATACTAACAATAAAAATTAATTCATTGATTCAACAAATATTGCGTGACATGTTGGTGAAGTAACCATAGCTACTGCTTTTTTATGGGAATCTGACATAGATAGCTAAGTTATGAGTATATTTACAAATCCAGGCAGTGAAGTTAATAATCAGTACTATGGAAAGAGTAAAGCCAGGGCAAAAACAGAATGACCGAGTGGGAGGAAATGGCTACTTTGTCTAGGGTGCGTAGGGAAGGCCTCCTTTAAGAGGTGAGTTTGGAATAAAAACTAAATTGAAATAAGCCATGTGACTATCTGGGGGAAGAACACCCAGTATGTAGAATAGAATAGGTATAAATCCTGAGAAATAAAAAGTTCGAATTGTCCAGGCTTGTTTGATTAGAGTGGAGTGAGTGAGCAGAAAGGAATGACTCAAGGTAAGAGTGGCAAGGGAATGTACTTAGAGACAAAGAAAAGTTAAATTCCAGGAAACTTTAGTTTCTTCCTCTAGTTCTCCATCTATTTAAGGTCTTAACTCTTAGCATCTCAACTTGATTTTTCTATTTGCAATACTAGAGCCCTTTTTGTCTTGAGACTGAGACATTTTATTTATTTTAAAATGACCAGGAATAGTGAAAATTGCTAAACAAATCAAAAGATTTTTCCGTATTAAGAATGGCTTAGGTTGATTACACATTAACTACTAATGCCTTTATTTTAAAGAACAATTTATAAATTCTCATTTCTTGTTTAAATTTTCTTATACAAATACAAAGATTGAAATATCTTGAAGTCAAAGTATACTTTAGTCTGATTATGGCTTGTCTACACACAAGATATAAAGTGTATAATTGAGACAATTACTGAAATAATTAAGGACAAATATTACTTTGTTTTTTCATTAAAAATTATTTTTAATTATTTTTTATTAAGGTTTCATTGGTATACAACCTTATGAAGGTTTCACATGAACAACACTGTCGTCTCTACATTCACCCATGTTATTGAGTCTCCCACACAAACCCCACCACAGTCACTGTCCATCAGCGTAGCAAGATGCCGCAGAGTTACTGCTTTTCTGTGCTACACTGTCTTTCCGTGACCCACACACACACCATGTGGGCCAATCAGAATGCCCCTCAATCCCCTTCTCCCTCCCTCCCCACCCACCTTCCCCAACCCCTCTGCTTTGGTAACCACTAGTCCTTTCTTGTAGTCTGTGAGTCTGCTGCTGTTTTGTTCCTTTAGTTTTGCTTTGTAGTTATACTCTACAAATGAGTGAAATATTTGGTACTTATCTTTCTCCGCCTGGCTTATTTCACTGAGCATAATACCATGTAGCTCAATCCATATTGTTGCAAATGGTAGGATTTGTTTCTTTCTTAAGATTGAATAGTATTCCATTGCGTACATGTACCACCTCTTCTTTATCCATTCATCTACTGATGGACACTTAGGTTGCTTCCATATTTTGGCTATTGTAAATAGTGCTGCGATAAACTCAGGGGTGCATATGTCTTTTTTAATCTGAGAAGTGGTTTTCTTTGAGTAAATTCCTAGGAGTGGAATAACGAGCTCAAATGGTATTTCTATTTTTAGTTTTTTGAAGAACCTCCATATTGCTTTCCACAATGGTTGAACTACTTTACATTTCCACCAGCAGTGTAGGAGGGTTCCCCTTTCTCCACATCCTTGCCAGCATTTGTTGTTCCTTGTCTTTTCTATGTTGGCCATCCTAACTGGTGTGAGGTGCTATCTCACTGTGGTTTTAATTTGCACTTCCATGATAATTAGTGGTGTGGAGGATCTTTTCATGTGCCTGTTGGCCATCTGAATTTCTTCACCGGAGAAGTGTCTGTTCATTTCCTCTGCCCATTTTTTAATCAGGTTATTTGCTTTTTGGGTGTTGAGGCATGTGTGTTCTTTATATATTTTGGGTGTTAACCCCTTGTCATGTATGTCATTTATGAATATATTCTCCAATATGGTAGGATGCCTTTTTGCTCTACTGATGTTGTCCTTTGCTGTAAAGAAGCTTTTTAGTTTGATATAGTCCCATGTATTCATTTTTGCTTTTTTTGCCTTGCCCAAGATGTGCTCGTAAAAAAGTTGCTCATGTTTATATTCAGCAGATTTTTGCCCATGTTCTTTTAAGAGTTTTATGGTTTCATGACTTACATTCAGGTCTTTGATCCATTTCAAGTTTACTTTTGTGTATGGAGTTAGACAATAATCCAGTCACATTTTCTTATGTGTAACTGTCCAGTTTTGCCAACACCAGGTGTTGAAGAGGCTGTAATTTCTCCATTGTATATCCATGTTTCCTTTATCATATATTAATTGACCATATATAGCTGGGTTTATATCTGGGCTCTCTATTCTATTCCATTGGTCTATGGGTCTGTCCTCTGCCAGTACCAAACTGTCTTGATTACTGTGGCTTTGTAGTAGAGCTTGAAGTTGGGGAACATAATCCCCCCAGCTTTATTCTTCTTTCTCAGGATTGCTTTGGCTATTTGGGGTTTTTTGTGGTTCCATATGGATTTTAGAAATATTTGCTCTAGTTTGTTGAAGAATGCTGTTGGTATTTTGATAGAGATTGCATTGAATCTGTAGATTGCTTTAGCCACAATGGCCATTTTGACAATATTACTTCTTCCTATCTATGAACATGGGATTTATTTTCATTTATTGGTGTCTTCTTTAATTTCTCTCATGAGTGTCTTGTAGTTTTCATGGTATAGGTCTTTCACTTCCTTCGTTAGGTTTATTCTTAGGGTTTTCTTTTTTTGATACAATTGTGAATGGAATTATTTTCCTGGTTTCTCTGTCTGCTAGTTCATAATATATACAAATGCAACAAATGTTTGGGTATTAATTTTGTATCCTGCAACTTTGCTGCAATCAGCTTTTAGTTCTGGTAGTTTTGGAGTGGATTCTTTAGGGTTTTTTTTATGTACAATATCATGCCATCTGCAAATAGTGACAGTTTAACTTCTTCCTTGCCAATCTAGATGCCTTTTATTTCTTTGTGTTGTCTGATTGCTGTGGCAAGGATCTCCAGTACTATGTTGAATAAAAGTGGGGAGAGTGGGCATTCTTGTCTTGTTCCTGATCTTAAAGGAAAAGCTTTCAGCTTTTCACTGTTAAGTATGATGTTGGCTGTAGGTTTGTTATATATGGTCTTTGTTATGTTGAAGTACTTACCCTCTATACTCATTTTGTTGAGAGTTTTTATCATGAATGGATGTTGAATTTTGTTGAATGCATTTTCAGTGTCTATGGAGATGATCATGTGATTTTTGTCCTTCTTTTTGTTGATGTGGTGTATGATGTTGATGGATTTTTGTATACTGTACCATCCTTGCATCTCTGGAATAAATCTTACTTGATCATGATACATGATGTTTATGATGTATTTTTGAATTCGGTTCACTAATATTTTCTTGAGTATTTTTGCATCTATGTTCATCAGGGATATTTGTCTTTAATTTTCTTTTTTTTTTGTGGTATCTTTACCTGGTTTTGGTATTAGAGTGATGCTGTCCTCTTAGAATGAGTTTGGAAGTATTTTCTCCTCTTCTACTCTTTGGAAAACTTTAAATAGAGTGGGTATTAGTTCTTTACTAAATGTTTGGTAAAATTCAGCAGTGAAACCATCTGGTTAAGGGATTTTGTTCTTAGGTAGTTTTTTGATTACAGATTCAATTTTGTTGCTGGTTATTGGTCTGTTCAGATTTTCTGTTTCTTCCTGGGCCAGCCTTAGAAGGTTGTATTTTCCTAGAAAGTTGTTTATTTCTTATTTCTTCTAGTTTATCCAATTTGTTAGCATATAATTTTTTATCATGTTCTCTAATAATTTTTTGCATTTCTGTGGTGTCTGTAGTGATTTTTCCTTTCTCTTTCTGATTCTGTTTATGTGTGTAGACTCTTTTTTTCTTGATAAGTTGTCTAGGGATTTATCTGTTTGTTTATTTTCTCGAATAACCAGCTCCTGGTTCCTTTCTATTGTTTTATTTTTTCAATTTTATTTATTCTCTGATCTTTATTATGTCCCACCTTCTACTGACTTTGATCCTCATTTGTTCTTCTTTTTCTAATTTCCTTAATTTTGGGTTTAGACTGTTCATTTGGGATTGTTCTTCTTTCTTGAGGTAAGCTTGTAGTGCTATACACTTCCCTGTTAGGATGGCTTTCCTCCTCTATTCCTTATATATTACTTATCATATTCTGTACCCTTTGTGTATCCTTTGACTGACTTTGGTGTAGTTGATTTAATTTTGCATTGCTTAGTAATTAATTGGTCTACTTCCTGTACAGTGTTTTTT
The DNA here is from genome assembly GCF_030020395.1 of Manis pentadactyla. Taxonomy (NCBI): domain Eukaryota; kingdom Metazoa; phylum Chordata; class Mammalia; order Pholidota; family Manidae; genus Manis; species Manis pentadactyla. The sequence goes on from NC_080021.1 coordinate 33,745,269, forward strand.
TTCCTCTGGTGACAGCTATTTAGCCTTAGGAGCACTTCCATCTACAGCAGTCCCTGTAAAATACACTGTAGAGATGATTTGTGGGTGTTAAATTCCCTCAACTTTTGCTTATCTGGGCATTTTTAATCCCACATTCAAATTTAAATGATAATCTTGCTGGGTAGGGTACTCTTGGTTGGAGGCCCTTCTGTTTCATTGCATTAAATATATCATGCCACTCCCTTCTGTCCTGTAAGTTTTCTGCTGAGAATTCTGATGATAGCCTGATGGGTTTTCCTTTGTAGGTGATCTTTTTTCTCTCTCTGGCTGCTTTTAATACTCTGTCCTAATTCTTGATCTTTGCCATTTTATTATTATATATCATGGTGTTATCTTCCTTGGGTCCCTTGTGTTGGGAGATCTGCTCACTTCCATCACCCGAGAGACTATTTCCTTCCTCAGATTGGGGAAGTTTTAAGCAACTATTTCTTCAAAGACACTTTCTATCCCTTTTTCTCTCTTCTTCTTCTGGCACCACTATAATGCAAATATTTTTCCATTTAGATTGGTCACACAATTCTCTTAATATTCTTTCATTCTTGAGATCCATTTTTTCTTTCCATGCTTCAGCTTCTTTGTATTCCTGTTCTCTAATTTCTATTTCATTTACCGTCTCCTCTACCTCCTGTAATCTGCTTTTAAATCCCTCCATTGTATGTTTTGTTTCAGTGTATTTTTCAAAGTTTCTATCTCTTTCTTGAAGTCCTCTCTGAGGTCTTGAATATTTTTCTTTACCTCCATGAGCATGTTTATGATTTTCATTTTGAAGTCTTCACCGGGAAGATTAGTGATTGCAGTTTCACTTAGCCCTCTTTCTTGTGTTTGTGGGATTTTGGTTTGTACTAAGTTCTTCTGTTGTTTCATACTTGTGTTGATTACTCTGGAATAATAACTTTCTATAGGCAGCTCTCTCCAGTGCTCAGAAACTCTACTCTGTGGAGCTGCCCAGCACCTGGAGAGATGGCGGGGTTCGTGGGTGAGTAGTGCTGGTGCCTATTGGGAGGAAAGACCTCTTTCCTGATTCCCGACTGCAGTGACTGCCTCCACTGTCAGGGCTAATGGGACAAACATAGGGAGGAGCCTCTGAGTCATGCCCTTGTAGCTGCCATAGGTAGAGCCACCCTCCACCTAGCCTGGTGCAATGGTGGGGTCAGCAGTTTTGTGAGCCAGTGCCAGCTGGGTAGAAGGAACAGCAGGCTGTGTATAATGGTCAGGGGCCTTGGTGCATGTTGCCAGCCAGGGTGATGGGGCACTTGAAGTTCCTGAGAGTTCCCAACCTGCTAGGCTAAGTGTGCCAAGACAATTTTGTCCACCTGTCCTTGCTCCTGAGCAGCAGTCTCTGTGTAATCCTTGCCCCTTTAGCAGCCCTCTTGCTTTTGGAAAGTCTTTGAAATTACCCACCTTTTTTTTTGTCTCAGAGTGTCTGGTTGTGGGTACCTGTTCTCCCCAGTGGTTGGAATCTCAGTCTCTCCAAGTATGCCACCTGTCTTTGCTTTCCAACCCCACTAATCTCCAGAACACCACGTAATGTGTGCTTGTGCTCCTGGAGCAGATTTGCAGGGCTGATTTTCAGCCGTCCTAAGCTTCTACCCCCTCCTGGCTCTGTTTCTCTTCCTCGTGCCAGTGGGCTGGGGTTGGGGGTTGGCCTTGGGTCCTGCCAGATCATGGCTTTGCTACTTTACCCTTTTCCATGAGGTCTTCTCTTTTAACCAGATGCAGGTGGTCTTTTGCAGTCTTCTTTCTGCTTGCTCTTTCAGTATTAGTTGTATTTGCTATATTTTCATATTATATGTAGTTTTGGGGGGAGGTTTATCTTCCTTCTCATGCCGCCTTCTTTAAGCCAATCCTGGACAAATATTACTTTTGTCTTAAATACAATTATCCAGTTAGGGAGACACAAAATTAGATACCCAAGTGGGATTCTTAAGTGATATTTGATTTAAGTGTAAATGAATCATAAACTAGGGTTGAATTTCCCCTGAAAGAATCATGTGTTTAAAATCTATGGAGAAATATACTTGGCTGAGTGTATTTTGAGCTATATAAATCCAAGATATATGAAAATATTTTGACATTGTTTGCTGAAACAATAGCTGGGTTGCCACATGTAATAACTGTGCAGCTAGTGCAATTAGCTGGTCATTTGTCAGACATTCCCTTATCATTACCCAGTCATTTATTCATATGTTCAATGAATATTTTTTGAACCTTACTATATGTTAGTCATTGTTCTGGGTTCTAAGTTTACACAAAAACAAGAGAATCTTGCCCTTCACCTCTTAGGGCCTATGGACTCCTGAGAATATTGATGGATAATAATAAATGTCACTCCTCAACTCTCTTCAGAGGAGAGGGGACTTAACTCTAAGGATATAAAACATAAAAAGATTATCTGGTGTTTATCTGTTTTGTAAAAGTTGAGGCACTGCCTATGTGATGGAGTGTGACTTTATCTTCTCTATTGAGAAAATAGATTAGTAATTGAGGTGTAAGGGAAGCATTGCTTGCATAAGGAATGGTTAATGTTGTCACATGATTCAGTTGTTCCTCTTATTAGCAGTTGGAGAAGGAAAGAGACAATTGAACTTTTGGTTCAGTACCTAGTTGTGTGACATACTAAACAGCATTCTCAACCTATTTGAATTCATTCAGAATTGAGATGTTTGCAAGGATAGCATCAAGGAAGGAGAAATTTTGAAGCAATGGATAATAGATGAAAATGAGAAAGAAGGAAGCAGTGGCTAAGGGGAGAAAGACAGACACGTGAATTGGATATGTGAAATTGAAGAAATTTGTGGTCTCGGAGTAGCTTGACAGCATTTCTAATTTTAGAAGTGGAACATTTCTGTGTCCATGTGAAGGATGACAAGTGAAGTAAAGAAGATAAATTAAAACTGTGTTCAGGTTTGGAGGAGTTATCCAGTAGTTGATCACATTACTTGGTATAGCAGGAAATAAATGATTTGAGCAGGTGTCAAAGATTATCTGAATTAAGGGGAGTGACAAGGAGGGAAAAGATAATGTCAAATATGGGTAAAAATGTATAGTCAATTGGCATGAACTTCAAAGGAACAGATATATTTACTTATTTGTTTATATGAAGATGGGAGAGTCAACAGCTGAAAGTTGTTTAGAAATCCTGAAATATGTGGTATGAGGAGAAAAGGTTTCCACACCTAAAAGGACAAGGAGAACTTGTGGAAGGAGCCAGTGTTAAATTAAGCCAATCTGAAAGAAATAATCAATAGAGAGGAATGAGGAACGTGGTATAGAGTAATTTTTTATAATTATTGGGCAAAAAAACCCATATAATGAATGGGGAGGAGGAGTAAGATTTTTGTGGTTTCAGTCTTCAAATGGACTCTTAGGGTCAAATTTACTTTTAATATCATGTGAATAAAAGTCACATAGCTCCTTAGCCTGTAATACCCAAGAAATTACCTCAGTTTACTTCATTATGTAGGTATAGATCTGTGTGAATATTCTTTTCTCAGTATATTGTCTGATTTTCAGATGTCTTGGGTTTAATAAAATCCTGAGTACATTTTGCCAAGCAAATGTCATCTGAGATTTTAAGCATGTTTATTTTAGGAGAAATATAATCCTTGTGTTTATGATTCATTTACACTTAAAATACTGCTGAGAGAAATCCACAGTACATCTAAGAGTTCTTGTCATTTCTTTATCATTTTAGAGCAAGTTTAAGTTATATAACTATGAAGATTAAACCATATCTAATTTATAAAGTTAAGAGATAGGACTTCTCAATTTAGGGACAAACCACATTGAATTATAAACCTACACAACTAGAAGGGACTTTGGGAATCAGCTGATCCCTCATTATAAAAGAAGAAACTGGGAGACAAAGGGGTCACTGGCCATACCTGCAGTCAAACTCGTCTTTGGAAAGAACCAAACCAAATGAGTTAGGTTGTGTTTAATGTTTCACTTTAGAGCACATGAGCACTTAGCACAGAATGTTAAATAAAATAGGTGCCAAATGTTTGTTGTATGAATAGATCAATGTCATTGGGACGCCACCTTTCAGACAAATGACCTCTAGTTTGCCATTTGGCCTATTTATTATCATCCTGATGAGGGGTCAGTCATGGGATTTATACCAAATTGCCTTTTCAGACATAATTATTGGCCTCTAAAACCAGTGAACAAAAATAAAGTGTTCAAATAATAAAGAGACTTATTAGGTCCATATATAAACACATAAATGTTACTTTATGTGGCTATTAATATGAAAATATGAATCAAAATGTGCACATTATAATAATTGACACACCTCTTTTTATTTCAAGTGCAAGGAAAATGTTTATAGAAGAGAAAGATTTAAGGAGCTCTTAAGACAATACTGCTAGAGCAAACATTCTGTGGAATCATTGAGGAGACTGAGAGATCTAGGAGCTGGAGGAAAAATTTAAGTGGAGTTGATGAGGCAGTTTGCTGCCATGTAGCAAAGTATGGTGAAGAACCTATAGGGGTGACAGTGTGAAATGAGTTTATGGAAAGAGGAAATGTTTCAGGAACTCCAGGATAAGGACTAGTACTTGAAGAGGCATATTTTAATGTTTTGGTGCAGAATTTTAGCTCTGTGATTTTGAACCAGGTACTTAATTGTTTAAATATGGTCTCTTGAGATAGTCTTCAAAATTCAGATAAACATGGTAGCTATCTCATGTCTTTCAGAAGGATTAAATTAAATAATGTTTATTCATTGTGTGTATAGATAAAGTTGAACCTGGAAATGAGATGTGCAAGATATGAATTCTTCTGTGTTTTATCCATAGTTAAGAGGTGCTACTTCAATTCCTTTTTAATCATAGGTCTTAATCAGAGAATTTTCATATATGATCATTTTCCATATGCTTTCTCCTACATGAGCTTAGTTAAGGGCAAAATTTTTCTCCCTCCCTGCCCTTTTTTTAGAGGGATGGGGAGTGAAGATTATTATTTGTTGTTCTCTAAAGAACCTGAAGGTTGCTTTAATCCATCTTGAAACTTATGTGATAGAAGGAAGGAGGAGAACATGAGTTTCTTGACAGAGTAGCCCACCCTGTCAAGGCTGTCAAGGACAAAATAAGCAAGAGTCAGGCATGATGACCATATTAGAGTGGGACAAATCCTGACCATTTATTTGGTAGGAAGTGCTAGACTAGAGTGTAGGTCAGAATGAGGATCTCCTGATGTCTTGTTTGTGCACATGTGATGTAGTGGGAGAAGCACTAAACAGAGAATTGGAAGGCTTATGTTTGAAGCAGAAGCCTGCTTCTGCTACTTGCTTGATGCATGACTTTGAATAAGTTACCTACTATTTCTGAGCCCTCATTTCTCAATCTATAAGAGATATTGTAAACCACAGGTCTTGTGGAAGTTAGATGACCTGTTACAAAGAACCTAGTATAGTACCTGACATTTAACAAAATGTTAATACATATCCCTTTGTTCTCCTCCTTCCTTCTATTCACCTGCAGTGAAAGTTGTTAGGTAATTTTTTAATTGAATGTTAATGTAAATCTTCTCATTTAATCCCCTCTGATCTACCTCTAAACTGAAAGTAACATTTAAATGTGGTAGGTATACTATGTTTTAGACATTTTCAGTCTTGTACAAGCTTCACCTTTGTTCTCTAGACACATTCTCCTTCTGAGGATCAAGTGTCATATATTTTGTCTCTCTGTTGGTAAAGTTAAACCTCCATTCTTTTATTCAGTTCACATTTTTGTAAAGGCAGCTGTATATTAGGTATTCTGCTAGAGATTGGCAGTTCATTGGTGAGCTACCTACATAAAGCTCTGGCCTGATAAAGTTTACAAGTCAAAGGGCTACTAGGAAATACAGTGAACTTGGAATTGTCTGAAGAGCAAAGGCTTCCTGTATACTTGGCACTATTTTAAGTACTTAACAGATAATAGTTTTAATCCTAACAGTACCCTTCAGTCAGTGTAATTATTATCTTCATTTTGCCTTTGAGACACAGAGAAGTGAAGTGCCCAGCTAGTAGGTGATGTCTCTGGGATTTGACTCCAGGCAGCCTGGCTCCAGGGTGTGCCTTTTAACCACTCATGACACAAACCTCAGAAAGATCAGTTTCAGGCTGCTTAATTTTCTTGTAGCCAAGGTGAAAAAGACTAATCATCAGTTATGTGTGTGTGTGTGTGTGTGTGTGTGTGAGTGTGAGATATATATATATATATATATATATAGTGTTTTTGATGAGAAAAGTTATATGCTGAGGCATTTTTTTTTCCTGGAGTAAATCTCAACTCTGAATTAATGGCATGGGGTTTGCATATAATATGTGACACACTGGGCAATGGCTTTTAATTCTATCACAGGAGATGAAAAAATACTGTTTAATCAAACAGTTCTTGTATAACACTTCGAGCAAACACAGAGCATCACATCCAGGCACATTGCTCCTTGAGCTTACGTCATATGAGGATAGTATTGGTCAATCTAGATCATGAGATAGCAGATACATCTGTCTTGCCTGAGGGTTTTAGCACTGGGTAAGTTCACTATGGATTCAGTGAGACTGAGATATGACAACTGAATGTTCTTAGAGTAAAGGTTTTTACCTGGCTTTATTCTCCCAGTGGTAGGTTTAGCACTAGAATCACATCTGCATCCAGCAGTTTGCAGGTCTGTAATCCACCTTTGTCTCTGCCACCGCCCAGGTCACTGGTCAGAGCTCTTTGTATAGTGACTCAGTCAATAATAACTTATTGCCTGTGGGTGTGGAAGAATTAGCCTAGCAGTAGGCCAGTTACATCATCAAATAGTTTAGGGTGAGGTGAGGATCCTGGCCATAGGAACTTCAATTTTCCCTACAACATCCATTAGACTGTCTCTCTGAAATATCAGATGTCTTAAACTTTCACAGGTGCTGGATTTCATGAATTTGTAAACATGTCCTCTCATATACCTTAATTATAGATAATCTGTGTTTCTGACTACCATGAGAACCAAGTAAGAGAGGCAGATGGGAACTTCTCTGGGGGAAGTTGGACAACCAGATTATTACATCCTACAGAAAAAGACCAACTCCCTTCAGTAGGGAAATCAGCATTTGACTAATGACATTTTTAACTGGTTAATTTTTTGCTCTGGGGTGCTGTCCTGTGCATTGTAGGTAACCAGTATTACCATCATCCCCAGGTGTGACAACCAAGGGTACAACCCTTGGTTGAGAATACTGCTTTAATAACTTAAAATAATTTAGAGAAAGTGTTAATATGTTTATTTCAAAACAAAAGAAATAAAAACAATAACAAAAATTCTCATAACAGTTTGAGCCAAATATCATATGTTGAGTCAAAAGATACTGGGCCCCCTAAAATGAGAGTTATAATGTGCACATCTAGGGAACTAAAATATGTAACTTACCATTTGTGGATAAAGTGAAGGTTCCTGTGGCTAGGATTCTCACCTGGCCCTGGTCGGCTAGCTCACTACACATGTGTGGGAAATGCACTGTTATTGACTATAGTAAAGAGCTCTGCCCAGTGCTCTGTGTGACATGGTGGCATGGCTGCAAGGCTGCAGGAGAGGAGAGATGAGACTGGAGTGGTGGCAGCACTGAGCACAGAAACTGAGACAGCTGCATGGGTAGAGAGCTCAGAGGCAGAGACCGGCTTACTGCATGCAGAGTCCTTCTGAGTGAACAGGATCCTAGTGATTGATCTGCTGCCATGAAAATAAAGTTGGGTATAACCCTTTCACCCTAAGAACATCCTACTGTCATTTTTTTGGTGTCTTGCCAATGGGTTTCAGCACCAGGTAAGTTCACTATGGATTCAGTGTGACCAAAGAAATGATAGTAGAATGTTCTTGGGGCGAAAGGGTTTATTACCTGGCTTGTTCTCCCAGTGGTAGGTCGAGCACTAGAGTTATGTGTGCATCTAAAAGTCTGCATGTCTGTCATCTCTGCCTCCATGCACACCACTGATCTGAGCTCTTTATATAGTGAATCAGTCAATAATAGCTTATTGCCTATGGGTGTGGAAGCAGTAGCCTAGCAACAGACCAGTTACATCATCAAGCAGTTTAAGTTCAGTGAGGAACCTGGCCATAAAAACCCAAACTTTCCCCACACTCCACCCCTTCAGAATTCTTGCCTCACAGTCTACATGCTTTCAATCTTCCACAATGGTCCCTGTGCGAGAAAGCTGGAGTAGAGTCCACAACAGCAACCAGTTTCCACAACAGCAACAGAGGATAACAACAACTTAGAGATAATAATAAAAATTAAGATACAACAAGATTTTGATAAGGTAACAAAAATTATAATAATCCTTAAGCCAGAGGAAGTTCCCCAGTCCACGAAGACCTTAGGTGTGTTAAGACACATGTTTTAATGACACCATCATAGGCAAATCTTGTCCATTAGGTAGGATGCATGCAAGAGAGCGGTCCTGTGATAGGACTGTAGCAGGAAGGGGGTCCCATCCAGGTCTAGTATACCGTACTTTTACTCTTCTCCCCATGGCAGGTTACTAAAGGGTCTACATGTAGTGCTACTGGAGGTGCATGCACTGGCCATAATGATAAAACAAAACTGGTAAGGTACTCCTACCTTCTGGATGTTCAGGATATACTACTGTGATCTTTGGGGGCCACTCTTCTGTTACTCCAGGAATACACAGGAAGCCAGCTTCCAGGCCTTGTCCCCAAAGTGCCAGGAGAGCCAGCCATCATTGGTCCATGTGTCAAAAGGTCCAAGGCCATGTCCACTCAATGGAGTCTCCAGGGTTTAGTGCAGTTGGTGCTGGCAGCAGGGTATTATTCTGGTGGCTGAACCTCGGCTTCAGTGATTCTTCCTTGGTTTGTACTTGCAGTTGTATAGGGGAGGAAGCAATATGTGTTAACATGTCTACAGGGCTCAGGGCCCCCTTTTGGGGTTTCTTGCTCAAGCGCCATAGCACTGTCTATAAGCGGACCGACCATCCCTGCAGACTATTGGTATCTGACTTCAGTCCAGATTTTAACAAACCATTGTTCCTCTTTATCATGCTTGCTGCAGTAGGACTGTATAGCACATGAAACTTCCATTTGATTCCTTACTGTTGCACCCATTCTTGCAGTGCACGTCCAGTAAAATGGGTGCCTTGATCACTCTCAATTACCTGTGGTCAGCCATAGATGGCAAAGAGACGCTTCAGGCCTCTTGGTTGTCTGTTGGTCTGCACAACATGTAGGAAAAGCAACCAGAAGTCAGTAGCTGTGTCCACACAAGTCATGGCATACCGATATCCTTCTAACACAGGTAGAGGCCCAGTATAGTCTATCTGCCACCTGATGAAGGGTATAGGGCCCTTAGCTATTGTCCCATGTTGCTGTGGAACTCGATGTAAGTCCCTTTTAGACCACACGATACTCTCTTGCTGAGCTCTACTAACTTCTTCAAAGGTCAAAGGCAAGCCCCACTGACCGGCTACAGCCTACATTGTTTTTTGCCCCTCATGCAACAAATGCTGATGTAAACATTGTGGTATATCAGAGGTAGGCTTTCCTTCTAGCCAACCTATCTGGGCCAGTTATCTGCTTCATCATTTCTTGGGGATGCCAGTGGCAAATGACCTGTTACATGATATACTGTAACTGTTTTAGTCTGACCAGAAGCCCATAAGTCTTGCCACAGTTCTTGTCCCCAAAGGGGTCAGTGACCAACCATCCAGTTGGCATGGTACCAGGTAGGTAGCCACAGGGTCAAGCCCCAATAGACAGCCCAGCTGTCAGTGTAGACAACTATAGAGAAGGACTCCTGGCTGATCACAAGCCACACAGCCCACAACTCTGCCCATTGACTGCTCTTCCTCTCACGGTCTTCCATCCATATTGTCTCAGTCTTAGGATAGAAAGCTACAGCCCTCCATTTTGGGGGCTGCCCACAGCTGAAGCCATCTGTGTACCATGCATGTTCAGGTATAGGGGCTCTTCCCTCCCGATAAGGACTCTTTGCTACTGATGGTTCTAAAGTAATTTCTTCCTGCTTTTCACTAGTATATGTCACTGGCCTCAATAAGCATTGGAGTTCTTCATTCAAGGGGCTACTAGAGAGGGCACTACGCTGCTGTAGGTAAGCACCCCACTTAGCCAGTGTAGGTGTTTGTGCCACACCATTCCTTGGCTTTTGGGTCCAGTCTCATACCCACCCCAAGATGGGATAGGTGATTATTACCTTTATCAGGGCCATTCCAGTGATGGGTTCTGTAGCCAGCAATGCATGATACATGGCAGGTAGTTGTTTTTCTATCAAAGTGTATCGTACCTCTGTGCCTTTCCAGAGTTGTGACCAGAATCCAACAGGTTGGCAAGTTCGTTCAAGCTGCTGCCAGAGACCCCAGCTATAATCATCTTTAGTCACATGAACATCCAACTCACAGGGCCTTGTTGGGTCTACCACACTCAAGGCCTGCATGGCCTTGACTGCCCATTTTGCTGTAGTAAAGGCAGTTGCACATGTCTCATTCCAGTCCCACCTGATGCCCTTTCATACCAACTAGTATAAGGGATTCAGGATTTGTGCCAAGTGTGGGATAAACACTGTCCAGTAGCCTAGAAGACCCAAAAACTCCTGTAGCAATACTACAGTTGTAGGGGTAGAAAAGGCCTGGACTTTATCTAAAACTGATTCTGGTATAACTTTGGTCTTAACACGACCAGATGACCCCCAAGAATTTGACAGAAAAACCAGGTCCCTGAACCTTGGTACTATTCACAGCCCATCCTTTCTCCTATAGATGTTGCAGCAGTTTAGGTGCTGCACCTTCTAGATCTGAAAGAAAATCAGATGTGAGCATGATATCATCAATATAATGGTACAGCCACAATGTGGATGGTTTCTCCCATGTAGCCAAGTCCTGAGCTACAATTCCATGACAGATGGTGGGGCTGTGGAGGTATCCCTGTAGAAGGATGGTGAAAGTCCATTGCTGTCCTTCCCATGTGCAGGCAAACAGTTCCTGACTTTCTGGCTCAATGTCAATGGAAAAGAAGGCATTAGCAAGATCTACCATCTAATGGTATGTTCCTAATTTGTGGCTGAGGGTATCCATCAGGTCTGTAATAGAGGGGACAGCAGCGTGCATATGGGGTATGACTTTATTTAATTCTCTGTATCCATGGTCATATGCTTGGGGCCATCTGGCTTTTTTACTGGCCACTCTGGAGTAAAGGACTATGGGTGGGCTTTATAATACCCCCCTTTTCCAGTTCCTGAAGGGTTTCTCCAATTTCTTTATGCCCTCCCAGCAATTTGTATTGTTTGGTATTAGTCAGCTCCCGAGGCACAGGCAAAGCTATGGGCAGGTGCCTAGCATGTCCCCTCAGAACTGCCTTCAGCACACATACTCTCAGTCTGAACTCACCTGCAGTAGTCTGCAACCATATCAATGTACTCTGCAGGATATCAATCCCCAAAATACACACAGGGATGGGTGAAGTATACATAGTATACACTTTTGGGGGTAGATGCCCTATTCCCAGAGGGATTTGGGCTTGTTTCACTCTGATAGCCTTACCTGAGTATCCATCTATGACAGTGGGAGTCCAGGTAAACCACTCAGGGTTACCATAAATCAGTGAACATTCATCCCCTGTGTTCACCAGTGCCAGGACATGTTGTATGTTCACTGGGGACCAATGGATAGCTATTTCAACATGTGGCCTCTGGTCCCCTGCTGCTCCCTCAGGGTAGGCACCTTGACCTTCCCCTCAGTCAAACCATGTTCTCCAATCATCTTCCCATGTGGGCTCGAGTGAGGTTGGCTCACTCTCCAGCAGAAAGCCTTGAAAACATACAGGCCAGACTTATGGCTCTGCCTGTGATCTCTGCCTCTGGTCTTAATGGCTGGAACTGCTTCTCGGGTTTCAATTGTTGCCATAGCTCCAGTAAGGTCCTATTTGACTTCCTGTCTAATTTCCTTCCATCTACTCCTGCCCATATTAAATCAACTCACATCTGGGTCCTCGTAACCTTCATTGGGCCCTTTAAATTCTTCTTGTGAGTAGCAGACATTATTTCTTTCCATGTCCTCATTGCTTCAGCCTCTCCTAAGTCTGCTACTGTATGTGTAACCTCTCTTTTGGGTTGCCCTAAGTGAGGGGCAAGAATGGCCACTAGAGACCCAAAGAGGGATGTGGGAGCCATTTGAAGCACAGTATTTCTCATCCCTGCAGCAAAAGGCTCCTCATCTGGGCCAAGATTCTCTGGATTATAGATGGCATTTTTTATGCCTATCTCTTCTAACACCTGTTGGAGCTCAGCATACATCTGCCATGTAGCAGGGGAGGATGGTAGATCACCCTGATTGGGCCACACAGCACGACGTGCAGCCATAAGCCAATCGAGGATGGAGTGACTCCCTGGGGTCTGATGTGCATTTTTTAATCACTTCCTCAAGGCAGGCTGAACTGTCAGGGAAGCCAGTTTTCCCATCTCTGATCCAGAGAGAACAATTCCATCCACCCCTGAGTTCCACAGATGCAGGAGTCAAGCTGATAATGACTCTGAGGGCTTCTGCCTAAACTGGAGCCCAAATCCACTAGCTCAGCCTGAGTATAGGGGAGGAGCATAGAGTGCTTCATGACCTGGGGAAGGGCATGCACCTTTTGTGGGGAAACCCTCGGTTGCTGTGTCTTTATTTTCTTTCCAACCACTGGGCATGCTTTCAATAGAGGAGGGGTCAGTGCCTCCGGCACCACCCCTTCATCTTTCCCCAGCTCCTCCATTTCCCAGGGCTGAAGGCACCTTTCTCTCCCCTCCCCTCCCCCGAGTGCCTCTTCTGCTACAACCTTTACCTTCTCTACAGTGCCTCGCAGCAATGCTAGCTCAGTCTTCAGCAGTTCTCTTACCTTCACTTCAATGCTTCGCAGCTGGTGTTCTCATGCTGCCTCCTCCTGTGCTTCCCTCAGGAATATATCTTTTTCCTATATGGCCTTTTCCTCCTTCAGAGCACTTGGCAGTGGTGCTGTCTCATTCTATAAGAAATTTTTTACCTCCTTCACTGGACCTCGCATCTCACATTCTTTCACTGCCTCTTCTTGTGGTTTTTGCAGTGTTCCGTCCTTTTCCTTCATGGCCTTTTCCTCTTCAATAGCACCTTGTTGCCAATGTTCTTGTGCCACCTCCTCTTGTATCAATGCCATTTCATTCTTCAATGATCCACAGCAGATTGCAGCTCATGTTCTTGTGCTGCCATTTCTTGTTTCTCTTTCAGGAGTGTGTTCTTCCCATCTGTAGACTTTTTTATAGTGTGAGAAGCAGCCAACCCACAGTCCCCGCTGCTTCATGGGCACTCTGTTTTTCAAAAGACCTACTACTATACCAATAGGTATCCCTACTGCTTCAGGTATCACCTCCACTTACCTCCGGTCCAGGGTTGGGGCCCAGCCCTCCAGGCGGCAAGCCACCTCAGACCACATACCCACTGGGGGACAATCCACTGTCTCCCCATTCATAGGGTTGCCTGATGTAGTACCCCTCCTATAAGGGCAGCCTGTCTTTTTCCTTGGTCAACAGTGAACCCTGCCAGTTGTCACCAATTGTCTTGCCAGTGGATTTCAGCCCCAGGCACGTTCACTATGGATTCAGTGTGACCAAAGAAATGATGGTAGAATGTTCTTGGAGGAAAAGGGTTTATTACTCAGCTTGTTCTTCTAGTGGTAGGTTAAACACTAGAGTTACATCTGCATGCAACAGTCTTCAGGTCTGTAATCCTCCATCGTCTCTGTCTTTGTGCAGAGCACTGGTCCAAGCTCTTTATACAGTGACTCAGTCAATAATAGCTTATTGTCTATGAGTATGGAAGAGGTAGTCTAGCAACAAGCCAGTTACATCATCACGTGGTTTAGGTTCAGTGAGTAACCTGGCCATAGGAACCCAAAATTTCCCCACATTTGGTCACACTGAATCTATAGTGAACTTGCCAGGGGTAGCAACCCATTGACAAGACACCATTTAAAATATTAGCAAGTGCCAAAGTCTTTCTTCAGAATGAGTTTATCCTGGGAATACTATTCCTTTCTCACCCACCTTGAGATGCTTTCTATACCACCTTGGTTACCATACAGGCCTGAAAACTTGTGAATCCTAAATATTAACACACTGGCATATTATTTTAGCCTCTAAATTCAGATAGATTCAAGGTGGTATAAATCAAGTCTCATATACCCAATATCTAGTTAGACTCAGGTGAGATCAACCATTAAATACATGTTGCTGTTTTCCATAACTGAAAACCATGCACCCAAAGGTCTAGTAATAACAAGATAGCATTCACCTTGTAAGCTTTTTGTAACACACAGTGAAATGAACACTCAATGAGTAATTGTTGAATATTTATTTTTTTAAGTCATATACTGCCTACCTCTTTCCAAAAAAGATTTAAGGTAGGTTTCAAAATGCATACAATATAAGCAGATAAAGGAAAAATGTTTTATTTGAGGAGAAGAAAAAGCAGAGTTACAAAAAATGAGTTGAATTACTGTCTCAGGTTAGCACTCAATTTCTTGTTCTCTCAGTTGCCAAAATTAGGCAACAAATTTGAATTTTAGCAGACATTGCAAAGAGTAAACCATAACTAACTATGTGGTTCAGAGTCTCAAAATAAAAACAGATTAGTTGCTCCAGAGAAGTTTAGTGATTTCTGGTACTCACGCTGAGATATATTTCACTTATTGGAGTCATGAGTCACAGCTTCAGTTACATTCATATAATAATAGATACAATGGTGAGCTTCAAAGAGCAGTCTCTTATTAAATCTATCAGAGTGAAGTGATGGTGTAAAGTTCAATTTGGTAAAAGATCGACAGGGCCTTAAAACAATGAGATGTGAAACTCTGCTTCTTAGATGAATCCAAGGGCAAATAAGGATTGGAGGATGGCAAATACTACATCATCTCATGATTTCACTATTACAACACTTGTTTCAAATGAGGGTTGCTGAGTTTTAAGTAGCTTTGAAGTAAAGTTACATTCTCTAAGAAGTACTCAGATCATTGTAGTTAATGTTACCAATTTTTTCACAGTCCTATTCTTAAACAGTCTGCACATTGGGAAGACTAATATTCCTCTTCAAAATTTGAGTGGCCCCTACCAACGCAGTATGCCTGAATAGAAAGTCATCTCAAATCTTCCTGATATTTATTTGGCTAATAAAGTAGACCCCTTGGACTGGGAAGTAATTATTTTTCATTGACTTTTTATTAAAATGTTATTGTTATACAGAATTATATAGGTTTCATTTATACATTATAATTATTTGACAGTTATATACATTACAAATGATTACCATAAGTGTAGTTACCACCTATCACCATACAAAGTTTTTACAGTATTATTGACTGTCTTCTTTATGCTGTACTTTTCATTCCCATGACTTATTATTTTATAATTGGAAGTTTGAACATTTTAAAACTTTGACCTATTTCACTTGTTCCTTTCCCCACCCCCAAGCATCTCTCCACAGCAACCACATTTATTCTTTTTATTTGTTAGTATTTTAAAATTTTGTCTCATTGTTTTAGATTCCACATATAAGTGAAATTAGGTGGTATTTATTTTGACTGACTTATTTCACTTAGCAAAATACCCTCACAGTCTATTCATGTTATTGCAATTGACAAAATTTCATTCTTTTTTATGGCTGAATAATGTTCCTCTGTGTGTGTGTGTGTGTGTGTGTGTGTGTGTGTGTGTGTGTGTGTGTATACACCACATCTTTATCCATTCATCTATCAGTGGACACTTAGGTTGCTTCCATATCTTGGCTATTGTGAATAGTGCAGTGATAAACATAGGGGTGCATCTGTCTTTTTCCAACTGGAGTGCTGCATTCTTGGGGTAAATTCCTAGAAGTGGAATTCCTGAGTCAGATGGTATTTCTATTTTGAGCATTTTCAGGAACCTCCATACTGCTTTCCACAATGGTTGAACTAATTTACATTCCCACCAGCAGTGTAGGAGGGTTCCCCTTTCTCCACAACCTTGCCAACATTTGTTGTTTGTCTTTTGGGTGGTAGCCATCCTTACTGGTGTGAGATGATATCTCATTGTGGTTTTAATTTGCATTTCTCTGATGACAAGCGATGTGGAGCATCTTTTCATGTGTCTGTTGGCCATCTGAATATCTTCTTTAGAGAACTGTCTTTTCAGCTCCTCTGCCCATTTTTTAATTGGATTATTTCCTTTTTGTTTGTTGAGGTGTGTGAGCTCTTTATATATTTTGGATGTCAACCCTTTATCAGATCTGTCATTTACGAATATATTCTCCCATACTGTAGGGTACCTTTTTGTTCTATTGATGGTGTCCTTTGCTGTACAGAAGCTTTTCAGCTTGATATAGACCCATTTGTTCATTTTTGCGTTTGTTTCCCTTGCCAGGGGAGATATGTTCAAGAAGAGGTCACTCATGTTTATGTCTAAGAGATTTTTGCCTATGTTTTTTTCTAAGAGTTTTATGGTTCCATGACTTACATTCAAGTCTTTGATCCATTTCGAATTTACTTTTCTGTATGGGGTTAGATAGTGATCCAGTTTCATTCTCCTACATGTAGCTGTCCAGTTTTGCCAGCACCATCTGTTGAAGAGACTGTCATTTCCCCATTGTATGTCCATGGCCTCTTTATCGAATATTAGTTTGGGTTATTGTTTGGAGTCTCTATTCTGTTCCATTGGTCTGTGGCTCTGTTCTTGTGCCAGTACCAAATTGTCTTGATTACTGTGGCTTTGTAGTAGAGCTTGAAGTTGGGGAGTGAGATCCCCCCCACTTTTTTCTTCCTTCTCAGGATTGCTTTAGCTATTCGGGGTCTTTGTTGTTTCCATATGAGTTTTTGAACTATTTGTTCCAGTTCGCTGAAGAATGCTGTTGGTAGTTTGATAGGGATTGCATTAAATCTGTATATTGCTTTGGGCAGGATGGCCATTTTGACGATATTAATTCTTCGTAGCCAAGAGCATGGGATGTGTTTCCATTTGTTAGTGTCCTCTTTAATTTCTCTTAAGAGTGTCTTATAGTTTTCAGGGTATAGGTCTTTCACTTCCTTAGTTAGGTTTATTCCTAGGTATTTTATTCTTTTTGATGCCATTGTGAATGGAATTGTTTTCCTGATTTCTCTTTATATTAGTTTATTGTTAGTGTATAGGAAAGCCACAGATTTCTGTGTGTTAATTTGGTATCCTGCAACTTTGCTGAATTCTGATATTAGCTCTAGTAGTTTCGGAGTGGAGTCTTTAGGGTTTTTAATGTACAATATCATGTCATCTGCAAATAGTGACAGTTTAACTTCTTCTTTACCAATCTGGATTCCTTGTATTTCTTTATTTTGTCTGATTGCCGTGGCTAGGACCTCCAGTACTATGTTAAATAACAGTGGGGAGAGTGGGCATTCCTGTCTTGTTCCCAATCGCAGAGGAAATGCTTTCAGCTTCTCGCTGTTCAGTATGATGTTGGCTGTGGGTTTATCATATTTGGCCTTTATTATCTTGAGGTACTTGCCCTGTATACCCATTTTATTGAGAGTTTTTATCATGAATGGATGTTGAATTTTATAGAATGCTTTTTCAGCATCTATGGAGATGATCATGTGGTTTTTGTCTTTCTTTTTGTTGATGTGGTAGATGATGTTGATGGATTTTAGAATGTTGTGCCATCCTTGCATCCCTGGGATGAATCCCACTTGGTCATGGTGTATGATCCTTTTGATGTATTTTTGAGTTCGGTTTGCTAATATTTTGTTGAATACTTTTGCATCCAAGTTCATCAGTGATATTGGTCTGTAGTTTTCTTTTCTGGTGGGGTCTTTGCCTGGTTTTGGTATTAGGGTGGTGTTGGCTTCATAGAATGAGTTTGGGAGTATTCCCTCCTCTTCTATTTTTTTGAAAACTTTAAGAATAATGGGTATTATGTCTTCTCTGTATGTCTAATAAAATTCTGAGGTAAATCCATCTGGCCCGGAGGTTTTCTTCTTTGGTAGTTTTTTGATTACCGCTTCAATTTTGTTGCTGGTAATTGGTCTGTTTAGATTTTCTGTTTCTTTCTGGGTCAGTCTTGGTAGGTTGTATTTTTCTACGAAGTTGTCCATTTCTTCTAGGTTTCCCAGCTTATTAGCATATAGGTTTTCATAGTACTCTCTAATAATTCTTTGTATTTCTGTGGGGTCCGTTGTGATTTTTCCTTTCTTGTTTCTGATTCTGTTAATTTGTGTTGACTCTCTTTTCCTCTTAAGTCTGGCTAGAGGCTTATCTATTTTGTTTATTTTCTCGAAGAACCAGCTCCTGGTTTCATTGATTTTTGTTATTGTTTTATTCTTCTCAATTTTGTCTATTTCTTCTCTGATCTTTATTATGTCCCTCCTTCTGCTGACCTTAGGCCTCATTTGTTCTTCTTTTTCCAATTTCGATAATTGTGACATTAGACTATTCATTTGGGATTGTTCTTCCTTCTTTAAATATGCCTGGATTGCTATATACTTTCCTCTTAAGACTGCTTTTGCTGTATCCCACAGAAGTTGGGGCTTAGTGTTGTTGTTGTCATTTGTTTCCATATATTGCTGGATCTCCATTTTGATTTGGTCATTGATCCATTGATTATTTAGGAGCGTGTTGTTAAGCCTCCATGTGTTTGTGAGCCTTTTTGCTCTCTTTGTACAGTTTATTTCCAGTTTTATGCCTTTGTGGTCTGAAAAGTTGGTTGGTAGGATTTCAATCTTTTGGAATTTACTGAGGCTGTTTTTGTGGTCTGGTATGTGGTCTATTGTGGAGAATGTTCCATGTGCACTTGAGAAGAATGTGTATCCTGTTGCTTTTGGATGTAGAGTTCTGTAGATATCTATTAGGTCCATCTGTTCTAGTGTGTTGTTCAGTGCCTCTGTGTCCTTACTTATTTTCTGTCTGGTGGATCTGTCCTTTGGAGTGAGTGGTGTGTTGAAGTCTCCCAGAATGAATGCATTGCATTCTATTTCCTCCTTTAATTCTGTTACTATTTGTTTCACATATGTTGGTGCTCCTGTATTGGGTGCATATATATTTATAATGGTTATATCCTCTTGTTGGACTGAGCCCTTTATCATTATGTAATGTCCTTCTTTATCTTTTGTTACTTTCTTTATTTTGAAGTCTATTTTGTCTGATAATAGTATTGCAACACCTTTTTTTTCTCTCTGTTGTTTGCATGAAATATCTTTTTCCATCCCTTGACTTTAAGTCTGTGCATGTCTTTAGGTTTGAGGTGAGTCTCTTGTAAGCAGCATATGGAAAGGGTCTTGCTTTTTTATCCATTCTATTACTCTGTGTCTTTTGATTTGTGCGTTCAGTCCATTTACATTTAGGGTGATTACTGAAAGGTATGTACTTATTGCCATTGCAGGCTTTAAGTTTGTGGTTACTAAAGGTTCAAGGTTAGCTTCTTTACTATCTTACTGTCTAACATAACTCGCTTATTGAGCTATTATAAACACGGTCTGATGATTCTTTATTTCTGTCCCTTCTTATTCCTCCTCCTCCCTTCTTCATATGTTGGGTGTTTTGTTCTGTGCTCTTTTTAGGTGTGCTCCCATCTAGAGCAGTCCCTGTAAGATGCCCTGTAGAGGTGGTTTGTGGGAGGCAAATTCCCTCAACTTTTGCTTGTCTGGGAATTGTTTAATCCCTCCTTCATATTTAAATGATATTCGTGCTGGATACAGTAGTCTTGGTTCAAGGCCCTTCTGTTTCATTGCATTAAATATATCATGCCATTCTCTTCTGGCCTCTAGGGTTTCTGTTGAGAAGTCTGATGATAGCCTGATGGGTTTTCCTTTGTAGGTGACCTTTGTTTTTTCTCTGGCTGCCTTTGATACTTTGTCCTTGTCTTTGATCTTTGCCATCTTAAGTATTATGTGTCTTGGTGTTACCCTCCTTGGATCCCTTGTCATGGGAGTTCTGTGTACCTCTGTGGTCTGAGAGGCCATTTCCTCCCCTAGTTTGGGGAATTTTTAAGCAATAATTTTTCAAAGACACTTTCTATCCCTTTTTCTCTCTCTTCTTCTGGTACCGCTATAATGTGGATATTGTTCCATTTCGATTGGTCACACAGTTCTCTTAAAATTCTTTCATTCCTGGAGATCCTTTTATCTCTCTCTGCATCAGCTTCTCTGTGTTCCTGTTCTCTGTTCTGTAGTCCATTAATGGTCTCTTGCATCTCGTCCATTCTGTTTTGAAGTCCTTCCAGAGCTTGTTTTATTTCTGTATTCTCCCTCCTTAGTTCTTGCATATTTCTCTGTAAGTCCATCAGCATGGTTATGACTTTTGTTTTGAATTCTTTTTCAGGAAGACTGGTTAAATCTATCTCCCCAGGTTCCTTCTCAGGGGAAGATATAGAAGATGTCGAAGCTGTCTGGGTTAGTCTTGTCTGGATCAAATTTTTTTGCCTCTTCATGTTGATAGGTGCAATGGTGAGCTATTGACTCATCTGTCAGCTGGGAGAGCCAAGTTTTTCCACTTGCTCCTGGCCTTTCTTTACTGGGACAACTGCGACCCCTAGTGGCTTATATTGGGCAATTGCGTGTAGACTGGGTCTCTGTATCTTGCCCGGCTGGTATGGAGGAAGCTCCCTTGCTGTGGGCATGGCCAGCCTCAGGCAGCTGCTCTGCTATGGCGGGGCCCTGGAGGGGTAATGGATGGGGGGCTGTTTGGCTGTTTACCTCCGTGAGGGGTCTCAGAGCTGTTGCTCAGGGGGTTAGTGCACCCGGAGTTCCCTGGAGTTTCCAGCTGCTGGACTGTGACCCGGGATGCTTCCGTCCAGCTGTGGGGTCCCTGTCCCTTTAAGACTTTAAAAAAGCACTCACTTTTCTTCGTCACAGGTGTGCCAGCTTCGGGACCCACTCAAAGGTCTTACTGTCCTGTTTCCTTGGCATCCAGGACCCTACGCATGCACTGTGTCTGCACTCTGGTGCGGATGCTAGGGCTGGGTGTTTAGCAGTCCTGGGCTCCCTCTCCCTCCCCGCTCTGACTCCTCTCCTCCCCTGGGAGCTGGGGTGAGGGGCCTCTCGTCCTGCCGGGCTGCGGCTTGTATCTTACCCCTTTCACCAGGCACTGGGTTCTCACAGGTGTGGATGTAGTCTGGCTTTTGTCCTGTGTCTTCTGGTCTCTCTTTTAGGATTAGTTGTATTTTTTGTATTTTCAAAAATATATATGTTTTTGGGAGGAGATTCCCACTGTCCTACTCATGCTGCCATCCTATTTTTAGTTTTTTGAGGAACCTCCATATGTAAGAGTAAAGCTGTTTAGGACTCTTCAGAGAAAAAGACTTTCTCCTTTGTATATATTCTTGCTTCCTTTGCCGTATTATTACTCATATAAGTGTGGGCTTATTTTTGTGGGTTATCTGTCAGTATTACATGGAAAGGAGAATTATTCAGCTGAACCCTTACACAATCATGATGCACAAATGTGAAATGTCATAAAAAATAGCCACTAAGGTTTAAAAGAGTTAATAACATGTTTACAAATAGGATTTGACTGGCTAGTTAAATTCAAAGAGGTATCTACTAAAATTCATAATTTGAATTTTGAAACATCAATGTCCTTTCTTATTAGAGAACCCTAATGTTCCCCCTTTTGGTCCATATTCAGGGCTTTGATAAAACCTCTCCCTCCCAATTTACCCTTTTCTCCCTCCCTTCCTTCTTTCCTAATTAATTCTTAGTTAGGAATTCTTCCTTCTCCATCTCTCTCTCTCTCCCTCTCCCTTCCTCTATTTCTCTTCTCTCTCCAACTTTTATGTTAGGTCCTGCTTAGTAAATTACTGCAGACTAACTTTTACTATTTGTGTCTTTATAATGAAGACCACGTGTATATACGATGGTCACTTTTACATAGGCAAGCCTGGAAGTGTAGTCTTATTACAAACATTTCAAAGCATCCAAAAATATTCATTATTTTCCATACATTTGAAGTGTTTATGGTGAGATTATTCTCATTCCATACAAAGAGCAGACTGCATTTACTTTCATGATAAATTCTATTTCAAAGCAATTGTGAGAATTAGACATAACAATTATATGTCTGATTTTTTTTGTATCTTAGTTTTATATGTATCATTGTGTTTACTTTATCTAATTCTCCAGCTTGTTTTGATAAAACGCTTTTCCAAAAGTAATAGAATATCAGACTCTCTTCATGTAAACACCTCAAATGAAAAATTAAGAATATGATTCTCTTGATTCATGCCTTATATTGCTTATATTTTAAATTAAATTTAGTTTTGATGACTGTTGAGGCACACCAAAATATTGCAAATATGTTTTTAATGTTTTCTTTAATCTACTTAATTATAAAAAATGAGGATGGAATGCCAATTTTTGCTGCCATTTGGTCGCACGTATCTCTCAACTTTCTCTGAGACATTGTATTTTGAGAACTTAGACTGGAGAATCTATTCTGTCCTTTTTTAAGTCAGGCAGAATTTTTATTCCTTAAAACTACTTAAATTGTATAAATACAAACTTGCCACTTAAAATTTAATATAATTTTAACATACTTTTTATGTATATGTGTTACATTATAACATTACAGCTGGCATTGTAAGTCTGTAATAAAGACTTGAGAATTATAACTCTGCAATAGCTCACTGAATTGAATCATGCCTTTACTGTGAAATAAGCTGACATGAATTATAAATGATATGGGCAGTACAACTAAAATACTTTTGTAAAAGCATGTTTAATTGTGTTAATGTCTTCCCTTCTTTCTATCTATCTTTCTTTCTTAGTAATGACTTCTTTTCAAAGGGAAAATTCAGGGCTGCTTGAAGATTGAAAAATGTAGGAATGATTTAGTTTATTTTTGACATACAATTCAGTGATTCCCTTAATTGTTTCTAAATCCCAAACTAAAACATTTATGCATAAATGTTGGCCTATGGAATAGTAAGGAGAGTTTGCCATAAATTTTCCTTGGAATAATTAAATTATTTAAAAAGAGAGCCCTTTGTGGAGAATGATTGTAATTGTTCACTAGGACTAAATACAATCTCTTAAAAAAATACATCATCAGAGCTTTAAAAAATGTTATTTGCATGACTATGACTATTTTCCTAATGAAGAGATATTTTCAAAGCAATTTGCTTTGACATATTTCTAAATGCTTAAAATTTTGTATTTCCTCTTTCATGAAAATGTATTCTCCTTTTGAAATGTTTAGGGTTCTAGCAAATTGCACTTAATTTTCTGGCTCCTATGTGTATTGCATTGTTAGTATAGCTAACCATAAAATGCTAAAGAGAATAGCAAACCTGTGATATCACAAATGACTGTGGTCATAGTTGAGACTTTATTTGAATTACATAGTTATGTTCATTGGATTAATTAACAGTATAAGTGCATATTTATTCATTAATCCAATCTGCAGTATTTACTAAGTGCTTAAGATGCACAGTCACAGCATTTGGCATCCAGGATACATCTAAGTGAGGATAAATTCACTAGCTAGTTGATGCTTTCAACAAACATTTCATGAATATTTACTACCATATGAAGGGAAACATCCAAGCATTATAGGGACATTAAAATTGCAAAAACGTACACATATTAAAGGAAGGAAAACTGAATCGAAGCCTTTATGAGTGTCTGTATTCACCATCAGTCATGTAATACCACATTGTACTAAAAGGGTGGTAAATGATGTCTGTTCTGATCTGACTGCCTAATTAATGGTTTGCTTATAAAGGCAACTAAATCTATTGATCATGATCTACTATCATGATCTTATACAAATTTTTGGAATTCTAACCATTTAATTATTACTCTGAGTCAAGTATTTTATCTGTCTCAGTGGATGAAGAACCTATATTTTAACTCAGCAAAGGTATGTTTGTACTATAATAATTGCCCAACTTCATGTCTTGAGTTGACCTCTCAAGGGGTTGAATTACAAGTACCTTTTTTCTAACATGTGATGTGATATTTGACATAAGACAAGGGAATTTCGCAATCATTAATTGTAAAAATTGTGGTGAAATGGCACATTTTCATGAATAGAGTTGCTTTGCTAAGATAGGTTAGTGTAATAGTGTAGGGACCTAGAGATTGAGAATGTGCCAAAGGTTTAGCGACATTGGAACCCTGGAATCTAAATTTCTTTCACTGATGCAATCAGGTGATACCAATTGTTAATTATATTTTTTGAAAAATGTCAAAGCAAAATTTCTAGCCAATTATACTTATTTTTCTGATTGAGTTTAAGTTTAATATTCTAAAAAGTCACCTCCCCAATAAAATTACTTCATTCCATTTACAAGAGTTAATTTTATGGGTGAAATGACTTGAGCTTAATTAGCTAAGACTACTCTCTTTTGATAACAGTCACAAAATATATTTCTTGTTTAGTTTGTGGAACTTTGGGGATTCATTTTTGTACTCTTAAAATCCAGCATGTCTAAATAGTACAGTCCATGCGTTCCTTGCTATTAGCTGGATAAGATAGTAACCTTCCAGGGTTCCAGGGGTTTACACTGCTGCTAGTAAATCCTCTTCTGTAACCAGACACCATGATTTGGACTCAAAAGAAAATTTACTTGTAACATGTGGGAATTCATCATGTTCAAATCTATCAACACTTCTCTCATTGGTTCTACATTTGTATTGTGTCCTCTGGTGAACTGAAATAACTTTAGTATGCTTTGTAAAGTGAACAATGAGACATCTACCCTGAATCATGTCTGTTTTGTCAGAAAACAGATAAAGGGGCACAAAGGATGAACAAGCCTCTTTATCCAACTCTATAATCTTAGTGCCCCTTGTACCTCTGCAAGCACTGCTTTTCTCTTTCTGTCATTCCCTCTTTCAGGCTTCCAAAATGGTCTGTGCTTTTCTAACTCCGAAGGTGTTTCCATGCTAAGGGCTCCAACCATGCCTCTTTCCAGATACACCTCAGATCTCTTTTACTTACTCAACTCTTTCATCTAACAGCTTGCCATGTGTCTCTGGTATAAACAAATTTATATTATTGATCTCCCCATTGGCTCAAACAAACCATCTATAATGCCATCTTATACATTTTTCGGAAACTGGCTGTTCCTTCTGCTTGCAATGCCTCCAGATAGTAATAATATCAGCATGCACAGCACATAGATTCTGAAATCAAGTAGCTCTCTTTTATCTCCTTGTCACCCCCAAAGGTTGTTAAAAATTTCTGTAATGTTTTCATACAAAGTGTTTCTCTTTTCTTTTCTAGCCTTACTACCTCACTCCAAGTCTTGGCCCTTTAATAGTCTTTTGACCCTAGCAAAAAAGAATCCTAATATTCACCCCAGTGCTCTTGTTATTATACCCATCTGTTTCTTTATAAAATAAATTCCCTAAATAACACATTGAACTTCTTTCTGAAAAACAGTTCTCAGTGGTCCTCTGTCTTTAATCTCTCTTTCATTTCCAGGAGCCAGAGCAATCCACTGGAGGGAAAATTGTTGTTATTCATAAAATATACTCCACCTTATTTAAGAAAGTATAGAAAGTCATTTGGTTAAGGGAAGAATATGATTGATAGATGGAGAAGAAAAAAGAGGTGATGAAATGAGTTTTATATAAACTCTCCCCAAGTCTATTCAAGTCCAGATCGAACAAAGCAAATTATATAAAGAAGGAATTTTCTTAAGTATATGATGAAATTTCTAATAAGCTTTTAATGCTCTTTTCCTCATTCCTCTCTGACCCTTCCTGCTTTGTCGTTGCTGCAGTCTCTTTTGCTCTCCACTCTCTGGCCACTGTTGTCCCTGAAGTTCTGTTTTCCACTCACTGATCTTATTTTTTCTGTTGTTTCTAGTCAATCTTATCAACTTTCTGTTGTTTCTAGTCAATCTTGCAGCCACTATCGATCGCTATGCTCAAGATTTAGATCTATATCTCTGTGTAGAGCTCAGACCTAAATTTGAGATTAACTAAAAACTCTATTCTCCTCTAATAGCTAGAACTGCTTTTTTCTTCTCCTGCATTCTTGGTCACAGTACTTGGAACCATCACTAAAGATTATCCAAATTAGAAATCAAGTCATCTCGACTTCTTCCTGCCCTTCATGCTGGACTCTCAACCAGTTCTCAAGTCCTGCTGATTTTACTTGCTAAATTTTTCTCAAATCAATTACCACCTTTCCATGCTTTATATAGTTCTAGTCTTCATCCTTCATCCACTGTTACCTTGAGCTACCATTGGGAACAATTTGTCAGCTGGATAGCAAGTTTGGTCCTTGTTATCCTCAAAGATAACCATCCACATAGTTTCCAGAGCAACCCATCTAAACCTAAAATTCTCCATTGTTCATGCCGTTCTTAAATGTTTCAGCAGTTTCCCATTGCCTATAGGATAAAATCCAAATCATTAATATGATACAAGCCTAAAAGACCCTTCACAGTGCAACCTTGCTTAAACATCTCTTTTTTCTTATCTCCCACCACTCAGTGCTTTGCACCTGTCATGTCAGTAATGTAGAAATCCTGTAGTGCAGCCATCAAAACTCACTGCTTCCTGTCTATGTACTTTTAGTTATGCTTTCCCATTTGCCTAGAATGCTTTCCACTGAATTATGCCACCTGTCTTACTCTTTAATACATAGCTCAGGCATCAATCTCCTTCTTCAAATAAGTCTTACTAGTTGTACCAGTTATCTACTGCTGTGTAACAGTATTACCACAAACAGTTGATCAAAACACACCACTTATATTTATTTTTGTTGTTGTTTATGGTTTCTGTGGATCAATAATTCAGGCATTGCTTAGCTGAATTTTGCTTCAGTATTTCTCATAAGGTATAACCAAGGTGTCAATCAGGGCCAAGATTTCATCTGAATACTAGATTTGGGAAGTGTCTACTTCAGGCTTACATGATTGTTAGCAGGATTCAACTCCTTGAGGCATGTTGGACAAATGACTTTTATTTTTCAGTAGTTGGCTGGAAGCCAACCTCAGTTCCTAGATGACTGTTGGTAAGGGGCAGCTAATATCCGTATTCTCATACAGATAAAACAAAAAGAAAGAAAAAATGAGAAAATGAAAAACAGTTTTTCCTTATGATGAGAACTCATAGGATTTATTCTCTTGATGACTTTTCTATAAGTCATATATCAGATTCTCAAGACGGTGGCATGAGTAGGATGGTGGAAATCTCCTCCCAAAACCATATATATTTTGAAAATACAGCAAATAAAACTATTCCTAAAAGAGTGACCAGAAGTTACAGTACATGAGCCAGGCTACATCTGCAAGAACCCAACATTTCACGGGAAAGGGTAAGATACAAAGCTGTGACCCGGCGGGACCTGAGCACTCCCCCCACCCCAGCTCAATGGCAGGAAGAAAAGAATCAGAGTGGGGAGGGAGTGGAAGCACAGGACTGCTAAATAAACAGCGCTAGGAATCTCCCCCAGG
This sequence comes from Manis pentadactyla, assembly GCF_030020395.1. Lineage (NCBI taxonomy): Eukaryota > Metazoa > Chordata > Mammalia > Pholidota > Manidae > Manis > Manis pentadactyla. Next base: position 33,772,715 of record NC_080021.1, read on the forward strand.
AGCACAGGCACACATTATATGGTGCACTAGATATTAGAGAAGCAGCAAAGTAAAATCTGTGATTAAGACTGCGAACAGGTAACCACAGCCGGCTACCCTGGGATAAAAGAAATGCAGGCACTTTGAAAGTTTTAAAGGGACAAGGATTTAACAGGTAGACAAAGTGGTCCTGGCACACTCAGCCCAGCAGGCTGGTAACTTAAGGAACTTCAGGTGCCCTAATCCCCTAGGTGGCAATGCAGCTCTGAACCCCCTCACGGCGATAAGCAGCCTCCCATTCTTCACCCCGCCGGCACTGCAAGCAAACCACCTGATCCACCATTACTGCAGAAGAGCTGGGGAGCAGCCCCGCCTACAGCAACCACACAGCTTAACACAGAGGCTTTTCCCTGTGTGTAGTTGACCAGCACAGACAGCAGAGACAGGCACAGAGTCTGGGATGCACAAAGGGCATCTCTGTTCTTATGGCAGAACACACACCGCTCACCTGCAACCCCCGCCAGTGCCCTAGGCCATCCCGAGGGCTGCCCCGCCCATGGGAGCTCAGGGGATTAACCCATAGGCTGCTCCCTGTGCATGGTTGACTGGCACAGACAGTGGAGCCAGGCGCAGAGTTCGGGAAGCACGAAGGGGCTCTGCTCTCATGGCAGAACATGTGCCACTGGCCTGCGATCTGTGCCAGTGCCCAAGGCCATCCCAAGGGCTACCCTGCACACAGCAGCTCAGGGGATTAACCCAGAGGAATCTCCCTGTGTGTAGTTGACTGGCACAGATACTAGAGACAGGCCTGGAGACCGGGAGGCACAAAGGGGCTTTGCTCTTGCAGCAGAACATGTACTGCTGGCCTGTGACCCCCACCATTGCCCTAGACCATCCCCTAGACCATGCATCACCCATGGTAGCTTAGGGGATTAACCCAGAGACTGCTTGCTGTGTGTGGATAACCGGCACAGACAGTGGAGACAGGAATGGTGACTGGCAAGCAGGAAGGGAATTTGTTCTCCCAGCTGACACATGCACCACTCACCGGCAACCACTCCCATCACCATGAAAAGGCAGAAGAACCTTGTTCATTCCAAAATCCCTCAAACACCAGAGAAAGGGCTTGGTGAGACTGAAATCACCAATCTTCCTGAAAAACAATTCAAAATAAAAGTCATAAGCATGCTGATGGAGCTACAGAGAAATATGCAAGAGCTAAGGGGTGAATTCAGGAGGGAGATAAGAGAAATGAAACAAACAATGGAAGGATTTAAGAGCAGATTGGATGAAGTGGAAGAGACTGTTAATGAAACAGAAATCAGAGAACAGGAATTCAGAGAAGCTGAGGCAGAGAGAGATAAAAGGATCTCTAAGATTGAAAGAATATTAAGAGAACTGTGTGACCAATTGAAGTGGAACAATATTTGCATTATAGGGGTACCAGAAGAAGAAGAAGAGAGAAAAAGAGATAGAAAGTATATTTGAAGAAATAATTGCTGAAAACTTCCCTGATTTGGGGGAGGAAATATTCTGTCAGACCATGGAAGTCCAGAGATCTCCCAACACAAGGGACCCAAGGAGGATAACACCAAGACATATAATAATTAAAATGGAAAAGATCAATGACAAGGGCAGAGATTTAAAAGCAGCCAGAGAGAGAAAAAAGATCACTTAGGAAAGAAAACCCATCAGGCTATCATCAGACTTCTCAGCAGAAACCTTATAAGCCAGAAGGAATAGCCTGATATATTCAATACAATGAAACAGAAGTGCTTTGAACCAAGAATATGGTATCCAGCAAGATTATCATTTAAATTTGAAGGAGGGATTAAACAATTCCCAGATAAACAAAGGTTGAGGGAATTTACCTCCCATGAACCATCTCTACAATGTATTTTAAAGGGACTGCTCTAGATGGAAGTATGCCTAAGGCTAAATAGCTGTCACCAGAGAAAAGAAAACCACAGCAAAGAAAGTAGAACAACCAAATACAATCTAAAGGCAAAATAAAATCCGTTATCCACAAACTCAGTCAAGGGAAACACAAATAATACAGAATAAAACACCTAACATATAAAGAACGGAGGAGGTAGAAAAAGAAGGGAGAGAAATAAAGAATCATCAGATAGTGCTCATAATAGTGTAATAAGTGAGTTAAGATAGATGGTAAGATAGTAAAGAAGCTGCCCTTGAACCTTTGGTAACCACAAATCGAAAGCCTGCAATGGCAATAAGTACATATCGATCGATAATCACCCTAAATGTGAATGGACTGAATGCGCCAATCAAAGGCACAGAGTAATAGAATGGATAAGAAAGCAAGACCCATCTATATGCTGCCTAAAAGAGACTCACTTCAAACCCAAAGACATAAACAAACTAAAAGTGCAGGGATGGAAAAAGATATTTCATGCAAACAATAAGGAGAAAAAAGCAGGTGCTGCAGTACTTGTATCAGACCAAATAGACTTCAAAATGAAGAAAGTAATGAGAAGGACATTACATAATGATAAAGGGCTCAATCCAACAAGAGGATACAACCATTATAAATATCTATGCACCCAACACAGGAGTACCTAAATATGTGAAACAAATACTAACAGAATTAAAGGAGGAAATAGAATGCAATGCATTCATTTTAGGAGACTTCAACACATTACTCACTCCAAAGGACAGATCAACCAGACAGAAAATAAGTAAGGACAGAGAGGTACTGAACAACACATTAGAACAGATGGACCTAAAAGACATCTATAGAACTCTACACCCAAAAACAGCAGGATGCACATACTTCTCAAATGCACATGGAACATATTCCAGAATAGACCACATACTAGGCCACATAAAGAGCCTCAGTAAATTCATAAAGATTGAAATTGTACCAACCAACTTCTCAGATCACAAAGGTATAAAACTAGAAATAAATTGTTGAAAGAAAACAAAAAGGCTGACAAAGACATAGAGCCTTAACAACATGCTCCTAAACAATGGATCAATGACCAAATTAAAACAGAGATCAAGCAATATATGGAGACAAATGAAACAACAGGACTATGCCCCAACTTCTTTGGAACACAGCAAAGGCAGTTCTAAGAGGAAAGTATTTAGTAATCCAGGCCTATTTAAAGAAGGAAGAATAATTCCAAAGAAATAGTCTAAATTCACAAGTACTGATACTGGAAAGAGAAGAACAAATGAGGCCCAAAGTCAGCAAAAGCAGGGACATAATAAAGATGAGAGCATAAATAAATAAAATTGAGAAGAATAATATGATAGAAAAAATTAATGAAATCAAGAGCTGGTTCCTTGAGAAAATAAACAATATTGATAAACCCCTAGCCAGACTTATTAAGAAAAAAAGAGGATCTACACATATAAACAGACTCAGAAATGAAAAAGGAAAAAATCACAATGGACACTACAGAAATACAAAGAATTATTAGAGAATACTATGAAAATTTATATGCTAACAAACTGGATAACCTATAAATGGACAACTTTCTTGAAAAATACAAGCTTCCAAGACTGACCCGGGAAGAAACAGAAAATCTAAACAGACCAATTACCAGCAATGAAATTGAATTGGCAATCAAAAAACTACCCAAGAACAAAACTCCTGGACCAGATGGATTCACCACTGAATTTTATCAATTTTATTTAGAGAATACATAATACCCATTCTCCTTAAAGTTTTACAAAAAATAGAAAGGAAGGAATACTTCCAAACTCATTCTACGAGGGCAACATCACTCTAATACCAAAACCACACAAAGATACCACAAAGAAAAATTACAGACCAATATCCCTGATGAACATAGATGCAAAAATACTCAACAAAATATTAGCAAACTGAATTCAAAAATACATCAAAAAGATCATCCTCAACATAATAAAGGCCATATATGACAAACCCACAGCCAACATCATACTTAACAGCAAGAAACTGAAAGCTTTCCCCCTAAGATCGGGAACAAGACAAGTATGCCCACTCTCCCCACTTTTATTTATCATAGTAATGGTGGTCTAGCCATGGCAATCAGACAACACAAAGAAATAAAAGGTATCTGGATTGTTAAGGAAGAAACCAAATTGTCACTGTTTGCAGATGACATGATATTTTACATAAAAACTCTAAAGAATCCACTCCAAAATGATTAGAACTGATATCTGAATTCAGCAAAGTTGCAGGATACAAAAATTAATACACAGAAATCTGATACCTTCCTATACACTAACGATGAACTACCTGAAAGATAAATCAGGAAAACAATTCCATTCACAATTGCATCAAAAAGAATAAAATACCTAGGAATAAACCTAACTAAGAAAGTGAAAAAGACCTTTACCCTGAAATCTACAAGAGATTCATGAGAGGAATTAAAGAGGACACTAATAAATGGAAATTCATCCTATGCTCTTGGGTAGGAAGAATTAGTATTGTCAAAATGGCTATCCTGCCTAAAGCAATCTACAGATCCAATGTAATTTCTGTCAAAATACCAATGGTATTCTTCAAAAATCTAGAGCAAATAGTTTTAAAATTTATATAGAACCACATAAGACCCCGAATAGCCAAAGCAATCTTGAGAAGGAAGAGTAAAGTAGTGGGAATTACACTCCCCATCTTCAGTAGCTACTACAAAGCCACAGTAATCAAGACAATTTGGTACTGGCACAAGAAGAGACCCATAGATGAATGGAACAGAATAGAGAGCCCACATATAAAGCCAAGCATCTATGGTCAATTAATGTATAATAAAGGAGCCATGGATATACAATGGGGAAATGACAGCCTCTTCAACAGCTGGTGTTGGCAAAACTGGACAGCTACACATGTAGCTGTGAGAAAATGAAACTGGATTATTGTTTAACTCCATACACAAAAGTAAACTCAAAATGGATCAGAGACCTGAATGTAAGTCATAAAAACCATAAAACTCTTAGAAGAAAACATAGGCAAACTCTCTTGAAGATAAACATGAACAACTTCTTCATGAAAGTATCTCCACGGTCTAGGGAAACAAAAGCAAAAATGAACAAATGTGACTATATCAAACTAAAAAGCTTCTGTACAGCAAAGGACACCATCAGTAGAACAAAAAAGAATCCTATAATATTAGAGAATATATTCATAAATGACATATCCAATAAGGGGTTGACATCCAAAATATACAAAGAGCTCACCCACCTCAACAGATGAAAAGCAAACAATCCAATTAAAAATGGGCAGAGGATCTGAACAGATAGTTCTCCAAAGAAGAAGTTCAAATGGCCAACAGGCACATGAAAAGATGCTCCATGTTGCTAATCATCAGACAAATGCAAATTAAAACCACAGTGAGATATCACCTCACACCAGTTAGGATGGCAAACATCCAAAAGAGAAACAACATCAAATGTTGGTGAGGATGTGGAGAAAGGGGAACCCTCCTACACTGCTGGTGGGAATGTAAATTAGCTCAACCATTATGGAAAGCAGTATGGAGGTTCCTCAAAAAACTAAAAATAGAAATACTATTTGACCCAGGAATTCTACTAGGAATTTTCCATAAGAATGCAGTAGCCCAGTTTGAAAAAGACATATGCGCCCCTATGTTTATCACAGCACTATTTGCAATAGCCAAGAAATGGAAGCAACCTAAGTGTCAATCAGTAGATGAATGGACAAAGAAGAGGTGGTACATATGCTCAATGGAATATTATTCAGCAATAAGAAGAAAACACATCCTATCACTTGCAACAACATGGATGGAGTTAGAAGGTATTATGCTCAGTGAAATAAGCCAGGTGGAGAAATACAGTACTAAATGATTTCACTCATCTGTGGAGTATAGGAACAAAGCAAAAACTGAAGGAACAAAACAGCAGCAAACTCACAGAACCCAAAAATGGACTAACAGTTACCAAAGGGAATGGACCTGGGGAGGATGGATGGGAAGGGGGAGAGAAAGGGGAAAGGGGCATAATGATTAGCACACATAACGTAAGGGTGGGGGTAAGGGGAAGGCAGTATAGCACAGAGAAGACAAGTAGTGATTCTATAGTATCTTACTACACTGATGGACAGTGACTGTAACAGGGTATGTGGTGGGGACTTGATAATGGGCAGAATCTAGTAACCACAATGTTGCTCAAGTAATTGTATTTTAATGATACCAAAAAAAATTAGAAAAAGTTGTATCAGTGTTAGCTATAGTTATCATGTTGTACGTCTCTATTATTTATCTTATAGCTCAAAAGTTTGTACCTTTTATTGGCCTTTCTCCAATTTACCTAACCCTCCCTTCTATCCTCCACCCTTGCCTCTGGTAATCACAGGTCTGATCTCTTATTCTATGAGATTTTCTTTGTTTGTGTTTTGATTCCACATATAAGTCAGCTCATACAGAATTTGCCTTTCTATGACTTATTTCACCTAGCATAATGTCTTCAAAGTCCATCCAAATGGTATGATTCCCTTGTTTTTTATGGATGAATAGTATTCCATTGTATGTATATACTACAACTAATGTGTCTAGTCATCCATTGATAGGTTGTTTCCATGTCTTGGCCCTTATAAATGATGCTGTTATGAACATGGAGGTGTAGATATCTTTTTTAAGGTAGTGTTTTCACTTTCTTTGGATGTACTCCCAAAAGCAAAGTTGGTAGATCATATGGTAGTTTTATTTTTAAATTTTTGAGGCTCCTTCATAGTGTTTGCATAATGGCTGTACCAATTTACAGCTCCACCAACAGTGTACAAGGGTTCCTTTTCTTTGTATCCATGCCAGTATTTATCTCTTGTCTTTTTGATGATATCCATTCTAACAGATGTGAAGTGATAATGTCATTGCAGTTTTAAGTTGCGTTTCCCTTGTGCATGACGACTTTCTTTGGTGTTATGGTTGGACTCCTTTCTCTTCATTTTCTCTGTATTTATTATAGATTTTTGGTTTGTAGTCACCATGTGAGTTTATATATGATGTCTTACATATATAGTAGGATATGTTGCTAGTCATTTGTTTGAATGCATTCTAATAAGCATTATATTTTTACCTTACCCTCTATGTTTTATGTATATTATATATTCTTTAAGACCTTTTATTTATTGATTCCCTTAACTAATTTTTAGAAGTAGTTGACTTTACTTCTTTGGTCTTTTAAACTTCATACTAGTTTTTAAGGGATTGATTTTACCTTTGCTATTTGATTTAAGGGATTGATATTACCTTTGCTATCTCTTTGCTTTAAACAGTGAATTTTTTTTCATAATTTTCTTGCTTCTAGTTATGGCTTTTTCTTTCCTTTTAGAGAATTCCCTTTAAAATATGTTGTAAGGCTGGTTTATTGGTGGTGAACTCTAACCTGTGTTTATCTGAGGAATTATTTGTCTTTCAATTCTGAATGATAAGCTTGCTGGGTCGAGTATTCTTGGTTGTAGATCTTTCTCTTTCACATTTTGAATATATCGTTCTGCTCCTTTCTTCCCTGTTGAGTTTCTGCCTAAAATTCAGCTGATAGCCTTATGGGATTTCCCTTATAGTCTGTTGCTTTTCTTTCACTGTTTTTAAGATTCTCTCTGTCTTTGATCTTTGATATCTTAATTATGTGTCTTTGGGCTCTCTGTGCATCCTGGACCTGGGTTTCTCTTTCCTTCCCTAGATTAGGGAAGTTTTCAGCTATTATTTATTTAAATAAGTTTTCCACCCACTTTTCTCTCTCTTTTCCTTTTGGGAGTCCTACACTAAGAATGCTAAAATGGTTGATGTTATCCCAGTGTTCTCCTATTTTCATTTCTTTTTATCCTTTTTCTTTCTGCTATTCATCTTGAATACTTTCCATTACTCTGTCTTCCAAATCACTGATCTGTTCTTCTGCATTCTCTAGTCTACTGTTGATTCCCTCTAGTATATTTTTCATTTCATTTATTGTATTCTTCACTTCTGATTAGTTATTTTTATGTTTTCTCTCTCTCTGTAGAGGTCCTCTGTGAATTCATCCACTCTTCTCTCAAGTCTGGTGAGTATCTTTATAACCATTACTTTAAACTCTTTGTCAAGTAAGTACTTTGCTTAACTCTGTTTCATTTAGTTCTTTTCCTGAAGTTTTGTCATGTTCTTTTGTTTTGGCATATTCCTGTATCTCCTCTTTTTTTGACTTCCTATGTTTGTTTCCATAGGTTAGGCAAAAGAAGTACCTCTCCCAATCTTGAAAGTGTGGCCTTGTATAAGAATGTCCCCTTTATAAATTCTGTGTGTCTGATGGTTTGAGATGGCTGGCTAGTCAGGTTGGGCATTGTCTGAGGTGTTCCAGGGCTGTGGTTCCCAGAGTGTGGACCTGGAGGGTGTCTTGTGTGTCTGCCATCTCCAGCTGTTTTGGTGAGGTGGCTGGTGTGAAAGGGGCACAGTTTGAGGAACTCCCAGGTGGACCAACAGGCTGGGGTCTCTTTGGAGGGGCAACTGGGGAGAGTTGAGAGTTCCTGGGTGGGCTACAGACAGGGGCAAGCTAATGGGGCACCTGAAGGTGGGGTGCATCCAGGGGTCTCCTGGGTTGGCACTTGGATGGGGCCATGCAGACAGGGCAGCTGGGAATGCAAGGGGTTTGGGCAGGGTGAATCTGCATGAGTGTCATGCTAGTACCAGCTTAGTGGGATTGCTGGATCTGTCACAGGCATATTTGGATGTTGGTGGGGACTGAGTGGCTGCCTTCATCACATTTGGAGCTGGTGTGTTCACCCTGACCTGGTTCCTGTCTACATTATCAATGTGCGTGCGGAGTATAAAGAATGTTGCTCACCCTGTGATTCATGATAGGAATATAGGGTAGGGGAACACAAACAGTGGTTCTCACCAGCAGCTCCGATCCTGGAGAGAGTTTCTGCATTCCCCTACTGTTTGGTGATTGGGTGTAAACTCTCCACCTGGCAGCTTTTCCTCTGTGCCCCAGGGCAGGCGAGTCTGTGCTCCAGTAGCTCAGCAATATGTCTCCCAACTGTAGGGCTGTTACAAGCATGGGGCTTCCTCTGCAGCCATGTCCCTGTGTCTCCTGCTATTGTGTATCTGATCCTTTTATGCAGATCTTCTTTATGCTTTGTTATGCATAAGGCATTCACTCAGGCCTCCATTCTTCCTTAGGATGAACTACTCTGTGTGTACTTACAGATTCACTGTGTATGTGGGAGATAGTGGGCTCAGGCTCTTTCTATACCAACGCCTTGGACCCACCCTTTCTTTCAATATTTTGAATATGTCATTCTGGTCTCTCTTGGCCTGAAAAATGTCTATTCAGAAGTCCACTGATAGTCTTAGGGGGTTCCCTTATATATAACTTCTGTATTTTCTTTTGTTGAACTTAAAATTCTGTCTTTCACTTTTGACAGTTTAATTATAACATATCTAAATGTAGCCTGATCTGGGTTCAACCTACTAGAGTCCATTGGAACTTGGAACTCACAGATATGAATGTACATTACTCTCCTTAGGTTCAGAAAGTTTTCAGCCATTATTTTTCAGTTCCTTTCTCTTTCTCTTCTCCTTCTGGAATTCCCATAATATGAATTTTTTTTTCAAGTGTTCTATAATTCCCATAAGCTTTCTTCACTCTTCTTTATCCTCTTTTCTTTTTGCTTGTCTGACTAGATAATTTGCAATGTCCTAATCAACAGGTCATTGGTTCTTCTTATGGCTTAAGTCTACTTTTGAAACTCTCTATTGAATTCTGCAGTTCAGTTAATGTATTTTCCAGCTCCACGGTTTCTGTTTGTTTTTGATGGTTGCTATTTCTTTGTGGAACTATTTCTCAATTTATTTATGCATTGTTTTCCTAATTTTGTTTAGTTGTTTGTTTATTTTCTTGTAGGTCACTTAACTTCTCTAAGAGGATTTTTCTGAAATTTTTTCTCTGACAGTTCATAGATCTCTGTTTCTTTAGGGTCACTTATTGAAAGTTCATTAGTTTCCTTTGGTAGTGTTATATTTGCCTGATTTTTCATGATCTTTGATTCCTTACATTGGTATCTGCACATTTGAGTAATTGGACTTTTCTTCCAGACTTTACAGGTTTGCTTTGGCAGATGGTTCTTCACTTGTTAGTGTTTGGGTTTCTGAGTGCATCTGCTGCTAATGTTCTTGGGCAGGTAGGACCTGACATTATGGTCTTATTTGGGACAAGGCAACTGTTTTATCTCTGAGAATGGGGCTGAGGAGGTGTGCCACTGGCTGAGAACAGTTGGATAGAACTGTTGGCTTGGATCCTTACTCAAGTGAGTCTGTAGAATGGTTGCTAATGTTCTCTCTGGTCAGGCTCACTAAATGGTTAGGACTAGAAGTTATATTCATTAACAGATGAGGCTACTAATTAGCTTCCTTGTCCTAGCAGGGCAGCAGTACAGGACTTAGAGCCTATACAGCTTGTTATTTGGGGATCCAAATCAGGCCAGGGTGTGCTCTGAATTTCCTGGTCAGGTGAGGTCACTGGTTTTGCAGTGCAAATAGGGAAGCCACAGGGTGTGTTCTCTCTGTTCAAGTGCTACTGTATATAGGGCTGTTGGATAGACTATGAAGCTTCCCATGTGCTGTGGGTATATTAAATGGTCAGACAGGCTGAAGGCTATATTTAGCAACAAGTGGGGCTATGAACTATATTCCCTGCTGGGTACAGGGGAAGAAGCAACTCAAAAAGCTGATAAAGCTCTTTGTTGTCTTAAGTCAAGCTAACCTGCACCCTGTTTCCTGATAAACAGGGTCCCTGGCTTTGTTCTACAAACTTTCAGCTCTGTCCACCTGCCTCTTGGCTCATGTAAAACTGGGCTGCACAGCTTCCAAGTTGTTGCCAACCCTTCTGGTCAGATGGGGCCAGAAGATACTCTCCACAGTGAGGGGGATTATCTCTCAGCTTCCTTGCTTGGGTGTGAGGAGAAGGCGCTGCTCCAGGCCTACTATTAGTTTCCCAAACAAGCTTCCTAGTTGGAAGGGGCTGGGAGCTACCCTTGGCCTTGGCTATGAATTAACCCACCTACCTGAGCATAGCACAGGAATGTGCCATACCTGATAATAGCTTTGCTCTGGGAACAATCAGCTCTGCTTTCCCAACTCTCAGCTTGAATACTGCTGGTTTGCACAGCTTCCAGGGATTTTTGCCAATCCTTTTGGTCAGGTTAGGCCAGAAAACACTCTCCATAGGGGTGATCGATCCCCTTACCTGAGTGTAGGTAATCTGGGCTCCAGGGTTGGCAAAAATCCTCATCTGAGGATCCAAATCAGATAGATCTACACCCTGCCAAGTTCCCTGGTTAGAGTGAGCCCCTGACTTGGTTATGCAGATGAGCAAAGGCACTGGTTGGGATTACTACTTGGTTATCCCAGGTATGAACTTGGTCTGTCAAGATCTGTTTATTAAAAGCCCCTCCTTGCTGCTCCATCACAGTCAGATTCCTAGTGGTTAAGTCTCACAAATTCTCCTAGTGGTTAAGTCCCACAAATTCTCCTGAAATCCTTGTTGTGCAAGATTGGAGTAGGGGCTGCTGCAAAGCAGCCAATATGCTGGGTGGGGCTAGTTGTTCCCTTTGGGTTCTCTTTTCCCACTGGAAGAATTGGAGGCTCAGGGAAAACCCTTGCTCATGTGCTGCACTTCACTGGCTTTGGGGAGTGGCAATTGAGTCAACATGTGGCTGCCTCTCTTTCTCTTCTAATGCAGGCTGCCTGATCTCTGTTGTACAAAGGGGTGCTTCAGCCTCACTCCCATGCTCTGTGATTCTCTCAGTAGTGTCTTGTTCTTGAATAGTTGTTAGTTTTTCTTGTTAGGAGAGCGAAGTCAGGAATGACCTATCTCGCTATCTTGGTGATGTCAACCTTTGGGATTATTTTTTATTTGTCCACCACACCTTCCCTTCCTGCTCTTTCTCCTACATCTGGATTAGGAACTCCCTCTCTGTACTTTTAAAATACTTTAAATTCACCCAATTATTGAATATATTAATCCATTATAATTATATACTTTTTTCCTTACTAGGGTATGAACTCCATCAGGGTAGAAAGTCTATTTTTGTCGCTTCTGTATATTATTCCATGTATCGTAAACTTCTATTGACTGACGATTCATTCATTCATGAGACTATAAATCACTGATCCCTATCCACAGATTTGGAATATTGGCTAGCATATGGTAGTCATACAACCAGAGTTTTTGTCAAATGACTGCTTAAATTAAAAATGCTGCTATTATTGAGCTAATTCAGGAGGATTTTATTCAGTAAAGAAGGCTCCCTCTGTTAATTTAATATTGAGAGGCATTCCTTAAAATATCAGCAACTAGACTGGTGGGAAAGTAAATTAGTTCAACCATTGTAGAAAGCAGTATGGAGGTTCCTCAAAAAACTAAAAATAGAAATACCATTTGACCCAGGAATTCCACTCCTAGGAATTTACCCAAAGAAAACAAGTTCCCAGATTCAAAAAGACATATGCACCCCTATGTTTATTGCAGCACTATTTACAATAGCCAAGATATGGAAGCTACCTAAGTGTTTATCAGATATGAATGGATAAAGAAGATGTGGTACATATACACAATGGAATACTATTCAGCCATAAGAAGAAAACAACTCCTACCATTTGCAACAACATGGATGAAGCTAGAGGGTATTATGCTCAGTGAAATAAGCCGGGTGGAGAAAGACAAGTACCAAATGATTTTCCTCATTTGTAGACTATAACAATGAAGCAAAACTGAAGGAACAAAACAGCAGCAGACTTACAGAACCCAAGAAGGGACTAGCAGTTACAAGGGGAGGGGTGGAAGAGGGTGGGTGGGGAGGGAGGGAGAAGGGAATTGAAGGGTATTATGATTAGTACACATGGTATGGGGTAGTCACAGGGAAGACGGTATAGCACAGAGAAGACAAGTAGTGACTCTGTGGCATCTTATTACACTGATGGACAGTGACTTCAGTGGGGCATAGGGGAGACTTGATAATATGGGTGAATGTTGTAACCACCGTGTTTTTCATGTGAAACCTTCATAAGAGTGTATATCAATGACCTTAATAAAAAATGAATAAAATAAAATAAATATGGGTAACTAGAGTTAAAAATATCTACCACTAAAGATAATAGTGCAGATGGCATTAAAATATCTGGGTAGAAAGGGGATATCCCAGAGAACAAGGACTATTATGTGAATACAATGTCTCCTACTTCTATGATATAGCCTGAACGTGTTCTGGACTATGGTGGGGGAATTTGTACACGTCAAATCACAGACTTAACTTCTCATTGTATGCCAGAGCCTGGCAACCATGCCTTGTGAAGCATTTTTGGCACTCTTCCTTTCATTTCTTTCTTCTCATTTACCAAGCAGAATGGAATGACTATATCTGCAGAATTCTCATTTCTGGAGTGGCTGTAATCCCTTCATCCTGCTGAGGAATGTACTTTCCTACAGAAAAAAATAGTATAAATTTTGGTTGGCTTCACAAGCCAGCCCACAATATAGGTCTAACTAATTAAATGACTGAAATATTGTCTTTTTGCAATATTGTCCAAGTTCTAGAATGCAATATTTGGCAAATATATTTATACCACTGTATTCTAGCTACATTATAGATGAAATAGATTTCTGTGGGCTAACCTCAGGGCTTGAACAATAATTGTATACCTCCATCTAAAATATGATTTTCTGTGATGTTCATTAACTAGTTCATTTGTTTAATAAACTTTTCTGAAGCTATTCCTGTGTTCTAATCAGAGCATTGTCAATACATTGCTGTCATAGCCCTCAGGAGGTGACAGTACCAAAATGAGTATCTATGTGAAATGATAGTTATTATTCAATGTGGAATTTATGTCAAAAGAGAGGCTAGCGTTAAGTGCTCTGGGACACCATAAAGGGGTCCTTCCTGGTGGAGAACTTGAACCTATGTTGAAGAATTAGGAGGCATTTATCATAATAGAAGGGTGTAGAGGGCATTCTAAGCCACAAGAATAGTACATGGAAAACCATAAACTTCTGAAAGACATGGTGTCATTTATGAATGCCCAGTAGAAGTCCCCTGGGGATAGATGATGATAAGTGATTGTAGATGTAGAAAATGCTTGTCAGTACCTTGATTGTAAAGGTACTATACAAGGAATTTGAAATGTTTCTTAAAGGGAATCAGTGAAGCAGTCAGCAGGAGAGAGACTAGATCTGATTTTTTGTAGAACATATGGGGCAGAAATCTTCATTAGAAGGCTCATAAAAATGCCCAAGTGAGAGACAGTGTTGGTCTTATTTATATCAGTGGCACCAGAGTTGCAAAGGAAGGAGGACGTTCCTGCAGAGATAGAGCTGAAGTAGCAGTAATAAGATATGAAGACCAGTTGGAGAGGGAGTTGCAGAGGGCAGGATGGGTAATAGTGCTGGAAGGATTGGGGAAAAAAAGAGTAGATGATATTGCAGAAATCTATGTTTGAGGAACTTTGTAAATTATTGCTCATAGAAAATGAGAGAATGAACTATTTGGAGTGATGGATAATCAATAGGTGATGTTTGAAGTTGAATTACAGTTGTAAAACTCAGGAGCCCACATCATTTCATGAAAATCTCTTCCAAGTGTCCGTCTTCCCCTTTATGTGCTCAATATCTTGGGCCCAAAGAAGAGACCAGTTTTCTTTTTTTTTTCTCTAATGCATCTTCTAGACAATAGTCTCAAGACAGTATTCCTTTGAAATCCAAACCAGGCAGCATGACCATCCCTGCCTTGAGCGCCCTCTCTACTCCATGCAGACAGTTTTATATTACTTGTTTACTTTAATGAAAACTTACCAAGACTCATATCTTAGATGATGTATGGTTTTGGCACCTAGAATGAATTGATAAAAGAATGAAAAAATTAAATCTCTTCTTCCTAAACTCCAGGATTTGCCATCTTTTTCTTAGACTTTAAGTTCTCTATCAGTTAGGATTCAACTACGGAGCAGAAACAGTAGGAAAATATATGTTATCTCTGTATCTATGTATCTATCTATCATCCATCAGTCATGTGAATTAAATAATTAATTACAGGGACTTGGCTTGGGGGTGAAGTTCCTGAAGGCTGTCTCTTGATGTCTGGTGCTGGCTTGATATCCACAGGGTAGGAAGTCAGGAAGAGAAGATCATCAACAGGATGGAGCCCCACAATGATGATCTGGAAACTCATAAGAATAGACTGAAATTTGAACTTATTTTTGCTGCCTCTGACTTGGGGATGTGGGTAACCTTCAGAAGCTGAGGCCCTTCTTCACAGAGCCAGGCACACACATCTGCCCCCGCTACTGCTTTATGCCACTGAGAACAGCCAGCAGACCAGCAAAATATGTATGTTATAGAATGGCTGCTGGCTCCTTTCTATTCTCCCAAATCACCCCACCTGGCTTTGAAAGCCTTTTTATCAAATCTGGGCATCATGTTCTATAATTTTAATCTTTATACAAGCAACAGAAGAGGTCTTTTGCCCATTCATCACATTTACTTTGTCAATTTCTAATCTTGGTTAAGCTAAGAAATTAGCTTTGCTGGAGAGAGCAACATCATTGTGTCAACAGATGCTCCTGAATATGCTATCCAAACTCTACTGCTCTTCACTGCCCACTTCTCAGTCTTTTATTATTCCATAGTGATAATATGCTACTGTTTCTTTTCCAAGCCTTTCTCGTAATTGTCAAGCTCTCAAATTCAGCTTCAACCTGACTCTCAGACTATAACCTTTTCTCTTTCATCTCAGAGAATATAGGAAATGAAATTATGTCAATCTCTGATTTTCCTCTCTTTTTTGCATAAGTGAAAAGTAACATGAATCCTTTCCTAGGTGGGTCACTTTCCTAGAACTGGGTGTGGGACTTTGTTATATCAATGATTTCTTCTTCCTCTGAATCTTCACTCTCTTTCCCTCAATAAACTTAACACATGTTCACATCACCCATTTCCTTAAAAATGTATGTATCTTGACTCCCATCCCTACCCCTTTTTCAAACCAGTTTCTACCGCAACCACTCTGTGAAAAGTCCTAAAGGCAAATAATCTCCTAATTAGAAAATCTAGCAGACTGTTCTCTGTCATCATCCTCCCTGGCCTTTCTGCAACATGTGGCAAAGTTTACTTCTTGACACTGTCGTCTTAGATCACTTCCTAGTCTCCTTTGCTACCTCCTCCTTCTCTACCCAGCTCCTAAATGTAATCTTCTCTCAAGATTCTTTCCTTGGTCTGGCTACCTTACGCTGTTCCTTCTGTGATCACTTAAGAATTAAAAGAGATTTTTCATGAGAATAATTAGAATAATGTTATTCTATAGAGATATAATGCAAGACACATATGTAATTTTAATTTTCTAGCAGCTACCTTACAAAAAGTAAATAACATACAAATTTAATTTTATTATACTTTTAAACTCAGTATATCCATAATATCATTTTAACATGTAATAAATTAAAATTTTTTAATTAAGTATTTTCCATCTTTTTTTGGGTGTACCAAGCCTTCAGTATCCATTGATTATACTTAGAGCACATCTCAATTTAGATTAGTCCCATTTCAATCCCTCAGTAGTCTCATGAGGCTAGTAGATACTGTTGTGGACATCACAACTCTGGAATCTATAAACTCTTCCCAAGTTCTGAGTTCCAGAGCTGGGATTCCAACTCATACTAGGATCTCATTTTCAACCTCTTGCTTGTATAAGCTATCATTTGGTGGCAAAAAACATAAGGCAAAAATTTTAGCCCATTGCTCACATATCTTTACGGTTCTCTACTTCATTAGGCAGCATAATGAGCATAAATCTTGGAGTCACAGAAAACTCGATTTGAATCCTAGCTTCACTGCTAACTTGCATGTGAGTTGGGACAAGTTACCTGACCATTATGAGATTCTGTTTCCTCATCTAAAACAGGGGGCAAATAATACTTACCTTTGGTTTTGTTACAGGAAGATGTGATTCACACAGTGAATGACCCATAGTTATTGCACAATAGATGGTAACCTGACAGTCAACATGACTTTCAAGGTTGTCCATTACTAATATGCATTTCCAATTTTACGGCCTACTCTGAAATCCAGCCATACACCTATACTCTCATGCATCTATGCCTTCGTTCCTTCGTTCCTCAAAAAACATACCCCTATGACTAAACTTCCCTTAAGGAGTTCATTTATTCATTCATTTGTTCATTCAGGAAAAATTGATTAAACATAGACTTTGTAGTAACTACTTTTTGGATGGTTGAGATAAATTACTGAATAAAATAGATAAAACATTTGCTTTTGAAGAATGTATTAATTGGGAAGTCAGAAAATAAAGAGTAAATATAACCAATTAGAAAATTTTAGTGCTGTAGAAGCCTGTAAGTGCTGTGGGAAAAAAAAAATAGAACAGTGGGATCAGGAGTGGAGAAGAGTCTCTTACCCACTGTAAGTCTCTAGATACAACAGTGTCTTGTATGCATCCTCAAATAGTGCATAATTTTTGTTTTATAAACACTTACCTAGAGAGCAACTGCATTCAGTGGGAATGTGTGGGGAAGTAAGATCTAATTTCCAATGGAACTATTTAAACATGAGTTTTACGAACACTTTTTATTTTAAATTGGAACTCCTTTGATATTCTCTAGTAGAATTCCTGGACCTGGCATTCTAATGGGTCTTGTCTTCCCAGTTTTAGTTCTTCAGATGGGTGCAGTGAAATAATAGGAATAGGGTATAGATCCTGCACTAATTGGAACTGAATGCTCATGTAACAATAGAGAATTATAGCTCCATGTTGCATTATTTTAGTAATTATTATGGAAAAATGTTTGGCTGATAGTCTGAAAATTTTGGGGTTTTTGGAGAAAGCAAAGTTGAGCAGCCTTAAATATGCGAATGTATCTTAGACTCCCCAAGAAGACTGCTGCATATAATACACAGCTTTTCTCAAACTTGGTTAACCATGGAATTCCTCATATGTGGAGGAATTAGACTTTAGATAATTGTACATTTGGAAATCATGTTCTAGAAAACAAATGGTAACACAGAAGTGCTTAGACTGTAAATAGGATAGTCATATAATTTAAAGGATTTTTGAGAATTAAATGGCACTGTTAATAATTATGCAGGGAAAACAGGCATCAACCAAGATTGTCTCCAGTAAATTGGAACATAGGGTCACTCTATCCTCAAGGCACTCTTGTCTGTAGTTCAGTGTACACTCATATCTTTCCCCACATATATTTTCTTCTTAGTTTCTCCAACTCCCTTGGAAGGTGGGTGCAAGGGGAAACCCTGCATGAAAGGAAGTAATAGCTATGCACTTCTTTTGGATGAAGATCTTTTGAAATCTTCTAAGATAATGCACCATAGGAGAGAAAATTAAAAATGAAAACTTTAAGGAAATATGTGTTTAACAACCTTTTAGTCAAAATAAGGAACTGTAAGATGTAAGAACTCTGAAGCTACTAACAATGAGACTTTTCATCTTAAGGTATTGTTTTGGTTACCTTTCCAGAGATATTATAAGAGAGGTAATATTAGATATATTTATGTATCTGTGGTTATGATGGATATGGGGACCACTTCAATACCTGTGGAAGTAAGGATTTTAAAATTTTTTATTGGTTTGGAAATTTTATAATAAAAAGTAAATAGTAAGGGTGAAAAGAACATGAAATTTGACAAAATAATTGTGCTTTTTCATGAATACATGAGCACTCACTTGTATATTTAAATTTCATGCATCTCATAAGGATCTACACTAAACAGTCTTCTGCAACAAGTTCTTTTTCTGTTCTTCATATAAGAAACAAAGCCAACTAATGACTTGCCACTTTGAAAGTGGAGCTCATTATCCCTTATAGTAATTTTAGCCTTTCTTCAGCAAACAATTTTTAAACACAACATCTAAATTCAGGAACATTGGGCATTTTAAAAAAAGGAGAATCTTATCAGAAATGCTCCAGAAGCTAAAAGGGGTAATATTTTTATAGAGTTTTGCATAAGTTTTTTATGACTATTGGAAGAGAAAAGTTCTGATTTTATTAAAGAACATTATTCTCCTTCCAAGTTGAATAAATAGCAAAAGTCCCCAATGCAAAGGCATAAAGTGCCTGTGTATTCACTAGAACATAATTATTTTGAGGAGACAGTAACATTAGTAACATTAAAAGAAATTCATTATTAAAGTGAAAACTTTTCTGAGTTGGGTTGCAGGATAATCACGTTGTAATTTTTCTGAAGCAGTATTAACATCATCATTTGCATTTTCTGTTTCCTTGATCTGATAGCCTGATTGTCTCCAAATGAAACAACTGGCTTTGACATGTATAGACAGAGAATATGGTTACTTTGGCAACAGGCACCATGGGCTACATATGACCCCTCTCTGAAGAAAGCCTGTGCCTCCTTTTTGAAACAAAACAAAACAAAAAATCTGTCTCCTACTTAAGCAGAATTAAATCCCTGCTTTTTTTAATACTAACAAAAAAAAAACCACTCCCAACTGATTTCAGCTTTTTTATTGGTGAACTGTTTTACTGTGAATTTTGAGATGGAGCATCACTTCTTTGTGCTTATTTCATCACCATCAGTAATCTAGTTGATTGGGAAACTATAAGGTACTAAACCTCTTTCTGGCATTCACAGTCTGAAGATCCAGCAGAGGGAGCCCACACATTATTGTTGTTTTAAAAATATCAGACTAAAATGATGATAAACTTTTGTTTTAAACCTTCTAGTAACAGAATTCTTGATATTTTGGATTCGAGAGATATTCTAGAGACCCAGCAAAATGTAAATACTCTTATCTCATTTTGTTGTTGCTGCTGTTAAAAGGTAATGAAATTCTGGTATTTCTTAACTTGTGATTTGTTTATGTAAGTAAACAATTTTTAGATCTGTTTTGTGAAATCACTTCAAGAATACCGAATGGGACTGATCTGTTATTTCAGATTTCTCAAAGTTACTAGCTATATTGACCCCTCCACAACCCCCTACCCCCTCCTCCCTCCCTCCCAACAAAATGGCTATAGACAGCACAACATCCATGAAAAATGTCATGGAATAGTTTTTTATCTGAAGACAAAAAACATGAGTAATCTCTAGCTGGTTCCATTAAAAGAAAAGCCAACACAAGTGGCATTGTTATCATGTCAAGAAAGATGTCTTTGAAAATGACATGCCTCCCTTAGGAACCTGTGGAATTCCAGGGCCTGCCTTGCTCCCAAAAGACACACAGAGATCCTGGGTGGTGTTCATCAGCCAGACAACAATCATTTTCTTAATCATTCCTTCAGAAATATTCATTGATTTCCTTCTCTATTCCAGTCACTGTTTCAAGTTTGAAGAACATAAGCATAATAAAAATAACTACCATTTATACATCCTGTCTTCTAAGCCTTGTAATAACCAGTTTATAAATGAAAAGCTGCATCTCAGAGAACTTATATTGCCTATGGTCTTAACAGTAGTAAATGACAGAGCTTGAATCTGAATCAAGTTTGTTAAGACCCTAAAGTACACACTGGCAGCCACTTTGAAGTATTGCCTTCCTAGACTCAAGAATTTCACAGCCTGTTTGAATCTAGTCCTTTCTGATTTTAAAATCTTCATTGTCATCCTGCCACTAATTTATACAATTATTTCTTCCAAGCAATTCTTAAGCAAACAAACATTCTTTTTATTCTATTTTTTTTTTTAAGTAGTTACTTGGATTCAGCTCATAGTAAGAAGTACTTTTAAGGAATCTTTCTAATCCTCAACTCAAATATTTATTCACAGTTGTTTCTTGAGGAGTAAGTATATATATATAATGTACACATATATTAATTTTTAAGTAAAAACATGATTCGTTTTACAGTTGTCAGATAATCTAATCATTAACTATTTAAACAAAGAATCATAGAGTTTAAAAATTGGAATGGGCCTTAGCACTCATTTAGTCTGGTTCCCTTATTTTTTTAGTGAGAAAGCTGAGACCCACAGAAATTGTGACTTGGTTGGTTTCCTATCGTTAGTTTGTGACAACACAGAACTACCACTCTGGCCCAGGAAAGTAGCATTTCCCTACCCTGTTTTGAAAAGAATTGAAGATGACTTGAAAATAGGAACAGGTCTAATCTTCAAGTCATAACCTGGATCATAACTTAATGTTGAGTTTGACCACTTAAAGTCATTTTCATGAGGCTAATGCTGGATTATACTCATGGCAAGGAAATTAAAATGAACTTTTATTCAAAGTTAAAAAAGAATTGATTCACGGCTCAAAATTTAATAAAATTAGTTTTGAAATTCTTTTCAAACTAATGAGAGACAATGAAATTCTCAGAACTTTTATTTGGGTAAAACAGAAAGTTAAACCACATAATGAATATTAAAATACCAAGTTCAGAAGACAGTGTGATTACATCATTGGTTTACTATGCTAAACCACTAACTTTAACTATGTATGTATATTGTACATTTTACTTAATTCAACCGTTTTCTACATACAAGTTTTTGTGGCTCCCTTCTGTCATTTGCAGATGAACTGTTTCTGCAAGTAAATCTCAAAACACACACACATACACTCTGCATGTTTACACAGTTTTAAAGCAATCTATGACACTTTTGCCATGTGCTTGGAGTCACAGTGGCAAAGTTGGTGAGGACAGGCCAGTGGCTAAATCCTGCTGAGGTACTGACCATTGATATCTCAAGCAGTTGTGAGAAAGTGAAGACTCTACTGGGGTGAAGGCATTTCAATGGGAAGACAGGTAAGTTTTTAGACGTCTTGCTTTCATAAAGGTGTTCTAATCATATCAGTCTCTTGAAATGTCCATGATATGATCTCAGCAGTAATAGGACTCATGTGTAAGAAAGTCTGACTGAGCCTTAACTGCTATTGGCTGAGTATATACCTCATAAACTTTCAGAATTGGCCTGTGGCAGAGAAAAATTAGTCAACCACTAAGTAATCATTGTACACTAGAAGCCATTCAAAAGAAATTGCAGATGTGGCATACTGTTTTAGAGGAGCTTATGAGACATTGAAAGAAATAGGGTCAATGGAAAAATACCCAAGAATACAAAAGTTTTTTAAAAAGTTAAAAGTTAAAACAATGCTTTAACCATATTGTCATCCTGCTTTTAGTTCTTTTTTTGTTTCCCATAGCTTAGTTCCTGATAATTGTAGACTTTCTGTGATTGTTGACTGAATGGGTGAAACCTGGCAGCCAGTATTTACTGAGTGCTTTCTGAGTGCCAAACAGTATAATGAGAGCTTCTAACTACATTATCACATTTAAACCACATAGTGATTCTATGAGGCACAATGTAGAAACTGAGACTTCTGTTATATACCCAAGGTCACCCAGTAAATAAAGGAAGCAGGATTTGGAACAGGATCTATGTTTCTCAGGGATAGTGCTTCTAATCACTAGGATATGCTGCCTTAAAGCAGATTAAATTTAGAGTGTTTCCATCATGAGCTAAATTGTTGGTGTACTTTCTCATTCTGATCATACAAACATTTTTTTTAAATGACAGTGATTATAGTATGGTCATATTGTTGCTAGAAGTTTTACTAGCTCATTTCATTTTTTGTTTGTTTGTTTGTGTGTTTTTTTGGCTAAAAATGCCTCCCTAAGAAACATAGGGACCCTGGGCTTAAATGTAATTTCAGGTCATCAGTTGACTCAACTCCAAAATTCCTGTGAAAGTATTACCTCCCACAGGGAAACAATACATTCAGTACATAGGAATTGGTGCACAACATTTCAATTCTTGCCATGAACCCCAGAGCTTCTGTGTATAAATGGGCTTCAGATTATGTTATGTTATAGCATCCTATCACCTTGGCACCTGGTTATCACCTTACTGGCATTCAAATTCCAGGACAGCTAGAAAAATTACTCTTTTTCACAAAATAGTACTTTAAACAAAACTTAAACCCCAGGTGGGATTTGGAGTTTACTTCTGAGCCCACAGAAATGTGAGTAAGGTCTAAGACCAGGTCAAAGTGGTCAAACAGCTTGGAAATTGCTCTAACATTTTTCCTTGTTAATTAAAAAGGGGATTATTTTCTCTTGCCAGTGAGTGGGCTTTGGGTTGGGAATATTGTATAACCCAAGAAACCATCTTAATAAATTAGTCAGGAAATACAGTTCAAGCAATCTTGTGTTTCGGCCTGTGGGAGAATATATAAAGTGAGCCCTGAGGTGGAATAGGGTAGGCAATTTCCATGACGAACTTTGGGGAACTGGATTCTTTGTGCATTCAGGATCCATCATAATTCATTGCACTGATCAAATTCCTCTAAAGCAACTTGTGGTATTTTGGATCTATAAAAAGCATTTTCACCATTTTAGAATAGATTGCCATTTGTTACATAATTGAACAAATTAGTACATTTTCCTGACTGTCCTTCCATACAACAAATTAACTATATTTTTTATTTTGAGTTCCATTTTCTCACAGGATGCAGGTTAAGACAAAAATAGGTTCTAACTGTGCACTCCTCTGCTTATTTTGTTTGGTGCAAATATGGGTAAGTGTCTTGGTTCTTCCAACCTATTCCTTTGAAATAGCCTGAATCAAATGTGATTTTCAGAGACAGTTTGGAGATGGAATCTAGAAACAACTAGATTAAGCCACCCTTTTAATCATAGAATCTCCTGGTTGAAAGGTACCTCAGAGGTCACACAGTGCAACCACATTAACTACAGTTTACCATTAACTACAATCAGTTATATTCATCGAATATTTGCCAGCACCATATGCTACAAAGTTGTTCAATTAAAAAATAAATATTTTAATTTGATTTCCTATGCCTTCATTATTTCAAAGCACCTGAAATTGTTCCTGTTCAATGCTCTGTAAGATGCAGTGTAACTGTGGTTGGGAAAGGAGCATGTCTGTGGAAAGTTTGATGGTAGAGTGGTATTGTGTGACTGCTGATCAGTTGTTTTGCCTGGTACTAAGCACAGGGACTTCTCAGGATACAGGCTGTCTGGATTCAAAGATGACTGTGATGTTTGCTAGCTCTGTGATCTTGGGTGCTGTACCAATGTTTATAAGTCTTGGTGTCCTAATGTATTAAAAGGGATAGTAATGCACTGACCTCACAAGTTTGTTGTAAAGGTCAAATGGAATAATATACATGTGAATTAGCCTGGCATGTACTCGATACATGCAGCCATTATTTGTAGCATTATTATTAATATCCCACTATGGACTTTGTGACAGCCTGATATTTGCCACATAATAGGTGTTCAACATATATTTATTGAATGGGTGAGTGAATAAATGAATGAATGAAAGAGATATCTACTTTAATACAAGGTAAATTAATTAGGATCAGTTAATGAATATTCATCTCAAAACATTTATTATACATTACACCTATGGGCCAGCCCATATGTATAAATAAGTTGATAAGGATGTCAAACTCAGTCAGTGATCTCTGCTCACTCTTAGAAACCTAGATCTTGAATACAAAGGCTTTGAGGTTTAGGGTGAAACATGGCATGAGGTAATTTTATCCAGAAGAAAAGCTGTCATCTTTCAGGAACAGCTAAACATAGGAGGCTTGGCTTAGACCTGCTTCATGGCCGAAACAGGTTTGGTAGGTTTGAGGCAAATAAAATTAAAAACAGCTGTTGTTTAAATAAGATCAGTAAAAGACATGTATTCAGTGTCCTTAAGTTGATTTTAGGTAGTATTTATATTTTAAAGTCCAAATGGTGTTGCTAATTTCCACAGTAGAAAGTTGCCATAATGAATATTTTCAGCAGTTTTTTTCCTCCTCATTCACAATAAAGAAAAAATATTTGAATATCTGATATGAATGATTGAAATTTGCAAATGCAATTGAGAAAATTTCATTATAAATCACAAACATTAATAAACAGAATGACACTAAAAAATGAAATGCATACTATGAACTACTTTTAAAATAAAAGTTTTTGAAATATATTTTGAAATATTGAAGGATTTTAGTATTTTATACATTCTTAAAAAGCTTAACTATATTTTCATCTATTACCTTCATCATGGGCTGGTTTATTTCAGTTTGACAGCTGTGTTTTGAATACTTATTATGTAGAAATGATTTGATCTCTAAGGAGATTGACAAATGGGAGAAATAAAGCTAATTTTAGTTAAAATATGTTAAATGCTATGGTGAACAGAGGACATTATGAGAGAAACCAAAGGTAAGTCACAAAGGTCAGAAAAACTTTCCTAGAGGAGATGAAATTTGAGACGTGTTTTGAAAGATGAATATGCATTAGTCAGACAGTGAAAGTGGGTGGTGGGTATTTCAGGTAAAGAGGGCATTTCAGGTAAAGGGAGCTACGTGCCAAAGACACGTAGGAAGGAACATGCTGCTTATGAGGAACTGCAAGTCATACAGGATTCCCAGAATTTGAATTGTGGAGTGGAGAGGGCAGGAAATAAGACAGGGCAGTGGACTGGGTTAAGCCATTTACTTCACTTCTTCAGAATGATCAGATCATAATATGCCAGCATTTTTAGAGTGTTCCAATGCTTCTTAATAGCTGTTACTTGGAAAAAAGATCGTGGGTCAAATGCATGTGAGATATGCTGGGTTAAATAATATTATGTCTATCTTCAAGTATTTTCAGAGCCTTTCTTATATCAGTGGCCTTTGTAATTGTGCAAGAGAGGAGGATATAGTATGCAGCATATTTTCTAAACTTGTTTGAACACAGATCATCTTGCAGGATTTGTGTTCCATGGAATACACTTTTGGGAACCACTGCTATAGACAACAGGGAGTCTGTAAAATTTTTAAATATGGGACTATAGCTCATTCTAGTAACAAAGTAGAGGAGGAATGTAAAAGGGGAAAGATGAGGTGGAGCAGATTATGATCTCATTGTAATAGCCCTGCAGTGGCTTAGAGAGAGATGGGCTGTACCCAACCTTCATCATTAGACAATGATGAAGAGAAAGTGATTGATTGAGAAGCACTTAGGAATACATGGGAAACAAAGATCTCATTATTTCACTCTCCTATTTAATAAGGAGGCTAAAATCAGCAGGACTAGGCAAATGATTACTTGTGAAGAGAGGATAAATGAATCTATAATGAATGACTTAGGTTCCTGATTTGAGAAAGTGGGTGATAAATGGCACCGTTTTTTTTTGAGATCTCAAGTACTGGAGAACAATTTGGAACTAAGAGAATTGAAGAGACCTATAGACATATAAATGTAAATGTGTCTAGGGAACATACATTATTTGTATGTTGAATATATTTAAATGATAGGAATGTGTGAGAAATGAGTATACAGTGGTAGTTTAATCCCTGTGAGTCTATAAATTCACTCACCCAGGTAAGAACATGGAAAATTTTACCAAAAAGCAGTTTGCAAAAAGCCATACCTTTCAGGAAATTGCTTTCAAAGAATTGGCTATTTAGGAAATTGCCTTTTGACTAACTGTATTTGGCAAATTGACTATAGGCCAACTGACCTAGAGCCACCAGGAAAACTGCAGTGTGAAAGGAATTCAGAACAAAGATGAGCCTTTGAATTAAGAGACAGCAGAAAAAAGAGAAGCTTATAACAGAGAAATGAAGCGTTATGAAATGCCACCATATTTTCACCAGCATGATATTTTATACTGCCAAATGAATATTTATTTATATAAAAATGATTGCCTCAACAGGAAGAATTAATACCAAGCTATTTGAGTTGCAAGATATCTGGGAAGGTGTGTTTGTTCTGTAATATATTTAAATGGTCCAAGGTCAGGATTAACTGAGCTACTTTATTTCTATCAACAGTCTGTGGTTAACCATGCCAACCAGTTTTATTATGTATTTTTAACATAGCTCAAACTAAACCTAGACGTTACCTCCTATAATAGTGATGGCTGTACATAGCTAGACACATTACACACAGAAAACTTAACAGCAGCCGGCGTTTTTCAGGACAGAAATAATGAATATTTTATTTCTGAGATCCTTTGCTTAAATAAGAAATGACTATGATCCTTGGATTTAAGTTTGGGCTCTAATAAACTCAAGAGTTTCTTTAGCAATGATCAGTTATCTTCAGAATTAGTAACTCTCTCTTACAAAGCTTCTGCTGGGCCAGAACTTGTGCTTAAGGTCTCAGGTTGTCACCAAAGAATGAGTGTGTGGCCTCCTATGTGTGATGACCATGTGGCCAGTAGAAGAAGCAGAAGACAGGGTTTCTACCTCAGAGTTTATTATTTATTTATATTTTTATTATTATTTTATTGTGGTAGGAACATTTAAAAGGAGACTTAAATTTTTAAGTGGACAGTAGAGTTTTGTTAAGGGACAATGTGGTATGACAAATCTCTAAAATTTATTCATTTTGCATAATCGAGACTTTATGTCAGTGAATTAGCAACTCCCCATTTTCCCATCCTTCCAGTCCCTGGCAACCACTATTCTAGTGTCCAATTCTATAAACTATTTTAGATACCACATATAACTGGAATCATGCACTATCTATCCTTCCATGACTAGTTTATTCTACTTAGTATATTGTCTTCAAGATTCAGCAATGTTGCCACATACAACCAAACATTAGATTGATTTTAGTGAAAAGAGGAGAAAGATGGATATATTGAGTATATGGCCATTGTAAATGCCCATATAGCTGGAAGGACAAAAGGGATCAGAGACCAAACTGAAAGTCAGAAACAAGCTAGGCATCAACAATAGCTACCCCTCTTCTGACTTCTTAAAATTGAGTTTCAATTATTATGATAAACAATGAGTATCCATTCCTAGAATGAAGATCCTGGGTTGCAAGCTCCTAAAAAAATATGACATACTTGTAGACCATATTTGAATGATATTAACCTCTGTGAATTAAATAAATAATTCTAATATTTTGTCCACTTAAATCCAAGCAGCCACAATGGTGTCCTGCACATTATTTAGAGAGAATGGAAATATTTATCCCACATTTCTATTCTGAGCTTTTCCAGCCCTGGTGCATCTGAAATGCTATCTTTCTTTTATCCATGCAAAGTTTTTCTGTCGTTTATGATTCAGCTAAAGAAGTCTTCTCTTCATGAAGATTTTCCTGACTTCTCTTGTTAACATCTCCTTGCTCTATATCATTAGTTCATTCAAAAATATTTATTGATTGCCAACTATGTGTCAGATCGATTCTTGGACCAAGGATATAGGAGTGAACAAAACCAAGCCCCCTTTCTCATGGAGTTTACATTCTAGAGGGGAGAAATTGACTAATAAGATAATCTCTTTCTCTGTAGATACATAGAGATATAGATGGGTGCATGGATGGACAGACAGATGGTAAGATTGATAGATAAGACAGAGTTGGTAAGGGGTATAAAGAAAAATGATAAATAATAAGAGATAAAGATAAATAGCATTAAAGAGTGATCATTGCATGTGTGGTGATAGGCTAATATTTTAGTTATTATAATAAATAACAATATTTGTGTAATTATAAATATCTGCTGCTGTATTGCAAGCTCTTTGAAGAGTGGGGCTCAGTTGTTCTGCTTCCCTTATCCTCTCATCAGTGCCTGAGCACAGGGCTGGACTTGGGAATAGCCTTAACAGATATTTTTTTATTTAGATAATTTTTCACTTTTCATCAAGATATTTTGGCATTACAGAGGCACAGCTCTAGTTTCTGTTGAAATTGTCATACTGGTCTAAACAGACTGACTTAGAGATTTGTTTGGTTTCATATTTATATGCAGAGCAATATGCTCTAAATAAATCCAAAGGGATTCAGTAACAATTTTTGGCAGCAGTTTCTTTCATGCTTCTATTTTTTCTTTCTTAGTTTTTCCCAGTGTCTTTATGTTACTGGGAGATTTCCTAGTGCAGTTACTGTAGCTCCACCCAGTGACCTTTCACCTTTGACCTGAAAAGATGAAGAAGTTTAGCCAGAAAGGAAAAGAGGGTCACGACAAAGGTTACTGAAGGGCCCTCGTTGGGACTGGGAGGAGTGGGAGTGTGGGTGGGGTATTTTCTCTCTTCCATTTATGCCTCACCCTCTTCAGCTCTCATTAAACCTGTGGCAGAAGGGCACATGCTATTAAAGAAAAAGTGGATTTTTGCCACTTATCAGCAACTTATCAGGGGCAGTACCAGGAGGAAAAAAAAAAGATTGAGAGAAAAGGGAAGGAGGAACAGGGGAAAAAATAAATCCCAAGGCATCAAATGTGAACTAGGCGCAAATTAAAGAAAAAAAATGTTTTACCAGTCTCTTTTATCAGACATGGCATCCCCAGATAGTTTTTCAAACCCAGTGAACTTTCAAATGGCATTAGGAAGAATCATACTTGGAGTTTGGGAGAATTTATGGTATTCTTGGAAAGGTTTTTTAAACATCAGTAGTCTGCAAAGAAACAAAACCAACAATACAATTAGCTCTGTACTGTTTGTGTTTACCCTCCTAGTTATTCATATGGTCTTACTTTATTTAAAAATTTAAATACGGCACTAACTGAGACTCTGTGAATACCAGGCATTCTCGTTATGTTATTTCAACCTTTCTATGATCCCTGGGAGGGATACATGGTTACTTCCTTGTAGAGAGGAAGAAATCCAAATGGGAAGCAACTGAGAGACTTCCCCAAGTACACAGCAGCTAAGTGTCAAAACAGGGATTTGAACCCTGCTTTTTGAGACCAATGGCAGAGTCCATCAATTCTTTATATCCATTAACAGGCATCACATTGTTCAGGTGAGAAAGTACAAGTATGGTACTGAAAGGAGAGTCCCTGTTGTCCCCATCACCGACTCTCTCTCTCCCTCTCTCTCTCTCTCTCTCTCACACACACACACACACACACACACCAGATACAGAGGGATGCAAATGGAGTAAAAAGTCATTTTACCTTTTGCCCTTGCCTAGCACAGTACCAATATTCTGCCTAATTTCTTTTTACTGCTCTGAGTCCTCTTAGGCCCTGGACAAGTAGACTGGCTTTTATGGCAATGGTTATTTATAAGTCATATTTTATTTAGTTTGCCATGTAGGAATTTATCCTGAAGATCTCCAACTCCCTGATAAGTGTCAACTGATACCATGGGATTGGAAAGTACTTTTTATAAAATCAGTTAAGAATCTGAAGAAAAGGTATGGAGAAAAGTTTCTAATGAATAGAGTTCAGAGGTAAAGATTAAAAGTGAAAAATAAAATTTCCTTTTGGTGGTTGGATACTAAAATCCTTATTTGGAGCCTGTCTTTCAGGACATAAATTATAAAAATATGGTGAAATATTATGGGAATTTGTCAGCTGGCTTCTAGTTGAAAGCCATTGTAACCTGGGGCAGATCCTTGAGTCTGTTTTATCTGCAAAATAAAAGTGTTTATTTATATCACTTAATGACAGAATTTTATGATCTTTTAGAATTTCTTGTTTAAAATTAATCTTGTTTTTTGAGAATCCAAAATGACTCAAATTTAATCCTAAATATTCTTTTAGAATATTTTATTTTTTATTCAATAACTATCTGAAAGTTAGACTGATTGCAAAAGGGGCCTGAACTTGTATTTTGCATTTATGATTCACTTACAATCACATGGATTCAATCATCATCACTGTGCTATGCTATTTGTGGAAAATGGACCCATGAAGTTTGTAGGTTCAGGGCAATAATAGTTGCTTTCTTCCTCAGGAGATGTCAGTAACGTTATTCAGTCTGTCTGTACAGAATAAGCCTCCCTCAGGACTTTTGACCTTGTAAAATTGACAGAGCAACTTGTCTGGAGGCCAGCATCCAGAAGTAGTAGACTTACAGTAAATGCAAGGAGCCAGTAGTCTGCTTCTTCTGGTGAATAAATGCAACAGCCTCAGCCAAAAAAATGTCAGAACAGCAGTCATGAAGAATTCACAACATAGGGTTACAGGACATGGCATCCAGGAAGTGGTACAAGGACAGACAGGTAACACTTCAGCAATGGCTAAAGACCAGAAAGAAAAGAAGAGATCTTTTCAGCTGAGGGGAAGACGGAGGCATAAAGAAGCATTTATAACAAATAATTTCCAGTGTAATCTAGAAATGTTCTGCGGAAGTCACTGAAACTTTGTAGTGAAACAAACCACAGTTGTTCTGTGGTCTCAGTTCTTAGTCCTTAGTGGGGACTTTGGGTATGCATGAGAAACAGACAACTTTTCTACCAAACTGAGCTCCAGATGAGCAAAAAGTAAGTCAGCAGATGACTGTGCATTTCTGAATTCTTAAGTATTACTGAACATGCCACCTTATATTTATACAGCATATTCTGTTGATAATAGAGATGCATGCTTTATCTTTCCATAGTCTATGGCAATCTGGTAAGATGTGTATTTGTGCTTTTCCTGTTTCTAATACAGGATTCACCAAAGTAGTGTACATATTTCTTTAAATTGTGCTACTTAGAAATGTGTTTATCTTATGGCTTTTATTATCTTTCCCTTTGGAGAGTGATTTGAATAATTTTGATGTTAAAAACTTAATTTTCTTGGTTTCATTTTTTTAAAAATTTAACTTTGTTGCTCCCTTCTGACTGATACCATAACTGGGCAGTTATATAATAGTTGATGTGCTGGGACTTGAAGGAAATGCCACTGTGCATATAGCTGGTCTCAGAGTGTCATATCACAGTCATACTTGAAAAAGATTTACCTCTCAAAATATTTTTAGAGAGAATTTTGGTAACTTTTGGGGGGTTATCTTTTGGGAAATCTGACACTCACCAGCTGAAGCTGGGAATTACTTGTTCTGGAGTTGTAATTTTGCTTAGCAGTGATTTTAGGAAAGGTCTACAGTGTTTGTATCTGCCCTAGAACCATTCTTTTTAAATGAAGAAGTGAAAGATGTGTCTAGAGAAAAGCCCACAGGATGGTGATACTTGCAGGAGAATAGGGAAGCATGGAGTCCATCTGCTGGCAACTCAGACTGTCCACAAGTGGTAGGACAGAGAGAGAATTGGGTTAAAGAGGATGATGAAATGGAGACACCAAGCCCATTTACTGTTAACTAAAATCAAGGGAGGGGGATGATAGAAATTGCTTCCTTATGGGAAGTGTGACTCCCTTCTGGGAACATGTGCAGGAGATCTGACGAAAAAAAGTCACACTATTCAGGCTATGGCAAGGCATAATCCTGGGTACTTGGGTCCTACCAGCCCTAGATTCCTAGGATGAATTGCCAGTCTGCACAGTGAGACCAGTGGAAGCAGAAGCCACAGCGCATGTGGGAGATGAGGTGAATCCAAGGAACTGTTCCCGTGACTCATTTCCTGGCCCCTGCTCCTGGCTGCCTTCCTCAGGGCTGGGAGCCTGGAAGTAGCAGGTCTGGTGGAAGACGAGACAGCAGAGACAGCAAAAGCAGTAGAATAAATAAAAATTTCGTGCTGCAGTGGGTAGCAGTAGATCTCTGGGTGACGGCAGGACAGTAGGCCAGAGGTGTCCGCACAAATGCCTGGCTTCCAGGAGATGGGAGGAAGTTGAGGAAAGAGATTGGAGGGGCTGTCATTCCAGTGATTCAGCTCTTTTGTCCTCACTCTCTGTTCTCTAACTATATCCAGTCCCGGAAGAAAAGCATTTTTGAGTGAGACAGAATTTGAGAAAAATGAATGAAGAATCAGAAGAATGAATAAAAAACTTACACTGAATATTAAAGGTCTCTGTGTTCATATACTTACTTTATTAGATTATGCCTTCTTTGTGTGTTTGCCAGCAAGTTACTTTAAGAAAACGTTAAAGAAATGTCTTCCTTTCATGCCATTTCATGGTTCAAAAGCACTTTAACCTGCTTTATATTATTTACTAAAAAGACAAAAAACGAGATAAGCAAGATTTGTTTTTCCAATTTTATAGACAAACCAAGCTTAGGATGGTTGTTACTGTTCAAGGTTACATTGTCTATTAAGTAGTCAGGATTTGACTCCAGTTCTTTGTTTTTATTTTATTCAATTTTTTTTTTTTTTTGGTTTAGATAGTTCATACATTTTATAAAAACCCAAATGTAACAGCATTAAGAAGTCTCTGTCCAACCCCTGTCCCTTTCTGCTCTAGTAACTCCCTTTTATAAGTGAAATATATCATGCTGTATACCCTTTGTTTTTCAGAACTCAATTAACAATATATCATGGAGTTCTTTCCATGTCCATACTTAGAGCTTCTTCCTTTCTTTTTATAGCTGAATAGTACTCTCTTGGCTCGATGCTCCACTGTATGTATGACAAGTTTGGGTTTGATGACCCTTGGGGTTTTTGCTATTATAAACCAGATTTTAGTGAATAGTTGAACATATATCATTTTGTGCATATGCTGCTTTAGGATAATTTCCCCAAGCGAAGTCTTGGGTCAAAGGATAAATGCATTTATAATTATATAAGAATCGCCAAGTTTTTCTCCATAGGAGTTAGTTTTTCACTTTGACCTGTAATGTATAACACTGTCAGTTTTCCCATAAAATTGCCAAAAAAATCTGTGTTTGACTTTTGAATTTTTGCCAGTATGATTGTTTAGACTGATTTCTTGGTGTATTTTTTTAACTTTTTATTTTGAGATAATTGTAGATTTACATGCAGAAATAAGATGTAATATACTGAGATGCCATATACCCTCCACCCAGTTTCTCCATTGGTAATATTTTCAATAACTCCAGAACAGTATCACAACCAAGAATTTGACATTTATACAATTTACTACTTTATTAAGATTTTAACAATTTTTCATCCATTTGTGTATTTAAGCCTATGCAATTTCTACCATCTGTGAATCTGTGACTAGCAGCATTATCAAGATGTAGAACATTTCCATTGCAAGGATCTGTTTTGCTACCCTTTTATAGCCCTAGTTGCCTACCTCCTGTCCCTGCACCTTCTCTTCAACCATTAAACTGTTCTCCATCTGAATAAGTTTGACATTTTAAAAGCATTTTATAAATGAAATCCATAATATGTAACCTTTAGATACTGACTGCTTCCATTCAGCATAATTCCCTTGAGATCTGTTTAACTTTTTGCATGCTTCAGTAGTTCCTTTTTATTGCAAAGTAGTATTCCTTGATATGGATATACTACAGTTAAACCATTCACTCATTGGATGACATTTGGGTTGTGGATATCCAGTATTCAGCTATTATGAACAAAGATTCTATAAATATTCATGTATAGGTTTTTGTATGAAAACTAATCTTCATTTTCCTGGGATGAATGCCCAAAAAATATAATTGTTGTGTCACATGATAAAGCAAATGTTTAGTTTTGGAACAAACTGCCATACTCCTTTCCAAAGTGATTGTACCATTTCACATTCCTACCAGCAATGTATGAGTGCTCTAATTTCTCTGTATCTTCACCAGCATTTGGTGTTAGGACTATTCTTCTTTTTCTTTTTATTGAAATGTGGTTGCTATGCAGTCTCATATTGGTTACATATATACAACATAGTAGTTCAATAGTTACCCATAGTATTAAATCCTCACCCAAATTAGGGCAGTTACTGTCTGTCAGCATAGGAAGATGTTACAGGATCATTAGCTATAGACTTCATGATGTACTATCATCCCCGTGACCAACTTTTGCATATGGATTGAGAATTTTTGTGCCCCTTATCCCCTTCAACCTCCCCGTCCACCCATCCCAACCCCTCCGTATGGTAACCACAAGTCACTTCTCAGTGCATATGGGTCTATTGCTATTCTGTTCATTCTGTTTTGCTTTGTTTTTATATTCCACAAATAAGTAGAGTCATATGGTATTTGTCTTTCCCAACTGGGCTTATTTTACTGAGCATAATAGCCTTTAGATCCATCCATGTTGTTACAAATGGCAGGATTTCTTTTTTACAGCTGAATAATACTCCATTTTGTGTATGTACAACATCTTTATCCATTCATCTAGTGATGGACACTTAGATTGCTTCCACATCTTAGCTATTGTAAATAATGGGGCAATAGAAATAGAGTGTGTATATCTTTTCAAATCAGGGATTTTGTTTTCTTTGGGTAAATTCCTTGAAGTGGAATTGCTGGGTCACATGGTATTTCTACTTTTAGTTTTTTGAGGAACCTCCATACTACTTTCCACAGTGGTTGTACCAATTTACATTTCTACCAAAATATATGTGGGTTCTCAGTTCTCCACACTCTCACCAACACTTATTATTGTATTTTGGATAGTAGCCATTCTGACTGGTGTGAGGTAGTATCTCATTGTAGTTTTGGTTTGCATTTCCCTGATGATTAGCAATGTGGAGCATCTTTTAATGTGCTTCTTGGCCATATGTGTTTATTTGGAGAAATCTCTTTTCAGGTCCTTCACCCTTTTTTTAATGAAGCTATTTGTTTTTTTGGTATTAAGGCATATTGGTTCTTTGTATATTTTGGGTGTAATCCCTTATCAGATGAATAGTTTACTTTTTGTTCTGCTGGTGATGTCCTTTGCTGTACAGAAGCTTTTTAGTTTGATGTAGTCCCACTTGTTCATTTTTTAATTTTATTTCCCTTGGCCAAGGAGAAGTGTACAGGAAAAAAATTACTTATACTTGTGTTCAAGAGATTTTTGCCTGTGTTTTCTTAAGAGTTTTATGGGTTCACATCTTACATTCATATCTTTGATCCATTTTGTTTACTTTTGCATATGGAGTTAGACAGTAATCCAGTTTTATTCTTTTACCTATATCTGTCCAGTTTTCCCAACACCAGTAACTGAAGAGGCTGTCTTTTCCCCATTGTATATTTGTGACTCCTTTATTACATATTAATTGACCATATATGCATGGGTTTATATCTGGGCTTTCTATTTTGTTCCATTGATCTATGGGTCTGTTCTGTTTAATACCATACTGTTTTTTGTTTGTTTATTTGTTTGTTTGTTTGTTTTAGGAGAGCAAGTGAGAGGCTTTTATTTAGAGATAAAGCAAGAGAACAGAGCTCCTGGTTCATGCCAGGAGGAGACAAGAGAGTCCCAGTACCATACTGTTTTGATTACTTTATCTTTATACTATATCTTGAAGTTAGGAAGCATAATATCCCCACTACTTTGTTCTTCTTCCTCAAGATCATTTTGGCTATTTGGGCTCTTTTCTGATTCCATATGAATTTTAGAGCTATTTGTTCTAGTTCATTGAAAAATGCTGTTGGTATTTTGATAGGGATTACATTGAATCTGTAAGTTGCTTTAGGTAGGATGGCCATTTTGACAATATAAATTTTTCCTCTCAATGAGTATGGGATAGATTACCATTTATTTGTTTCTTTAATTTCTCTCATGAGTATTTTACAGTTTTCAGAGTATAGGTCTTTCACCTCTTTGGTTAGATTTATTCCTAGGCATTTTATTATTTTTGATGCAATTATATATGGAATTGTTTTCCTGATTTCATCTTTCTGCTAGTTCATTGTTAGTACATAGGAATGCAATAGATTTCTGTCTTAATTTTGTATGCTACAACTTTGTTGAATCCAGTTATTAGTTCTAATAGTTTTTTTGGTGGAATTTCTCAGGTTTTCTATATATAGTATCATGTCATCTGCAAATAGTGTCAGTTTAGCTTCTTCCTTACCAATTTGGATATCTTTTATCTTTTTTTCTTGTCTAATTTCCATGGCTAGGACCTCCAGTACTATGTTGAACGAAAGTGGTGAGAGTGGACATCTTTGTCTTGTCCCTGATCTTAGATGAAACACTTTCAGATTTTGCCATTAAGTGTCATGGTAACTGTGTGTTTATCATATATGGCCTTTATTATGTTGAAGCATGTATCCTCTATACCCATTTTGTTGAGAGTTTTTATTATGAATGGATGTTGAATTTTGTCAAATGCTGTTTCAGCACCTATTGAAATGATCATGTGATTTTTATCCTCCTTTTTGTTGAGTGGTGAATAATACTGATTTATTTATGAATATTATACCATACTTGCATCCCTGGAATAAATCCCACTTGTTCATGATCAATGATACTTTTGATGTATTTTTCAGTGCAGTTTGATAATATTTAGTTGAGGATTTTTGCATCTGTATTCATAAGGGAATTTGGTCTGTAATTTTCTTTCTTTCTTCTATAGTTTTCTTTGCCTGGTTTTGGTAATAGAGTGATGCTGGCCTCATAGAATGAGTTTGGAAGAATTCCCTCCTCTTCTTCTTTTTATAATATTTGAATAAGGATGGGTATTAGCTGTTCTTTAAATGTTTGGTAGAATTCAGCTGTAAAGCCATCTGGTACTGGTTTGTTTGTCTGGAGTTTTTTGATTACCAGTTGAATGTTTTTACTGGTAATTGGTGTGTTTAGATTATCTGTTTCTTCCTGGGTAGGCCTTTGAAGGTTGTATTTTTCTAGGAATTTGTCTTATTTCTTCTAGGTTGTCCAATTTATTGGCATATAACTTTTCATAGAATTCTGTAATAATTCTTTGTATTTCTGTGGTATCCATTGTGACTATTCTTCATTTCTGATTTTGTTCATTTGTACACAGTCTCTTTTTTTCTTGATAAATCTGTCTAGGGGCTTGTCTATTTTGTTTAGTTTCTTAAAGAACAAGCTTTCATTGATTTTTTTTCTGTTCTTTTATTCTTCTCTATTTTATTTATTTCTACTCTTATCTTTATTATGTCCCTCTGTCTAGTTTCTTTAATTGTTTCAGTTTTAATTTTGTAGTTTCTTTAATTGTTAGTTTAGACTGCTTATTTGGGATTGTTCTTGTTTCTTGTGGTAAGCCTGTATTGGTATGTATTACCCTCTTAGAACTGCTTTTATGGTGTCCCACAGATTTTGGACTGTTGTGCTTGTTTTCATTTGTCTTCTTGTATTGCTTGATTTCTATTTTAATTTGTTCATTGATCCACTGAATATTTAGAAGCTTGTTGTTTAGGCTTCATGTGTTTGTGGGCTTTGTTGTTTTCTTTATATAGTTTATAGTTTCATTCCATTGTGGTCTGAGAAGCTGCTTGATACAATTTGAATCTTTTTGAGGCCTAGTATGTGATCTTTTCTGGGTAACATTCCATGTACACTTGATAAAATTGTGTATTTTGCTGCTTTTGGTTGGAATGTTCTGTAGATATCTGTTAAGTCCATCTTATCTAATGTATTGTTCAGTCCCTCTGTTTCCTTAATTTATTTTCTGTCTGGTTGATCTGTCTATTGCGTGGGTGGTGTGTTAAAAACTCCTAAAATGAAGATTTTGTAATCTGTTTCTTCCTTTAATTCTGTTAGTTCTTGTTTTACATATTTAGGACCTCCTATATTGCATTCATTAATATTTATAGGGGTTATATCCTCTTGTTAGGCTGCCCCCTTTATCATTCTGTAATGTCCTTTTTGTCTCATGTCTCTTTCTTTGTTTTATAATCTATTTTGTCTGATAGACATATACTTATAAGTATACTGCTACTCCTGCTTTTTTCTTTGTATTATTTGCATGAAATTTTTCATTCCTTCACTTTCAGTCTGTATGTCTTTGGGTCTGAAATGAGTCTCTTGTAGACAGTGTATAGTTGGGTCTTGTTTCTTTATTAATTCTGTCATCCTATGTCTTTTGATTGGTGCATTCATTCCATTTACATTTAAAGTGATAATTGATAGGTTTGTACTTATTGCCATTTTATTAATTGTTGATTTTCTGGTTGTTCTTATAACTCATCTCTGTTTCTTTCTTTCTCTCTTATAGTCCTCTATTGTTATTTGATAGTTTTTTTTATTAAGGTATTATTGATATATACCCTTATAAAGGTTTCACATGGAAAAACAATGTGGTTACTACATTCACCCGTTATTGTGTCCCCCCTATACCCCATTGCAGTCACTGCCCAACAGTATAGTAAGATGCCACAGAGTCACTATTTGCCTTCTCTGTGCTACATTGTCTTCCCCATGATACCTCCGATAGTTTTCTTTAGTGTTGTGATTAGATTCCTCTTTTCTAATTTTTTGTCTACCTATTATAGGCTTTAGATTTGTGGTTACCATAATGTTCAGGGATATCTAGCTTCCTGACTGTATAACAATCTATATTAAGTTGATGATTTCTCTGTTTCGAAGACAATCTAAAAGTACGTTTTTCTTCTTCTTACTGCATACTTCATGTATTTGATGTCATAATCTGCACTTTCTTTGTATCTCTGATTTTGTGTATAGTTGGTTTAAGTACATTTGTTTATTTTAATATTGTAGTTGCTTAGTAATTAATTACTACCTTTACTGTGGGCTTATTTTCACTGGTGGAAACTGTTTAGCATTAGGAACATTTCAATTTACAGCAGTCCCTTTAACATATCCTGTAATGCTGGTTTAGTGGTTATAGATTCCTTGAGCCTTCGTTTATCTGGGAATTGTGTAATCTCTGCTTCAAATGTGAATGAAAATCTTGCTGGGTAGAGGATTGTTGGTTGAAGGTTCTTCTGTTTGAATACATTAAATATTTCATGCCAGTTTCCTCTGGCCTGTAAAATTTCTCCTGAGAAGTCTGCTGATAGCCCTCTGGGATTTCCCCTATAAGTAATCTATTCTCTTTCTCTGCCTGCTTTCTATACTCTCTCCTTATCCTTTATCTTTGTCATTTTAATTATATGTCTTGGTTTTGTCTTCCTGGGATTTGCTTGGTGTAGTTTTAGTTTGCTTTTTTATTATATGCTATGAATTGATATTAATTGTTTCTGTCATTTGTCTTTTGATTTTACTCATTAAGGGTCTTTTAACTTGGTATTCAGACTATTTTTTTGATAGTCAACATGATCAAATTTTTAAAATATGTGAGTTCTGGATTTAACTTCAGACATCCTACTTTAACCTAAAGATATGTTTTTGTTAATAATTTATTTTCCTTAAAAAACTGAAATAAAGGGAGTTTATCTTGCTGTATAGTTTGAAGTATGGAGCCAGCTTCTTTTTTTCAAAATGGCACCTAGTTGTTCTAACACCATTTATTTTAAAAAATTCTTTGCCCACCAGTTTGGGATGTTACCCAGCTCATACACTAAATTTGTCTAAGTATTTGGGAATATGTTTTTGAAAATAGAATTCTTGAGATGCCAACTCCAATTCTGTTTCCCTTTCATCATGTTTCTTCAGGTAAAATAACCTTTGATCAATAGTTTTTTATGTCACATTTGAGTGAAAGAATTGGGAAGGAGATGTGATGCTCTACCATATAAAGGAAAGCCATGTATAAGCCCAGTAAAAAAATTCTCTGGATATTATTGCTAGAAAATTTCCAAACAACAGGTTTATTGTCAAACTGTAAAGACATTGCCAAGTAATTTCATACTGCTCTGGAGGTCTTCTAATACAAGTGGTCAAAGGGGGAAAATACACATTACTTAAGGGGAAAAAAGTGAAATAAGTTATATACCTCTCCAAGCATTATATCTTCTGTTGCTAGTCACTGCTCTTTTTAATAAGAAATTACAAAGTTTTTGCTCTAAAAAAGTAATTCACTTTAAAAAGTCTTATCAAGCCAAGTAAAAGGGTTATATTGCATTCACATGTCTGTACTTAGACTCATTTTCTGGCAGCAGTACTCCTTAGAATACAGCTTGCTTCATTTGTGCAAGAGAGTTTAGGATAGTTTTTTGGCAAGTTTAAAAATATTATTTAAGTAATTCTACTGGCATAACAAGGTATAAAAAAAGACCAAAGCCAGTATCTATAAAGTCAATGTGTCCAGGTTAGCATGTTTCATACCAGGACTGGAGGTTTAAATCTTGTGTCCTTGTTTCCCATAATGTCAGCAGAAAATGCAGGGCAAAACCTTTTCAAATGCTTTTATGGGTACATTGTTCTCTGAAATTGACATTGCTATTTATAGGAAATCTGCTTGAGAAGGCATCATCATTTACTAATGCTAATTCCTTCTAGTCTTTCCTAAACAATTTGTGATCAGAATCAGCACCCCTCATCCCAACTATTCTTCTGAAATTTCTGTTTTCAAGGGCATCTGCTTCCTCCATGTTGCTTAAACCATTTGTCAATTCTCAGTTCTCATATTTCTTGATCTGAAAATTTACATTTATCATTATTGATCATCATCATCCTTGAAATATATACTTCACTTGGTTTCCAGGACACACATCTTCCAATTTTTTTCCCACCTCACTGGCTTGGCTACTTCTCTTCAACTCCTTTGCTGATTCTTCCTTGTATTTCTAATCTCTTAACACTAGGGCCTTCCCACAGTCCTTGAGTAAGCAAGTAAACCCATTCCCTGTATTAGTGTACTATTGCTTCTGTAACAAATTACCACAATCTTAGTTGTTTAAAACAAGAAAAATTTATTATAGTCTTGTAGGAGAGAAGTTGGACACAGGCCTCACTGGGCTAAAATCAAGGTATTGGGAGGTCTGTGTTTTTTCCTATAGTATCTAGAGGAGAATCCATTTCCTTGTATTTTCTAGTTTCTAGAAGCCACCCAGATTCATTGTTTTGTGGTATCCTTTCTCCATCTTTAAAGCAAAAAAAGATGGTATCTTTCTGACCCTTCCTCCATAGTTGCATCTCCTTCTCACCCTAGCTAAGAAAGGGCTTTGATTTTAAGGACTCAATGTGATTACATTACCCACACAGATAATCCCTTTATCTCAGGATTGGTAACTGTACTAATATCTGCTGAGTCCCTTTTGCCATGGAAGATAACATATTTACAGGTTGCAGGGGTTAGGGTGTGGACATCTTTGGGGGAGGGGCATTATTCTGTCTAGTTATTCATCTCCTTCAATACTTGCTCATATATCACCTTTTCAGTGAGGTCTTTCCTGATCATCCTGTTTAAATCCACCACGACCACCACCACCACCACAGTATTTCCCTTCTTACTTTCTATTTGGTTTTTTTATAACACTAGTCACCATCTATTAATAATTTAGTTTCTTTTCCTTTCCCATTATCAGACTGTAAGCTGTGTTGTATCAGGAAAGTTTATCTGTTTGTTTCACTGCTGTACCCCCAACATCTAGAGCAGTGCCTTTCATATGGTATAGCTTTAATAGATACTTGTTGAGTGAATGGATGAAAGAGTAAGGATAAAAACACAATGACCCAACCTTGTTTTTATTATAAACTTTCCAAATCAAGGGATGAAATACATTTTGAGCCAAAATTCTCATGGATCCATTATAGAATACATAAACTTCTTTCTGTTGGACTTTACTCACCATATATTAAGTAATGGAGTTTGCAGAATTTTAACGTGTAATGAATAGTAGATCCTCACCACTTATGATAGTGCCTGATTCATAACAGGGAATAGATCTCATTTGATCTAATATGATCTATATTACTTTTATAACTTTATCAAGTTAGAATGATTCCCTCTATTTCTACTTTTCTGAGTTTTTATTATGAATAAGTATCACATTTTGTCAAATGCTTTTTCTGTATTAGTTGATATGATCAGGTGATTTAAGTTTTTTCGCCTGTTAATATGGTAGATAACATTTATTGATTTTCATATGTTGAGCCAGTCTTGTATCCTTGAAATAAATCTTACTTGTTCAAGGTATGTAATTATTTTTATATATATTGCCATGTTCTGTTTCCTAATATTTTAAGAATTTTTGCCTATATATTCATGAGGGGTATTTGTCTATACTTTTCATTTTTGTATTTGTCTTATTTCAGAGTCAGAATAATAGTGGCTTCACAGAATAAGTTGAAAAGTGTCCCTCCTCTTCTGTTTCCTGGGAGAGATTGTAGAGAACCTCTGGCCAAGGAACTAAGGCAAGAATGGGAAATAAAAGACATATAAATTGAAAAGCCCCTATTTGCAGATGACATGATCTATGTAGAAAATACAAGGAATTTGCAAAGAACTTCTAGACAATATGGAGTTCAGTAAGTTTATAGAATATAAAACAAACATCAAAATATTAATTATGTTTCTATGTACTAGCAATTAAAGTGTAGAAACCAAAATTAAATAAACAATTCCATCTATTATCACTCAAAAAGTGAACTATGTATAAATTTAATAAAATGTGTAGAACTTCCATGATGAAAACTATAAAACACTGATGAAAGGAATCAGAAATTTAAGGTGGAGAAATGTACCATCCATGGGTTGAAAGACTCAATGTACTAAACCAGAGTACACATTTCAGTTCTCCCCAAATTCACATACAGGTTTGTATAAATATCTCAGCAAGATTTTTTAAATAGATACAGATAAAATTATTCTAATTTA
The DNA here is from genome assembly GCF_030020395.1 of Manis pentadactyla. Taxonomy (NCBI): domain Eukaryota; kingdom Metazoa; phylum Chordata; class Mammalia; order Pholidota; family Manidae; genus Manis; species Manis pentadactyla. The sequence continues at coordinate 33,815,807 of NC_080021.1, forward strand.
TGTGGAAAAGCAAAGGAACTAGAATAGCTTAAAACTATTTATTTTTTTAAAGAGTAAAGTGAAAAGAATAACTCTGAGTTTAAGAATGATGTTCTACTACAGAAACAATGAGGATGTAGTGGTACTGGTAAAAGGAGGCAAATGGGAAAAATAAAGAACTTAGACCCATATGAATAAAGTGAATTGTTTCTTTTTCTAAACATGCAAAAACAATTCAATGGGGGAAGAATAACCTTTTTAGTAAGTGGTGTTAGAGCAACTGGATATCCATAAGCAAAAAAAAAAAAGGAACCTTGACCTAAGCCTCACATGTTATCCAAATACTAACTTAAGATGGTTAAGACATTTAAATGTAAAATGTTAAACTATAAGCATTTTGAAGATAAAATAGGAGAAAAATCTATGGTACCTAGGACTTGGTGAAGATTTCTTAAATAAGACACCAAAATGCATGACTCATTAAAATTTGTTTTTGATAAATTAGACTTTATCAAAATTAGGAATTTTTGCTCTGAAAACTTAATTATAAGTAAAAAAAGACAAGCCACAAAATGGGAGAAAATATTTGCAAGCCATATATATGACAAAGGACTCAAATTTTTTAGAACTTGCAAAAGTCAATATGAAAAGCATATATACCATGACAAGCACACGACCAGGAGTTTAGTATCACTAGCCATTAGGGGAGTGAAAATTTAGCTCATCATGATTAGCTGAAATAAGAAATAGTGACGATACAAAATCTACATTTGGCAAGGATGTGGAGAAAGTAGATCTGTCATCTATTGCTGTGGTAATGTAAATGATACAGACACTCTAGAAAAGTTTGGCAGTTTCTTAAAAAAACTAATGTACATTTACCATACAATCCGGCAGTTATACTCCTCAGCATTTATTGCAGTATGGAAATTTATGTCTATACAAAAACCTGTACATGTTGTTTATAGCAGCTTTATTTGTAATAGCCCCAAACTAGAAACATCCAAACTGTCCCTTGATAGGTGATAGTTAGACAGACTGTTGTACCTCTGTGGAATATTACTCAGTTATACAAGGGAATAAATACACAACAACTTGAAGGAATCTGAAGGACATGATAATGATTGAAAAAAGTCAGTCTTAAGAGATCACATCCCACATAACTGGAAAAAGCCAGTTTCAAGAGATCACATCCCAAACAATTCCACTTATATAAATTATTGAAATGACAAAATTACAGAGATGGAAAACAGATTAGTAGCTCTCAGGGGGTAGGGTTGGTTTTGAGCAGAGTGACCATAAAGGAATAGCAGAAAGGAGATCTTTATGGTGGTGCAACATTTCTGTACCTTGATTGTGGTGGTAGTGATTTGTATACATGTGATAAAATGACATAGAACATACACACACATTGTACTAATGTCCAATTCCGGAATATAATGTAATGTTGTAATTATGTAAGATGTAACCAGTGGGGAAGCTGGTTGAAGGGTACGTGGGCCTTCCCTATACTACCTTTGCAGTTTCTTATTTACCTATAATTATTTCAAAATAAAAGGTAAAACAGTACATGTTTTATTTCAACTAATCTCATAGTAAACCAAAGAAAATACAGGTGCCAGATGTGCTTTTAGGAGATGTGGTGCCAATTATTTTTATAATTATGTTTAATTGAGATAATAAATAATATGTGAAATCACATAATATTAAGATTAAACACTTTAAAGCATACAACTCATCGGCATTTAATACATTTACAGTGTGGTACCAACATCACCACTGTTCAAGTTCAAAACATTTCATCATCCTGAAAGGAGACCCCATACTTAGGAAGCAATCACTCTCTACACTCCCCTACTTACAGCCCCTGGAAAACCACTATTTTTCCTTCTGCCTCTACTGTTGATTTACCTTTTTGGAATATTTCATGTAATTGCAGTCATACATTATATAATTTCTTGTGTCTGACTTCTTTCACTTATCATGTTTTCAAGTTCATCCATGTTGTAGTATGTATCAGTACTTCATTCCTTTTTATAGTTGAGTAATATTCTAAGAATGCACCACAGTTTTATTCATGCATCTGTTGATGAACTTTCAGGTTGTTTCCATCCTTCAACTATTGTGAATAGTGCTACTGTAGACAAATGGTTCCAGTTTGATGTAAGAAAATAGTTATTCCTGAAGTTCATGGTTTCCTTGTGGAAAATGTAGAATCCAGGTAGATTATACAACCATAGGGTACAAAACCAGTAACTCTAAAACCTCTGTATTTTATTTGAGCAGAATGACTTGTCACTGCTATTTTCCTGGTTATTCCCTCATCTCAGATGAAAAATCAGATACTGGAGCAGTTAGAGATAACAACATAGACAATGACTGCTTGTTTGGGGAGGAATAAATAAGAACACTTAATGAGAACACAGACAAATGTATCATAACATTAGTTGTAAATTAATTAGAGAAGAGTCAGCATTGGGCTCATGAGTGATCAAGACATAAATATTGTATTCTTTAGGCTTTACAAATATAAATTTAGGCAATAAGTTACTTAAAAAAAAAAACAATATGAACCAAGGAGGTGCTTAATCTCTTCAGCCCAAATTTTTTAATATGTGGTCACCTTTGTGTCCTTAAATGCTACAGAAATTAAATGTAGAACACTTGGAAGTCACTCAGGTCATTGTTTTATAGTCCTAGAATTAAATAACTGTCTAGAAATGTTTTTAGGTGTATCTCCAAGTAAGTTTATTTCTTTGTATGGCACCAGTCCAGCTCTTGTCACAGCATTTCTTGTTAACTTTTTCAATTAAGTGATTGTAACAATGGTTACACATTAGAACCTCCTGATGTATTTTCTTTTTTCTTTTTTTATTGAAGTATAATTGATATATAGTTTTATATTAATTCAAGTATACAATGCAGTGGTTCAACAGTTGCCTATATTATTAAATAGTCACCCAAACTAATGCAGTTACTGTCAACATAGAAAAATGTTACAGAATCATTATCTATATTGTCCATGCTGGTCTACTGTCTCTGTGACCAAATTATATTAAAGTTGAGAACTTTTGTGCACCTTTATCCACCTCACCCTACCCAGTCACCCACCCACCCAGCCACCCACCCAGCCTTCTGCCATGGTAACCACTTGTCACTTCTCAGTGTCTATGAGTCTACTGCTGTACTGTTAGTTGTTTTGCTTTGTTTTTATATTCCACAAATAAATGGAATCATGTGGTATTTGTCTTTTTCTGCTGGGCTTATTTTACATAGCATAATACCGTCTCGGTACTTCCATGTTGTCACAAATGTCAGGATTTCTTTCCTTTTTATGGCTGAATGATATTCCATTGTGTGTATGTACCATATCTTCTTTATCCATTCAGCTACTGATGGACGCATAGGTTGCTTCTATACTTGGCTATTGTAAGTAAACATGGTGGTGCATATACCTTTTCAAATCAGGGGTTTTATTTTCTTTGGGTAAATTCCTAGAAGTGGATCTACTGTTTCAAATGGTATTTCTATTGTTAGTGTTTTGTGGAACCTCTATACTGCTTTCCATAGTGGTTTTACCAATTGACATTCCCATCAACAGTGTAGGAAGGTTACCATTTCTCCACATCCTCGCCAACACTTGTTATTTCTTGCCTTTTGAATACTGGCCATTCTAACTGATGTGAAGTGATAACTCATTGTGGTTTTGATTTGCATTTCCCTGATGATTAGCCATGCAGAGCATCTTTTCATGTTCCTGTTAGCCATCTGTATTTCTTCTTTGGCAAAATGTCTGTTCTGATCCTCTGCTCATTTTTAATTGGGTTATTTAGGTATTTTTTGGTGTTGATTCAAAGAGTCCTTTATGTATTTTAGATGTTAACCCATTATCGGATAAATGGTTTACAAATATATTCTCACATGCTGTAGGTTGCCTTTTTATTCTGCTGATAGTGTCCTTTGCTGTATGGAAGCTTTTTAGTTTGATATTGTCCCACTTGTTCATTTTTCATTTTGTTTTCCTTGCCTGAGGAGATGTGTCCAGGAAAAACTTGTCATGCTTATGTTCAAGAGATTTTTGTCTGTGTTTTCTTCTAAGAGTTTTATGGTTTCATGTTTTACATTTAGGTCTTTAATTCATTTCAAGTTTACTTTTGTGTATGGAATTAGACAGTAACCCAGTTTCATTCTCTTGTGTGTATCTGCCCAGTTTTCCCAACACCAGTTATTGAAGAGACTTTCTATTCCCCAGTGTATATTCATGGCTCCCTTATCATATATTAATTGACCATATATATGGGTTTATATCAGGGCTTTCTATTCTGTTCCATTGATCTGTGGGTCTGTTCTTGTGTCAGTACCATACCATTTTGATTATTTTAGCTTTGTAGTAGAAATCAGGTAGCATAATACCCCCAGGTTTGTTCTTCTTTCTCAGTATTCCTTTGACTATTAGGGTTTTTTGTGTTTCCATATGAATTTTAGAGCTGTTTGTTTTAGTTCATTGAAAACTACTGTTGGTATTTTGATAGGGACTGCATTGAATCTGTAAGTTGTTTTGGGCAGAATGACCATTTTGACAATATTAATTCTCCCTATGTATGAACATGGGATGGATTTCCATTATTTGTGTCTTCTTTAATTTCTCTCCTGAGTGTCTTATAGTTTTCAGAATACAGGTCTTTCACTTATTTGGTTAGGTTGGTTAGTATTTTATTCTTTATGATTCAATTGCAAATGGAATTGTTTACCTGGTATCTCTATCCCCTAGTTTTCTGTTAGTATATAGGAATGCAACAGATTTCTGTGTCTTAATTTTGTATCCTGCAACTTTGCTGAATCCAGTTATTAGTTCTTATAGCTTTTTTTTTTGGTGAAGTCTTTCGGGTTTTCTATATATACTATCATGTCATCCGCAACAGTGACAGTTTTATTTCTTCCTTACCAATTTGGATGCATTTTATCTCTTTATCTTGTCTGATTGCCATGGTAGGATCTCCAGTACTATGTTGAATAAAAGTGGTGAAAGTGGACATCCTTGTCAAAGAAATCCTTGACATTCTGGATTTTAGAGGAAAAACTTTTAGCTTTTCATCAAGTGTGATGTGTGCTGTGGGTTTTCCATATATGGCCTTTATTATGTTGAGGTATGTATCCTCTATACCAGTTTTGTTGAGAGTTTTTATTATGAATGGATGTTGAATTTTGTCAAATGTTCTTTCAACACCTATTGGAATGACCATGTAATTTTTGTCCTTTTTGTTACTGTGGTGTGTGTTGATTGATTTACAAATATTACACCATCTTGCAACACTGTAATTAATCTCACTTGGTCATGAAATATGATCCTTTTGATGTATTTTTGAATTTGGTTTGCTACTATTTTGTTCTGGATTTTTGCATCTATGTTCATCAAGGATATTGGTGTATAATTTTCTATTTTTATGGTGTCTTTGTGTGTGGTTTTAGTATTAGAGTGATGTTGGCTTTGTAGAATGAGTTTGGAAGTATTCCTTTCTCTTCTTTTTGGAATACTTGAAGAAGGATGGGCATTAGCTCTTTAAATGTTTGGTAGTATTCAACTGTGAGGTCATCTGGTGCTGGAATTTTATTTGCTGGGAGTTTTTTTTATAACCTATTGAATTTTTTTACTGGTAATTAGTCTTAGATTTTCTGTTTCTTCCTGGGTCAGTCTTGGAAGGTTGAATTTTTCTAGGATTTTGCACATTTCTTCAGGGTTATCCAATTTATTGGCATATAATTTTTCATAGAATTCTCTAATTCTAATAATTCTTTGTATTTCTGTGGTATCCTTTGTGACTATTCCTTCTTCATTTATGATTTTGTTTATTTGTGTACACTGTCTTTTTTGTTGATAAGTCTGGCTAGGGGTTTGTCTGTTTTGTGTATCTTCTTGGGGAATGAGCTCTTGGTTTCATTCATTTTTTTCTACTGGTTTATTCCTATCTCTTTCATTTATTTATACTCTTATCTTTATTAAGACCCCCTTCTACTAACTTGGGTTTCATTTGTTCTTTTTCTAGTTCTTAATTGTGAGTTTAGACTGTTTGTTTGGGGTTGTTCTTGCTTCTTGCGATAGGCCTGTATTGCTATGTACTTCCCTGTTAGAAACATTTTTGTGGCATCCCACAAATATTGGACTGTTGTATATTTGTTTGCATTTGTCTCCATATATTATATGTCTCCATATATATTATTTGATTTCTGTTTTGATTTGTTCATTGATCCAGTGATTATTTAGACACATGTCATTAATTCCCATGTGCTTGTGGGGTTTTGTGGTCTTTGTGTAGTTTATTTATAGTTTCATACCATTGTGATCTGAGAAGTTGCTTTATACAATTTCAGTCTTTTTGAATTTATTGAGGGTCATTTTTTGGCCTCCTTTCTGGAGAACATTGCATGTACAGTTGAGACAAATATGTATCCTGATATTTTGGGTGGAATGGGTCTGTAAATATCTGTTAAGTCCATCTGATCTAATGTGTTAGTCAGTGCTGTTTTCTTTTTTCTTTTTTGTCTGGTAGATCTGGCCATTTAAGTAGGTGGCCTGTTAAATTCCCCTAATATGAATGAGTACAGTTTATTCTCTCCTTTAATTCTGTTAGTATTTGTTTTAGATTTTTATGTGCCTTTCTGTTGTATTCATATATATTTATAACTGTTATATCCTCTTGTTGAACTGACCACTTTATCATTAGGTAATGTGCTTCTTTGCCTCTCGTTATTTTCTTCATTTTGAAATCTATTTTGTCTGATATAAGTACTGCTACTCTTGCTTTTCTCTCCCTGTTATTTGCATGAACTACCTTTTCCCATCCCTTCACTTTCAGTCTGTATGTCTTTGAGTCAGAAATGAGTCTCTTGCTGACAGTGTATAGGTCTTGTTTCTTTATCCATCCTTCCACCCTATGTCTTTTGGTTGGTGCATTCAGTCCATATACATTTAAGGTAATTATTGATAGGTATGTACTTATTGCCATTTTATTAATTGTTTTCTTGTTTGTTTTTTAGTTCTTCTCCATTCCTTTCTTCCTCCTTTATACTTTTATTATTTAAAAGTTATCTTTAGTGTTGTGATTAAATTTCTTTTCTTTTTTTTTTTTTTATATATCTGTAGGCTTTTTGTTTGTGGTTACCATAAGGTTTATGGATAAAATTGGAGTGCTTCACATATTTGCATTTCATCCTTGCACAGGGGCCATGCTAATCTCTGTATCATTCCAATTTTATTATATATGCTGCCTAAGCAAGGACCTGATGTATTTTCTAAAGCACCATCATCTATACTGCACCCCAGATCAAAACTGAATCAGAATGTTTAGGGACAGTCCCAAGCATGTTATTTATGTAACATTCTCATGTGATCCTAGGGTGCTGCTGGGGTAACAGAGTGGTGAATCAGCTAGTGATTCTTAAACTTGGATAAGCGTTAGAATTAACCTGCAATGTTTGTTAAGAACAAGAAGCTTTTAAAAGCTTGTTAAAAGGAAATTCAGATTTCTGGTTCAGTAGTTCTGAGTTGGGCCTGGATTTTGCTCTATAAACAGTATTGAAAAGATCAAGTGACATTGATGCTACCAGCGCAAGAGTCAGCTTTGAAGAGAATGAATTTACCCTGTCCTTTTCACTCAGTGTAGATGAGAATATGACTGGCTAAATTCCTGCATATAAATACGTCGTAATTGATTTTTTTCACCTATCTTCAAGAATTTTCTTTAGCATATTTATATGATAAACAGGCCCTAAAATCTGATGGCCTGGTTAAAATACTACTTCTATTTAATTTTGGTCATGTTCCTTACTTTCTAAAGCTTCAGTTTCTTCATCTGTGAAATAGATATGATATGCTTGTTTTAAGATTACATCTGAAGATGTATTGACATACAGTAAATATATCATGATTATTACTTTGATAGATAATGATTTTCAACTATCAAAACTTTCTTTTGGTTTAATTGGTTATCAAGTTCTATACTTCTTATGGGTTTAACAAATAAATAAATGTATGGTAAAAGTCAGGAAGATAATTTGGGAATACAAATGATCAGGTGATTTTAAAGGACTTACTGAGAGTTTGTATGTATGTCATAGTAAAAGCTTCATCTCTAGAGTCAGAAATCCCTGGGTTTGAGTATGCACCTGAAAGTTCTGTAAGTCTGTTTTTTCCTTTGTATAATGGTGGTAATACAAATTCCTACATTTTGGGTTATTGTGATTATAACAGAGCAGATAACGCAGGTACTATGATTAGCACAGTCCTCGACGTACCATAGGCACTCAAGAAACGTTAGCTATTACTCAACTGAGGGTAATTGATTCCCAAATGCTCCCTTAAATATTAACTCTCTCCCCCTCCACTCCTTTTGAACTGATGTGTTTTTCTGGCTCTTTGAGAGAAGTCAGGAAGGAATGTAAATTCTCTAAGGGATATATAACTTTTGAAAAGATATTTATTTACTGTTTCCCCAATACTCTTTCAAATGCAAGATGAAAATGTAGAGAAGACATACTTTTCAGACATTAAATAACTTCACTGTTCTTTCCATGACCAGAATTAAGAGAAGAGCTGTTGAAATTTCTGGTTAATCCTTAGTTTCAGTTTCAGACCTTCAGTTGGGCATTTCTGTCAGTGGACAGCCACTGCCAATCTGTAGCCACAACTCCTGGTTAGGATGTAGGCAAGTCCTTCATGTACTCTCTGGTGGCATAAGCGCAGAACCCTCTGTTTCAATGGAAACAACCCCCAAGCACTCTAGACAAAATGTAAACTGATTTTGAGGGAATGCAACAGCTACGACAGTCTTTTTGCACAAATATATTGATGTGAAGTATTGTTTTCTTCATTTTTCAAGAGAGGATGATTCTATTGTGAATGGCACTAACTCATGTTTCCCTAAGTGTGGTAAACATTTCACTGGAGACAGGAAATATTTTATGGGTGGTACATGAACAGATATTCATTTTAATATATTGTATTTACTTTATATATTTAATGTATATGTCAAAAAGCACATCTGCTTAGTTTCCCACATACTCTTCTTTAAGGTAAGTTTAAGATATTAGAAAGCCTAAAATTTCAGTTAAGGAAGCTATTAGATAAACAGTAGTACATGGGACATGAATACAGTAAACTTTTCAGATTTAATGGGTACTTTGTTTAAGTTTGCCATTAAAATGACTGGTCTTTGCCTGTCAATTTATGAACTAAGAATCTCTTTAAAGCTATTATATTTTCATGTTTCTTGGAATTTATATTTCAATTTAATTGCCAAATTTCCAGTCTGAATAAGAGCCTGAGGGGAAGCAAAATTAGTATTGGAGAAAAAATAGATTAAGTTTCCCTTGCTTAGGTATAAGTCATGTCAAACTGTATATTTCTTACAGATTAATTGTAAAAGTGTTTCAATTCTTTTTCATTTTATCAGAGGCAAACACTTGCTACTCTATTTCCCCATCCCAGGAAACAGAATGGGGTGATATATGCCACAAGTCCAGTCATAAAAGAAGCTCTTGAAAATAAGGTCATGTAGATGAATTGGCTGGAACTAAATCAGATAACAAGTCATGGTGATGAAGCTATAAATGGCATCCACATTGTTCCCATGGTTTCCAGGGAATAAAATTCTCCTCATAGTACCAATTGAGACTAGTTTATATGTCTGTCTGTCCTACTACATGTCTCTGTGGAGTAGTGTATTCTTACTGAATTGCTTCCAACATTTTTCATTCATTCAATACATATTTATTGATCTGTGTCAGGCACTCACTGTTGTTCCAGGTGCCGAGGAGGCCGCAGTGAGGCAGTACATTGAAGTCCTTGCCCTCAAGGAAACCAGAGCTCTTTATATAAGCTATACTGTAAATATGATCAACCTTCCATATTAAAATGTGCTTCTTAAATATTGTGATTTTTAAGAGGTTCAGAAGAAATTTTAAACAATTAAAAGGATGAAATGTTAGGGAATAGAGTTAGGTAAATATAGTCATAAAATTCAACTAAGCAAGTTTAAAAGTAGGACCATTTTTGAGCACAAGAAAGAACTCACGTTTAGAAACAGCAAGAAGTAATATTTAGAGCACTTGATGCGCTCTAGATGCTGTGCTCAGTAGTTTATCTCCATCATCTTATTTAATCTTCACATTCCCCTTATAAAAATGATACTATATCATCATCTTCATTTTGTGGGTGAGGAAACTGAGCTTGAATACTTAAATGTCTTGTCCAATCTAATCCAATCTTGTTTAATAGCATAAACAAGAAATAAACAAAAACAAAAATAAAGCAGTCTGTCTCTCATCTTAGCCACTGTGGAACAGTTTATCCAATCTGACAGGAAGGAAAAGAGAAGATTTTAACAGAGAGTATAAAAACAAGACAAAAAGAATGGTAGATTTTTAAAAATTCAGGGATCTTATTTCCACATTTTCATCTGAGTTAGCAATATTTGTGAGTGATCCCTCTTTTTTTTCATCTCTGATGCACAGAGTTTCTCACAATTCACTGTTCACAAACAAAAGTCCTATATCTTTTAGTGATGGCTCAATCGAGGACATTTATCAGCCTAGATACAAGGGTTACCTACCATCCACATGCCATTAGGTACATGATTCATCATATGTTAATTCCAGCCATTCCTTTCAAATACATGTTCTTTCTGAGTTTCTGAGAACATGTAAAATACATGTTCTTTTTTGAAGCTGGAAAAGTTTATACAAAGAGACACTTGCATTTCTTTTGTGTAAGAATCAAGACTCTTGTAGGGAAAAAGAGAAGAAAGGAAATAGTAATTGCGAAGTGGCTTATATGCTTTTTCCTGTAAAAAAAAAAGTAATTACAAAGTGGCTTATATGCTTTTTCTCATCTCACTGGGTATCCAGCAGAAAACTGCATTCTGGTATGAGGGGAATGTTGGCATCTGTATTTCTGCTTGTGCAGTCTCCATCTGTTTGTTTTCTTTATGACTTGGGTACTTGTAGAGGTAATCTCCATTGTAGAATTAACAAGTAACCTTGCACTGGAAGGTATCTCTGCAATGTTTCTTGAATGGTTGGTCTTCAACCATGGCATGTCCACGAGTGGCTGGGAGTGTTAGGTACTATTCCACTGCCACTCCTGGGATTTGCTTTCAAATGTGTGGACTTTGAGTCTCTTTTGTGACTCTCCAGAAACTGAGGTTTTGGGACTTAGGCAAATCAGCACATGAAAACTTCCAAGCGGGTGTGATACTTCTCTGTCTTCAGATCTCATTATCAAGGATTAAAGTAAATAATAGTCAGTTTTCTGGACTGCAAATATTTGTTGAGTGCCACCTATGTGCCAGGAAGGGGAAATAGATTAAAAGACAGACACAGTTGGGGGAGGCTCTAATCTAGTGTGAAAGACTAACATGAAATAACTGACTTCATGTTCACATTAACAGTCTAAGTAACCGAGACGTTAGCTATGTCCATAAATGGCGCAAGGACCAATGGTTCTTCTCATTCACCCTAAAGAAGTCACTTGCCCCAAAGCATATATTTTACTAAAAAAGATAAGAGGGATTTTATCTCACAGGAAACACCATTTCACTGAACCTCTGTGCTCAATATATCTTCCCAAGTGTCTGTAGCCACACAGCCACATGTTTCTTCTCTCGACTCTTCTCTAAACTTCTCTAGATCCCATCTTCCATTTCCAGATCTTTCCTTTAGTCTCTTCTTTCTTAGAACAAACTGATTGTGTCTTAGCAACTTCCAGCTTGCATAGCTACAATTAAAAACTGATTTAACAAGCAAGATACCCATCAATTACCAGGAATTTCTCTCATCAGAAGGCAGGGGAATATTTATATAATAGTTTTTCTTTTCCTCACCTAATTATATGTCTCCAACAATGCAATGTCTTCTTCACCCCTACCCACTACAGTGTCTCCACCTTTTGCCTCATATTTGCTTCATGAAACACTCACAAAGTGCTGTCAGTCACCAGGTGGTACCCTCCATCTTGTTTTTCTCTTTTAGCCCTGTGTGGTGTTGCCATCTGTTGCAGACACCTTAAATGCCTGCATAGTTGAATGAAGGGGTCTTGGCTCTACCTCCACGATTACAGCCAACTTCCCTCCTTTTAGACATAGCTTCCACTGCCATAGTCCAGCTGATATTCTTGATCCCTAACAGTGCCACAACACAGCAGTGCAATATGGTGCCCTAGAATATCAGATACATATTAAGAATATATTCATAGAATATGTGCTGAATTACATTGTGTTCAGTATGCAAGGAGGAGAATGCTTTCCCACCCCATTTGCATATCATTTGTCATATGAATACTAGAAGAGTGCTGGATGATATTTTTGAGAAATAAACTGTATTTTATTTTATATTGTCTGATTTTATTTTGGAGCATGGGTGATGCTTAAGATATGTAATAGGTGATATGGCACGGGACTAACCATTCAGAATGGATCCAAAGTGTAACCTTAACAATCAGATTGGTGCATACTGGTCATCTTAGCTTAATATTAGCTCTGTTTTGGAAGATCATAACATTAATCCATGAAGGCCATGGGAAGAAGGAGAAGACCAGTCTTAGTTATAGATGTGTATTGCTCCTATCGTCTAAATTTAGGAAATGTTTTTTTCTTGTTTCCTAATAGTGAGGTATTGTTAGAGGCATTATAGCTCAGTGAGACATGAATGTGCATTCCAGGGTTAAATGGACTGAGGATCAAATTCCTGCTCTGTGCCATAAGATATAATAGATCTTGGGCAGTTAACCTCTATGTACCACCATTTTCTCACCTGCAAAATGTGAATAATAATGCATAATTCTGAGAGTGCTGTAAATATATTAAATGAGTAAATTAATTTGCTAAGGGTTAAAAAGTGTTATGCATTATTTTTGCATCATGTTCTTGAGTCTAATTCATTCTTTTAGCATAAGTAAGGCACACTCAGCAAAGAAATGCAGCTGAACTGTACTACATGAAATGTATTACATGAACTATAGTCATGTAGTAGCCAGATACTACAGAATTAATTAGCTCACTCACTCATTCATTTATTCTTTCATTCCTTCAACCAGAGTGGAGAGGTAAGTGCTAGGGAATTGATGATGAAAGACAGGAGACACTTTATAAGCTCATAGCTAGAGGGGGAGACAGGCCAAAAAAAGAAATAATTTAAAAAGGGGTATGAGAAGTACTATTATGGAGATCTGAAAAGAAGGGTTATTTTTATAGAAAGAGCCACTTATTTAACCTAGAGAAATTAGGAAAGCTTCACAGAAGAGATAACTAAGGCTAGTTCTTTAGACAGATTTAGGGTCATCAAATTTCCATATAAATGGAGTTCCAATATAAACGGTGGTCCTTGTCCCATAGGAAATTTCTGGATGAGCCTAACATTTACTAAGACTGTTGCAGAAATGAGATCAGAATCTTAAGGCATACACTTCCTTATTCCAGAGCTCTGATAATGCAAATGAAATAAAAAAAATACAAAGCTTTCAAGATCAAGCTACCTTAGTATTTAATTGAATAGACTTAGTTCTTTAGAACTTATTTTATAAACTTTTTTGGAGTTGTGGTAGAGGAATTTTTTTTTTAATCGCCTGTTCTTGACATTACTTCCTAAATTCTAAAATCTCCTAAACTGCACCGTTTCTGAACAATCAGCCATAACCAACAGTACTGTTATTCATTAGGTTCAGGTCCCTGATTGATCATATGGTCTTTAGCATGTCAATAGGGTCCTCAAATGAACCCAGTGTCTCCTCAGCTGAAGTCCCAAAACATGAGTCCATTCTGCATGTCCCTGTGTGTTCTAGTTGCTTAAAGTTGGTCTTGAGACATTTTTTTCTAGATTGACATTAGTACTTCCAATGCCATGTCTTTTTTTGTTTCTTTGTTTTTATGGAAAATAAATCACTTTTTCTCTTACTGTCTCTCTGTACCCTCCCCCATTTTTATTTGCATTCAGCCTTCCCTTTCTTAGTTGTCTAATTTTCCCTCAGAAAATTATGTATTCTTTCCTTTCATTTATTCGGATTGGAAAAGTTTACATGAATAAGCACATGTAGATACATATACGCACATATGCACATGCACAGAGGAACAGATTGTTAACAATCTTGGCTTTTAAAAAAATACAGGAGCACTTTAATGGAGACCTCACTACTCAACCATGTGTCTTCTGCCGATTTTCGGCTGTATTTAATTCTTAGCAAGTGCTTATAGGTGTTGATTTTGGACTGTCTTCTTTCCAGGGATAATTTTCAAAGCAAGCAATGTTGGAAAGTGTTCTTAGACAATCTGTGCTCTGCCAGTCCACTTTGTCCATTGTGAGGCCTTAAAGACTCAATTGCATGGGCTACCTGTCACATCTGTTTGCCTTTTGGGTACAGAACAAGGATAAAATCACTTTGGTTGTATAAACTGGCTTTTAATCAGTCCTTTATCTTTTAAGTACCATCACCTAACCTGCTTCAGGACTGAATCAGTGCAGCTGGAGTCCTTTTGGAAGCCTTTTGTCTAGCTTGTTGTTTAGGCTTGGAATCAGTTGGCCGTAGTTCACATACTGGCACCATCACTTGCTAGGTATATGAGTTGTGACCTATTAGCTTTCTGTGACTTAGTTTTCCTATCAGTAAAATGGAATTAAACATAATATCTCATCTTAGGTATGTTGGGATAACTAAATGAGATTGTGTGTAAGGAGTGATTATTAGCACAGTCCTGGAAAATAGTAGGCTCTTAATAAATGTCACTATTGTTATTGCTAATGAGTAACATATCAGTCAACAGAGAGACATTCAACATCAGGAGGTCCCTATAAAGGCGGTTCAAAGACTATTTCTATGTTTGGTATTACTTGCTTCCATAATATTTCAGATCAGAAAATTATTTGGTATAGAAAGGATGACACATCTCAGCATAAATTTTTTCCCCCAAGTAAATCACATTCTGAATTTGTTTTGCCTTCTCTGTTAACTTTTCCCTACATGCCAATCTCTAACCTTATTGCCCTTTACCCCCAGGACATTAGAGTCAACATCTGTGGCTTCCATTTTCATACTATGACTGCAGTTGAGAAGTTCTATTCCCAAAATCTCCCAAATCTTGATGAAAACCCTTCTTGTCATTCATTTTTCTGCACATACTTGGTAAAGATCTAAGTGCTATAACCTTAATTCTATAATTATCACCTGTTCTTTAGGTTTTACTGATCTCATTGTTCGAATGTTTTTACCCTAGATTTGGAAAATTACCTTATGATAATTTTTGTTTCTTGCTTAGTAGAAGCACATAAATTTCTCCCCTCCAGACCTTTGTTGGCCCATTGGCACACCTGATACATTATTCTCACATAGTTTTTCTATGCAACCACAGAATTTATGCATTTAATCTACCTTTAAAGTATTAATTAGATGTTAAATATCAACATCCAATATTAAAGCATTAGCCATAATAACATACCAGTATTAAAGATAGCCATAACAACACCAAAGATGTCCTTGTGAAATGTATGACCATAGGAATTAATAATTCTCAGGTCCCTGTGTTAAATTGGTAACCATACTGTTTTTTTAAAAAGGAAGTTGCTCAATTTATATTCACAGAGCTACATTCTAGTCAGGCAATCAGTCTCATTTAAAATCCATATCTCAGAAAGTACTTAGATTATTCTGTTTAATATGCACATGGTATATTCCTTTGACAAGTTTTGAAATATTTTTCTAATTTGACTCTCCCTGATAATTTTCTCCAACTCCTAAAAGTCTAAGTGAATAAAATGAAAGAATACTATCTCTAAAAATGGTTTTTAATACCTTCACCAGAGGCCAGAAGAAATTTTTTTAAATTAACAATTATACATATTTATCATTTACTATCAAAAATAATTTTACAGGACACTGTCAATTTTCTTCTTCCACTTCCCCCAATTAAACAGTAACTTTAAAATACGTTGGTAGTTTGCTGAATTTTAGTAGGTCAGCATGCACACCAAAAGTGTATTAAGGTGGACTGCTTTATTTATTGATTTGCAGTGAATCTGCTAAAGACTTGACGCAATTGTCTGCGGAAGGGGCGGGAGGACCATACATGATCGAGGTCATGCGCATCTAGCCAATTTGTAAGACGATCCCGCTGCTCCAAGCCATCAGCAATCCTTCGCAGAGGGGCACACTCATGCATTCCTGTCAAGTCATCTTGTGAAAGGCTGCCTGCTTCCAGCTTGGCTTGGATGTGCAACCTTAATAAAACTCACTGAGGTCTGGGAGAAAATAGCAGATCTGCAGCAGATAGGGTAGAGGAAAGGGTCTAGAATATGTACACGCAGCTGACTCAGGCAGGCTCCACGCTGAATGGTTACACAGAGAGGAAACAATAAATCTCAGCTACTATGCAATAAATATCTCAAGTTTTAACTAAGGAAACTATCATTACAGTGAAATAAAAAAAATAACACTTTAGAACAAAGCTAACAAATGGCTAGTTTTCTCTGATTCTTCTTCAAAAGCTTTCTTTGAAAGGGGAAAAAGTCAAACAAACAAGCAGTTTACCTGAAATAAAGAACTAGTTTAAAGGTCAGAAGAAAGGAGCAAATTTTGCGAGAAGCACGGAAAGAGTTCTGGCAATACAATGACAGTTTTTCTTTCCTTTGCTTTCCTCGCTGCCATTCTGACTCACATAGGGTGCAGCAACCAGCGCCGAAATCCAGAAAACGGTGGGAGAAGATATAACCGGATTCAACATGGGCAGTGTGCCTACACTTTCATTCTTCCAGAACACGACGGGAATTGTCGTGAGAGTACGACAGACCAGTACAACACAAACGCTCTGCAGAGAGATGCTCCACACGTGGAACCGGATTTCTCTTCCCAGAAACTTCAACATCTGGAGCATGTGATGGAAAATTATACTCAGTGGCTGCAAAAAGTAAGTGATTGCTTTCAGTTTCTAATTGCACGGAGCCTTTTCCGTTCTTGCACTGCAGCTAACAGAGTTCCTTTGGAGGCATCTGCGTGTTTACCTTTTGCTTCAGGGGGGCAGTGTTTGCAAATGCAAGACAGCTCCCCCTGTGAATTCATGAGTGAGCCAAGGCTTTTAGGTTTGTGTAAACCTATCAAGGTATGGTGGCACCGCATTTGTGTGCCTAGTCCATGGCACATTTTATGATATTTCTGGTTTTCTTTTATTTACATTTAGCTTTGAGTTTTCTGATTTTCTGACTGTCAAAAAGAAGTATGTCTTCAGCAAGTTGGTGAAAAAAGTAAATAATAATGACAATACTAATTTGGGATCAAATAGATTTTTACATCAGAAAATTATGTGCAGTTTAGATGAGAAATCATCACCAAATACTTTTTTTTTTCAACCTCTAGTAAAGTTAACATAAAGTAAGAGTAAATGCAAAGTATGGTATTCGGCTGGAGAAACTGCATAAATATGTAAAGGAAGCTTAATTTCAGTAAGTAGTAGAATAGTAGAGGACAAATTTCTGTCATTATCTTTCATCTGTCCTTGAAAAAAAAATCAGGAAGATAAATTTATAATGTGAATTTATCAGGAAGAGGCTGAGAAATTAAGCCAGTGGTGACTGTTCCTGAAGATGTGCACCTGCAGATTTGGGCTGAACACAACATGTAGACTTTGCTTATTGCTGAAATACCTCTTTTCTTAGGACATTGTAGTTACAGACAATGGCATGTTAAAGTCTAAGTATCCAAATGAATGTTAATGTTGAGAATGCACTTCATTCCAATTTATATAAATCAGTTTGAACATTTTATTCAGTTATTTAAAAGTTTTTGTTGAAAATATGCTTATTAAAATATGAACACACTTTCTGTAGTTCATGCTCTCTGTTTAATTGTGTAACAGGTAAGCAGCAGATAGCAAGTATATTTAACTATGTCACTAGAGAGGTGGCAACGTTCCCCATTTGTGAAAAGCTTCCTCCCCATCCCACTCCCAGGATCTCAGCTAAAAGTTCACTTGATGCATAAGGTAGGAGCACAACCAGTCCAGTCTTCTTTAAATTATTCTGTTAACAGAACAAATCATTTAAGAAGATAAAAGATAAGAGAACGGACAAATGCTCTTTTTTGTTCCTGGGCAGTGACTCACTTAGATCACCGCCTTCTGAATCATGCCCAGTAATAGTTATTCTACTGTTGTCCACTAGGGACTGAACTAAGATCACGGTTACTGTATTTGACAAGTTAACTGGGACTCAGTAGTTTTAGAATTTCCAAACTTGGAATTACTAATCTTTCTCTTGTAGATTACAGACGAAAAAAATCAATAGGTAGGCAGAAGAATAGAAAGCAAATAAAATTTTGCAGTCTTTTAATAATTGCAACTTAAATTTTAGGCACTAATTACAGCTGTAGTTTAAAACAGGGTATCTGTTTTTTTCTTTGGCAAAACTTATTTTCATGAATTTAGTTGAATAGCTTATTACTATTCTCAACATACTGTCCAATAGCTTTCAATGAGAATTCAATCACTTTAAATTAGTCTGGATTCTCTGACAGGGTGGGAAGGGAAATTTAGTCACAAATTGTATTGAAAGAGCTATTATACTGAAAATGTAATATTTTGTTTGCTTAAAACATACAGTCAAACTGGTGATTCAAACATAGCAATGCATACTTTTTTGTAGCTATGCAGTTATTCAGCAGTGGTAGGGTAAATACATGATTCTGTTGGGCTTAAACCACACATATTTCATATGTTAATTTATTGTGTGAAATAAATTTGTTTTTTGTTTGCATTGTTCTTGTTCAATGATTACCACATAGTTTTCAGACTATAGCCAAGCACAACTATGAAAATGTTCTTTCCTTACACTGACCTTTGTTAGTGTGAATCAAGGTGAATATATACTGAAAATGTCCCTGTTGTTATCAGAGCAGTTTGGCTTGGCTATTGTCTGTTAAATTTGCATATCTTTTGTCATTGTTAATGTGATTGGTGGGAGGATCAAGAAACCAAATAAATGCATTCAGCAAAGAACTTGCTAAAGGCTCTCACAAGTTTCCCTTAATTAGAGGTTTTTGTCATTGGAAGCTCTAAACATATAATGTGTTTATTTCAATAATTCACGTGGAAATCTTTTTACTGTAACTCTTCAGTAGCTTAACACTGTAATTTGTACTACTTCCATTTTGTTATCTTATTAAAATAAGAAGCAATGCACTGCAGAAGCTGAGGCTATCAGTGTATATGCAATTAATTCATCAATTTATTCAATAAAATAATGAGCCAAAGCATGGTGATAATTGTGCAGCTCTTGGCTTTACTGTCAGCAAAATTTTTGTGGCAAGATGTGTGTTATCAATGCTAGATGCAGCTAGATAATTATTTATGTTTATCTATTACCTTCCTCCAAGTTTGGTAAACTGGTTTCTTTTATTTTCCACAAGACAGTGGCTCTTACTAAAAGCCACTTTATGACACTTAAAACTGTGAAATCTTACTTCTTAACTTTTCTGGTCTTCTACTGAATAAGATGAGAAGCAAGGTATGCAAGGGGGCAGAGGATGTGCTGGTCACCACAAGCGCTTAAACTGTTACGGCACTGGTTTCTTGATGTAATGGATTCAGGTCATGTGGGGGGATTTACTTAATGTATTGAATGAGCAGACAGTTGATAAATATTTTTATTTTAATTTGTCACTGAACTTGATGAAAATACACATGCGTTATTTATGTACAGAGAAAAAAATGGCAGTTGACAAAAAATGTTAATTCTTTTAAATCTACTTGTAGAAATGCCCTCACCAACTTTATTTGAGAATAACCCCTGATTTTCAAAACAAGTAGGAGACCTTCAGTTCGTATCTCTGTATTAACTACTCAATGAATAATTTTTTATTGTTTGTTACATTTTAGAATTGAAAGGCCCAGTAAGGGATAAAAGCCTTACTGGGTCCCAGAAATTGGGCAATTGGAGCTATAACAGCCTTTTGGATTTTCTCTCCCCAAACTGTCTATGATGGCTGATCTCAGGTTTTAGGAGCATGGCAAGTAGGTACTTTTCTGTGTGTGATTGCAGCCCTTCCTTACACCTGACTGTGTCATTTCAGTGAGGCTCCTTTTGTTGTGCCCAAAGTTGTGAATCCCAGAAGACCACCAAGGAGCCAACACCGATGCAAAAGCAAAGAGCCTTTATTCGATCTAGCTCGAGCTTAATCTCTCATCTGCATCAACGCAGTGGCAAGATGCCAGAGAAAGAGAGCGAGTTTCAAAAGTACAAAGGTTTTATTGGGGATCTAGGGGCAGTTGGTGGGGTGAGAGGTTGTGGCTCTGGTCGATTGGCAGGGTCTAAGGGTGGTTGGTGGGCTTCTTGCTGACTGGTGAGGAGAGAGCCCAAGCTCCAATTGGCTGAGGTAGGATCCAGGTCCCAATTGGCTGGAGTAGGATCTGGGTCCTGATTGGCTGAGGTAGGATCCTTGAAATGGCAGCACTTATGCTAAGGGGGGTCTGAAAATAAAATTAACTTCTGGGGGAAAAATCTAAGTCCCCTTCACTTTTAGTAGCACTCATCTCATGTGTAATTATTGGTTCAGTGTAATTTAAATGAATAAAAATGTGTCATTCTTTTCCTTAAAATCCACCTACAGTTTTCTGTTACATAAGAGTAAAATGCAGATTCCTCACCATAAGACATTATATGATCAGCCCCCATGCTCCTTTCTGAATTCATCATTTGCCACCTTTCCCTCATTCCAGATGGAAAGGCCTTATTATTTCTCCAACAGACCAGTTCTTTTCTGTCTCAGGGACCTTACACCCTATTCACTTAGTTAGGAAAATTCTTCCCTTAGTTCTTGGCATGGATCACTTTCTCTTCATTCAGGTCTTTGCTGAGAAGTCTCTGAAAGACTTCTCTGAGTACCATTACCTACAACCTTCCCCCACCCTGCTAAATGACTTTCTGTTAAGTTATACTGTATTACTTCTTTGTGGCATTTACCACTATGTGACCTTTTATTGTTTGTCACATTATTCTGTCTCCCTCGACATGAATGTAAATATACAAGAGGCCCTTGTCTATCTTGTTCCCTGCAGTATACCTTACTCTGAGAAGCACACAGTAGGACCTCAATAAATTTGCAGAATATATTCTCCTAGACCCTATACTCAATGAGATAGACTGTGCCAGTGTTGTTCACTAGATTTTATCTCTTATTTTACTTCTTATTTTTGATAGCAGATCTAGTTTTCTAGTGCAATGCCTGGAACCAAGTTGGAAATAATACTTTTTTTCCTTAATGAATAGAGAAATTAATGAATTCCACAGGCAGCTTTAGACTATAATTAAATATATGTATGAAAATGAGACTCAACTATATAACATACACTACCCAGCTAACTATATAATAGGAGGAATTTTAATTAATCTTCTGAGTTTCCACCCTTTATATCAAAGGTCAGCAAAGTATGGCCCTTGGGCTAAATCCGCCTGCCACCTGTAATTGTAAATAAACTTTTAGTGGAATACAAACACACCCATTCCTTAATATATTGTCTATGCATTTGTAAATCAAATTTTATTGAAACAGAGCCACACCCATTTGTTTAGTATTGTCTATTGCTTGTTTTTCCCTACAAAGACAGAATTGAGGAGTTGAAACAGAGAACAAATGGTCCACAAGGCCTAAAATTTAATATCCAGCTCTTTACAGAAAAAAATTGACTGATCCCTGTTCTATATCATAGGAGGAATATTAATATTGGGACCACTGCAAGGTAAGTTGAGAGATTTGTTACATGGGAAAAGACTGTCCTCCAGGAGGCTGTCATCTTCAGGTCCATGCCAGTTGCCAGAGAGCCTGACTAAGCCATTGCTTGGCTTGGTATTAGGACATGCTGTGTGGTGACATTTTAGAGAAGCACAGGCAGGGAAATTTTGTGTCTTCTCTTTCCCCTCTTCATCATCATGTGAACAGAGAAATACTCCAAAAGCAGATACATATTAAAAAGGAAAAGCACCTAAATAGCCATGCAGATCAGCAGCCTTTAGATAAACAAGTCTGGGTGCCAGGGTAGTCTGCTTATGTGCCTGTTTCATCCTGTTGCTTGTGGCATTAGCAAGAATGTTGACAAAACACTGGAGGCATTCTGTTTTCATAGAGGTGGAATTTTACCTCATCTCACATTCAGTCCATTTGGAAACATTTCTTCCTTCTGTCATCTGCTTTAGATATAAACATTGCAAAGGTTCCCACTCGTGTACATGATGAGGGGAGAAACAACAAGTGGGTTGCTGAGGTAGCCACACAGTAGAGAGGTTTATCAGCCCCTGTACTATGATTTGCTAGTTAGGGAGGTTTTGTTTTCATTCTGCCATGGCCTTGTCTCTGTGTGGAGATTTTAGAAGCCTTTTTGTGGGCCTTGTCCTCTTTTCCTTTCTTTTTTTAATACCTCAAGCTATGATGTATCATTTGCTTAGATACATAACCCTAATTACATTCTGAGTCATCTTTGCCTTTTGTTCCAATACAAGATTATCCAGTAGAAGATTTGCTGTGAATTTGGGAAGTTCCAGACGCCCTTTAGTTCTAGCCCCATGATGTGAGGGAGGGAGGGCCTCTTAGTGTTTAAATCTCTTCACAGAATGTACTAAAGATATGCCCCCTCCCTTACCAAAGAGATTTCCAAAGAATGAAATACTCCATGGATTGTCTTTTCTTTATATTTGGAGGCTTTGTACCTAAACAGTTTTCTCTAATTCTTACATAGAAATATTAGAAGTTAGAGTTTTTCAGGCTTGTTTGTTGTTTGGTCTTAGTTGCCTATCTAAATTATCTAATTTCTTCCTTCAAACAAATGAAAAGGTATTTAACAGAGAAAATGATGTAATATATGTAAAGCCAGGCACAAGCCTCCTGGTAACTAATAAATTAATCAATAATATATTTGGGTACATGAAGATCTTTTCTTTTGTCAGTAAGTATTGGAGAATATAGAGTAAATGTAATAAATATTACTTGCTTATATATACTACATGACTGTTTAGGTCACTATTACAGGTCTACATAGGCATGAATTCCCTAAGTTCATGTTGAACTATTGAAAGAGCATGCAAGTTAGTGATGCTGGGGTTCTTGTTCACAAAGCCAAAGAATGAGCTTCACAAACACTCAAGGTAGGAGAGCAAGGTACGGGCTTTTTTTAGAAATAAAGTGAGAGAAAAGAGCTCCTGGTTCACACCAGGAGGGAACAAGAGAGCCCAGGGTGGTGTGTTGTCTAGGGGATTTATAGGCAGTTAAAGATTTTTTGGGAATTGAGGGCTTAGGGTGTGGACTTGTACCACCTGCCCTGCCCTCAAGGTGGGCTGGGTTGTTGTCTGTTTGTTAGGGCTGTTTGCAGTGAAGTCACAGGTTATGCTAAGATACCTTTGCAGAACACTCAAACATTCCAGGCCAAGTTGCTCCTGGCCTTTTGACCTTTAACTGATCTCAATGAAGATATCTGTATTCCTAGTCTGGTATCTTTACACTGGAGAATTAGTGTGACCTTGACTTTGCATAATGCTGAACACAGAGTTTCGATAGGGACTTTACATTGTTACATTGCTTTGACTGTAAATATCCCGCCTTGCTTTTTTCTGGAGGCCCTCACCCTACTCTGACTATACCCATGGGCCGTTTCTCATTAGGACAAGTATCAAGTGGTATCTAAATCAATAGTTATTAATAAAATACAAGTTAAATGTGAATTTCATTTTGAAACACTGTTAATGTATACCTGTAAGCCACCAAGCTCACTGGCATCAAATAGGTACTTACTGTACATTTCTGTGGAATGACTGATGATAATTTTGAAAGATGATGTATTTTTGAAGTTTAGTTACATGTGTACTTAACTCATTAGGAAGGTGTACACTTTACAGTCTTTGTTTATGAAAGCTGAATGCATTGAATGTTAGTATTAAATACAACAGTTATTGGAGGATTTCCACTCCTAGAAAATAAGTAAATATTTTTAAATTCCAAATTACATTTCACTTTTAAGTCTTTAAAGATTGTCCCAAGATTTTGTAAAGTATTTTAACACTGTTTTTGTCCTCCCTGTTAATGTACAGTTGACTAGATTAAAATCTGGTGAGTATTTATTGCAACTAAAGATTTGCTGCCCCCAGAGGACTTTGCTTCTACCTTATCTCATTTGCACAGATGTAAGAGGTAGGAATTGTACCCTTATTACTAATATCAAAAGTGTTTTCTTTCTTTTCCAATTCTACTGTTTTTAAATAGCAAGAACAAAGCTGTAATAAGCAGTAGCTTTAATACTTATTGAATAAGTGAATAATTTATTGAGTAAATTGAGTATTTAATGACTTTAAAATGTTAATAATATAGTGAAGGTTTAATATTTTTGAACAAATGAGCTGAGAGTTCTAATTGTTTCCTACCATTGGGACCCTATTTCCCAGCAAATTATTAGGTGGAAGCTTCATACATAATCTAGAGACAAATGAAGGAGCTAGAGGAGGACTAGAGTGAGGCCCTTCTGTAACACTCTTCCTCAGCCCATCTCCCAGAGGCATCTTCAAGGGACCTTAGGTATTCAAAAGGATATAATTTCAAAATGGCTACAATGAAAGTTACAAATAATCAAATATTAGGTAGGTAAAGCTGCCAAAACCAATCTACTGATAAGCAGGAAGAAACATAGCACTTGGGAGTTTGAATATTTGTTGGCAAGGTGCTATTAGGTGATGTAAGAATGTACAAGTCTGCCATATGCAAGCAGTTGGAGAATATTAATGTATAATTTTTATTTTTAAATAATTTATTATTTATTATTTATTATTTAATTTACTATTTCAGAAATGAAAGTTCTGATATTTTTTTTCTGGCTTCCCAGTGGCCTGCTTTTTTCAAATGCCAGTTTGCCCATTCTGCATTCCAGAGGATTCTGAGACTTGCAAACCAGGAAAGAGAGGTGGTGAGGCAGTCCTCTGAGCTGGAAAGATAAAAGGATTCAAAGGAACCCATTCCTGGCCTGTCTCTCCTCATTCCTCTTCCCTCCTCTGGCATTGTTTTCAGTAAAGTCCCATATAGTCCTCCTTATACTTTCCATGGAGTGCAAGTGCTAGAAAGACCCTGGGTAGGAGGGAGGGCAAATGAACAGGGAGATGAGTGATGGTCCCTTTATTGGGGTTTTGGGGGACACAGTGAGGGACCATGGCACTATAGCAGTGTTGAGCACTGCTCCATAAAAGATGGCAATGAGTTCTGTGATGGGATTTTAGAATACAGATACGAGTCATGGAGCCAAGCACCTGCCATTAACTAAAAACAGACAGCCAGTTAGAAGTTATCTAATCAAATCCACACTGTGTACAAGGTGGTCTGCTAGGTACTGTGAGGTGGCAATGAATCCATTACAGCCCCTGTTGTTGAGAAACCTAAGCCCACTGAAATAGATATGAAAGCAAATGCATTGTTTGTGTCCACTATTTCCTATGTCAAGTCTGAAGACAGTACCACACAGTGATGAAGTGCATTGTACCTAGAGCCATACTACCTGGATTTGAATCTTGACAGCACCACTTCCTTGCTGTGTGACTTTGGGTAAGATCCTTAACTTCTCTGTGCCTCACCTCAATTACTGGTAATAAAATTGAGGTAATAGCAGTACTTACATTATAGGGTGACTGTTAAGAGTAAATATAATTCACATAAATTACTTTGCCTAAGTTCTGTCACATAGTAAATGTTAAGTAAATATCTGTTATTCCTTGGGGGTAGTTCTGGGTTACAATAATAGATAAATGTTGAGCACTTTTACCAACTACTAGGCCTTTAGAAGAACTTACACATATTACTTTATTGAATACCTGAAAATGCCAATATCAGGTAGATAGTATAATTTTCTCACATGCCAAATGAAGAAGCTGAAGCACAGAGAGGGAAATTAAGTTGCCCAGGATAGCTCGGTGGCTAAGTGGCAGCCCCAGTACTGAATCCCAGGCATTCTGGCTCCACAATGCTTGTTTTTAACCAACTGTGAGATTAACTACAGCAACTTTTGCCATGTCTTTTTAATTTAAATTTTTTTTTTCTGTAGTAGTCTTTCTGTCTAAACCCTTTTAATTCTTTCATACTAAATGAGTTGCACCTCTCTCAAATTCTGTTTCAGACAGCTATTTGTCCCCTCTCAACTCTAAAGCTCCGTGGTTAAATTGGCTGTGACATGTAGGTTATGCTGCAGATTGAAGCACAATAGCCCAATTCTCTCTGCCCTCCCACAGGTCTCTTAACAGACTGAGGAATCTCCTGTCTGTAGTACCTCCTGTCTATCTCCTTAGAAACACTGTCTCTTGAAGTTACAGAGCTTAATTGAACCTGACTATTTATTGAAAAACTTCTAAAACATAAAGAAAGACTTACAATTGCTTTACATGGGCTGAAGCTGCCTATTCTAAGTATCTCCCGTTCAATTTAATGACCTCCCTCTTAGATTTATCTGTGGGCAATCCTTCTTGGAAAAGCAAAAGCACATCCTGGAACTTAAAAAATTATCTGCATGCACTTTCTTTTGCAGGTCATTCGAAGAGTTGTAAAAATGAGAAGAAAACCTTGTTTTCTCAGGCAATGACCTTTTATCTTACTTCCTATTTTATTTATCATTGTCCCTATTAATGAAATATTTCTGGCATTTAGGTCCAGGGCCAAAACACTTGCAGACAGTTGTGATGGCTCTTCCTCTCTTTTTCCTGATCTCAGAGGCCTGACCACTCAGATGCCTGTGCTTTGAGGGTTGCTGCCTTCGTACTGGTTAAGTATCAATTGCATGAGGTGAAGAGACTTCAGATAGCCCTAAATTCCCTCTGTCCATTCTTTTTGTGGAGTCCCAAAGAAGAGAGAAGACAAAACAGAGTGGGGACCAAACAGAATTCAGACATGCTTTTTATCCACTTTTGCATAGTAGGATAGATTAAAACTAATAAACATTAAAAAGAAAAAGAAATAAGTAAAACAACTCAATATGTATCCACTTGATTGACCTGAGTTCTCCATGGAATACTGAGGGTCAGTATTGTATGTCACATCAATGTTGTAGGTACCCCATAGATATTGATAGGATACACACATGACTAAATGCATGCTGTGATGCTTGAACTGTTTGGGAGCAAGTTTTTAGCCAGTGAAGGGGTATGAAGGGTTCTAGTGCTAATGCTGAATAACAAGGACCTTTTCCCAATTTGCTGGAAACTAGTATTGAGGAGTACTACTTTCTTAATCCTAAGGGTTTCTTTCTTCATCCCATCCATATTTTTCATCTTTTATCATTTGTGTCTGATGCTTTTCATGTCCTCTCAAGAGTTAGCTGACAAAATAGCAAATACATACTAATGCAAGTTGGGAGGTGACTTACCATATTTAGTTGTATAGTTTGTACTTTATGTGGATGCATGATTATGGTGTGATTTATCTCATCTGTATAACATAATCACATTTCCTGCCAATTAAATTGTTATTGCTTTGTGTATGGAATATATCATTTTATCTGCAAAGAAGGCAATGGATATCTGTCACCAGAGCAAGTATGAAAATGATGCTCTATTTTAAAAAAGATGTTTAGTAACAAATAGAGTATAAATAAGCCTACTTTGATTAAGCAGTAATATTCCAAATAGATAAGCACATACATTTTTATATTGTAGGCATTATCATATCCATTTTGTATTTTAAACTGAGGACTAATAAAATGAATTTTTTAAAATTACCTATTTACTTCGAGACACAAGGCAGATATTCTGAGTGGTTAATTCTAAAGGTCTTCATTGCTCATGCCTCTTTCACTTTTCCTTCACAAATTAAAACTGTTTTTGATTAATGGAGAATGGGAAAGGGTTCAAAGAATAATGCTTTCCTCTAAGTTTTAGAGAATATATCCAGAACAAACAACAACCTTCTTTGGAGATCAGAGTAATTTGCCATACATGTATAAAAATTGCTTTAAGAAACGTGCTGTTCTCAAGAGAGTTAGTTATTAGCACTTTTACTGACAGAATACCATTTTTATTTCAGTTTAAATATGTCAGAGACAAATAACTAATTGATGTTTTTACATTTTTTTCAAAGAAGTGGGTGCTTATGAAAAATGCCTCAGTTAAGGTTACCCTGATGTGAATATACAAATAAAGATAATATTTCAAGCTAGCTTATCTGCATTTTTGCTTATAGTCTTCATGTTGTGGTGCTTGTTTATATTTCTTTCACTTAAAGACTGAGGGACAATATCTAATCGATAGAGGAGATTTTTAATGTTTCAACTTTAATAAATTAGGGTCCTGTTTGTACTATTTTGGGGAAAATGAACAAATGCCATATATGTTATTTTATTTTAGTTTTTCAGTATATAAAAGCAATCATTGATTCCAGGTTTATGCTTAGAAAAAAAAAGTGCAGAAAATGAACAAACACTTGTTTAAGTGAAACTGTCTCTATTTCTTACTGATAGTCAAGATAAACTAATGAACTAAAGAGACTTTGGTTTCAAATAAATGATTAAAATTGACAAAGCAATTGGAAATCCCACACTCAGCCTTTAAAAAAAAGCTCTTAACTGAGAGTTGAGTATGTAAAGGAGCTAAGAAATCTCCATGTCAGAGAAGGGAAACTATTTTGTGACCATTATGTTTCATATGGAACTAATGCTTATGTGCTTTGAGTTCACCAATCAAACTTGCAGTTTGCAGGGGAATGGGAATTGATTATACTGAGCATGAAATATCCCTGTACATTATTCTACTATTTTCAAATGTCTTCCATCAGCTCTAATTTTAAAAATCATGATCAAAAATATATCATAGGCAACTAAAAAATTCAAATAAACTCTATAAGCATATTTTTAAATTGTTTCAAATAATTCACCAAATATTTTGAGAATTTCTCTTTTGTTCAAATACAAAATATCCCTTGTAGAAAATGAGGTTAAAGTGTGCAGAATCCTTCTTTGATTACTGGGCAATTGAGAAGTCATTGGCAAGGAGGTGATTTTTCTATCAGGAATACACAGTAGTCCCACCTACCCACTCAGTGTGGGTGTATCAGAACCACTGAGGAAGATATAGTTTGAAAAATTATATATAGTTGTAAATTTGGAGGCAAAAAAAGTCCCCACTATGTTTGGGTACTAAAACCACGTGAAGAAAATGCAAGTTTTTTTATTTTAACAAGGTGGAAAGACTATATGTTAAATAGATGGGAACAGGTTAGAGAGTGATTGTTAAGTTATTTTTCCAAAGATGATTATAATAGTATTATATGTGTATATAGAATTATGTCATAGTGTATGTCTTACATTCCATCATCCTATAAAGAATTCTCTTCCCTTCAAGTCTGGCTGGGTCATAAAAGGCAATGAGTTTCTATCTTGTTCCTCGCAATGCTCATACTTGGAGCCCTGAGATGCCAAGTTAGAAGTCTGTCTACTTTGAGGCTACCATGTTGTGAGGAAGTCAGTTCACATGGAGAGGCCATGTGTAGGTGATTTGGGTAGTGAGTCCCTGTTTTTGAGTTATTCCAGCTCAGGTTCTGTATGTGTGACTGAATGAACCTTCAGATGATTACAGCTCCCCCACCACTCTGTTACCTCCAGATGTGGAGTTAAAGTCCCAGACATCTGGAGTAGCAACAATCCCCTCTGCCTTTTCTGAAATCCTGACACTTAGTGTCTGTGAGCCTAACCAAAATCAAATGGTTGTTGCAAACCACTAAACTTGGAAGTAATACATTAGTGCAACAGTAGTAACTGGAACAGTTACCATTTGCTTAAGCCTATGTGCAGGGCTTACTGTGGTACCTGTTATTATGATAATCATTGAAGATCAATGGATTATACATGAGCTCTACCTTCCAGAAGCTAGTATTCTATCTAGGAAGGATTATAATGTGGATGGAACACCGTAAGAGTTGGTTTTTAAACCAATGCTTTACTACCCCGTTCTACTCCTATAAATTAACTATTTTAGTTTCACATAAATTAAGATTCAGTAAATGTAACTTGAACACTTCATATATCTTTGCCTTCCTTTGAGTAAAATAGTTATTTGTAAGGATTTTTCTACCTTCAAAATAGTATATGTAAAAATTCTCTGATCTTTCCTAAACTCTCGAGTTGATCAGAATCCATTATACCAAAATTACATACTATATAGTTTGAATATTAACGCTTCAATTATTGTTTGTAATTTTTCCAATCATTTGAAAATTATAAAAATCTCAGTGAATTCAGATTTTTGAGAATCAAGGCATGAAGCTATCTTATAACTATATACTATTTAAACCTGTCATGTTTAGGCTGTAAGTTTAAATCCAGATATTTCTGAAAGCTGTTATTGAGTATGGTTGACTGGTGGTCTCCTAAATGTAAAATGAGTTAGCAGCATCTGTTCAGTTCCCAGCAGTTTGGAATTTCTGCAGTAAAATCCATCCCAGATTCTCCCCCTCTTAACTGATGAACATAGGATCTGGACTAGAATGAAAGAGGCATAAGAACATTCTTTAAATAAATATATGAGGTGTTTTGTCTTTTACATTATATATCGGTTGAAACTTATTGGAAAACAACATAACAGTACATACAAAGAACATAACTAGTTTTATATCCCTTGTCTCAGTAATCCTACTTTTGGAAATATTCCCAAGAAAATAACTGAAAAGAAGGAAAAAGCAATATACATGAACATGTTCATTGCATCTATCATAGCAGGAACATTGGAAACAATAGATATTATTGTTTGGTGTTTACTATGTTATCTTGCACACATGATCTCTAATCCTAAAAAAATTCTGAAAGATAAACAATATAATCCACAGCTTTGAATGAGGAAGCCGTGCACAAGCTCCCACAAACAGAAAATGGTAGAACCAGTGGACACTTCAACCCAGGAGC
Organism: Manis pentadactyla; assembly: GCF_030020395.1. Taxonomy (NCBI): domain Eukaryota; kingdom Metazoa; phylum Chordata; class Mammalia; order Pholidota; family Manidae; genus Manis; species Manis pentadactyla. The sequence goes on from NC_080021.1 coordinate 33,846,715, forward strand.
ATCTAAGGAAAGACCACATCTTCAATGACACTACAACTGTAGCTGTTAAAAGTCATGTTTGGCAGGAAAAACTGCCCACAGGATGTTGAGTGAACAAATCACACACTTCAATAATTCTAGCAATAAAAAATAATAGCTAATATTTTGAGCATTTAGGATGTACCAAGTCTGGGACACTTTAAAGGTGTTATTCTATCTTTACAACTCTGTACTGAGATATTGCCATTGTTTTCATTTTAGAAAAACTCTGCGTGAATTTCAGCTCTGACTGTGTGGGGAGAGTAAATGGGGGAGGATGATTGTGTGTTTTTAAGTATATGCATAAAACCATTGATAGAAAACACATCAAAACTTTCACAATGATTTATTTTCATGGTTTAGTTTTTATTCCTATAGAATTTACTGTAGAATAGCATGTGCCACTTTTATAATCAAAGTATACTAAACTTTGTTTTTTAAAGAAAAAAAGGTGTGTCTAGACTGAGGCCAAATAAAAATAAGCAGTAGTGAAGTGAAGATGATAGGGACTTGACAATGTTTAAATTTTCCATCACCTTTCAAAATAACTGTTCTCAGGGAAAGATATATATGGACGGACCTTTAGAAAGATTAACAGAACCTGTAGATAAAAGAAACCTAAGAGAAATATTTTGGACCAGGGTTTTCCTTTAGTAACTTCACATTTTACCACCTAAGCAGCTACCTTGCTATAAGCTACCAGTTCTGAGTCCACTTTCAGCATGTGTTGATTTTATTAATTTTCTACATATTTATTTCTTATTTCCCTTTTTCTCTACTTTTGTGGATAAGTTGATTTTGAAAGCCCTGAAAATGGTGACAGACAGAAATTGGGTTAGCATTATTCACAATCCTCATCTGATCTCACTCTTTTTATTCAAAGAAATACATTAAAAAAATTTTATTTAAGACTTACAGAAAGGTCAGTTATAAAACAAAGGGTGATGGGTGACTTAGGTTGTAGAATATAAAACCAGGATTAAATGCTCCAGGATTTGATGTAGTAAAGAGAGCAGGAAGGTGTATGGGAGAGAAATTAAGGAAGTTATGATTGTGTGGCATGATATATATGAATTTGCTTCACAAGATCTTATTCTTATTGTACTATCTATCACAGTGCATACTACATTGGGCAACCACAGCTTTTCCAAAAGTCAAAACCTAATCATGCCATTTTCCTAGTTAAAATGCATCAGTGGCCCCAAAGTACTCTCAGAATGTTCCAACTCCATATCTGAATAAAGCTGGCTCTTGCTCACCTCTCTAATCTCATCTCTTGCAGTTTACTCCATTGTTCTCTATGTTCTTTGCATCTCTCCTGCCCCATCCTCCGTATAGTGTTAAATAAATGGATGGATAGACAGCTAGATGATTGGAGGATAAATTAGAAATAGGTGTGATACAGGTACTGCAGCCTCTCTGGTAGGCAGTGAAATTTGATAGAAAAGGTGACTAACAAAATGATAGAAATTTACTGTCAGATTTTTAACGGGCATAAACATAAACAGAAATAATGGTGAGAAAATGGTTTTAGATTCTGCAGTTGCATTATGAAAAGGTAAATGACCAGAAGCTGGCATGGTAGAGAGAGTGGCCTGCACAGTTCTGACACTCATCTCAAGTAATAAGAATAAAAAAATAAGGTAAACAGATGAAGGATGGGAAAATAGAGAATTAGGTAACAGGTGAAATTCTGAGGAGGAAATTGTAGTAGCACTTCAGTAAATAAAGATAAAACAGAAGCCTTCGTAAAAAGTAACACTGATATTTTTAAATTGGGAGCATTGTAAGAGTGTGTTACTCAGGCAACGAGTACTGTGACAAAAGGTAAAATTATGACTAAAAACGTTTCTGTATTTGTGGCATATGGAGCTGTTAACTTCAGATGATTTTAAGAGTAATTCTTAATATTATGTATGATAAGATTGACTGCATTCTTATCTTTTCAAGTGAGAAGAAGAAAAGGACAATCCTAAGGTGCTTTAAAATTTCTTAATTCAGAGAGAGGTAAAGAGCCGCATTCTGTGTTCCATTCCTTGGTGTAGCCCTCACATTTACAGGTTATATAGAATATGTTATGGAATTGAACAAATTACTTATTAAGTCTAAGATGAATAAGGCTTACAATGAAGCTTCCAACCACTTAAAAATCTGGCAAGATACATACTATGCTATTCTTTTTTTTTTTAGTAAAACGTATTTATTCAGTTTACTGACAGTGGCGTTGCAATACGGATTTCTGATATTCCTGTTAGCCCTATGCTTCCAGGCTAAGATGAATTTAAGGCCCCTGACCTTCCGTTTGAGCAAACACTGTGTTCTGCTTCTTGCTCAGGCCAGTGTCAAATTCACACAAGAAGTTGGGGGACAGCAAGATGCTAGCACAGTTTTGAGGTCACATACTATGCTATTCTGTCTGTGTTATATACACACTTACATAAAGGACTGATTTGATTCTTTTAAGTCTGTTTGATCTTTGCAAATTAAGTGACTTCCACTGAAAAAATTTCATAATGATTCCATTTTGAAAATAATGACATTAACCATTTCAGTGAATAATTAGTTAAGTACCAAGAACCCTCTGTTCAGAGAGGTTTTAAGGTATATCAAGTGATATTTTCTGACATGTCTATTTCATATAGCATCTTTTTTTCTTTTCAATGACCTGAGTCCAACCTTGTGTTTTCAATTGGCTCCTTATACATTTGTAAGCATGTGCATTTTGTAATAATGAAATGTAAAATGCTCTTCGGCATTAACCAAGTAGATCATGCCTTACAATACATTTCGTGACTTTGTGCAGCACACAGAGATTCCTGGTTAATATTAGGAATATGCATGCCCTGGTAGTCATAAGTTTCAGATAAAATGTTTGAGTAGAAATTGGGCTCTCTAAAAACATAGAAATTCTATGTTTGCTGAGCAACAATAAAAGGTCTTGTAACATGGAACATGTGAATATTTAAGCAAATGTATATTTATGCCCAGAAATAAAATATGCTCACTGGGAAATTCACATCCTCTTCAAAACACACTCTCCTTTTACATTCTCATGGCTTTATATCATGGAGTTTTATTCACTCAAATGACCACAACCCCTAGGGAATTGGATACCTCAAACTAGGTGATGACCAATTTTAGTAGTAGTGAGGATTGAGAAGCCATTTATATCCTTTGTGATGGAAAATGAATGGGACAAAATTAGAAATTGCCAATTAGGCAACTCTTCTCTTCTTTAAAAAAAAGATAAATCAAGAGTCTTTGATGTGCTTCTTGCCTATGCTACATGTGGGAAGGTATTATTTCATATAATGCCCACATTCATGTGTGTGTGTAAGGACATGTATATAGTTTAGTTTTCTTTGGGTTGTAGGTGTGAATGAAGTAGGCTAGTTTACCTCTCTGTGCCTCAAATTTCTGCATCTGTGAAATGAGAATAATAACACCTTCTTAATAAAACTGTTAGGGTGAGTATATGACACAAGATTTACTAAGCACTTAACAAAAAACTCTGGCATATAGCATGTATTTAACAAACTACAACTACTTTTTATATCTTTAAACATTTTATTTATAAACTGTACTCAGCAAAACAAAGTGACTTTCTTAGGGGTACATGGCTTATTAGTAATCAGATGGGGATCCCTTGTTCAAATCCCAGTGAACAAATCTATTGCACAGAAGAATTTAAAAGAATTTAAAATAAGTACTCCACCCTCAAGGAGATAGAATATAACTCTCCACTCTTTAAAGTGTGGGCTGCACATAGTGTCTTCTTTCTAAGTAGTGTAGGATTGAAAGGGGGAAAAGAGAATAACTTTGCAGGGGAGAAACATGACAAACACTACTAGGTGATGAAAGTCAATATCAACAGTGATAAATCATCTTGATAGGATGTCTGCTTCTCAGTGTTATGAGGATAGCACAGAATAGCACCTTATTCTGTAGTCTCCTCAAAGCTTGTAACTCCAGTCTAATCACAAGAAAATCAGAAAAATCACAGTTTAGGGATATTCTACAAAACATTTGACAAGCATTCTTCAAAAATGTCAAGGTCATCAAGAAAGCAAGAGAACCTAAGGAGATATGATGAGTAAATTCAACGTGGTATCATGGATAAGATCCTGAACCAAAAAAAGAACATTAGATAAAACTAAGGAAAATGGATTTTAGTTAATAAAATGAATAAACAAACAAACAAACACAGACAAATTCTAGTGAAAATGTTGTGCCTTGGGTTTGATAGACTTGCATGATTATGTTATTCACTGTATTTCTCTAGATGTTAAAATACATATCAGCTAATTCTCTAACATGAATAATTCTCTCAGTGAGAAACTAAGAACAGTCTGCAGGGCAGTGCTTGCTTCTCACAATTATTTGAAAATGAAAAGACCTGTAAAAGAATATATTTCAACTTCTTAGATCTAAAGAACACATTGTAACATGTATGTGTGATGTGACAGTTAACTGCAGAAGAGATTGCACTTTTGAAAAACAGAGTCCTACATGAGCATATAAAAGTGAATTTGTCAGGTCAATGAAGATACATTAAGTGTACTTGATATATTTTATTTCCCTCCAACAATAATGTAAATGAAACAAATTAGTAAAATTTGCTAATAGCATATACTTAGCATAATGTTACAGTTTCAATAAATGTCTTTCTTCCAGGTCCTTGAGGCTACAGGTTTATACCTTAAGTAAAAAACACTAGGATATAATTTTTCTTCCAAAAAGTATATTCATTTCCTTTGTCATTAAAGGGGCTATAAGTTGCAGCAACAAGAAAACAGAACTATACCATTTTATATAAATATTTACTATAAAACAAAATGTCCTCAAATATTTATTATGTTACATCAGATTTGTAAAATACTCTGGTTTATTTATATGGATATGGTTTTGACTCCTCTATACTTTAAGAGCTGTAATGAGCATTACACAGAGTGTACACATATCAATTGTGAAATATTCTATGTTCATTTTAGCTTACAGAAAGTGGTTAAAGGCACTATTTAAGCAAGCCAGCAAAATTTGCATCATGTTGTCTTTTGTACACATCATGAAAAGGTATTTTTAAGATATGATGTGATGTTATCCATATTGCCTGATGTCAGATCTCAGTGCTTGGTAACTCATGACAAACCTGTTGTGTGTTAGCAAGGAGCTTATGAAGTACAATTTGAAAAGCCAGAAATCTGACTTGGCTTTGAAAAAAAAAAGATTGCTGTTATAAAATTGCATAAATTATGGATCAGAGAACATTCTAGACTCTGGCCAATTTAAGGCTCATTTGTGGGCTGTGCTTACTATCTTTTTTAAGTTTTCAGAGATGACACAATATATGGTAGTATTCCCCAGCAATGTGAGAATAGTTTTGCCTTAGACTTTTCTGCAGAGACATTCTTTGTATGTAGTAAACTCTGTCCTGAAGCATGTGCAAATGATTTATAAAACCTGTGGTTAATCAAAATTTGCTCTCCAAGGTTGTATTCATTAATTTTCTCTTTCGCTGAATATTTATTGACTCGTCTCTTGTGTGCCAAGCATTGTGCTAAAACACTGGGGACAAAGGTGAGCAAAAACAGACATTATCTCTGATGTGGTGTATAGTCTAGTGAGGAAATGGATATTGCCCAAATGGTCATACAAATGATTTTAAACTAACACAATAAAGAAGAGATACATATACAGTGAGCATATACAATTAAAGGACTGGACTTGGTCAAGATTTGAACTGTTCATCTACTGTCAGGCTGTAGACGCTACAAAAATTTACCAAAAAAAAATAGCGAAAGAAAGAAACAAAGAAACCAAAGAAATAGAATTAACCCGTGAACCACATGGGAGTTAGGGGCACCAATCCCCCCTACACAGTCATTAAATCCAAATATAACTTTTGATTCCCCAATCTACTGTTGACCAAAAGCCAATTGATAACACAGTTAACACATATTTTGTATATTATATGTATTAAATGATGTATTCCTACAATAATGTAGGCTAGAGAAAGAAAATATTTTTTAAACTTTTGCAAATCTCAAAAAAAACTCCAACTTATTTATTTTAAAAAATTCATATGTGAGAATATATTTGTAAATGATTTATCTGATAAGAGATCAACACCCAAAATATATAAAGAACTCTTACGTCTCAACACCAAAAAAACCCAAATAACCTGATTTAAAAAAGGACAGAGGATCTTAACAGACATTTCCCCAGAGAAGAAATACAGATGGCCAACAGGCACATGTAAAGATGCTCCATATTGCTAATTATCAGGGAAATAAATGCAGATCAAAACCACAAAGGGATATCACCTCACACCAGTCAGAATGGCCATGTCCAAAAGACAAGAAATAAGTGTTGGTGAGGATGTGGAGAAAAGGGAACCCTCCTACACTGTTGGTGGGAATGTAAATTGGTACAACTGCTGTGGAAAACAGTATGGAAGTTCCTTACAAAACTAAGCACAAATACCATATGAACCAGTAATTCCACTTCTAGAATTTTACCCAAAGAAAAAAAAATCTCTGATTTGAAAAGATATATGCATCCCTATGTTTATTGCTGTATTTTTTACAATAGCCAAGATATGGAAGCAACCAAAATGTCCATCAATAGATGGATGGATAAAGAAAAAGTGGGACATATACATAATGGAATATTATTCAGCCATTAAAAGGAAAGAAATCCTGTCATTTGTGACAACATGGAAGAACCTAGAAGATATTATGCTGAGTGAAATAAGCCAGGTAAAGAAAGACAAATACCATATAATTTCATTTAGTGTGGAATCTAAAAACAAAACAAAATGAATGAAATAGCAGTAGATTCATAGACAGTGAGAAGTGACTGGTGGTTACCCTGAGGAAGGGGTTGTGGTAGGTGAATGGGGTCAGTGAGTGGGATAAGAGGGCACAAAAATTCTCAATCATAATATAATTTGTTCACAGGGATGGTAGTACAGCATGGAGAATATAGTCAATGATTCTGTAACATCTTTCTATGTTGACAGATAGTAACTGTACTAGTTTGGGTGAGAATTTAATAATGTGGGTAACTGTTGAACCACTGTGTTGTATACTTGAAACTAATAAAAATTAAAGTATATCAACTATACTTGAATAAAAAAACCCAACATATAAATTCAAACCTATGTTGTTCAAAGGTCAGCTGTAAATGAATGAGCCCAATTTGTCTGTAATCTATGTCTGTCTCTGTGTTGGTGTAATGGAAACCATAGAGTTTGTGGTTCTCCTCTCCCAGGTAACAAGTATTTGCTCTGGATTCTCCTAGTTTGTCTATTGTTGCTTCATGCATACAACTTATAGTTACTTTTCTTTCTTTTTTTTTAACCACTTGAATTTGACTTTGAAAGAACTGACAAGAACTGAGGGGAAAGGGAGGAACCTGGCTGTGTCTACATAGTCCATGGGTGCCAATTCGATAGGTAACATTCTCTCATGAATATCTTGTAATTTGATCTCAGTTGGAGGGTTTCCCTCCACTTATAACAGGCCTGCTATAATATCTGAGGAATTATATTTCAGGGAGGATGTAGGTTCAAGAAATGATAGAGGACTCTTAAATTCCATTGCCAAACTTTGGCTGAAATTTTCTTTTAATTATGCCATTAATGCATATTCAGAAACAGCTTACCCATTCAGCAGCTTCAAGCTTCTGCATATGTCTAATGTGGGCAGTGATAGATTTTGAAGTAACTGCATTCTGTAACCTTGTGGATAAAGATCCTGTTACTACTTTTGCTACTAATACGGTATATAGTGATATTCATAAAATTGCTTTCAAAAAATAATAAATCTAAATGAAATGTGACCTCACAGAAATAGATTAAAGGACGTCTACATATATTAACTGGAACAACTATTTTTGTTGAAGAAACCTGTCAGTTCTGCATAACAGCTGGTTTGAATGTAAATTTTTGATTTATTTTGATTTGGCCTAAATAGTATATAATACCAAGGCAACAAAAGATTTTCAGAACCAGAGTCATTGATTTAATGCTGGAAGGAAACTTGAGGGTTACATAACACCACCTTTCAACCAGTACAGGAATCCCTTTTTTCTGCAGATTCCTCCCTGACAGTTCACCTCAGCTTAATCACATGTAGCCAAAGAGAACTTGCTGCTCGGAGGGCAGACCATCCACTCTAACGCAGTTACGAATACTAGTTTCTCTTTTATATCAAGTTACAGCTTCCATTCATTTCCCCATGGAAAAAACAAGTCTTTCTACTTCAGAAATGCCTTAAAATATTTAGTAAGACAGTAATATTAGATAATGTATGCTTTTTTGAGCATCAGATTCTTCATCTGAAAAAGGGAGTTAATACTATTATCTTTTAGGAATTTTGTAGGAGTCAAAACAATGAACTTGTATAAAGTGCCTCTAGCTATTTCAGCACATGGAAAGCACTATTTTATTAGTGTTGGAGTTATTATAGTATTATGTTTTATGGTTATTTTACCTCCCTTCCATTTCTTTTTTGCTCAGCTATGCAGTCTTTGCCTCTTCATCTGTACTTACAGGCTTACTCTGGTCAGTTTTATTTTAAATTATAGAGCTGAACACAGTATCGATACATGGTCCTAACAATGCAAAAACCATGGGACTTTTGTTTGTTGGTCTGGACATTCTACTTTTATTTCAAGCTAGACTTTACTCATTCTTAGTAGCTTTATCACAGCATTGGATCACACTGTCCTAAGTAAGTTCCCAGGTTTCTTTATGAAAGCAACTTTTATGTCTGTGCTTCCTCATTTATCCTTTTTTGTTTTGTTTTAAGATGAAGGTGGGGCCTTTAATTTATCAATAGTAAAATGTGTTTTTCTTTGGGTGAGCTTGTTGTTTCAGCCCATTAAGAAGTTTAAAGAATCTTGACTAAGACATAGATGAGGGTTAGCATTTCAGCACTGTGTTTATAATCCAGCAAGATGAAATGTTCTAATTTAGGGTAGTAATGGTGGAACTGGAGGCTCAGGGACTGAATCTGAATATGTCTTTGACTGTAAGTTTTAACAATTAGAGTTCAGATAAATGCTGAAATCCTTCAGTTTTCTTCTTAGAAAATCATTTTAGAATCAGATGAGATTTAAATCAGAATTATTTTTTCAAAATAATTTTAGAAATGGTTCTCTTTTCTTAATTATTTTCTTACTCTCACCCACACAGAATATATGGGAAATGTCAGCCCTAACAAGTTTAAGGGTGGAGCTGAAGGGAACAATAGATGATAGTAGTTTTTAGTAGAGTAAAACCCAAGTTTAGTAGTAAAAACAAAGAGATTATTCTTTTTGACCATAGAATCCAGTTTGTCAATTTCCATGGGGCTAGATGACAGACTCCTGGAGCCATGTCACTCTAAAAAAAGTTTAATATTTTCTAGTGACAGTTGATGCATTTGGGATTCAAAGGGTACTCTGCTAACAGTTTCATCAAGACAATAGGCATAAATGAGAATATAAAGGAAATCCTCATATTCCTGACTCATTATACACTCAGTAAATGGATACTTAAAGTAATTGAATTGCACTTTAGTATTGAGTGGAACTTTAGAAGTCACTTTGTTTTTCTTCTCTCACCATAAAAGCAGCTTCTCACTCAGAGTAACCTGTCACAGTCCATGTTGTGATATCCCTGGATAGATGATTTTGTAGTCTGCTTTAAGGCTTTCAGTGCTAGGAATGGCACTATCTGTAGGGGCAGTGGAAGGGCTCCCAAACAGTTGAGCAATTTTGATAAATAAGTTAAAGTCCACTTGGCAGCTTCCCAGCTATTTGAAGACAGCCATCATCTGGAAAGACCTAGATGAGTTACGTGATGGCAGGACTACCACAATGCACCCTTACCTAAATTACATAATGCTACCAATTGAAGAGGCATTTTGTTTAGGATCAAATCTTCTTAGGAGAATACTATGGTTATCTAGATTGTTCTTTCTTAAATATTATGACTGCTATTGATAACCTTGACAGATACTATATTGCATTAAATTGGAAATTTAGATGTATAAGTGAATGGACAAAGAGGGTGAATTTAGACTCATCAGTCAGTCTGTATTAAAGTAGAGCAAATATTTAGTTACTTGCTTATATTCTTGTGAAATTCTGTTATACTTATTAAATATGTCACATTGAAATATTTATATATACCTTCTTTAACCACCTCTCTTAATTCTTTAAAGTGAGATCAAATATTGACTCACCTGGGAAACTTTCTTGAACCTTCCATAGCACTTGCGTCCTCTTTGATTTATGGTTCTAGCTCCCTGTGCACTGTCTGCTCCCATGCCATCATTATCATACTTACCATTCGTGTCTGTTTTCCTGTCTGACTCTTCTCCTGACAATAGTAGTATTTACTATTTACTATATTCCAAGTTCCATCTACAAGGCTTATCTCTAGTAAGTCAATTTAATCCTCATACCAAACTTATGAGAGTGCAACTATTAGCATTCTCATTTCAAAGGAGATGAAACTGGGACACTGGGAGTTATGGAAATTGTCCAGACTCATAATGCCCTAAATCCCAGAGAGTCTGATTCTAGAGCTTGGGCTCATAACCACTATTCTGTACTGCTTCTCAATATCCAGAAGGCTTTGATTTTAGTGTTATCAATATCAGGTATCCTGCCTAGAAAATAGTAGGGACTTGATAAATAAGTATTGAATGAATGAATAAATGAATGACTACCTGTTTTCTACCTACTCTAAATATTTTGAGTGATGCAAAACAAAAGTAATAACAAATTTTAAGACTGAATGACTTTAAAAACTTGTCTTATTCAAGCTCTTATTTTGTGCCTGTAAAAACCATTACACATAGAGGTAAGGTTATGCATAAGATCACTTTTGTAGTTTAGTTGACATTTTTTAACATTTGCTGTATACCCAAAACTATTCCAAATGCATTACATAAATTATCCCATCTAATTTATTTGAGTGGATATTCTTATTGTCTCCACTTTAGAGATGGGTATTCTGAGGCATAAAGAGATTGTCCAATACCCATCACACTAAATTGATACTCACATGTCTAATTACTGCCAGATCTAACCACAGGTGAAAACCCTAAGTTAATTCCAAGTCTTTCCATATCCTGTCCATATATTTAAAAAAATACTTATTTTTAACTTTATCTCAATCTTTACATTGCCTAAATTTTATAATGAACTTCATATATTTTACTTTATTTGAACTTTTAAAGTCTCTTGATCTTTAGAATATATTTTACATGTCTACAAATATTGAGAGAAATGCTAATGCAGCTTTTAAAACAATCCTTTCATTTACCCTTGAGAAATTTCTTATTTATATATCTTTTAAATGCTGTTTTCCCTATGTGTTTTGCCTTGTTATTTAAATTTACCTCTCCAATGACAGTGTGAATCTCTCAAACATAGGGTTGATTTTTTTAAATTAATTAATTTTGTTGAGGCTCAGTCAATAAAATCCACAAATCTTAGAGTGGAGCTCAATGAATTTTGACATTTATAGACACTCATGTAAAAATCATCCAGGATATCCAAAATAACAAACATTCTATTTTTTTTTCCCCTTTCATCTGTTTCACCCATCCCCCACCGACCCTGCTATGGCAACCACCAGTTTGTTTTCTGTATTTTACATACAAATGAAGTCTACATATATATGAAATCATGTGGCATTTTTTTTTCTCTATTTCACTTAGTATAATATCTTCTAAGTCCATTCATGTTGTCACAAATGGCAAGAGTTTCATTCTTTTTTATGGCTGAGTAATAATCCATTGTGCATATATATCACATCTTCTTTATCCATTCATCTATCAATGGACACTTAGGTTGCTTCCATATCTTGGGTGTTTGAAAAATGCTGCAATAAACATAGGAGTGCATATATCCTTTTGAATCAGTGACTTTGATTTTTTTTGGGTAAATTTCCGAAGTGGAATTACCGAGTTGTATGGTATTTCTCTTTCTAGTTTTGTGAGAAACCACCATACTGCTTCCCATAGTGACTGTAACACTTTACATGCCCACCAACAGTGCATGAGAGTTCCCTTTTCTCTACATTCTCGCTAACACTTGTTACTTCTTATCTTGTCAATATTAGCCACTCTGATTGGTGTGAAGTGATATCTCCTTGTGAATTTGATTTGCATTTACCTGATAACTAGTGATACTGAGCATCTTTTCATGTATCTGCTGACCTTCTGTATGTATGTCTTCTTTGGAAAAATGTGTATCCACGTCCTCTTCCTATTTTTTAATGGGATTGTTGTTTTGGTGTCAAGTTGTGTGAGTTCTTTATATATTTTGGATATTAACCCATTATTGGATATATCATTTGCAAATTTCTTCTCCCACTGGGAAGGTTGCCTTTTTGTTTTGTTGATGGTTTCCTTGGCTGTGCAGAAGCTTTTCTGTTTGATGTAGTCCCACTTGTTTATTTTTGCTTTTGTTTCCTTTGTGTGGGGAGACACAAACAGAAAAAAATTGCTAAGGCTGACATCCAAGAGTTTACTGCCTTCGTTTTCTTTTAGGAGTTTTATGGTTTAGGGTCTTACATTTAAATCTTTAATACATTTTGAGTTTATTTTGTGTTTGATGGAAGAAAGTGGTCCACTTTCATTCTTCTGTGTGTAGTTGTTCAGTTTTCCTAGTACCATTTATGAAAGAGACAGTCTTTTCCTCATTGTATATTCTTACCTCCTTTGTTATAGGTTAATTGACCATATAGAAGCATGGGTTTATTTCTGGTCTCTCTGTTCTGTTCCATTGATCTATGTGTCTGTTTTGTGCCAGTACCACCCTTTTTTGATTATTTTACATTTGTAGTAATTAATGTGTATTTTTCATACTAATGGTAAGACCCAGTTTTTCTTTGTGGCTGAACCAAATTATCTAGTCCATTTTGGCTTCTTCATGGGAGGCTTAAATCATGTTCATGCTACCTAGAGGCAATTTGTTCTGCTTAGTAATGTTATTGAGAAGCCCTAATAGGACCCATTTCAGTTTTGGCCTTCAGCTTTTGTCTGTTTCCTCTATCTCCTCACATCATCTTTGCCAAGGCCATTATCATTGTCACCACCATCTAAGGCATGTACTTATTCTTCAATTAATCTATAAAGTGCTGATAGTTCACTTAACCCCCAAGACAATTAAATTAAGTATAGTCTGTACCATCTGTCCTCCTGAGATTTATAATACAAGGCAAAGTTCTCATATGGTCATTATACAGTTCATGAATAAAAGTCAGACCACATAAATGTCCTTAACTAGTGGCTTGTTTATGCAACTGACACTCCCTGCACTTGTTTTCAGTATTCTGCAATGAAAAAAATGAGTGAACATAAATGAACATCTGTTACCTTGTTTTGAAAAGAGAATGGTATCTGAGACATTTTGTATGTTTTGTTGTTGAAAGAAAGCCCCATATATCACCAATATACATTTGCTTATGTGTTTATTCATTTATTTATTTGTGAAAATAAACCCATCAACAAGACAAATATAATTAGCATCCAGAACTTATTTACCGTTTAGGGCATATTTTGGTTTTAGCATGTATCCCATTTGAACATAGGATAAAAGTAACTGGATTTTGAAGAATAGGCTTAGTAACAATAAGTTCATAATATAGTGGGGTTGTGCAATGATATTTTTTGATGTATTATATTGACTCAGACAGCAGTGATTGTAAGGAGAATAATTATTTTACATAAAAAATTAAAAACTGCCAATTCAGTTATGATGCCATAACTTCTTATCACTTTGATTTTGAATTGTATGCTGACTTGGGAAGTTAAAATGTTTAAGATTGAATCTTAAGCTGATCAGTAACAAAAATTCAGAGATGAAGAAACACTGAATTGCTTTGTTTAAATATCTATTATGATAGTGACAAGGGGCCTGCTACTTAGGATTTTCAGTAGTATGGTACCTTTCACTAAAATTTAATATAGGTTTGTCCTACTGTAATTAATCACCTGAGTTTTTTAAACTTTCCCTTTGAAATGCTTCTAAGAAAAGAGTGGGAGAATGAGAGAATTAAACCCCAAGAGTTTGAAGTTATAGCCTTAAATGATCTAGCTCAACACATAATGTATAAATCAAGAAACCAAATAACTCTAGATCCTGAAAGATCTCTGAAATAAAAGGGTTTAGTGAGCCTTTACAGATGTTAGCCAAATAAAGGACTGAGTCTTGGGACAGTAAGTTTCTGCTTCAGCAGCAGCAAGGCCAGTTAACAGAACTGCCAGACTCAAGAAATAGAGCACATTAGTGATCTCAAGGTAAGAAAGTTCATGAATTCATATTGACTACAGATAAGGGAGGTGGGCTAACTTGAAGCAGGGAGGGTCTGGGGATAGGAGGTTAGTTCATAGAGAAGACTCATGGATTGGTTTTTGATGATGGGTAGGGACTGTTCAGGTGTAAGAGTGATGTGGTACTTCTGGGGGCCTTCCAGATAATTGTTGAAATGACTTCATCCAGGAACGTGGAGTTTCTGGTTAGCTATGGCCCAAAACCATTGATTGATTAACTTCCCTGTCTCCCTCATTCTCTGGCCCTCTGTCACTTAATTCAGACATTTCAGAATTTTTCCTTATCAGAATAGTAATAAAATAGTGAGAAATACACTAAACTATAACTATCAATTTCGTTTAATATGAAATAATGCTTTTATTTTATTTTATTTACACATTAAAAAAATAACTTTCAAAAAAAGCTTTGTGTGTCCAAGGCATGCTGCAATATGCCTCTGAGCCTCAAGTACCCTTGGAGACTCAGGCAACTAGAAGCAATATATAGACTTAACAAGGGATCTTCATGATATTTTACTTACCTTCAAAAAATATGACAAAAGGCCAAAAATAAATTGCTTAGTCTCATTAAACAGTATTAACATAAATTTTCTGTATTGGACTTTATCCATGTAATGCATTCTTCTGAAGAGTTATGTCTATTACTACTTAATTGCAATTTATATCTAAATGAGAAAAAACTGGAATTGCCTTCTTAATCATAAAACTCTTCTATAATTGAATTGAATGTTAGTTTTCCTCCTCACTCCTGTGTGCATTAATTGAGCAGCAAGTTGATAAGCACATGGTATTCTCTGCATATATTTCTTCAGAAAACCTTTCATTTTCTAGGAAGGATTAAAACCGACACCAGTTAAAACAGTGGCAGAGTTACATTAAGATGTGTAGCTGTTTATTTGTCCTACTACAGAGACAAGTTTTTGCTTATGCATGCACAATGTTTGAGTTATAGTTCACTGGTTCAATCTTTTTTATGAGATGTCAATCCCATTTCATCTTTAGTTTTATTCACAACATCCAAATAAGCAGTCACTAGTTCTTTTTTATGCATCGACATATATACAGACATGGTCTGTAAATAGATCTCCCATCCATATTCTATCCCTATCCTGAGACCTACACCTCAACCTTGCCCCCACCAAAAAAAAAATATATTGTGAATCTCTACATGCTATAAAACATGCTTATAGATACAGAATTAAAATAAGCTTTTTACACTCCACCACATTTTGGAATTGTTGAATAATTCTACTTGGAGAATCCCTGGAGTATTTCACCATATTCTAAACTGTGAAAGACTCAGATGCATCTTTGTCCCCTGAATGAAGCATAGCATGGAGACATGAACGTCCAAGACAAAGTCATGAAATTGTGGTGACGCTTTCTGAATGTTTTCATAAGGCAGGCCACATATGCTGAAAATCACTTGGAGTCCATGAAAATCATGATAGATATTTTTAGCACTTAGTCGCCAAATAATCCTTTGTTCTCTTTTCACTTATTTCTAAAGCAAATCGCAGAAATTGAAAATTAGTTGAGTAAATTTACATTTTCATTCAATTCCCTATTCTGTTTAATGTGTCTTTGGAGCCTGCCATTTTTTCCCCTTACTACAGTGACCTTCTGGAAAGACATTCAAGCATGTTTTAAAAGGTCTAAGACTATATACAAAAAATAACTTATTTTATACAAATTGGTTTGATCATGCAACAAAGTAGCCTAAAACTTGTATTTGTTAATATTAAGTGAAAGTGGTCCTTTTTGTTTTGAACACTGAAACCTGTAAACATTGGTAGTAGGGCACAGTGGGTATGCTTACTCATGCCCAGTTCCTACGTTTTATAGTTTGAATTCTAATCAGTTTCTCATTTTTATTGACTGAAAATTTTTTACTTTATTAAAGTGTTGCATATAAAGTCCCATGTAGTTGCTGGCGCAATGTCAGGTTTGCTCCTTAAATATAAAAATCTCCATGGAAATTAAAAATAAAAAAGAGAAAGAAACAATGGATGGAAAGGTATATATTTCTTCAGCTCTTAGAATAAACTGAGCATTCCAGAAAATAGAGATTTATTGAACAGAGTCTAAATTTTCTTAAATGGGACTAATTTTGAAGTTTGGCTTTCTTGGGTTTGAAATTGCTAACTATGTATTGCTTAACACTTTTGGACCATTTTGTTATATATCATATGTGAAATAGAAGATAATAGAATTTATTTCATAAGGTTATTGGAAGATTAAGTGAGATAACACATGCAAGGCAATTAACATGATATTTTATATGTATCTCCTGGACCCTGCTCAATATGCTCAATATTGACTTAATGAGAGGGCAGAGGAACTTCTATTTTATAAAAAATAATTCACCTTCTTTCTTTTTATTTTTAATAAGAGATATATTGCTGTGCCAAGTTATCGTGTAACATTTTGATGCATTTGGATTTTTCTTTTAATATTTTCTGACTCACTCCTTAGATACAATTAGTCATTTTCACTTAACAGAATAGAGATTAACTACTAGGTATAGTTGCAAAGTATTGTTCAAAATGTTCAAAAATTCTTTTCTTTGTTTTAGTTTAGAAAATATTTTATACTTTATGATACTTCTATTTTTTGATTAGAAGCATTTCCAATCTATAATTAGGTCAGAGAACTCAGAGTTTTTTTTTACATGGACAATTCTAAAAACTTTTGATGAGCTTGCTTATTAAAGTCACATGTCAGATTTTCCATTAGCAATTTTCTGTAATACTCTGAAACAGAGAAACATCAGTTATTAGAATCTCAAGGATAAATAAACTCTGTTTATTCTTGTATATATCCTGCATGTTATAATACTATCATAAAATACTCAATCAGGTTCAAAAGGCCACTTAGCAGATTATTGTAATTAATGTCAGAAGTATCAGTCAAATCTTGTTTATCAGTCCTTACTAGAATTTTAGCTACACATGCACAAAAACTGTTCTAATCCTGACTTGGCCTTGTAGAAACTTGAAAATAATTACTGGGCAGAACAGAAATCAGATGCTCTTCTGTCTTATTTTTGGTTTCACAGTTAGTATGAACATAATTTTCTGTAAAAAATGGCTTTTATAGATAAGGAAAGAGTTGAAATAATTGATTTACTTACTAATTTAATTCTATCATTGTGTTAAAAGAATTCCCTTAGTTATTTTTTCCCTCTTTGGGGAGGGAGGGAGGGGCGTGTGTATGTGTGTGTGTGTGTGTGTGTGTGTGTGTGTGTTTTGTGTTGTGTATGTGCATGTGATTTCCTAAGTTATAAACTTCTTGGGAGACATAGTGAATGATTTAAACTTCAGACAGTGATATAGATTACTTGCTTCTGGTAAAGAGCTTTATCCACACATGTTAATAGTTTCAGTTGACTAAGACTGTGAGATATAAACAACTCAGCTGACTTGTTTCAGGTTTAGTTGTAAAGCTGGCAGTTGTGCTTTGCAATTTACCTCTCAGAAAAGAGGTTGGGGTCAGCAAAGATCTGTTCACTATTTTAAATTTTGCTTACTGGCACTAATTTGAAGTGATTAGGATCAATTTTCACTTCAGCAACCACAAACAAGTCTCATGTGGAAATCTGAGTTAACTGACAATAATGTTTCAGTTTATTCCATTGATACTTAATTCCCCTTAAAAATGGTAACTTGGTTAACTGGTTGATTGCCTTACCCCTTAGCAGAACTTCATTGGCTAATACTATATAGCATAATCATATTAGGTTGATTATTATTATTTCCAAATAATGATAAGCCACATAATCATGTAACAATTATTTTTCCTGCTATGTCTACATTAGATTATTGGGAGAATCTTACTTAGGGGTTTTAGGTTTTATACAATTCCATGCAGTAATATGTATATATAAATGTGTAATGATCTAATGAATGTACAATCTGTAATAAAGAATATGTGATAAATGTTATTTTGTAGAATTTTTATTATCTGTCATACTAGTAAAATTATGATACCAACTGTACAGTTGGATTCATAAAATTAAAAGCATATGATACAACTCTACTGTACTAAGGAAAGTTTACAATTTGAGGCACATTTCTCACTGGTCTAATGTAGAAAGCAAAGTAATTTTCATCATAAAAGTACTGCTTTATCAAATACTCTGTTGATCAAACTCCTAAGAAAGTTAACATGTTCAAAATATGAATCATTCCAAAATTTGCTTTCTAATTTTTAGGATTGGATTTCTAGATTTTATATTTCCATTAAAATATAAGGGACTTAGATTTTGGAAAAATGTCCTAGAAATGTTAAGCCCACACTTAACACTTTCATTTCCAGTTCTTGAGAAGAATTATGCAGTCAAGTTTATTGTGCATTTTACCTTCTCTGCTCAGAGTTCAGTATACTAATTTATCTTCTTTGCAGAAATCTCACATTTGGGAAGGTTTTGGGGAAGAAATTGCACTACATAACTAAAAGTTCAAGTTGAGAGATTTAAGTAAATTTTTACTTTGAATCAGTGTGGCTTTTAGTCATCCATAAATGATTTAAAAGAGAAGTCAGAAAAACTTCTGACCTCCTTACATCTCAATTTTGAGAACAGAACTTTTGACTTGAGATGCTTTTTATTCGGGCTTTGAACCCAGAATACCACAGAGCATGGAGTTACTTTTTAAAGAGAAATATGCATGTGGAATGCTGTTGCTAGAGAAAAGATTATGCAAACATCTCAGCTTTGTTGAAAATATCCAAGTTCACAGAAAACTATTTGTGACTTCAGTTGCTACCCAGCTTTCTGTTTTAATGTTGACCAAGTAATTTTTGGTTGACCTAAATATAATAACATGAAAAACATTTTTTGAACCAGTAAGATTTGTTTTTCACTGTTATTCATTCGAAAGAAAGGCACAGTGAACCCTATTTTAAATACAATGCCACTGCTCTCCCATCAGCTGATTTGCTGGTGCACACACTGGGTCTCAAGGGTACATTCTGCATGGTAGGCAGAAAACCAAAGAAGATCAACTTTCTGACTTCTTGTTCTTGTAAAAACATGCTTTTTACAGCTTCATTCCAATCCCAAAGTCATGTGCTTTGGGTCTTTCTAAAGCTGTTTCCATGCTTGAAAATGTTGACAGAAGAGGCTAATGAGGAGGGAGGTTCTCCAACCAGATTCTTGAAGACAAAAGCCTTGATTGTGAGTTTAGTCAGGCCCTACTGCCTCTCTTATTGGAGATACTTTATTGCAAGTTTGGCTACAGGTAAGGGATATTTAACAACCACCACAGTAAAATTACAAACTTTACCCATAATGACTCATAAGGAGAAGACAGTGATTACCATAAATATCTATTTCCTTATTAATAAACTCTCCTTTTGAAACATTGTGACCCATTCAACCCTAAGTTGGTTCACCTAGGGGCTTGGTGCACAAGCTTTTGTATTTACCTGACTTTCATTCCTAGAATGGAAGGCCAGGGTTAACCACTTACCCACCACATTGCCAGGGAATTCAGTGACAGTTATTAATCATAGGATGTGGGAAAGCAGTAGACACTTGCTGGAAATGTAAGCATAGAATTCAATTAAGACATTTAGCAAATGACTTGATGTGTAGAGTTTAAGTCACTTATTTAATATATGAGACAGGTCCATGTAAAATTATAAAAATGTAAATTTTTTTACTTAGACATGCTGCTATTGGACAAGACTGTTTATTTGTTGTAACAGAAATCAATTTCCAGACAAGTCATTTAGAGCAAGTTTTAAGACAGCTTTCACTCACTTTTGAGTATCCTGTTATAGGCACTTTGACTTAAACCTTCAATCATTAATTTTTTTTGTCATTAGAGGAAACTGATATGTACACAGGTATTACTACATGTATAGGAATACACTATAGAAGTACACTGTAAGTAGTTTGGTAGCACATTTCTACTCAAAAGAAGTATCACATATTTTGTTAGCCAACCTGAAACAAACAGTACTATATTGAGATATACTGTACAACGCACTACTGTGAAGGGCCTTGAATTCAGGATGGGAATGTCAGGTTTCTCTGACAATACTCACCCACCTAACATTGCTTCAGTATATTTATTTTCTTGTTTTAAATATGTACATTAATAAATAAATAAATCTACACTACGATTAAAGTGATCTATAAAATATATTTGTTTGTTCTTGGTGAGAAGGCAAAGAACATACAAGGACCATCTAAAAGGAGTAAATGTCTAGGGTGCACTTTCCCAAAATATTGCCCGAACTTGTAAAATGAAGTGGTTTGGAAATACGTTCTGCCTGCTTCCACTGACCTTTGGCTCCCATGTCTTCCTTTCTACCCACCTTCTCAAAATACTCCCTCATAAGCCATTTACTCAACCTAAAAATAGCTGCCAGATATCTTGCTACCTCACTGTGTAGACTCTCTCCCCATTAGTGAAATTGTGTAATTAGGAAAGATAGCAGGAAGGGTTTAACAGAAGGACTTTTTTTTGGTTCAAAATAAGTACATTGTATGCAAGTCCTTTCTTTATCTCTGTGTGAAGGGTTCAGAATGTAAAAAAAATGTTTTCTGTAACTTATAAATAACATTTGGAAGTTGTAGCATACTTCTTTGGTTTATAGTTTAAATTTATGTATCAGTAAATTTACATTTAAATAGCACATTACATTAAGTATCACATTACAAAATTAATTTACATTTACAGTAGCATGTTGTTTCAGGTTGGCTGACAAAATATGTGATACTTCTTTTGAGTAGAAATGTGCTACTAACCTACTTAGAGTGTATTCCTATACATGCAGGAATACCTATATACATACCAGTTTCCTCTAGTGACAAAAAATAAACAATTGAAGGTTTAAATCAAAGTGCCTATAACAATACAGTATACTCAAAAGTGAATGAAAACTGTCTTAAAACTTGCTCTAAATGACTTGTCTAGAAATTGATTACTGTTGTAATAAATAAACCAAATAGTCTTGTCCAACAGCAGCATGTCTGGGTAATAAAAAGAGATAAAATCTAAATGGTGATGATAACATCTCACAAGCCTAGTCACCGTCTCCACAAAGAACATTCTCAACTGTTGTATATTTAGGCTGTTTAAGGTCACTCAAGTACATTTATTTAAAAAAAAGAAAAGGACAGGATTGTGGACCACACCATGTTAGTAACATGCTATGCTTAGTTCTTTGTTAAACCATCTGCTTTGGAGTGTACCAGTGAAGCAAAAAGCAGAAAGGAAAGGAAGAGTTAGACTTTACGTAGTTCTCTGTTTTTCAGTTAATGAGTCTTATTACATAAGTAGCAGGTGTTCATAATTAAATTTTAGAAAATGTAAACAGACTAAAAGAAATACAAATCACTTGCCGTGTTGCAGAGATGATAGCCACTTTTCACACCCTTTTAATAAGCTCTCAGGTTTTTTTTCATTATAGAAGTATGAATTTATGAAAGTGTGAAACAGAGTCATTCTGTATATGGTATTTCAAGATCTGTTTTTTATCACAATATACAATGCACATCTTTTCATGTCAAGAAATATACTTTGCCATCTCCTTGTATTAGCCAGTTAGAATTCAATTGTTTAAATGTATTGCACTTTACTTACTCATTTACTGTTGAACATATAGATTTCTAAACAATTTTTTATATGATAAGTAGTACGGAAATGAATATATTTATAAATGAATTTCTACATAATCTTAATTAGTTTTTTGTCAGATTTCTTGAAAGTCAAATGTCTGAATCAAAGTTATTAATACAGAGGTTCAGAGACCTCTTCAGACAGTGTGTCAAATTAATGTATGTTCACATTAGCATTATGTGAAAGTGACCATTCCTCAACAAGGAGAAACATACACACATGTACATTAAAAACATTCTTTTATTTACATATAGTTGACATTCACTATTATGTTAATTTCAGGTGTATAACATAGTGATTCAAAAATTGCATACATTTTGAAATGCTCACCATGATAAATGTAGTTACCACCTGTCACCATACAAAGTTATTACAGTATTATTAACTATATTCCCTATGTTGTACGTTTCACCTCCATGGCTTATTTATTTTATAATTAGAAGTTTGTACCTTTTTGTCCCCTTCACCTATTTCTCCTATCCCCCCACTTCCCTCCCCTATGATAGCCACCAGTTTGTTCTCTGTATTTATGAACGTATTTGTGTTTTATTTGTTTTTTAGATTCAAATGGAAGTGAAATTATATGGTATTTTTCTGTCTTTGTCTGACATATTTCACTTAGCAATACTCTCTGGGTCCATCCTTATAGTTGCAAATGGCAAAATTTCATTCTTTATTATGGCTGAGCAATATTCCATTGTGTGTGTGTGTGTGTGTGTGTGGTGTGTGTGTGTGTGTGTGTGTGTGTGTGTGTATTACATCTTCTTTATACATTCGTCTATTGATGGACATTTTGGGTGCTTCCATATCTTGGCTGTTCTAAATAATGTTACAATAAATATAGGAGTGCATATATATTTTTGAATTAGAGTTTTTTGTTTTCTTTGGGTAAATACCAGAAGTAGAATTACAGGGTTGTATGATATTTTTTCAGTTTTTTAAGGAACGTTCATAATGGTTTACATAGTGGCTGCACCATTTTACATTTCCATCAACAGCACACAGTCAGTATTTGTTAGTTTTAGGTACAACATACTAGGAAACTGGATATGTCTTAGATGTTGAATACTGTCAACAGACAGAATATTACTTTTCTTCACATCTTTGTCAACACTTGTTACTTCATCTAGTTAATATTAGCCACTCTGACTTGTGTGAGGTGATATCTCCTTGTGGATTTAATTTTCATTTACCTGATAATTAGTGATATTGAGCATCTTTTTATGTATCTGTGGCCTTCTGTATGTCTTCTTTAGAAAAATGTCTATTTATGTTCTCTGCCCATTTTTTAATGGGATTGTTGTTTCGGTGTCAAGTTGTGTGAGTTCTTTATGTATTTTGGATATTAACCCATTATTGGATATATCATTTGCAAGTTTCTTCTCCCATTGGGAAGGTTGCCTTTTTGTTTTGTTGATGGTTTCCTTGGCTGTGCAGAAGCTTTTCTGTTTGATGTGGTCCCACTTGTTTATTTTTTCTTTTGTTTCCTTTGTGTGGGGAGACACCAACAGGAAGATTGCTAAGGCTGACATCCAAGAGTTTACTGCCTATGTTTTCCTCTAGGAATTTTATTGTTTCATGTCTTACATTTAAGTCTTTAATACATTTTGAGTTTATTTTTGTGTTTGATATAAAAAAGTGGTGCAGTTTCATTCTTCTGCTTGCAGTTCAGTTTTCCCAGTACCATTTATTGAAGAGACAGTCTTTTCCCCATTTTATATTCTTACCTCCTTTGTTATTGATTAATTGACTATATATAAATATGGGTTTATTTCTGGTCTCTCTATTCTGTTCCATTGATCCATGTGCCAGTACCATACTTTTCTGATTGCTGTACTTTTGTAGTATAGTTTGAAATCAGAGAATGTGATACCTCCACATTTGTTCTTTCTTAAGATTGCTTTGTGTATTTGGGGTCTCTGGTTCCATGCAAATTTTAAGATTATTTGTTATAGTTCTGTGAAAAATGCCATCATTTTGATAGGGATTGCATTGAACTGTCAATTGCTTTGGGTTACATGGACATTTTGAAAGTATTTTTCCAATCTATTATCATGGTATATCTTTCCATTTATTTGCAGACAAGTACATTTTTATAAACATTGGACACTATCATTTAAAAGAAATTCATTATCCATTTGTCCTTTTTGGATGTGAAGTTATAGTATATTTCTCCCTATGCAGCCAATTCTGGTAAGGAAAAATAGCATTCTTAAGTCTCCATCATAACTCATTTATAAAACATTTTCAGAATATTTAGTGTTTATTTAGTGAAGATCTACTGAGTAGAGATTTCCTTGAGAAGCATAAGAACAGAACTAGCATTAACTGAGCCTGTACTATGTGTGAATTTATTTACTCTCATTTAAACCTTGCAAGTATCTGGCAAATAAAAGATATTGTCTCCACTTTTGAGATGGGGAAGCTAAAGCTCTAGGAGGTTGGGCAGTTCTTGAAAGTTTACACAGATAGTCCAAGGTAAGATGGAATGGAAATCCACATCTCTTCCTTTTGATGGTCCATGGTCTTTTCACAAGATCTTAATTGTGAAGGGCAGGTGCACATTCCATTGCTTACATTGTCTTTAATTTCATCTTCTATTTAGGGGGAAGAAAATTGTGCACACATTTCTATCCATGGAAAATAGTAGAATATGTAATATATACAATATGCTGGATATTGGTAGGCATTGTGTCAGAATGCTTGTTTATTTTATTTTTCTAAATGTTAATGTCCTTATTCTATTAATTCTATAAAGAAGTTGATGTAGCTAATGTGCATACACATAGACACACATATCTAAATATACACATACATACACATGTAAAGTATAAAATAAACATTTGGGCATTAAGTAAGCACAAAGTAAAAATAGGAAAATAGGATCAACATTGTGAAATACCCACAGGCACAAGCAGTCCTTTAAAATTGCTAGCGTTGAATCAAAATTTAGACTAAATTTTCTGACTGTCAGAGGAAATGGTAAACACATCCAGATATATGAACTTAGGAATTTAGGAGAAACACCTTTTACCTGATTCTCTTAGGTCAGTGATCTAGAAGATCTTCCCTTGTTGTTCGACAAAGGATCACCATAGGCATAGGATGATTTCCGCAATACATCCCTGTTAAAATAAGATTTTCATGTGTTTCCCTATTAAAATGTCCTAGTCAGAACCTCTGACAAATGATTGTCCAAATGATTTATAAAATAACAAGTTATATGTTTGAAGGAGTCACTCATTGCAGACACTTGGGGAAGATGCAAAATGAATAAATTTCACCATTTGATATAGATCTATTCCTATAGTATTAAGGTATTTACAATATTGTTCACAATGAACCAGAATCTTCTATCAGTAAAAGCTCTTCCCATTATTATAAATAAAGCTTAGAAGGTGTTAAGACTTAAATCTTTCAGGGCCAGGACATTCTTTGGAAGATACCATGCTTTGTATCATAATGTGAAAAAATGTAAGTGTGGAAGTTTTGGGAGAGCAGTTTCTCTCATTTTTAATCTCTTTCCTACACCTGTACTTTCCTATACCAGTCAATTCTCAATTGATGTCAACAGTTGGTAATCATTATTTAGGAAACAGGTGGTAGAAAAGAGTTAATTGCAAATCCTAGAAGTGTAAGTACTTTTTTGTACTATTATTTAAGAAATGTACTTATGGATACACTTTCTCTGGCCGAAATTAGAGGTATGACCATAGAAAGTGAGGAAGGGGATACATCTTTTAAAATAATTTTTACCTAAATAAGATAGTACTTGAAATAAAAGTATCATGGTGCATTTACAGAATATTCTTGTAAATATGCAGAAGTTAGTTATAAATTTCCTTATCTGTAACATATACTAACTGCAAGGTATGATTCTGGGGATTAAAAAAAGTAAATCAAGGGAAAGCAATTAGCAATGTCAAGCAGTCAGTGCTCAATAAATATGATTTATTCTACTGTTACTGGTATTACTATAGCTTTAATATTTTTCTTTAATGTCTTGATTGAAAATAGTAATACATATATACTTATTCCCATTTTCATATTCTTGGCAACATGCTTGAATATATCTCATTTGGGTCAATTTTTCAGTATTTTTTTCTTAAGATATTAGACTTTGTTTTGTTTGTTTTGAGTGATTTTGTTTTCTTTTTAGATAGTCTTGGCATTTTCATGTGTGCTTGTTATTCTGATCCAAATCTGGGAGGAAAATACCCCACAACACTGCATGATTTACAAGACCACACAGTGATTTATAAGGCTTCCCTTCCCCATCATAGAGGTTTTAATGGGGAAAACCCATCTATATTGCCGTGTCAAGAAATCACCACCTTTATCACATACCACAGACATCAGTGAACCATATAAAAGCAAATAATCCTTAACTCCTCTACAGGAAGCTAGAGCAGAATTTGAGCTTTAGCAGATGCTTAGAAAGTAACTAGCTGTAGAAACTGTGAAATATGGATGGATATGAACAAGGAATAATATAGATAGTTTATCTGGTGCAATGGCTCCTTCAAATCACTTAAAAAACTGAACTATTTTTAACAAAATCAAATGTATGATTCCTTTAAGAACTCAACTCATTTTTAGTTCTGTATCAACTTTGCTTGGATTTAGATATGACACTTTTTAATTTTGTGCTTTTAATCAATATGCTAATTAATTCATTTTCATATTTTATGGATGTTAACAGTTATTATTGGAGTAACACTTAAATCTTGATTTAAAATCAGATATTTAGCAACTTCTAAACTTTGAAAGTATATTCACATTATAGCAAACTGAAACAAGAGAAGCTTGTTTCATCCAAAGAAAATTATTTCATGAATAAATTTCATGTAATCTCTACCCATAATCTAGGGTAAACATGCAAAGAGAGATACTCATTATCACTAGATTTATGTGAGCTAATATATGTAAAGTACTAAGAAAAGTGCTTTGTACAAATTAAGAAATCAGTAAATGTTACAACGTGGCCTGAATTAAAAACCTTTTTCACCTAACGTAATAACTCATGCAAGAGTTGGAAAACATGTTGATTCCAAGCTGAGGTACTGCTTATTTGATCTGATGCAGAGAGAGAAATAGGACTTGTTTCTATTATATAATAGGTAAAGTCCATCCTCATTTGAGTGAATTTTGTTCAGGCACTTGTCCTCAAACACTGCTTATGTGTTCTGTCATCTTTGGGCCCTAGAATCTCAAGTGAAACTGTTGATTTGGGGTCTTGTCTTCTGACACATTTTTCCTTAAAAACATCAAAAATTTTGTTTTCTTTTGCTTTATTAATTAGGGATTTATAAAGGCAGCAAATATCCCTACTGACACTCTGGATTGAAATGCATAGTTTACCACATAGGTAACTATGTCATATATGCAAATAATAGACCAAAAGCATCACTAAGGAGGAAGTCTTTGGTGACACAGTAAGTAGAACAGTAATCATTGTTGATGTTTCCTTGTCACACTGAGCAGCTCTAACTTATATGAAAGATTTCATAAAACCATAGTAGTACAAAGGGATATATATTCACATAGCATTTGGGTATATCCACTGATTCCACTCTTCTCCATTTACATACTCAGTTTGGGGAAGAGATACTACTTTGTTTTCATTCCCCTTTCATATAGGCCCTCTGGAAGTCCTCAGATCACCCTCACTTCAAGAGCAGACCAGGAGCAATCTTCTTCCAATTAAATTTATGCTGTACCTGGATGTTCTGGTTCTCACGTAGACCAGCATTCTATGTACATCATTTCTTCACATGCAGTCAGAATTTGCCTGCATGTGAAGAAATGATGTACATAGAGTACTGGGTCAGACAATGGGGGAAGAAAATGTTATCTGTTAATGATAGAGACCATATAATGAATAATACCTGACATGGGAAATGACCGTGATTAACAACCATTCCCTAACTTACTCAACAATATCACCATCTAGTTAGCTAACCTAAAAGACAAACAGCAAAAATTAGTTATTACTTGAAGGAGAGTAAAACTAATAATTGAGTATGATTTTCCAGGTACTTTCAGGCACTTTATCTCACTTAAGCCTCACATTCTATGCAGTAGATACCATTTACATCTTTTTAAATTAGGACAATTGGTGTCAGAGTAATTAAGTTACTGTCTCAAAGAGACACAGCTAATATGTGATAGATTCAGGACATACTCCCAAGCATGTCTGATCCTGCACGGTTTACCTTTGCATTTTCCCACACTGCCCTTCCATTTGCCTCAAATGGCAGAATAGTGGCCTGTAGAAGCCAAAATATCTGGGTTTCTTTACTGTCCCCACTACTTAGTAGCTTGATGATTTGGGGAAAGCCATTTTTGGTGCTTCAAGTTTCTCATTTATAAAGTGAAGATAATGATAGTACCCTATCCCAGAAATTTTGGAGGATTAAATATGTAATATGTGTAAAGCATTTAGAAGTACATTGGATACATACTAAATGCACAATAAGCATTTGTTATTATGATGTTAGCTATCATCAATTCAGTAATCTCCTTTCTATTACCATCACCACTTTACTACTTAACTCTTTAATCATCTGTCCTTTCATGCAGCAAAGATTTATTGGGAACCTACTTTGTGCCAAGCATGTTCTGGAGCTTGGAATATACCAGCAAACCAAAACAGACACAGATCCATGCTATTATAGATGTGCATTTTAGTTCTAGGTAGATCAGATGGATAATAAATAGTAAACATATGCATGTCAGAAGGTAGTAAATAATTGTTTATATTTTGCTCCATTTTTTTGTTACTCTACCTATTGATCTACAAACATATAAATATATAGAGATAGATTTTTTTTGTTTTCATTAATCTACAATTACATGAAGAACATTATGTTTACTAGGGTCCCCCCTTCACCAAGTCCCCCCCACAAACCCCATTACAGTCACTGTCCATCAGCGTAGTAAGATGTTGTAGAATCACTACTTGTCTTCTCTGTGTTGCACAGCCCTCCCCATGCCCTCTCATATTATAGAAACTAATCGTAATGCCCCCTTTCTTTTTCCCCACCCTTATCCCTCCCTTCCCTCCCATTCTCCCCACTCCCTTTCCCTTTAGTAACTGTTGGTTCATTCTTGGGTTCTGTGATTCTGCTGCTGTTTTGTTCCTTCAGTTTTCTTTGTTCTTATACTCCACATATAAGTGAAATCATTTGGCATTTCTCTTTCTCCGCCTGGCTTATTTCACTGAGCATAATACCCTCTAGCTCCATCCATATTGTTGCAAATGGTAGGGTTTTCTTCTAATGGCTGAATAATATTCCATTGTGTCTATGTACCACATCTTCTTTATCCATTCATCTACTGTTGGACACTTAGGTTGCTTCCATTTCTTGGTAATTGTAAATAGTGCTGTGATAAACAGGGGTGCATCTGTCTTTTTCAAACTGGAGTGCTGCATCCTTAGGGTAAATTCCTAAAAGTGGAATTCCTGAGTCAAGTGGTATTTCTATTTTGAGCTCTGTGAGGAGCCTCCATACAGCTTTCCATAGTGGTTGAACTAATTTACATTCCCACCAGCAGTGTAGGAGGGTTCCCCTTTCTCCACAACCTCGCCAACATTTGTTTTTGTTTGTATATCTCATGTGGTTTTAATTTGCATTTCTCTGATAACTAGCAATGTGGAGCATCTTTTCATGTGTCTGTTGGCCATCTGAATTTCTTCTTTGGAGAACTGTCTGTTCAGCTCCTCTGCCCATTTTTTAATTGGATTATTTGCTTTTTGTTTGTTGAGGTGTGTGATCTCTTTATATATTTTGGATGTCAAGCTTTTATCAGATCTGTCATTTATGAATATATTCTCCCATACTGTAGGGTACTGTTTTGTTCTATTGATGGTGTCCTTTGCTGTACAGAAGCTTTTCAGCTTGATATAGTCCCACTTGTTCATTTTTGCTTTTGTTTCCCTTGCCCGGGGAGATATGTTCATGAAGAAGTCGCTCATGTTTATGTCCAAGAGATTTTTGCCTATGTTTTTTTCTAAGAGTTTTATAGTTTCATGACTTACTTTCAGGTCTTTGATCCATTTTGAATTTACTTTGGTGTATGGGGTTAGACAGCGATCCAGTTTCATTCTCTTACATGTAGCTGTCCAGTTTTGCCAACACCATCTGTTGAAGAGACTGTCATTTCTCCATTGTATGTCCATGGCTCCTTTATCGTATATTAATTGGCCATATATGTTTGGGTTAATGTCCAGAGTCTCTATTCTGTTCCACTGGTCTGTGGCTCTGTTCTTGTGCCAGTACCAAATTGTCTTGATTACTGTGGCTTTGTAGTAGAGCTTGAACTTGGAGAGCAAAATCCCCCCCACTTTATTCTTCCTTCTCAGGATTGCTTTGGCTATTCGGGGTCTTTGGTGTTTCCGTATGAATTTTTGAACTATTTGTTCAAGTTCATTGAAGAATGCTGTTGGTAATTTGATAGGGATTGCATCAAATCTGTATATTGCTTTGGGCCAGATGGCCATTTTGATGATATTAATTCTTCCTATCCAAGAGCATAGGATGAGTTTCCACTTGTTAGTGTCCTCTTTAATTTCTCTTAAGAGTGTCTTATAGTTTTCAGGGTATAGGTCTTTCACTTCCTTGCTTAGGTTTATTCCTAGGTATTTTATTCTTTTTGATGCAATTGTGAATGGAATTGTTTTCCTGATTTCTCTTTCTATTGGTTCATTGTTAGTGTATAGGAAAGGCACAGATTTCTTTGTGTTAATTTTGTATCCTGCAACTTTGCTGAATTCCACTTTTAGTTCTTGTAGTTTTGGAATGGAGTCTTTAGGGTTTTCTATGTACAATATCTTGTCATCTGTAAATAGTGACAGTTTAACTTCTTCTTTACCAATCTGGATTCCTTGTATTTCTTTGTTTTGTCTAATTGCCATCGCAAGGACCTCAAGTACTATGTTAAATAACAGTGGGGAGAGTGGGCATCCCTGTCTTGCTCCTGGTCTCAGAGGAAAAGCTTTCAGTATGATGTTAACTGTGGGTTTATCATATATGGCCTTTATTATGTTAAGGTACTTGCCCTCTATACCTATTTTGTTGAGAGTTTTTATCATGAATAGATGTTGAATTTTGTCAAATGCTTTTTCAGCATATATGGAGATGATAATGTGGTTTTTGTCCTTCTTTTTGTTGATGTGGTGGATGATGTTGATGGATTTTCTAATGTTGTACCATCCTTGCATCCCTGGGATAAATCCCACTTGGTCATGGTGTATGATCCTTTTGATATATTTTTGAATTCGGTTTGCTAATATTTTGTTGAGTATTTTTGCATCTACATTCATCAGGGATTTGGTCTGTAATTTTGTTTTTTGGTGGGGTCTTTGCCTGGTTTTGGTATTAGGGTGATGTTGGCTTCATAGAATGAGTTTGGGAGTATTCCCTCCTCTTCTATATTTTGGAAAACTTTAAGAAGAATGAGTATAATGTCTTCTCTGTATGTCTGATAGAATTCCGAGATAAATCCATCTGGCCCAGGGGTTTTGTTCTTGGGTGGTTTTTTGATTACTGCTTCAATTTCTTTGCTCATAATTGGTTTGTTTAATTTTTGTGTTTCTTCCTTAGTCAGTCTTGAAAGGTTTATTTCCCTAGGAAGTTGTCCATTTCTTCTAGGTTTTCCAGCTTGTTAGCATATAGGTTTTCATAGTATTCTCTAATAATTCTTTGTATTTCTGTGGGGTCCATCATGATTTTTCCTTTCTTGTTTCTGATTCTGCTGATGTGTGTTGATTCTCTTAGTAAGTTTGGCTAGAGGCTTATCTATTTTATTTTCTCAAAGAACCAGCTCTTGGTTTCATTGATTTTTTTCCTATTGTTTTATTGTTCTCAATTTTGTTTATTTCTTCTCTGATCTTTATTATGTCACTCCTTCTGCTGACTTTAGGCCTCATTTGTTCTTCTTTTTCCAATTTCAGTAATTGTGACATTAGACTATTCATTTGGAATTGTTCTCCCTTCTTTAAGTATGCCTGGATTGCTATATACTTTCCTCTTAAGACTGCTTTCGCTGCGTCCCACAGAAGTTGGGGCTTTGTGTTGTTGTTGTCATTTGTTTCCATATATTGCTGGATCTCCATTTTAATTTGATTGTTGATCCATTGACTATTTAGAAGTGTGCTGTTAAGCCTCCATGTGTTTGTAGGCCTTTTTGGTTTCTTTGTACAATTTATTTCTAGTTTTATACCTTCATGGTCTGAAAAGTTGGTTGGTAGGATTTCAATCTTTTTGAATTTACTGAGGCTCTTTTTGTGGCCAGTATGTGGTCTATTCTGGAGAATGTTCCATGTGCACTTGAGAAGAATGTGTATCCTGTTACTTTTGAATGTAGAATTCTATAGATGTCTGTTAGGTCCATCTGTTCTAGTGTGTTGTTCAGTGCCTCTATGTCCTTACTTATTTTCTGTCCAGTGGATCTATCCTTTGGAGTGAGTGGCGTGTTGAAGTCTCCTAAAATGAATGCACTGAATTCTATTTCCTCATTTTGTTCTGTTAGTATTTGTTTCACATATGCTGGTGCTCCTGTGTTGGGTGCATATATATTTAGAATGGTTATATCCTCTTGTTGGACTGAGCCGTTTATCATTATGTAATGTCCTTCTTTATCTCTTGTTACTTTCTTTGTTTTGAAGTCTATTTTGTCTGATACTAGTACTGCAACACCTGCTTGTTTCTTCCTGTTATTTGCATGAAATATCTTTTTCCATCCCTTGACTTTTAGTCTGTGCATGTCTTTGGGTTTGAGGTGAGTCTCTTGTAAGCAGTATATAGATGGGTCTTGCATTTTTATCCATTCTATTACTCTGTGTCTTTTGATTGGTGCATTTAGTCCATTTACATTTAGGTTGATTATTGAAAGGTATGTACTTATTGCCATTGCAGGCTTTAGATTTGTGGTTACCAAAGGTTCAAGGTTAGCTTCTTTAGTATCTTACAGTCTAACTTAACTCACTTATTGAGCTATTATGATCACTGTCTGGTGATTCTTTATTTCTCTCCCTTCTTTTTCCTCCTCCTCCATTCTTTTTTATGTTGGTTCTTTTATTCTATGCTCTTTTGTGTTTCCTTTAACTGCTTTTGGGGGTTGTTGATTTTATTTTTTGCCTTTAGTTAGTATTTGGTTGGTCTGCTTTCTTTGCTGTGTTTTTGTTTTCTCTGGTGGCATCTATTTAGTCT
Source organism: Manis pentadactyla (assembly GCF_030020395.1). Classification (NCBI taxonomy): domain Eukaryota; kingdom Metazoa; phylum Chordata; class Mammalia; order Pholidota; family Manidae; genus Manis; species Manis pentadactyla. The sequence continues at coordinate 33,879,913 of NC_080021.1, forward strand.
TAGGAGTGCTCCCATCTAGAGCAGTCCCTCTAAAATACCCTGTAGAGGTGGTTTTTGGGAGGTAAATCCCCTCAACTTTTGCTTGTCTGGGAATTGTTTGATCCCTCCTTCACATTTAAATGATGATCATGTTGGATACAGTATTCTTGGTTCAAGGCCCTTCTGTTTCATTGCATTAAATATATCATGCCATTCTCTTCTGCCCTGTAAGGTTTCTGTTGAGAAGTCTGATGATAGCCTGATGTCTTTTCCTTTGTAGGTGACCTTTTTCCTCTCTCTAGCTGCCTTTAGAACTCTGTCCTTGTCGTTGATCTTTACCATTTTAATTATTATGTGTCTTGGTGTTGTCCTCCTTGGGTCCCTTCTGTTGGGAGTTCTGTGTACTTACGTGGTCTGAGCAATTATTTCCTTCCCCAGTATGGGGAAGTTTTCAGCAATTATCTCTTCAAATACACTTTCTATCCCTTTTTCTCTCTCTTCTTCTTCTGCTACCCCTATATGCAGATATTGTTCCTTTTGGATTGGTCACACAGTTCTCTTAATATTGTTTCATTCCTGGAGATCCTTTTATCTCTCTCTGCATCACCTTCTATGCGTTCCTGTTCTCTGATTTCTTTTCCATTAACAGCCTCTTGAACCTCATCCAGTCTGCTCTTAAGTCCTTCCAGAGATTGCTTCATTTCTGTAATCTCCTTCCAGACTTTTTCCCTTAGCTCTTCCATATTTCTCTGAAGATCCATCAGTATGGTTATGACCTTTATTTTGAATTCTTTTTCAGGAAGATTGGTTAGTCTATCTCCTTCTCAGGGGTTGTCTCTGTTATTTTGGTCTGGATCAAATTCTTTTGCCTTTTCATGGCGATAAAGGTAGTTGTGGGGAGCTGGTGCTTGTGTCGGGTGGGAGAACGTCCCTTCTTGCTAGTTGCAGCCTTCCTCTCCTGGAAGAACAGCGACCCCTAGCAGCTTGTGCTGGGCAGCTGCACACAGACAGTGTGTCTTGTTCTTGCCCGGCCGCTGTGGAGGAAGCTCTGCCTGGTTGCTGTGGGCATGGCCTCTACCGCTATGGTGGAGTCACGCTGTAGGGGGAATGGGCGGGAGGCTGTTTATCACTGTGAGGGGCCTCTGAGCTGCTCTGCCGCCCAGGGGGTTGGGGTGCCCGATTTCCCTGGGATTCCCAGTTACTAGGTGCTTCTGTCCAGCTGTGAGGCCCCTGTCCCTTTAAGATTTTCAAAGGGCACTCACTTTTCTTTTGTCCCAGGGGATCCAGCTGTGGGGACCCACTCTCAGGTTTTACTGTCCTATTTCCCTAGTATCCAGCACACCACACACTGTGTGTCTGTGCTCTGGTGTGGATGGCTAGGGCTGGGTGTTTAGCAGTCCTGGGCTCCCTCTCCCTCCCGCTCTGTCTCCTCTCCTCCCGCTGGGAGCTGGGGGGAGGGGCACTTGGGTCCTGCCAGGCTGGAGCTTGTATCTTACCCCCTTCAGGAGGCGCTGGGTTCTCTCAGGTATAGATGTAGTCTGGCTGTTGTCCTGTGTCTTCTGGTCTCTCTTTTAGGAATAGTTGTATTTGTTGTATTTTCAAAAATATATATAGTTTTGGGGGGAGATTTCTGCTGCTCTACTCACGCCGCCATCTTGGCTCCGCCCCTATATATAGATTTTTACCTTGAACTTCTGGGAGGAAGTTGAAGATATTGTACCCCTTCCTTCTAAATATTTCAATGTTTATTTCCTAAGAATAATGACATTTTTAAATGTAATTACATTACCAGGTTATTTGATATTAATATATCAAATTGATAACAGAATATTGATATAATTCTGTTACCTAATTCAGTTTCCCTATTCAGATTTCATCAGTTGTCCCAATAGTGTCCTCTATGGCTTTTTCTTCCTGGACCAGATTCAACTCAGGATCATATATGAATTTTATTGTCAGTTACTTGTTTGACTTGTGTTTCTTAATGGTGATATTTTTGAAAATTCAGGCCAATGGCATTTGATTTGGATTTGCTTTGTTTCTTCTTGAATAAGGTTATGTCTTTTTTTACAAGAAAAGCACTAAAGTGGTATTCAGTCTTTTTCAGTTCTTCATATCAGGTGTCAAAAAATGTTGTCTTGTTCACTGTTGATAATGTTAGCTTCAGTGTCTTGGTGGTGATTCACCAGGTTACTCCACTGTAAAATCAACATTTTCACTTTGTAATTAGTAAGTAATTTATAGGGAGATATTTTGAGAATATTTAAGTATCTGTTCCTCATCATACTTTCCATCACTACTTTTATATACACTGATGATTTTCTAAATTTATTCTATAGCTATTGATTTGTATTCTAATCTCATGAAGGTGTTTCCTTCCTACACTTATGCCAGATGGACTTATGATTCTTACTATATTCAGTAGATTCTGATCCTTTTTTTCCTTACTTTTATACATAAATGGTCCCATATTTGGCCTGTAGGATTTCCTTTAAGCTGGCTTTGTGACCTTTTGAGACATTTCCATGATTCCTTGTACACTTCCTTACTTTCTGATGTACCATGATATTCCAGTTTATCTTGTACTTTCTTTGCCCTTGCCGTGGAGTTAACCAGTTAGCTAAGGACTGTGTTTTTTTTAGTAGAGAAGGGTATGTGAAACCAAGATCTGGGCACTGGTTATACTCATTTTCATTGGTACGACATTGCTTTTAGGCTTTCTCAGTGAACAGTTAATATATCTTTCTCTATTATATCTTTATACCTTTATTTCTCTATCTACACCTAAATCTGTTTAATGTGTGTGTGTGTGTGTGTGTGTGTGTGTAAAGGATTAGTTCAAATTTCTGTCTCCAACCCTTCAACACTATATGGTACTTGACATCTAGTTTTCCTTCTTTTGACACATGTAACCATCTTGTTCAAAAGAAGAAACTTGACTTTCATTATTTACAACATACTAATTTGCTTATGACTCAAATATAAAAAAGACATTTCAGAATTGATAACTGATATCACTGCCGAAAGCAAATTGTGTTCAATTTCTTATATATTTACAGTTTTACTTTGTATAGTAGCTTTATGTGCAGTGATGCACACACATCTTAAATGTACAAATTGATGAATTTTGTCACATGTATACACTCATATAACAATAACCCTATATGCAACATTTGCATGACCTCAGAAAGTTCATCATACCCCTTCATCAATCCTTGGGATAGGGTGAACATGCAATTTTATGGGCTGTCAAAATAGGTCTCATTTAGAAAGTGACATTTAACCTGGGAGATGTAAGTGGGTGATCCATACAGGTAATTAATAACAAGTGGTTTAAATAGAGGGGTCAGCTTTTGCGAAGACCCTAAGATAGGAGAATGCTTGGTGTATTTGAAGAACAATAAGGAGATATAGTAGTGGAAGTAGAGCAAATGAAGCAAAGAATAGCAGGTAAAGAAGGAAGACATGTAAGGAGGGGATGTGTGCAGATCATGAAGGGTGTTATAGGCCATTGTAGGTAACATTAGGCAGCTATGGCTATAATAATGATATAACAAACAATCCCAAACTCAGTAACTTCAACAGCAACCATCTATTTCTGGCTCAGGAATCAGCAGGGATCAATATTTATGTTTTGAAAGCAAAACTCTGATCAGCAAGTAGTTGTGACTCCATTAAGCTTTGCTTGCGTTGCCTGGGTTTAGGTTCAGGTTGCAAGCTGGAATCAAGTCTGTCCCATATGTTTCCTCATTCTGGGTCCAGTAGCAATCTGGGAAGTACTCTTAGTGGATGGCATAGTACAAAAGGGGTAAATGAAAACATAGGATGTCTTTTGAAGCCTTGACATGGAACTGAACACTGTCTGCTCTACTGGCCAAAGTCATTTGCTAAAGCCCCAAATCACTAGGACAGTGGTGTGTACTCTGTTCTTGTGAGAAATGCTGTAAGTGCACATGGCAAGGAGCATGAATGCATATTCTATTACAGAGAGGAAGTTATGAGTTGGAAACAATCCAATCTGTCACATAGGTACTTTGTCTTTGAGTAAAATGGAGAGCTCTTGAAGAATTTCAGGAGATAATTTGTTTTAAATTTCACTAGTGCCAGTTTGGTTTCTCTGATTAAAATACACTCTGGAGGGCAAGGGAAAGAGCAAGAACAAGTAAGAGCTGTTGCAGCAATTCAGCAAAAGGGATGATGGTGGCTTAGACCAGGGTGGTAGCAGTAGAGGTAGAAAGAAATGGCCAGACTGTGGATATTTTTTATTTTTTGAAGGTAGAGTTAACAGGACTTCCTGAGGAATTAGATAAAGGAGATAAAAACTGAAAAATAAATGGAAGATAACTTTAAAGTTTTTAATCTAAGCAGGGAACTAGAAGGGAAGAGGGGCATCAACAAAGATAGGGAAGTCTGCGTAGAGCACCTCTTGGTAGAAGATAAGGAGCTGAGTTTTTGTTATATCAGATTTGCCTACTGCATATCCAGGTGGAGAGGTCAAGTACAAAATTGTCAGGTCTGTAGTTTAGGAGAGAGATCTGGATTGAAGAGTTAAATTTGGGAGACTTGAGCATGTAGATGATATTTAGATCTATATCCCATACTCTTTGTAATAGCCACATAACTGGTCAATGTGTTCTACTGTTTCATTTTCCAGTGCATCTTTCATTCAGCCAACATTTATGTTTTAAAAGCAAAACTTTTGTGTTTAGTTTTTAATAGCAATCTTTTTAACTCCCTGCCTTAAAAACCTAGCTATTGTTTAAAAGACAAATCCAAACTTAACATAGAGTTGTTTTACAATCCAGCTACAATCCATTTTCATTTTATCTAATAAAATTCTGTTTGTCTTTACATGCCAAACTCAAAGGTCAACTCTTCTGATCGATTTTCCAATGGCCCAGGGAGAAATAATCTTCTTTTCCTCCATGTTCCCTCACACCTTGTTCTATGTGCCTTCCTGCATCGTTCAATGTGGTAACCACTAGCCATATGTAGCTATTGTACACTTGAAATATGGCTTGTCCAAACTGAGATGTGCTGCAAATATAAAATGCACATCTCATTCAAAGATTTAGTACAAAAATATATCAATTATACCATCAATAATTTTATATACTTGTGAAATGGTAATATTTTGGACAGATTAGGTTAAATAAAATACTAAAATTATTTTCACTTGCTTAATTTTTACTTTTTAAATGTGGCCTGTTAGAAGCCTTAAAATTACATTTGTCGCCTTTCATTTCTGCCTGTGATTGATTTCTGTTGGACAGTGCTGCCTTAGAGCATGCATAACACTTTATGATTACATATTGTTTGTCATATCGTATCTGCTTTTGTAAAATTTTCTGAGTTTTTGAAAACAGAAATTGTGTTTGATTCCTCTTACCAAGACTCAGCAGGATTCTGACTTAGATGATCAATAAAACTTAAATGAAAATTTTTTGTTTTCTGATTGATGCTTGTCCTCAGACATTGATCTGTGGACAGACTGCCTTTAATAGAAACATAGAATTTTAAAAAGAATCTATGATAGGAGGTCCATAGTATACATTTAAGAAATCCAAATACTTTTCCAAAATCATTGAAAGCTTTAGCTGATCACATATTTGTATCAATATTTCACCATGTCTCCTGAAAATAGTGCATTCAGAATCAATTACAAATTAAAATATTGTGTTGGTTGTAGTAAAGATACAGTGTCATATACTTTTGTAGCTAAATTTGTCAATTTAATTTTTTTGGTTTCATTAATATACAATCACATGAGGAACATTGTGGTTACTAGATTACCCCATTATCAAGTCCCCACCACATACCACATTATAGTCACTGTCCATCAGTGTAGTAAGATGCTATAGAGGCCCTACTTGTCTTCTTTTATACTGCCTTCCCCATGCCCCCCCTACATTATGTGTGCTAATCGTAATGCCCCTTATTCCCCTTCTTCCTCCTTCCCACCCACCCTTCTCAGTCCCTTTCCCTTTGGCAACTGTTAGTCCATTCTTGGGTTCTGTGATTCTGCTGCTGTTCTTTTCCTTCAGTTTTTGCTTTGTTCTTATGCTCCACAGATGAGTGAAATCATTTGGGACTTGTCTTTCTCCACCTGGCTTATTTCACTGAGCATAATATCCTCTAGCTCCATCCATGTTGTTGCAAATGGTAGGGTTTGTTTTCTTCTTATGACTGAATAATATCCCATTGTGTATATATACCAGCTCTTCTTTATCCATTCATCTACTGATGGACACTTAGGTTGCTTCCATTTCTTGGCTATTGTAAATAGTGCTGTGATAAACATAGGGGTACATATGTCTTTTTGAAACTGGGATCCTGCATTCTTAGAGTAAATTCCTAGGAGTGGAATTCCTGGGTCAAATGGTACTTCTATTTTTAGATTTTTGAGGAACCTCTATACAGCTTTCCACAATGGTTGAACTAGAACCCTTTCTCCATATCCTCACCAACATTTGTTGTTGTTTGTCTTTTGGATGCTGGCCATCCTAACTGGTGTGAGGTGATATCTCATTGTGGTTTTAATTTGCATGTCTCTGATGATTTATGATGTAGAGTATCTTTTCATGTGCCTGTTGGCCATCTGAATTTCTTCATTGGAGAAGTGTCTGCTCACATCCTCTGCCCATTTTCTAATAGGGTTATTTGCTTTTTGGGTGCTGAGGTGTGTGAGTTCTTTATATATTTTGGGTGTTAACCCATTGTCAGATATGTCATTTGCAATATACTCTCCCATACTGTAGGATGCCTTTTTGTTCTGCTGATGGGTGTCCTTTGCTGTAAAGAAGCTTTTGAGCATGATGTAGTCCCATTTGTTCATTTTTTATTCTGTTTCCCTTGCCTGAGGAGATGTGTTCAGGAAAAAATTGCTCATATTTATATTTAGGAGATTTTTGCCTATGTTTTCTTCTAAGAGCTTTATGGTTTCATGACTTACATTCAGGTCCTTGATCCATTTTGAGTTTAGTTTTGTGCATGGGGTTAGACAATAATCCAGTGTCATTCTCTTGCATGTAGCTGTCCAGTTTTGCCAACACTAGTTGTTGAAGAGGTTGTCATTTCCCCATTGTATAACCATGGCTCCTTATTGTATATTAATTGACCATATATGGTTGGGTTTATATCAGGGCTCTCTAGTCTATTCCATTGGTCTATGGGTCTGTTCTTGTGCCAGTAACAATTTGTCTTGATTACTGTGGCTTTGTAGTAGAGCTTGAAGTTGGAGAGTGTAATCTCCCAGCTTTATTATTCCTTCTCAGGATTGTTTTGGCTATTTGGGGTCTATTGTTGTTCCATATGAATTTTAGAACTATGTGCTCTAGTTTGTTAAAGAAAGCTGTTGGTATTTTGTTAGGGATTACATTGAATTTGTAGATTGCTTTAGGCAGGATGGCCATTTTGACAATAATAATTCTTCCCATCCAAGAGCATGGGATGTTTATCCGTTTATTGTTATCCTCTTTAATTTCTCTCATGAGTGTCTTGTAGTTTTCACAGTATAGTTCTTTCACTTCCTTGGTTAGGTTTATTCTGAGGTATTTTATTATTTTTAATGCAATTATGAGTCAAATTGTTTTCCTGATTTCTCTTTCTGATAGTTCATCATTAATGTATAGGAATGTAAAATTATTAATTTTGTATCCTGCAACTTTGCTGAGTTCAGATATTAGATCTAGTAGTTTTGCAGTGGATTCTTTAGGGTTTTTTATGTACAATATCATGTCACCTCCAAACAGGGGCAGTTTAACTTCTTCTTTGCCAGCCTGTATGCCTTTTATTTCTTTGTGTTGTCTTATTGCTATGGCTAGGACCTCCAGATCTATTTTGAATAAAAGTGGAGAAAGTGGGCATCCTTGTCTTGTTCCCGATTTTAAAGGAAAAGCTTTCAGCTTCTTGCTGTTAAGTATGTTACTGGCTGTGGTTTTGTCATATATGGCCTTATTATGTTGAGGTACTTGCCCTCTACACCTATTTTGTTGAGAGTTTTTATCATGAATGGATGTTGAATTTTGTCGAATGCTTTTTCAGCATCTATGGGGATGGTCATGTGGTTTTGTCCTTTTTGTTGATGTGGATGAGGTTGATGGATTTTCGAATGTTGTACCATCTTTGCATCCCTGGAATAAATCCTACTTGATTATGATGGATGATCTTTTTGATGTATTTTTGAATTCGGTTTGCTAATATTTTGTTGAGTATTTTTGCATCTATGTTCATCAGGGACATTGGTCAGTAATTTTCTTTTTTGTGGTGTCTTTGCCTGGTTTTGGTATTATGCTGGCCTCATTGAATAGTTTGGGCATATTCCCTCATCTTCAACTCTCTGGAAAACTTTAAGGAGGATGCGTATTTGGTCTTCACTAAATGTTTGATAAAATTCAGCTCTGAAACCATCTGTTCCTGGGGTTTTGCTCTTAGGTAGTTTTTTGATCACCAGTTAAATTTCCTTGCTGGTAATTGGTCTGTTCAGATTTTCTGTTTCTTCCTGGTTCAGAATTGGCATCAATTTAATTTTTCAAAGTATTCGGATTCTGGTTTTTCCTGACTTCAGATTTGAAAGTGAATTGTTATTGCATCTTTATTTTAATGACATTTATTTATTTAGACTATCATAATTCTTCTTAATCTTTGGTGAAAGCAAAATATAAAACATAAGTTTGTATAAAATAAAATCATAAACTTTGAAGGAATTCCTGGGACCTAAGAACATTTTCCAGCAATAAAAATAAGGGTAAGCTTTGAGAAAATAAACAAAATAGATAAGCCTCTAGCCAGACTTATTAAGAGAAAAAGAGAATCAACACACATCAACAGAATCAGAAATGAGAAAGGAAACATCACAACGGACCCAAAAGAAATACAAAGAATTATTAGAGACTACTATGAAAACCTATATGCTAAGAAGCTGGAAAACCTAGAAGAAATAGACAACTTCCTAGAAAAATACAACCTTCCAAGACTGACCAAGGAAGAAACACAAAATCTAAACAAACCAATTACCAGCAAAGAAATTGAAGCGGTAATCAAAAAACTACCTAAGAAAAAAAACCCTGGGCCAGATGGATTTACCTCAGAATTTTATCAGACATACAGAGAAGATCTAATACCCATTCTCCTTAAAGTTTTCCAAAATATAGAAGAGGAGGGAATACTCCCAAACTCATTCTATGAAGCCAACATCACCCTAATACCAAAACCAGGCAAAGACCCCACCAAAAAGGAAAATTACAGACCAATATCCCTGATGAACATAGATGCAAAAATACTCAATAAAATATTAGCAAACCGAATTCAAAAATATATCAAAAGGATCATACACCACAACCAAGTGGGATTCATCCCAGGGATGCAAGGATGGTACAACATTCGAAAATCAATCAACATCATACACCACATCAACAAAAAGAAAGACAAAAACCACATGATTATTTCCATATATGCTGAAAAAGCATTCAACAAAATTCAACATCCATTCATGATAAAAACTCTCAGCAAAATGGGTATAGAAGGCAAGTTCCCCAACATAATAAAGGCCATATATGATAAACCCACAGCCAACATCATACTGAATAGCGAGAAGCTGAAAGCTTTTCCTCTGAGATAGGGAACAAGACAGGGATGCCCACTCTCCCCACTGTTATTTAACATAGTACTGGAGGTCCTAGTCATGGCAATCAGACAAAACAAAGAAATACAAGGAATCCAGATTGGTAAACAAGAAGTTAAACTGTCACTATTTGCTGATGACATGATATTGTACATAAAAATTCCTAAAGACTCCACTCCAAAACTGCTAGAACTGATATCGGAACACAGCAAAGTTGCAGGATACAAAATTAACACACAGAAATCTGTGGCTTTCCTATACACTAACAATGAGCCAATAGACAGAGAAATCAGGAAAACAATTCCATTCACAATAGCATCAAAAAGAATAAAATACCTAGGAATAAACCTAACCAAAGAGGTGAAAGACCTATACCCTGAAAACTATAAGACACTCTTAAGAGAAACTAAAGAGGACACTAACAAATGGAAACTCATCCCATGCTCTTGCCTATGAAGAATTAATATCGTCAAAATGGCCATCCTGCCCAAAGCAATATACAGATTTGATGCAATCCCTATCAAATTACCAACAACATTCTTCAACAAACTGGAACAAATAGTTCAAAAATTCATATGGAAACACCAAAGACCCCGAATAGCCAAAGCAATCCTGAGAAAGAAGAATAAAGTGGCGGGGATCTCACTCCCCAACTTCAAGCTCTACTTCAAAGCCATAGTAATCAAGATAATTTGGTACTGGCACAAGAACAGAGCCACAGACCAGTGGAAAAGATTAGAGTCTCCAGACATTAACCCAAACATATATGGTCAATTAATATTCGACAAAGTAGCCATGGACATACAATGGGGAAATGACAGTCTCTTCAACAGATGGTGCTGGCAGAACTGGACAGCTACATGTAAGAGAATGAAACTGGATCACTCTCTAACCCCATACACAAAAGTAAATTCAAAATGGATCAAAGACCTGAATGTAAGTCATGAAACCATAAAACTCTTGGAAAAAAACATAGGCAAAAATCTCTTGGGTGTGAACATTAGCGACTTCTTCATGAATATATCTCCCCGGGCAAGGAAAACAAAAGCAAAAATGAACAAGTGGGACTATATCAAGCTGAAAAGCTTCTGTACAGCAAAGGACACCATCAATAGAACAAAACAGTACCCTACAGTATGGGAGAGTATATTCATAAATGACAGATCCGATAAAGGCTTGACATCCAAAATATATAAAGAGCTCACGCACCTCAACAAACAAAAAGCAAATAATCCAATTAAAAAATGGGCAGAGGAGCTGAACAGACAGTTCTCCAAAGAAGAATTTCAGATGGCCAACAGAGACATGAAAAGATGCTCCACATCGCTAGTTATCAGAGAAATGCAAATTAAAACCACAATGAGATATCACCTCACACCAGTAAGGATGGCCACCATCCAAAAGACAAACAACAACAAATGTTGGCGAGGTTGTGGAGAAAGGGGAACCCTCCTACACTGCTGGTGGGAATGTAAATTAGTTCAACCATTTTGGAAAGCAATATGGAGGTTCATCAAAATGCGCAAATAGACATACAATTTGACCCAGGAATTCCACTTCTAGGAATTTACCCTAAGGATGCAGCACTCCAGTTTGAAAAAGACAGATGCACCCCTATATTTATCACAGCACTATTTACAATAGCCAAGAAATGGAAGCAACCTAAGTGTCCATCAGTAGATGAATGGATAAGGAAGATGTGGTACATAGACACAATGGAATATTATTCGGCCATTAGAAGAAAACAAATCCTACCATTTGCAACAACATGGATGGAGGTAGAGAGTATTATGCTCAGTGAAATAAGCCAAATGGAGAAAGACAAATACCAAATGATTTCACTCATCTGTGGAGTATAAGAACAAAAGAAAAACTGAAGGAACAAAACAGCAGCAGAATCACAGAACGCAAGAATGGACTAACAGTTACCAAAGGGAAAGAGACTTGGGAGAATGGGAGGGTAAGGAGGGATAAGGGCGGGGATGAAGAAAGGGGCTATTATGATTAGCATGTATAATGTTGGGGGTGGGGAAAGGGGAGGGCTTTGCAACACAGAGGAGACAAGTAGTGATTGTACAGCGTCTTGCTATGCTGATGGACAGTGACTGTAATGGGGTTTGTGGGGGGAACTTGGGGTATCGGAGAACCTAGTAAACATAATGTTCTTCAAAAAAATAAAAATCAATTAATTAAAAAAAAAATAAGGGTAAGCAAGAATGTAAGTTTCTGCTCTTCACTTTCATTTTTTCCCTCTCCTTGTTGTGTCCAAATACCCATTCTGATTTTGTAAATAAATAAAATGAAAATTTCTCTCTGAGCAATGAGATTCTGATTAGACCAGGATCCATGAGAATGGATAACCCAAAGGGGAAGACAGTGAATTGCTTCTCAAAAACTCTCTGCATTTGAGAAACCACATTCTGATATGATAGGGGAATGACAGGGGATGTGAAGCAATTCACTTTAGAAAGTACATGCAGGGAGAACACTGCTGTTGAAAAAGCAAAGCTAGAGAGTGCAAATGAGTTTGTATTGTCAGTTCTGTTCACCGTGAAGTACATTTATTCTAATGGCCAGTGGTAAATGTCTAGACAAAAATGCCCTGCAGAGAAGAAGAATAACATCTCAAGGTATGTCAATTTGATGTAAATCTTCCTTTAGCATGCTAAATTTCCCTTTTATGGTTCAATCAGTGGGGTTTTGATTTGTTACTTGGTCTCAGGAGTGCTCTGCCTTCAGAAAAGGAGTAGAGGCATAATCTATTTTCCATGAATAATGAATAGCCCTCATCTGATCTACAAATCATAGTCCTATGTGCTTGGTTGGACTAAGTACTTTTTCCACTCTCATAATTGTTGTAAAATAATAAAACTGATTCCTGAGTCTGAGATAAAAGGGTGTCCCTGCTAAAACTCATAAATATCTGGGAAGCCCTAAATAAGCATATCTGTTGATCTGCATATCTCTCTTTTTCCATGTCAGCTTGACTTAACCAAGTTTTAAGGATTCTTCTAGACATTACTGATGATAGTCATTGAACTTCAGCTTAGCATAGGGCAAATACCTTGCCAACTCCTGAATCCAAGTCACCTGGTATCCAGTGTCTGCTTGAATCTGCACAGCATGGGAATTAAACTTCTCCCACCCCAGGATTCAGGGGAGCTGAAGAGTTCTGGATGGAGTGGGATTATGTTCTGAGAACTTCCCAAAGGCAAAGAAAGAGCATGATTGTACAGCTGTAGGTCTGTCCAGGTCACTGATGTGATGGGAACATGCAGCCCCAATCAGAGATCTCAGGAGCCCTTCCCTACTTGTCTGAAGTAGAACAGAGAAAGTGAAGACATGTGCTTAAGTCTAGAAAATTAAATGAAATAGCAAAGTGACAAAGACACTTACAACTGGAAGAGTGCAGAGATAAAATGCAGTTAAGTTGATCAGTGAGAAGTGTTTATTTTAGGCAAAGTACACGCTCAAAGGAAGGCGACTACAGGCACTCTCCAAGAGGAGGTGCACTTAAGGGCTTATGATTCTGTCTTTTAAAGCTTTCAAGAATGGGGCAAAGTGGTGATGGTGGGGGGGGCATAGGCTTGGCATGTAGTCTTATGGTGTCTATCTCCAGTGAGAGACATTATGTCTTTATTCATTCAGTCCTCTAGATATTCTGTCAGATACACTTAATTGAACCAGTTTCTTGATCTTGTTCTCCAAAGTAGTGGTTACCCTCAAGCAGTGGGGACATAACATTTAGGACTATTTGCCCTGCCTTAAGAGAGGGTCAGTTATGGGCTGATTACCATAAAGTGTATTAGGAATCTCTTCTCCTAACTCCCTGGTTTTTAAAATGAAATCTTAGCCTTAAGATGGAGTGCCTCTTGTTCTTACTATACTATTTGTATCTGAGCATTTTTCATCATAGGTAGGAAATTTTAATTATGATGGTTCTTCCATGTTACTGCTCTACCTCACTAGTGCAGTAGTAGCAAGGCCAATTAATAGAAACAACTTGTCTATCAGACTCAAGAAACAAGGAATTTATAAGGTGTCTCAGGAAAGAAAGTAGTTTAAATTTGCATTGTCTGCAGGTAAGAAAGGCAGGTTAACACAAAAATGTCCAAGGATAAGACGTTAGTCCATAGAGAAGGCTCATGGATTGGTTGTTGATGATGATCAGGAACTATTCATAAGTAAGAGAGATGCTGTGGGTTCTGGGGGCCTTCCAGATAATTGTTGAAAGTATTTACTTAGGAACACTGAGTCTCTGGTTAGCTATAGCCTATAGCTTTTGACTGTTTAACTTCCCCTATCTCTCTGCCCCATTCTCTGGCCCTATGTCACTTAATTTTAGGACATCTCAGAATTTTTCCTTATCACTTGAAAAGTGATTTGCTTTTTCCTCATTAACTGTGTCCTACTTTCACATGGAAGATGATGATTCTCAAGGTTGAATTTATCCTAAAAACCTGTCCTTGCCCCTGTGTATCTTAAACCAAAATAAGATATACCTTCAAAATTCCCAGTGTAGGTACATATCTTGCTCAACACTTAACAGTTTGAGGTTTAGGGGTTTATGTTTGTCATTAAGCACTGGTACCAGTGATTCAGACATGGTACACCCTCACATGCACATGTTAAGCCATATTCTCTCAGCACAGGAAATATTCTGAGAGCAATTTAGATGAATCTGAAAGGACATTGATTCTTCTTGGGCACTTCTAATGTCATTACATCAAACAGAGTAAATCATACCCAATCATATTCTGAATATGTACTTGAAATTTGAAAGAAGACTCTAACCAGAACTCATTTTATGTCCATCTGTATGTAACTTCATGTTCAGTGATACTAATGACCCAATCTCATTTTATCTTTTTGGTTAGAATAGTTTTCTAATATACTTTCAAAAAATGTATTTCCTCTTTTCTTTCATTACTCCTACACATTATGAAGTACATCATGGATATTTGAGGACCCATGAGTACTGAGAATCAGAATTTTCAATCCAAGGAAAATGTTAAAAATGACTTAGTTCAACCTGTTTATTTGAGGTTCCCCTAGAAATTAATTAACTTTCCCAAAGACAATGACTAATAACTGACAGAATCAGAACTGAAAGCCAGAACTCCTAAATTCCAGTCCCAGTCTTTCTATGACATAATTTTGCCTTAATAATTGAACTAAAGAGATTCACTGGAGAGGGCAAAATATGTTTAGCTAGGTACTGTTTCAAACTTTGGGATGACAAGGACATTTCCCCTGTGCTCAAAAAGCTTATCGTCTAAAGAGGGAGATAGCTAAGTAAACGAATTAGAACTTTTAACTTCTGTAGATAATCTGAAAGAAATATATAAAGTAGAAAATAGGAGCACAAAGAAGGAGTTATCTGTTATGCTGGTAGATGATTGGAACATGCTTAGTGGAGAATGAGTCTTGTGATTTTGAAAGGACTGGGCTGGGCATTCCACATTAGAGGAAGAGTTTTTAATTATGGTCTCTGACATGGAAACATTGTGCAGATGTTACCAGAAATATGAGTGAAGCTGAAAGAATGTTTTCTTATATGCCCTATACAGAAAAATTGTGGCACCTTCTTATAGGCAGATGCTTAACAGGCTTGGTTACTAAGACTCATGGGACATAGTGAAATTTAAGCACAGCTTTAGCAGTCCTTCTATATTGTGTAGTTTAGTGGTATGTGCGTTGAAATGAAATCATTGCCATCTTGCAAAGCAATAGGCTGAAAAAACTGTATTTGTGTATAAGAGAACTAAGGAAGCTAGAAGATACGGAGCGAGGATAATCATATAAGAAATATAAAGTTTACCCAGGAGCTACTGTTGTCTTACAGAAGGAAGTCATATTAACAAGAGAAGCAGTTCGCACTCTTGGACAATATTTTAAAGGTTTTAATTTGCTTGTTTTTACACTTCTTTTTGACAAATGTGTTATCTGGTAATGAGATACACAATGGCAGATGTAGCATTTGTAAAACCTTTAAAATAAACATAAATTAGAATAGGAAGAAAAGTACAATCTGAAACTAGGTTAGGTGGTAGCATAAAAAAATTTAGAAGTGTAACATGACTAACATCAGTTTTTTTTTTTATTGGCCTATACTTCCTTTTACGAAAATGTGCTATTTCTCCTTTTCCTTTTGCTTTTTTGTCCATTTATATTGCCAAGGATATTTTATGTAAATATGTTCTGTAAAGTTTCACTCAAGATCTCTTTATAGAGAATGCATGTGTGTATGCACATGTGAAACATGAAAATATTTAAGTGAACTTCAATTCTCCTTGCTTTCCAACACTCTAACACATGATATTTCACTCTAAGAGGTGATGGGACTCTTATTTTTATTTGCAAAGATCTGACTTCTATTAGGGATATTGGTTTGATGAGAGCTGTACCAGTCACTAGAATATGAATACTCCAATCTTGTCCTCACAACAGGACTCTGAAGTAATTATTCTTATTTCAGATTTGAGAGATAAGAAACAGAGGCTTAAGGAGGTTGAATAAATTGTGTAAGATCAAACAGACTGTTAGTGAGCAAGCAGAGATTCACATAAAGTTCTGTCCAACTCCTTCCTGAGTTGACTTTCTGTGTATCCTACTATGCTGTATCACATTAAAAGTCTGAAGTGAACAGGAGCAAAGTATGTGGAGAAAAACCAATAGAGCAAGGTGCTTAGGACAGTTCCTAGGAGGAATGACCCCAGCACAAAGAAACTCAGAGGAAACCTGATGGCTTTCTTCAAATATTAAAAGGATTACCAGGCCAAAGGAGCTATTATTGTTTTGCATGATCCCTAGGGGTAGAATATGAACCAATATTTATGTGTAAGTTGCAGAGAAACATGATATGAAAGAATTTTCCAAGTAAGGGTAGACTATTGTTTTGAAGCAAATCAGTTTTCCATCATTGGACATATTCAGTCATAGTCTGTGTAACCATCTGATAATGTATTGCCAAAAAACAATAAAATGTAAAACTTGCAGTTCAATGAATTTACTTTTTCTTAAAAAGATTCTGGCTATTGTCACTTGCATAAACTGTGCAGTTAGGATAAGCAAAAAGAAATTGAGTGATTTTCTAAATAAACAACTGAAAACTGACAGTAGAGGTTATTGCCATGCTAGATTTATTAATTTTTTTCTTTTGGTTTACCCAAGTGTGTAAAAGGTGACATGGAAAATAAACTTCTTTTCTCTAGTTTTGAGTGTCTACATTACACATTTCAAATAAAGTATATAACATGGTTAGGATCAACTTTTAAAAATAAGAATCTCATGTGTCCTCAAATTCAAGTTTAGAAAATATCCTACTTTACTTATAGCTTATTCTGACTCATTCCAACTAAAATGAGGAAGTGTTCCTAAATGTGAATGTATTTCAGTACTATCAGCCTCTCATTTTTTAAAGGATATATTAATATTTGTAGAAAACCTTTGGTTTCCCAATTATGGTGTAATGTATGGCTTTGGGGAAATCATTTAAAATATATATACTTAGCACAAGAATGACTAAATTATAGTCACAAAAGGATTGGTGATTTGTAAATAGAGATGCATGTCAATATAGAATTTTAAATCATCCCATATTTGGCACTTTTTTATCTGCATATTTGTGCTTATTGATGAACAAAGTGAAATTTATTTACTCAGTAATCTGAGCATGTCACTTCACAATTATGACTTTCTGTAAAATGAAGGAACTGGGATCAGAAATTTTGCACATTTTCTATCTCTAAATGGATAGGTATGTAAAATTTGGTAACATATTAATCCCTAGAGAGAATCCAGAAATGCTTTAAAAATAATGTCGTTAAAATAAGAAGTGTTTTCATAATCTTCTTTGGTTTGCAACTCGTCCTCTGAGCAGGTCAGGATGCATAAGCCCCCAATTTTATTTACCACCCACCTCTATGCAGACAATTTCCAGATCTCTTCTGCCCTGACCTTTTATATTTTCCTCAGTCACAGATTTCTTTCTGTTTATGGAACATCTTTACTTAGATGTTCTGCCATCATCTAAATCTAAACATGGAGTTACAAAGGAAATTCATGTTCTCCCCTTAGCCTATCTATTATGCTTTCCCTGCATCCTCATTTCCAGGCAGAGATCCTGGGCTTCCCTTGCCCATTTCTATTCATTCACCATCTCGGTCTGGCATCCAGTTCTGCTGATTTCTACTGTTATTTTTATCATTTCTGTACTTAGGCATTTCCAGTTTCAGCCTTGTCCATGCCCTGTGTATCCAGATTATTGTAAGGGCTCCCTGGTGACCCTGCTTGCCCAAATTCTTTCCTTATTTTCATGGACACTATGAAAAGCCATAGAATCCTTTTATTCAAATAAATGCCTTTTGAACAGCAAGACAAACTCCTTTCCTGACTAATAATTTAGCAGCTGGTAGTGCCTTTAGGGTGGTATTTATTTTTATATGTGGATTTCAAACATAAATATTTACTTAGGTAAATTCTGTCTCTCATACTAGATCAGGAGATAGTTTTAGATTAAACCAGGTCTTCCCTCTCTTTTTCCTTCTTTCTACAAATTTAATTAAATATCTACTTGTATAAGATGCTCTACCAAGAACTCTGACAACTATAAATAGAACATGGCTCTTATCCTGAAGAATTCTCCCATCTCTGGAAACAAAGGAAACTAAAATTTGCTGAGTACATTAAGGTGCTGGGCTTAGGCCATAACATAAATTATCTCGATTAAGTCTTCTTCAAAGCTTTTCCCCCAGCTGTTGAGATATAATTGACATATAGCATTGTGTAAGTATCATGATTTAATGTATGTATGTATTGTGAAAGGATTACCACAGTAATGTTAATGTGAAAACATCCATCACCTCATATGTTCTAATTTTGTATGTGGTGAGATCTTTGAAGATCTTTTCTCTTAGCAACTTTCAAATAAGCAGTACAGTATTGTTAAGTATAATCTTCTTGAAAACTTTTGTACAATGATTTTATTATCCCCATTTTACAGATGAACACAATAAGCTTATGGTTTGTATGACTCTGAAACCCTAGTTCTTAGTTCCACTGGCCTTTACTAGAATCTCTATTTAATGGTTCCTAAATTAATGGCATTAATTCTGGTATTATAATAGCCCAACAGTTTTCGAAATGGTTTCCTATAAGTCCAAGTGATTAATATGCATCTAGACTTTCTTTTTTTCTCATAAATAAGTATGCTGTGGTAACTGCATAATAAGTTTATTATTAAGATCATAAACACCATTCTAAGTAGTATTCCACGGTACACAAGACCCAATATATGTGAACAACTTTATATAATAATAATATATTGTATTTGGATACCCAAAATTTATCCTATGTTTTAATTCATTTAAAATTCATTTGAATTAACTTACAAATGTATATTTTGTTAGTTAAATAGCATATGCTACTTTTTAAAAAGTGTTCTCTTATGTTAATTCTTTTATTTATTAGTCCTGGCCTATAAACTTTGGTAGGGCCAATTTAGAATGCTATTTTTTAGCTAAAAAGGGAAATACTTTTTCCTCCAAGACCACACACCACATAAAATGGATTTATGTCTAGAGTGTTTTTTGTCAACAAACTTCAAAAGAACACATCAGATAATTTCTCTGATTACCATGGCCTAAAATCTCTATCAGGTTGAAAGTTATGTAAATAGTAAAGATAAACATGTTTTTTTCTTCCTGCTTGCCAATTCACGGCCTTCTAAAACTACTTTAATAAATTAATTACAGTGTATGACAAAAATTCTTCAGTTTTCTTGTTTAGAATAAAATCACTGCTTCTCTGCTATGAACATATTTTGTGAGAACTTGACATTTAATAATTTTACATATAAATGATCAAACTATTTTCAAAAGTATTTTAAATATGTTTGTACATGGCTAAATAGTCTTCACCAAGAAATATAACTGAAAGTATTTAAAATGAAATTAAAACACATCCCCTCCAAGAAGATTAATAAAGGTAGAGGTGAAGTTGATGACAGGAAAACGAAGGAGGAAGAGTAGAAGGAGAAGAAAGAAAAAGAAATGATAAAGTTAAAAAGTGGGTTTCTACATGGATCATTATTGATGGACGTTTCTGTGATTTCTCAGTTCCTTATCCCTTGTCTGTTCTAGCCCATCTGCCATCATCTACTATGATGATTTATCTATTGCTTCTGTAGCTTGTCAATTAAAAGTGCTCACAAAGACAAAATCTGAAGTAATGTTTTTAGCATGTTTAATATAGTTTGGTTAAATAAACATCCTCAACCAAAGCAGCAAAAGAAACTTAAAACAAATAGAGCTACTGTGCCAGGTTCATAATTACACATTTAACACTCTGCCCATCTTGTAAGCATGGCCATTAAAACCAGATTTGTGTATTTAATATAATTGTCTGGAAACCATAGCTGTTCAAATACTATAGGACATTTAGGTATTTGAGTCTTTTTTATTCTGTTTTATAAAAACTGGAATTTATTTCACAAAACTAATTTTAAGGTAGCTAGTAACAACTCTCTACAACAGGCAGACTAAATTACTGGATCTTGTAGAGTCCACTGCTCCTTGGGAAGACAGTTCTTGTTCAAATCCTCCAAATCAAGTATTCTTTGGGAGAGTACTGAGAAGTTTCATATACCAAATTAGAAGAATATCATGGTTAGTTTCTTAACAGGCCAGTTAAATGATGACCCCAAAAAATATGAATATTGATTGAAATAATATATAATAGCAATATACATTAGAGAAAATTTAAGCTTTGGACAGTCCTAGAGATGTCATCTCATCTCACTGGCTTTCAGTTTCATACCTGCAAAATAGTGGTGATGGGTCTGGTAGTGGGAAATGTATTAGAAGACGATTTAAAAAATCAGAGATACTAATAATATAATTAAGTGTTTTTCCTATTCATCTGCAACAATTGTTAGCTATTATTAATTATTCAAACATATATTAGCATGTAATTTCCCACTTTATATTGCCACCATTGTTCACATTCGTGCAAATATGTTGTTGATTTGCAAATATTTTTCCCATTTGTTTCTAAAAATTTTTATTCTTATGTAAACTGAAGTCGTTTGTACTTGTCCCAGTATGAACACCTTAAGCCTGAGACATTCTTTTGAAGGAATGGATGATTGACATAAAATGTGCACAGAATCAGAGGAGCTCTCCTCATAGGTTGATGTTGGGTTCTATTTTGTTTAACTACATCATTAGTGAACTGAAAAAGGAAGTAAGTATCATGAGAGATAAATCTGCGATGATAAATGAAGATGAACTTCAAATTCCCAAGAGAGGAGAGTATAAGTAGATACTCAGAAGGTTGCTCGTACTGGTAGCAAAGCACCAGGGTGCTTTAATAATGTGAGGCCCAGAAAGAGGAAAGGGCTAAACTAATAGACTACAAATAGACAGTACAGCTTGCCAAGAGCACCAAAGCCCCAACAAGCATAGTATTCTGTGATAGTAAATGAAATCTAAATTTCTCATTTCTTAAACAGAACAATGAAATTGGGAAGAGTATAATTTAGCATAGTGTTGAGGGATGTCTGAGTTATCAAATTCAGCACTGATATGAGTTGTGTGGCCTACTACTCCTGTAAAATTAAGAGAATTATATTACATACCTTGTAGGGTTGTTCTGAGGGTGAAATGAATCTCACACTAGATTATACATTCCATGAAATCAAAAATTGTGGTTTTCTCACAATTGTGTCTCAACTGCCTATCAAAATGCCTGACACATGGTAGGCACAAGTACAAATATTTTGAAAGAATGTTGAATCATAGGGTTGTTTTGAAGGTTATGTAATATATATATATATATATATGAATATGAGAAAACTATCTTGAGCATTTATTTGTTTTCTTGCTTATTATGTTCATCCCTTCCTAGGCAGCCAGTTCTATGTTGTTCCCTGCTATATTCCCAGTGCCTAGAACATCGGCACTCAGATGTATTTTTCAGCCAGCTGATGGCATCATCTGGACATTTGTTAAAATGGCAGAATTATGGACCCAGATCTAGACCTACTGAGTTACAATCTGCATTTATTATTTACTGATAATTCTTAAACACATTAAATTTTGAGAAGCACTGGCCTAGATCATACCTGTGTCTAGTACATAATTTCTCCTCTATAAACTGTTATTGGATAAATGACTGCAAGTTTTACCATCACATTTAGAAGGTTAAAAAACCTTAATAATAAATGTACATCAATAATACTTTTAAATAGATTTAATGAAGTATAATTTACATAGCATAAAAGCCACCCATTTTAAGTATACAGTCCAGTATCCTTTAGTAAGTTTACAGAGTTGTGCAATTGGCACCACAGTCTAATTCCAGAACATTTCATCACTCCAGAAATATCCCTTTTGCCCATTTTTAGTCATTTCCCATTTCCGACCCTGATCTGAACCACTATAGTAATGTTATTTTAATATCCACGTGCATTCCTTATTTTAGATAGAAAATAATTAAAGGGTGAAGAAATAGTTCTCTTTCATTCACTCTTATATAAATAATAGTGATTCTTGAATGAGTTTCACTGTGGTTTGACTTGGCATTAACCATCTTTCAGTGGATTTACTAAATTACCAGGAATTCAAATATGATTCAAGGGGAATGTTTACCACTTTCAGGGAAGAAAACATTTCAAGTAGTTTATTTTCTAAAGTTACTGGATACATGTTTACAAGCACATGCTATCAGTCTGTCAAAAACAGAAGCCATGAAAATTTATTCTTTTTCTTTAATGGGCTTGTTACAAATTATTGCTATCTAATCAGGGCCAGTGCTAGGCCAGCCTACAACCCTTTACTTAGGTTGTTATTTGAAGTTTTGTATTTCTTTAGAAGTTTGTGTTAACTGAGACTTAACTTTCTTCAGGAAAAGTCTCTTTACTCATTTTTCTCTACTGAATTCAGGTCCTTAAGGTCTTTCTCCTGGACTTTCTAAGTAGGCCAATAAAAGATCTGATTGGCCCCAATCACTGGCCTTATTCCCTGCACTCTTTCCTCCCAGCCCCAAAAGGAGATATTTCAAATCCTTTGCTTTAAACCTTGCATGATTTTAAATTACCCACGTAGTGAAGTTGAAACTCCCTACCAAGAATTTGGTCTAGCCTGTTTTTCCTATCTTATTGCTTGCCACTCTCACATTCCCACCTGACCTATTAGACATGCTGTACTTCTCAAAACTTGCCAAGGCTGTTCCCTCCCTGTGTAGTGCTTTCCATTTTCTCCCTATGCAGATGTTGAAATTTTATTATTTGGACAACAGCTCCTATGACCTCTTCTACAATTTTCATCCCTTTCTTCAGTCAGAAATGCATCTTTTTCTATTTGTACTCTCTCAATATTATATTTTAAACTCAAATTTATTATATAGAAAGAAGAGGACTACATCATAGTTAATTATGGGTTCCTACTGCCTTTCATAGTACCTGAAATAGAGTAGGAGTTTAATAAAGAATGTATAAATTTACAAATGGATGAGGGAATCTTTGAAATACTGCCTTTAAAGATTGCTGGACCTAGCCTTGCTCTGACATCTGGATGAAATATGCATGTCTGACTCTCTGGTCAGAAGTACTTAGTAATTTTTTGAGTATGTCCCTTTTGTACAAAAGTATTGAGACTTTTAAACTTCCTGTTTGAGATATGGAAAATCATTAACAGGATGAGATTTTTGTAGAAAATTTTCTAGAAGCCTGGTTTATGATGGAAGTTAATATCCTGTTTCATCCACTTAAAATCAGACTCTATTAGCTGAAAATAATTGAACGATACTTTGTCAATACACCGATTTTCCAGAGAGGAAAATATTGCCCAGTGTCTTTATTTGTAAAATTTTCCTTTTCATCTTGTTTTTCAGGGCATTGGGGTAATCCTTTTGTTTTTAATCTTTTACTCCATATCTCTGTCAGTAACCTAATTAAGTACTATGCATGGAAATCCTTTATCTGCATTGGATTTTGAAAGCCATAGAACTATTTTATAAGGCAGATCTGGCTTTCTGGGGAAGAATTTGGGAAGGAACCCATTATTCCAACCCCTTGCAATAGAATGTTTCTTCCCCAACATTTATTCGACACTTGATAGCCTTTGGACTTTGTGTCTAACGAAAAAGAATCAGGTGGCACCAAATGAAAGGCCTGAAATTCACTTCTGGCTTTTTTTCCCATTATGAATCAACTCTGTGTTTGGGGAATCATTAAAAAACCCTCGAATTCCTCTATGCTCCCACCAACTGGGAAATAATTTCAACTGTTTTTTAAGAAAATTCAGTGCTTAAAAAGTATCTTAAGAAAAAATGGAAAGAAAAAAACCATTCACATGAATGTGAAACATGAGTGTTTATAAAATTGAGGACTTTTTTGAACAAATAAAGACATTGCTGTTTTTATAAGACCTTTCTTTGTAAGGATAAAAATAATAAATTGGCAAATTCAAAGGAACACCTACAATTAAAGCAGAAGATTATATAAAAAGCATACAGTGACACAGAATTCTATAGATGTACATCTCCCTTGAAATAAATAAGTGTCATTAACAGCAATATGAAATGTTGAATGCATACTAAACACTTAATTGAAAAACCTGTAGGTGAGTTAAGTACTCCTGCAGATATCCCTTGCTTTCCTTAGAAAACTGTATTTCAGAAAATTTAGCAAGAAAGTAAATTCTGTTATCTCACCTGATTTCCATTATAGCATTGTTATAAAATGGGCATACTCCCAAAATAACTTATTTAGAATAAAGTTTATTTATATCTTATAATGTCCTGGGGGAAAGTGAAATTGATTTCCATTTTTAAAGGATTTTATAGTTTAGTTATTGTTTTAATTGAAAGACCGTGTTATAAATACTTTTTTTAAAAGTAAACCTTAAATATCTTTCCCTCTTATCACATAATAAAAAAGTTTTCAAATTTATGCTGTTATTATAATTCATTGTGTTATTTGAGAGGTACCAAGGACTTTTCTCATGCCAAAATCTATGCTCAGTTGATTTTCCAGAATTTGCTGAAATATGTACCAATATAATTACTCTTCTAGATTAAAATATTGGGGCAGAGAAAGCTTATTTTAAGATGTAAATTTATTATGAGATAATTGTGTGTACTTGTGGAGGGTCATATATGTTTAAAGTAACTTAAACCACCTGTCACCCTCAAAGACTACTTTATCAGATACTCTAGTCTTTGAATTTCTTGAATTATATCCTCAGTGCCTAGCATGATACTTTGAGATAAAAAAGACATAGCGGTTTCCCTGAAGAACTGGTGGGGAAGCGGATGCAAAATTCAAGAGGATTCTTATGAATGTATATTGGAAGAATTGAAGTGTTCATATCTGTGAGCCTGAGGAGTCAGGGAAGATTTCATAGACCGCATATTCTTGAGGAGGGAGAAAGGGGTTGGTAGTTTTAAGGTGGAGGAGGATGTTCCTGGCAGAGGTTCATGTGGCATGTGCAAAGCTCTGGAAGCCTGGGAGAACATATGTGAAGAAAACCACAGGTATTCTAACATAGCCAGAATAAAGTTGGATTCATCTTGGCCTAAGACAGTGTTACTGTCTTAAGTTACTAAGCCTGTCAGTAACAGGGGAAAATCCAAACTGAGCACTCAGAAAATCCATCCTCACATATATTTTGTGACAACTTCAGTGTAAGATATCTGTAATGGACAAAGTAACAAATGACTTGTAATCAGAATCTATGTTTTTCTAAGGTGTTTTATTTAGAGAATTCATATTTTTATACTTATATTTTCTACTAAAAAACAAAATCCCTGACCAATTACACACACAAACACATACACACACACACTTTCTCTCTCTCTACCTAATTTTTCAGGGAAAGAAAAAGCCTGTAATGTAAGCCAATTATTATCTCCATTTACCAATGAGGAGACTGAGGTTTCAAGGGGTTAAGTGACACTGAGTTCAGACAGCTAATTATTAAAGAGCCAAGATTTGAATCTAGAAAGTTTGACTTAAGAGCCCAAGAGTTTTCACCTTTCACATAAGGCCTCTTTTAAAAACACATGACACCATGAGATTCATCAGAGGGGAGCTTAAGGAAAATAAGTGATTTTTAGTACACCAAATAAAAACAGGTTTCATACTGCTGTTATAACAAATTCAAACTTAGTCAAGATTTTGGCAGGTCTGGTTCCTTCTTCAGGTCCTGAGGGGAAAATCTGTTTCTTTGCCTTTTTCAGCTTCCAGAGGTCGCCTGCAGTCCTTGTCTTGCTGACCACTTGCTGTCATCACTCCAGCCTCTTGTTTCCACAGTCACATGTTTTTCATGTGGCACTGAGCCTCCTGCCTCCCTCTTCTAAAGCTTCTCTGATTGCATTGTGTCTGTCCTGGTAATTTAGGTTCACTGCTTCATACCAAGATCCTTAATCATATTTTCATTTTACTATGTAAGGTGACATATTCATGGGTCCTGAGGTTCGGGATGTGGACATCTTTTGGGAGGCCATTATTTAGCCTACTACAATGATCAGTGCAATCTAAGAAAAATATTTGTGTAATTTTTTAGGTAAGGAAAAGTGAATGGGTATGACCTCTGACCTCAACAAGCTCAAAGTCTAGTGGGGACTCAGGTACATCAACCAAAAGGACAATACCATGGGACAGGATGCTACAGGGTGCACAGGGAATACTAAACAATTAGCCTGAGAATGTTACAGGAAGAGTTACACAGCATGCTCCTGTACTTGAAATATTATCAGGACCCCATAAAGACCATTGCCTCAAATTAATTTTCTGTTGAGAAAAAAGTTTTTGCTTATTCATGATTTTTTAATGAAATTTCCAAAACATTAAGTATTTCCTTAAGAGTTAAAATACTTTTTAAGGCTTTTTTTTCCTACACCCTCAAGTTAAAAATGTTGATTCTAAAAGGAACACAAATCCTTTTAGTACATTCCAAAAGTAAGATTCTAAACAAGAATTTGATTCATATATAACAGTCCATGTTCATGAACATATTTGTGAAAGAAAAGCTTGTTACTTTGAATGAAAAATAGTCTACATGACAAATGGATTTTTTTCTCAGAAATACAATATAACCCAGTTATTGATATAGGCATGTGTTTTTAAGATATCTCTTTATTGCTTTTACTTCATATAAATTATAATAAATGTTGTCATATTGTCAGAGTGTCCTAGAACAAAAGATATGTGAAGGCCTGGATTTCAAAAATAATACTAGTCTACAGAAAACTCCTTTACACTATAAACATTGACTGTCTTTTGACTGTGCTCCAGGAACTTCTCCCTCACAAAGACAACAGCAATCCAAAAACCGTATAGTTGCTGGGAATCCAGCAGAATTTTTTTTTTTTTGCTCTCTTGGAATTCAGCAATAGGCTTTCATACTTTCTTTGAGCTCTGGCTTTTGGGAGAAGAGACAAATAATTAACCCTGATGTAAGAAGGATTTCATTGCAGGCTCTTCCTGCTGAGCTAACAAACATCTCTGAGAAAAAGAGGGAGTGTCTCAGTGTCATTATTGATTAGTGACACCCATTCTCTTAGCAAAGCCTTTGGGAATTTAAGCTTCAAGAGGTTTTGATAATTAGAGATGAAGCTTTCAGTTGCCTTTTTGTCCAAATTTGTGTACTGAACTGTTAAGTGATGAGATGGCAGTTAGAGAGCCTCCTTGGAAAGTTTTGATTTCAGTCACCACAGTAACCAGTCGAGCCTTATGTGTGGCTCACGATGCTCCTTCATCCTCTAAATGATTCTTCTATTTCTCTCATAGCCCTGCGAGGGTTACTCTATCATCTCACAGCTTGAAGTTGTAATATATAAGCAGTTATTAATTAGAATGGCATATAGCCAGTTATCCTTACTAATCTGGTTATTCATTTTCTTAAACCACTTTAATACTACCACTAATTTTTTGCCTTTTTTAGTTAATAACTCTGACATGTAATATGACATGAAGCTTATGATTTAAAATGGCAAATTTCTATTATATCAGAGGTTTTTTTCTAGCAATGAATTCAAATTTTCTAAGTGCATAAAAGGCAATATTGAATGAATAGCTTTTCATACACTTTACCTGAAGGTTTAGGAGAAGGCACTTAATAATATGAGGAGTGCTTTTTAAAATGCTCCTGGGTGTGTTGGGAATTTTGCCAACTTGATTAGAGAAGGAGCCATGAGGTCAAAACAACAAGTGTGATTCTTAAGTTTAATTAATATTGGTGGCATGTCTATTGCCAATTATTGTCAAAATGTGTGCCCTTGCTTATAAAAGCACCTGGCAGGTGTTTGTGATTCCTCGTTAATCTCAGCACCAGGAAGAGCAAAATGAAACAACTGTCAACGTCACCACAAGACCAAGAGAGACCTGAACTGGAAACTACGATATCATTTAAAAAGTGTGGGAGGTGATGTGAGGAGACAGGCTGTAGATGGAACTTTTGGAAAACCTGCTTTTTTTTTTTCTGAATACCATGATAATAGCACCGTTCTGTTTGTTTTGTTTCTGTTGGGGTTTTAATATAATACATTACATTTTGCAAAGCCTATTGTTGTATTAAAATATCTCATGGAGATAATCCTGTTCCTACTGGTAGGCCCTGGACCTTCTATATCCTTTGTAATCTTTCAAGGGGCTCTAGCATGGACTAGACACATAGGAGACATCCACGCACACTAACTGAATTCACATATACTGAGACTCAGTTCATAAATGGCCACGTAAAAGATGAATGTCATCTGGAAAGGAAATCTATATGTTATACCTCATTATTTGTAGCTTGCAAGAAAACATCCCTGCTTCTTAAATATAAAGTCCATTTTCTTCATTAGCTTCACTAGCAAAAGACCATATGAAAGGACAAATTAGAGTTCTGCCTGGTTCCTGAAAATTCACCTACTGGCCTTGTGTAGCTCTAGGAGGAAACATGTTCCCAGCCTTGGGCCAGTCCCCCTGTGAAACTGGTGAAACCAAAATAAGTCAAAGGAAGAGGTAGGTTGAGAGAAAGTCTTTTATTCCTTATGTTTGCTAGCCAGGCTCGGCACCTTCCATCTCCTCTGCACCCGGTGCACTCTCAGCCTCCACTGTGTGCTACTTCCTGCCCATCCCTTCTGAGAGGAACTCCTTGGGTGGGTCCTTCATGACTGGCAGACTCCAGACCATTTACATACCAGGAACAGAGGGCAGGTGAGAGTGGCCATTTTCTCTCTACCCCTTGCCCAGGAAGCTGTCGGAGATAAACACCTATTGATATGTAAATGGACTAAGGCCCAAGTGGGAGGTTATGGAAAGTTCTTCAGACTACAATCTGGGGATCCCTTTGCTTTGATCTACTTGCTGTGTAGACCCCTTCCGGCAGCCTAAGAAAGCCTCCTCCAAGTCTTATAATGCCTTATTTTGTCTCTGTCTTCCCAATTCTGGTGTCTTAATTTGGGAGCTGCATCTTTTCCATAAATGACATTGGAAATAATAAATCATTTACCCTACCACTCCCATTGGAAGAAGATGCTGACCTACCCACAATAATTTTTCTTTACCATAGGCCACACCTGGGTATCATATTGACAATCTATATCCATACAATTTCAAATATACAATAGAAGAGAGAGAGTGATTACAACTATTGAAAAGTCTTAACCTGAGCAGAAGGTGAATCAAACAGAGAAATGTTATGAATGAGGGGATCAGGAAATATACAAAATACTGGATATTGACCTGAAGGATTGGCCCAAGTATATCCAAATGTTCTGAGTAGACAGAAGCATCTTTAGGATGGTATCTACAAGTGGAGGGAGGAAGAAATGCCTTAGCAGATAACTGGTACAGGATGGACCAGAGGAGATTTTGGCAAATATCAGCATCTGCCTTACAAGTGGCTCAGAGCTGGCTCTCTGATGTTTGAGTTTGGATGACAGTTTTATTGGACAGATGTCTGGTTAGGGTTCTTATAGTGTAACAGTGGGATGGTGTGGGAATCTTTATAAGATACTAAATCCTCCTGCTGTAGGAATTTCAAAATTAAGTTCAGTCCTGGACCTTACACAGACTGCTTCTCCAAACCCCATTCCTCCAGAACCCAAAGAAGAGTGCCCTTTGCAATTCTAGGAACCAGGGACCAACCTTTCTCAGGCTGGTCCTGACTACAGTCAGCTGGACTCATCAAGTTCACTGTATTATTATTTTTTATCTGAATCAGGAATTGGGAGTATATCAGTAGCAGAGTTTGCATCCATATTCTTTTCCTATATTAGAAATTTTGTGTAAATTCTGTGAAAAGTTGAACTTATTTTTAATTTTAAAAAAATATGAGGTGTTATTCTTTTCCACTTAAAAATATTTCCTCTGATTTTCCACCCCTCTCCATCAGACACATACTGGTGAACTTTTAATGACATAGTTACTATGTGGAAAAGGGTAGCATTTGTTATTCTTGTTAATTAAGCTTTGATGTCTTAAAGGGTCTTGGTATAAAAGAGAAAAGCCTTGTCATTTGCTGCTGTTCTCCTTTTTTCTTCTCCTTTCTTGAGTGTTCTATTTAAGGGAAGGACAAAATACTGGCATTTGGTGAAGTATCCCAAAAGTAGGAGCACATGCTGCTGTACATAAGAATCCTAGAAGCAAGGCTTTGAAGTACTCCCATGTCCCCTGACCCTTAAGTTCAAAGGCCAAGGAACTGAAAAGGAAGAAGAGCCAAGAGGAAGAGGGAAACCACATATTTAACAGGCATGTTCTAGGGTTATATGGAGAGGGATTCTCCAACTCACTACTGCCGAATCACCTTTTCTTCACATTTAAGTAAGATAAGCTTTCTCTTAACATGCTTTCATTATTTCTTAACAACATAATATAGTGCAATGAACTCACACAGTCTTGGGCCTTAAACCCTTCCTTTGCTTTAGAAGCACTTCCGCCACCCCCACTCCCAGCTTTTGGGTGTATCCAGGGTGGCCTTTTCTCTCTTTATTGTCTCACTGCACTTTAGACATACAAGCAGCTGGAGGCAGATTGAAGCTAGTGAAGCCTGAGCTTTAGCTTCAGGCCCCTAGGAGTTGCTGGTTGTTGTAGAGAGTTCTATGTAGGAAGGAAGCCTGTTTGCAGCTAGGGAGCAATTCTATGTAGGCGAAGTCTGGTAAATTATCAAATAGACAACCCTCCAAGAGACCAATAACTTAACTGTGGTTACTTCCTTGTTTGAAATAATCATGTTTTCACCTTGTTGTGCATTTGTAATTTGTATTCTTTTTCTAAGAGGATTCCCAAATGGTATAAGTTTCAGGCTCCACAAAACCTGGAGCCACTCCTGGTACTTATATAGTGAACACTTTTTGTTGAGAGTTGGAGAAACTTGACCTAGGCTTGTTCAGAAAGGATACCCAGACGGCATCCAGAAACAGCAATAGAGACTAACTTTGGTGTCTTATGGACAAACGCTTGAGACCCATTTCATCTCCTTTTGTCTTGGCTTTATTATTCACACAGTGGGGAAAGTAACTGCCTGCAGCCTTCCAGATCCAAAAGGCAGGTTCTTCCAGAACTTTGGTTGGGACAGTCCCAGGATAGGTCTCTTAACAGATACAGCTTGAGACAGATGTGTCCAGGCATTTCATTTCTGTGACTGGTTGCCCCGAACCAAGGCACATGGAAAGGATGATGAAGATAAAGGTTCTAGGGGATCAGTGTGATGTTATCTCTAAAAACAAACAAACATGTTGGGAAGATTATCTACTAAATTACCTCTATCTGGAATTGAATTTATTTACATGTGTGTCTCTTCTATAAAACTATAGGTTGCGTAAGAGGGATAACCTTTCTCATTTCTCTCATCCTCAGTGCCTTCTGTAGTGTCTTGTCCAGAGCTTTCTGAGTGAACTAGTAAACCAGCAAATGAATAGGGAAAAAATCAACATCCTCCTGTGACAGCACTTAGTCATTATATTGTTAATTGGACCTGAATTCCATACTAGAAGTCAGATACCAAGCAATATTCCTTTAGTGTGCTTTTCCAATGCATGAAACATTTTTAAAATGCTCTTTCTAATGTGTCAGAGATATTTTAGTATATGAACAATATATAAATTATCATGACTTAATTTGTTAAGTTCCTCATAGGGCTTTAAGAAATATCATGATTCCATATAAAATACTCGATCCCTTAGTAGTCATCATGATATTCATGCATAACCAGGAATGTACCCAGAATATTATTTTACTGGATGGCTGTGAACGGGCTGCCCAGTATTTTTCAGCTGGGCTTTGTATCGAATCCTCCCAAAGGGTGTGTTAGGCATAGGTCCTGTGCAGTCTCATGAAGGGGATAATGTGGCCATCACATTCAACTTTTTTCTTTGAAATTGGCAAAGTTTTTATCAGCTAATCAGATCACAGAGGAAGCAGCTCCTTCGTCATCCTTCTTGGAACTGTGGTGTTATAGAATTTACATTCATAATTACAATTAAAAACTCCTGAGTGCAGTGTCTTAGAAGTTATATATCCTTAAGGTTCAACAACCTGCATCTAACAAAACTTAAAATTATTTTATTACGTGAGTCAAATTTTACTATTTTTTCTGTCCCTTAAAGGGGTTTTTACTATATAAAATCCCCCAGGAATTAATTTATTCTGCAGGTTTTTATTTGGCCCAAATATATCCTTCCTTCAGATCCTTCATTTTGAAGAGTAAACTAAGATTGTCTTTAGACAACCATTATTTTGTTGGTGTTTTTTTTGTCCATAATGGAATCATCTTCTTCTCTTTTTTTTAACTTAAAAAGAGGAAAAGTTACTTAAAACCATTTCCCTCTATCTGTAACTACTAGATTAGGAGCTCAGATACAGTCAGAGAATGGTTGCAAATATATTAACAACTAACATTTATTGGGCACTTCCTATTGAGCACTAACCTATGTATGTCTTAGGTTAGATTCCCAAGACAACATACACTTAGAGGTTTCTGTGCAGTTTTGGGGGTTCTGCTCAGAGGAGCAGCACCAGTAGAGGAAAGAGGGAAGCAGGACTGGGCAAAGGGAGAAGTTAAACCGTGATGCAATCGAAATAGCAGTCGGAGCTGATCCCACACGTTGGAATGGCTTTTTGGGGGATAGAGTCATCAACAGCCAGTATTCCCTGCATCTGGAATAAAGGTACATTTCATATTCCCTATAATGTAAATCTCACTTCATCAGAGTTGTACTGATAAATGTTTACTAACTGGCTCAGAATAAGGGTCAGGCAGAGGCAGGCTTGATTTGTAGGCTTTGTCATTTCTGTACTGTAAATAATCCCACTATGCCACTTGCAAGTTATCAACTTGATAGTGAACATAATAGTCGAGGTGTGCACAGAGCTTACAGAAGTATGAGCAGGCTTCAGAACAGCTGTTTTAATCATTGTTAAGTGAAAATATTATTTCCATTTGTGAAGTGGGATGGCATATAAGAAATACATTGTTCAATTCTTCTGTATATACATTGCATAAGTAATTACTATAGAATTTTTCACAGTGACTTTTAGACCTGCCTGTACGTATTTAGTTTCTTAAGTATATATATTTGAGTAAAACCTTTCTTTTTAAATTTTCCAAGTGGTATCTAAATACTGATTTGTTTAGCTAATATAGTGCTTTTATTTTTAGGTTAAGTGAGTTTAGATTAGATTGAATGCTAAGGAAAATCTAGATGTAAAATTTATGTCATAAATCCAGGCGTTTTTGTGTTCCAAGTGTGATATTATTGAGAAGTTTCTGAATATTTGAGACTAAACATAGATTAACAAATGCAGGTGACCATGTTAAAAACTTTTATAAGAAGCTATTGGAAGACACTCTGGAGCAGTGAATCAAAATTTCTGAGGACTGACCAAGAAAACAAGATGAATATCAGCTGGACACTGAATTTAGCCATAATTCCTAGAAACGTGTCTATTCTTTTGCTTGATGTTATTTTTAGAGGTGAAAGTGGGTTTTTAGGGCAATGAAAACATTCTGTATTATACATTATATTCATAATGTACAACACCAAGAGTGAACCCTAATGTAACTATGGGCTTTGGATGACTATGATGTATCAATGCAGGTTCATTACTTCTAACAAATATACCACTTTGGTGGGGAATATTGATAATGGGGAGGCCATGTGTTGGGGCAGGAGATGTATGGGACATTTCTATACCTTACTGTCAATTTCTCTGTGAACCTGAACTATTCTAAAAAGTAGTATCTTCAAAGAAAAAACAAGCTAAATTTACCTTGTGAAAATTGTGGAACAAGTATAATGTGGTATAATAAGAGACCCTGAGTTTTATAGAAAGATTCAAGTTAGAATTATAACTGCATGTCCTTGGGCAAATACTCAAATATTCTGATCCCCAGTTTTTCTCATCTATATAAGAGAAAGTATTACCTTTGTTGCAGGTTGTTGGCAAATTTAAAGGGAATATCAGATTGCCTATCATACAAGTACATAATAAATTCTAATAGCTGTAATTAATGTTGGAAGCTGAGCATTTGGAAGTGAATTTGCAGTTTTCAGTAGACCAAAGTATTTTTTTTATGTTTCTTGGAATTACTCTTAAACATTTAAATGAATTATTTTTATCTGTAGTAGAAGATATTAGTAAACATAAGGAGTATGTATGGTCTCACTCCTCATAGAATGACTGAAAGAAAGAATTCTAATAGGTGTTTAACATGGAACTTATTAAAATTCTAAAGCAGTTGTCCACAGATGGAATGCAAACAGTGAATGGAAGCCAGTACAAATAAGAATGTCCTGGAGAAAAATCAGATGGCTGGGATAAAAGATATGAATTATCAACCTTATGGGCAATGCATAGGAAACATATTTTAATCGTTTTCAATGCAAACATTTAAATTATAACGAAATGACAGGCTTACTTTTTCTCACTGGCTTTACTGGAACTAGCCTGTCTGAAATAATCCACACAGTGTTGTGTTCCTTGTGAAACCCCAAGCAGCAGATACACGCTTCATTCACTGAGAGATCTCATTAAGCATACAAGTCAAAGAGCTGCTGTGCTGTTGTATCAGGAGAAGATTGGTACAGACACTGAAGTTGCATTTTTCTTATTCTTCAACGTGGCTTTAGGATACTTGTAATGGAATAGAAAAAGTGAGACTTCACTGTCTTTTTCTTTTGTTTCCTCAAATTTTACTTTGTTTTGGTTGGTATCTCGAACCATACTTTATATTCTCACAAAAAGCCACGGGACGTTTTTATTAGACTTGGAGAGAAATGTTACTTTACTTTCTTTTGTTGGCAGATTTCCATGCACACTGTGACTAATACTGCTTCCATTGTTATTTGACAAGAGAAGAAAAGACTGTTTTTCACTAACAATGAGAAATGTTAGCAGCTAATAGATGAATAAATGATATACTCTTTACCTTTCCATATATTTCCTTTGTTCTGGTAACATAATTAAAAAATTTAAATTTTATCTGGTAATATGTAATATTGTATTGTCCCTGTCAAAATAAAACAAAATATTGTCTTGCTGTTTCTACAAGTACTGGTAAGATCAAAGTGTCAGAATTTATGACTTTCTTCAGAAAAATCCCAAATGAAAGAAATATTCTGATGGAATATAAGGAATTAAGCATCAAGGGTCATTTTTTTCACATATGTTCTAAGTTATGTATTAATCAACAAATATAGATGTTAGATGAAATATTAATGAAGAAATAATGATTTCCATATGTGATCAGTTCTTTTAATTATTGACACTCTGAACACATGGTATGTAACTATATGTTTTTACATAGAAGGACATATTTTCAGAGCTAAAAAGCATTAGGACAATGAAAATGTAGTTTTTCTAAACTACTTGTGTGTTCTTATGTAACGAAAGGACATTTCTAAACCAAATATCTAATGATTTATTCTCAATGAACCATAGATAAATGATGATTTCAGTGACAGATAGATAACAAAAGTTTGGGGCCAAACCCTTACTCCTCCAGAGTTGACAAAAAGAGTATTATAAGTCTAACAGGGTGTAAAACCTGAGGCTGATCTTTACCTGACTGGGAATGTGTAAAGCTTTAACAATGTAATTGACCAAGTTTATGAATGGAAAGTCAAGTATAGGGAGGAGACATTAATGACTAATAGTGAACCTCTGATGTTTGCTTAGACACAGGAATACTATTAAATTTTGCCGACTCCTCAATTGGAAACAGTAGCAGCTTTTTTTTTTTAAATAACTCATGGGCTATGTCATTTATATTTCATGACTAATATGGTCAGGGATTAAAAACATTTCTTACATTTGAACTGGGGCTGAGCAAAGCAGAAGTGTTTTTCTTTGATTGCTGTCCAGAAGCATTATGTCCAGTATTAGCAATCAGAGGATCAAGTCCTTTTATTCACCTGTAAATAATTATAGATAAATAATTTCAGATGGAAACTCAGATGAATAATTAATTGCATATCAAGTAAATTACTAGGAGTCATGAGAATGATCATTGTACACTGCCAGTTAGGGTTTGTATTCTGTGAAAGCTTCATGGCTGATGACTTTGGAATCTGAATCAAATAAAACCCTAAGGTTCCTTTTAGTCTGTAAAATGGGTACATATTAATTCATAAGATTGTTGCGGAGATTAAATGAAATCATGGATTTAAAGTACTTAGAGGTTGGTATAGAGTAGGGGGATAATACATAACATATTTACAATGACAACTAACAAACATTCTGTGAAACCCTATGAAATTAGTTAAATTTAGATATCTGATCTTTTCTACTTACAAGAAAAGCTTTGAAATAACCCAAAGGTTTTTGGGTTGATGTTGTCTTCCTGGGTCAATTTGCATATTTTCTCTCTCTCTCCCTCTTCATTTATGTGCATGATAGGATAAGGGAGTTTGTAATTGATTTTAGATCTGGAAAATATATTATTGATAAATTTATGAATTAATCCTTGGCTTAGGTACTTACTTAACTTCTTTATTAAAAGAGAAGTAAAAGATAATTTATTTGCCTTTTGTGCACAAAGAATAAATATGTCAAGTGATTCCAAAGGTAGTATTCTTTTCCCTTCACTTTGAGAGAACTGTTATCTTCAGGCAGTTTTATAACTTTGTCTCAATAGAAACAAACCTCTATTACTAATTCAGAAATTCTGAAGGAAGAGCTTTATGGCTGGTCACAGAGCCTGGCCTCAGCTCTCATGTGAATAAAATACAAGCTTCTAGACTGGATTCAAAGTTCCTATTTTTCATGAGCAGATGTTTCAACTTTTTCTTCCCTGACATTTACATATGAACTGCTACTTTAGTTACACCTTCAAAAACCATTAACGTTTTTAATTTCACTATTTTTCTTACTGGATTTTTCAAGTGTGGCATGTGTCAGCAAATATTGCACTATATTCTTATGATTTTCTTTAGGTAGTTAGAGAAGCACGAAGTTGCCAATGCAGATTAGCTCAGCATTTCAGAGGTTCCGCTGGTTCATCCCAAGCCAATACTGAATTCAGTTAAATGTCATGCAATTTCTAAGCAACTTGGTATCATCACAAACAAGGAAACACAGACACTCAAGTGTCCGTATTTTCTAAATTCTTTCATAAGATTTTGTTGATGTTGTCTAAAGAAAAGCAGCTGTAATGCTTTAGTCTTGAAAAGCTTATATTATACTTAGCTAAATATATTTGTCCTGGGAAATGATAAAATTGTAGAAGGGGGATTATCTAGAGAAGATAAAATAAATCACTATTTTCCATCAGATTTGATTCAATAATCTTTGCATATTTTGCCTTATGTTCTCTTAGAAAGTCTAAACCTTCCTTCTTATATCAAAAACAAATATCTGCTTCATACACATTTCATATAAAAAGGAAAAGTATGTTATGGTGCTTCAGTCTCTTGAAGATGCTGTGAGGTTATAATTTCCAGTAAATGATCTGAGGTCATAACATGTTACAGAAGGTAAACATCTATCTCTATGCCAGTATGCAGAGACAGAACAATTCTTTTTGCCTTGCTTGATGTATTTATCATTTTTACAAGACTCTAGGGAAAATTCTGTCCCCTGAGGCCCTCCTCTCCCACTATAGAATTACATAATTTAAAAATGTTGCTGCTCTTGGAATAGATTATTTTAAGTAGCTTGGGACTGAAACCAACTGATCAAATTCTGTCACAGAACATTTCTGCTCCATTTTCTAACTTTTCTCTTTTTGTTGAAGAGAGAAAATAGCAGGCCCTTCAGATATTTTCTGGCCAGATTAGATTCCACCAGATGAATTTGCAGCTTTCTTTAATGAGATAAGATGCACTCTTGCTGCCAGCAGTCCTCTTTATCTTAGCTACTTCTAGGATGTTC
Organism: Manis pentadactyla; assembly: GCF_030020395.1. Taxonomy (NCBI): domain Eukaryota; kingdom Metazoa; phylum Chordata; class Mammalia; order Pholidota; family Manidae; genus Manis; species Manis pentadactyla. The sequence goes on from NC_080021.1 coordinate 33,917,877, forward strand.
ACAATCTGAGAGCATTGTAACATTTAAGTGTGGAAAGATGCTAAATTCTCTTCTCAGGAATGAAAATAATGGGGGACGGAAAAGACCTGGAGAGGTTTCTTGATTGAAGAAGACTTGAATTAGAATAATGAGCTTGGAGGCTATCCTTTGGAAGAAAAGAGATTTGGCAAATGCTAATACTGCCCTTTTCTCACTTGTCTCAGAGTTCTACATAAATAACCAGATGTTCCTGGTGTCTTACCGTGTGATAACAGTGTCAATGGCCTCTAACTGGCCTTTCCATTCAGTTTGCTCTGACACCATGATGTCAGATCCTTCCTCCCAAAGTACAGCTCTATCATGTCTTCCCCTTTGCAAAAATTTATAATGGCTACCGCAAGATTATAAATTAAGTAATGTTCCCACTCCCTCATCAGTGCCCTTCACAGTAACATAACAACTCCTCTGTGTATACTTCTTCACTTTACTCCTGTTCTTACTATATGTGCCATGCAGTTGACTACTTACTATATCTTAAACATCTCATTTCCCCATCTCACATCACCTCCCTAAGGCCCTCATTTTTGTGTCTGCCTACTATTCATAATCTTTTTCAAATGCCCCTTTACTTTATGGGTTTTCTTATTCCTTCAGACCAAAGTGACCTTTCCTTCATTTAACCTTTTTATTTTTCTCATCACATTGGTCATAGAGATCTTGAGTCAGAATTTCTATATTTTCTAGTTAGATTCCTTCTCCTCCTGAACTGATAACTTTTTAAAAACAGTGAGTATGTCTTTCTCATTTATTTGTCTCCCACAGTGGTTAGTACATGGTTGTACATAATTGTTCAATAACTCTACTCTGATTACATTGTAAGGGAGAGCCCCCCATGGCCACTTAGTACTGTGTATATGGAAGGATTGGCTTCAAAGCATGGAAGGGATTTGAGGTGTTAAAATAGGCTGGATTATTGATGCCACATAGCATGGGAGCAAACAAGTGTCTTTTCATTGTTTGTCCAGAAAGGGATAAGTCATGACCCTTTACTGGATCACCTTCACCTTATCAGTGATATACTCAATTGCATTCATTGAGAAAGATTTTAACTTTCTGGTTAAAGTAAAGCATGGACATTTTCTGACTTAAATTATGTCATGTAACAGGACACAGAGATACTCGATATCCATTTAAGTGAGGTTTTAATGGGTAATGTAAACCTTTTCTGGCAGTGGGGAATACCTTAATAAACTCACACTCTTGGTCTGACTTAGAAAGCTCTATAATGGGAAACTTGAGTGTGGTCTTTGAAAGGTTTCAGGTTCATTTTATAAAATTATCAATGCTTTTCACTTTGGTTAGGATGTTACTAAAAAAATCTTAGTTGATTCTAAACACAAGCCTAGATAATGTTAGAAGTTATTGGGTTTTTCATTCAAAATGAATAGTCTTGCTCTACAGTTAATACTCTTTGAGAAAACCCTTCCTCTTAGACATAGCCCCTTCTGTAAATATGTCCATATACACTTTACCATAAAATCATGATAAACAGAATCAAAGACAAGCAATTAATTTAAAGCACTACTGATTTAGTACAAGATAGCTTTAAAACATGCTGTTTAGAGTGATGCAACCCACATTCCTTATTAGAGCAGTGAAAACTGAATTTGACAACCACCTAATTCAACAACCACTCAGAATTAAAGTTACAACAAGCAGTGCATTTTAGGCCCTCATTCTATGATTATCTTCTTAGTGTGTTCAAAGAAGTTTATAATACTAATATAATGACCAGTTTGACACAATTTAAGTAGTGGCAGCTCTGTGTAAGATGACCATTATACCCTTTCCTTTCTTAGAACCTCCTTTCATACGCTGTTGCTATCTATAGATTAATCGTCCTTTAGCAGATGAAAGAGATATCCAAAAACTTTAAAGATTTAAGTTCATATTTGTAGTTGTATTAGGCTTCGTTTGGAATTTAGTATTCAGACAGGCACTTGTAGGTGGGAAGTGTACTAGATCACAGAGGTGGATGTTAAGATGTGCTTATTACCTCATTTGGATGAGGCTGTTAGTTTTTTATCCTGATACCTACTTTCTCTGAATTACGCTCTCTTTTTTTTTTGGTGGGCCTATATAGCTGCTTCAGAAGAAAACTCAAAAGAAAAAATTACATTTTTCAGTCTCTATTTCAGGCACATGAAGCCATTTAGCTAAATTCTGATGAATGGAATGATGGCAAAAACATGATGTAGCTGCTTTTGGGAATTACCTTTAAAGACTGTAGACTTGCGCCTTCTGCTTTTAATTCTCTTCTTCTGTCTGACTCCTTAGAATTTATGTGTGATAGCAAGAGTCCTAGTTAGGCACATGGAGAAAGGGGATTTCTAGGAATTAACCCTGCAGAAAACTGGAAAAAATCTGGATTGTTAGGACTTTGTTGAGCAGAGCTTTCTTTACAGACCTCAGAAGTTGTTTCTGGACTTTTATGTGCAAGAGAAATAACCTTCTTTGTTGTTTTATGCTGTTATTTTTGATACCCGTTATCTTTAGTCATACTGAGGTTTCATGGAAAAGTATGGCACTTAGTTGAGAACTAATAAAGAGTTACAGAAAAAGACAGATTTAAAAATGAGAAGGATCAGATCTTGTCTACCTGGATTATCATTGTATTGCCAGGACCTAGAATAGTGCCTGGACCAATCACTATAAAAATATTGAATGAATGAATTTCTGAACAGTTTACAAACAATTTTGTTTCCCTCCATTCAGTAGTTCTACTTAGTTCTGTCTCATACATATCTTACTTCACTGGCCAGAATGTCTAAGGCAGTGTGGGTTTTGGTTTTTACTTTACTATTTACAAAATGGGGTTTCTAGTCCATTCTCCTTTTGAGGAGAGTGTTGATTCTTTAGCTGAATATTTTCCTAAATGCTAGCATTTTTCTGTAATTTTTACATGAGTGTGTTCAATTTTTCAAAATTAAAGGTTTACTAAAATCCTGTGATAATCAATAATAATCTTTGTTATATCCATTTATTAACTAAAAATTCAATTTTATAGTTCCCTTCCTCTCCCCACCCCCCAATATATACTTTATATATTTCTGGAAGTACATTGCTTTTGAATCAGTAAGAATCAGTCCTGATTGACTCATGTATTGTTTATTACTCATAACCTGAAAATGTTTAAATATAAAAGATTATCTGAAAAATATCTGAAATAAGTTAAGAAAGAAAATTGTTCAAAAAGGCTAGCAATTCTCCTGGAAAATTCCTTAGTGCAGATACAAGAAATCCAAGCAATAACAACTTTCCAAAGAAATAATTCATCAGTGGATTCATCTCTGTGGTTCATTAATTAATGTATTTGGTTTATTAACCTCTATGGTTCATCACAAAATGTTAACAAGACCAATTAAAATATTTAGTTTTATTTGCTAGTCTGGATTATTTTGTGAATTTATATCCCTAGAGGTACAGAGCTGAGAACTAAGAGTCATTAGCACAGCTTCACAATTATGAGAATTTAAAGAAGCCGTGATCAAGATTATCTCATGATACAGTTATTAATTATGGATATATTTGTGGCACTGTGTATATCATATTACACCTCCAAATTAAATTTGTGCTTATTTTTAGATTATATAATATATAAAAATTTCAAAGTAGAAAATCAAATTACAAGTAATTTCTGAAACTGATTCAGAAATATTAATTTTTATTACATTTTAAAATTTGTATCTCTTCCTCCATACACCCTAATACATGATCTATGCATGAATTTTTGTATTAATTTACTAAGAGTATCATTGATGAGTGAGAGCTTCTGTTACCTAAGTTACCAGATAGAACGGCTTGGGATTGATTTCTCTAAAACAGGATTCTTCATACTCTTTTCATAAATTATTTATTATCATCTATCCTATCTATATACTAGGTAAATTCATTTAGTACCTTTTTACATATTACAACTAACTTTCCTGAAAGGTGTGCTACCATCAACTTTGTTTATAATCAGTATTTTATTATTAAAGTTCTTGAGATATTTCTGTAGTCATGAGAGAGAAATCTTTTAAAAAATTTTTGTAGCAAAATGTATCACAGCCATGCCCATCTCGTTTTCGATTTATAGGAGAGCCTTGGCAAAAAGTTTAGTTAGATTCCTGTAATGTTACAAAAATAAAAACTGTCTAGTGGGTTGATTTTTATCTGCCCTTAATCTGCAACGCAAATGCGTGAACTCTCAGCCTGTTCCAAAGGTGATGCCTTCAACCTGTAAAAGGTTGAATGAACAATTGATGGGAAATAACGGTAAGTATATGTATTCCGTTCGTTCTTTTTGTTAGTCTGCTTTTTAATCTGAATCTTAATCTGCTTTTTAGTCTGAATTAAGTGGATTTCCAGAAGTGGTGTACTTTTGTTACATTGTTTTGAGGGCCCCACTTACTTCATACCAGATCCCAAAGAATTGCTTTCACTGAGCATTTTCCCTTCAGAGCCCACTGAGGGTTCCTTACAGAGCAATTAGTACTGTTAAGGATATTATCATAAGCCCTGTGCCCACAAATTATGGGCCCTTTGGACATCATGACCAGACAGAAGATTTTTTGGTGCCATAAATCTCAACCATTATTTTTCCTGAATTTACTGTCACTACCAAACCTGCTTATCTTCCTTTGTTCCCTTCTCAATAATGTGAGTAACTGTCCATCTCACCACATCTAGTCAATTATCAAACTTTACCATTCTACCTACAAAATATCTCTAAAATCCATCCACCTTTAACAAGACTCACTGCCCTGACTTAGTATTACTGATAATTTTTCTTTTGCCTCAGGTTCCAATATGGCTCACCTTTGCATTGTCACTGAAGCTGTCTTTATTTAAAATTTTAATGTTTTGTTCATCATGGATTTATAAAAATTTTTTACTTTAAAAATGTTTTCACAATAATATCATTAATATTTAATACCAATTGATAATTAATATTTAATATGTTAAATTTTTTCTGTCATGCTTCCTGAGTTTTTTTGGTTAAACGTTATTCCTGAGACATATAGCCCATCTCAATCTAGTCCCAACGGTGTTTGCCCAGCTCTCATTTCTTGGCTCTGTTAGTACTTTTCTCTAAATCAGGAACAAAATAACTACAAAGGATTAGAGTACAGGACGCAGGGAGAGCAGAGTGATCACGATTTTGTCTTCCAGCCTGATGCTTTTCAAAGGGAGAAACTGAAGAAGATTAAATATAAGTCAAATCAAAGTTTTAATAGTTACCTTGCACTGGCCACTCAATTTCTGGTTTAAGACAATATTTGTAATTTGAAGTCACCATAAACAAAATTACTTAACAGTAAATGGAATAGTCATATGCCTGCTACTGTTTTATCAAGGGTTGAATCAACTTTTCTCCTTCAACTAAATAAATAAAGGGAAGGAAGAAAACGGAAAAATTCTTACATTCTTATGTCATAAACCAGGCTTGTACATATGGAGTATATCTATTTATTTGATCACTATCTCTTTTTTCCTCACTAATTCGTTCATTGCTTTACCTTAATATTTGGCATCCATTTTTTCATTCATTCAATAAATATTTATAAGAATCTATTATGAGCCATATGCTTTTCCATCTGCTGAGTATAGAGAATGAAGCCAGAGAGGCCTTTCTTTATTCTTAAGCAGGATAAAGTTATAATTTCTTGGCATCTGGTGACATAACACTCACCATACTTTTTGTAATGACCTTTCAAGTGTGTCTTCCATAAGTTCCGTGAAATCAGGGAATGTATTCCTCTTGTTTACCACCTTGTCTCTAGTAGCTAGTGGCCAGAGATATGAAATATGCTCAATGAAAATATAAATAATTGTGTCAACCACAATTCTCAGTATTTCTTCTCTGACTATTTACTGAGGAATTTCTTTTATATACACATATAAGAATCAATCTTGTTTGTTCTAAGAAACTGTTTTGTGAATGCTGTTGATTGCCTACTCTGAATCCACTGTGCCTTTGTTTCTTCTTAACAGAACCCTGATTTTGCTCAAGGAATCCACCTTCCTTGGGAAGCTCACCCCTTTTCTATTACCAGGAATTTGACCCAATTAGTCCCAATGAAATTATTTCTTTCTTTCTTTCTCTACCACCCACCTCCCCACCAGCTTTGAGATATAATTCTAATGAAAGTATTTCTAATCTTCTTGGCCTTTGCCTTGATTAGTTTATGTATGGCCATGCAATTCAGGTCAATTTAATCTGAGAAGATGTTTTCCAAGGGCTTTTAGGGAAATTTCCCCATATTTGCCTCGAGGACCTTTCTCTTATATCAGTGGTTCTCAGCTCTGGATGATTTTGCCTCTCAGGGGACATCTGGCAATGTCTAGGGGCATATTTGATATTACAACTTGGGGGATGCCACTGGTATCTAGAGTAGAGGCCAAGGATGATTCTAAGCATTGTAGAAGACATAGGACAACACAAAGAATTATTTGGCCTTAAATGTCAATACTGTCAATAGTGTCAGGGAGGGGAAACCCTGAACTAGCATGTACAAGGAAGCATTTAGCTCTGTCTGACAGTTCCTACCATCAGACAACCATAGGAAAATAAGCTGTAGGATCAAGCCCAATACCACAGATGTTAGAAAGAAGAGAGAGAAAGATGATGGGTTCTGGATTACATCTCCATCTGGTGTTACCAACTAATCTTGAAGCTGGTCTTTTTGTTCCAATCTTAATAACTATATTTTTCACCTGCATATCTGTATTGAATTTTCTACATAAACTTTTAGTTTGATTTATGTATTTTTGTACTGAATGTAGTGCATATTTTTAAGAGTCTCTTTAAATTTTATTGAATGACATAGATGAGATAATATGTAATAAGGAACTAAAGGATATTTATTGAATTAAGAAGAAATGTGTACCAAACAATGCTTTTTTCAATATTAATATGACTTACATATTTAATCGGTTTGGTGGTACTTTAAAAATCGGTTTGGTTTTTAAATTGTATGGTAGCACTTGAAATAATTTGGATATGACATAGAAGTCAAAATTCTATCTGTAAGTCATTGCTTTAAGAGATTAAAGCCTATAGATTAGTCTCTCTTCTTTTTCACCACTGGCATGTCCAGCCCTTCTCTCCTTGGGTAAAAACAAATGAGTAGAATTATGTGAGTTTTCTTATATGTGTTATAAAATAGATCTTTAAATATTTGCTGGTAGTTGAATCAAGACTTAAGGATTTTGAATTCTTAAACCTCATTTTTCAATTTTTATGTTTTGTGATTTTGTTCAAATCCATTGAAACAGTTTTCTTTCTCTCGTATCTCTAAAATGAAAATAGTTGTAGAAGCCCACAAAAAAATTAAAGTGAGAACTAATTGGCAAAACAACTACATAGCATTTTATGAAACCAAAAAGCTTAATAATCTTTATAAGAGATAAATGGGCACACTTTTTGAGATGTATAGCCACAAACTACCAAAGAATCATTTTTTAAAATTAGGTATCACTTTGATTAATGTGTAATAGTTACATTGTTCATATATTTGTACCAGCAGGAGAAACTACCACATTTTCTTTTTTTTTTTTTTTCACATTTTCTATTTTGTCATTGTATCAAATCATTTGCTATTGTATGTAATCTGAAAGCTGCTGTTTTGTATAATTAACATAGCATGAAAAGATTTTAGTTAATTTAGTCTCTTTTTTCAGTTTTCTTTTTTTCTAGCTAGTTCTGAGGTTCAAATTAGCATCTAGCTTTTTTAGACAGGACAGTTTCAGCCTTCAAAACAATTAAGGCCTGGTTGCAGAAGGAGGAAATGAGGGAAAGAGAGGTTCAGAAAACAGAGAAGTTGTAGATATGCATATATCACTTACACACTGGGAGTAAAGGGGGCTCTTTTGGCACATTGCCCTGTGTGGAGAAAGCAGAGCTTGGGGAGGAGGGAATTTCAGAGCCTTAGGAACCTGATCTAGGGACTTTCTCCCCAATTCCTAGACTATCAATCCTGAGATCTGCCAGTTGCTGTGAGTCAGTGGTCGAGAAGGTTATAGGGTTAGAATGTCAAAAGGCTTCTTAGCATGGTGAGTACTAGAGCCTTGAAGTTGAAGGTAACAGTTTTAAATGCTTTCAAAGTTGTTGCAAGTGTCTGGAGCTAGTGATTTGTAAGCTCTGTCCTTGCTTGGGTTTCACCCCTCTAACCTTTGTCCAGCGCCGGCCTGCACAAGTTGGTGTAAGCAGCTGTTAGTGAAGTTTGATTTGAAGGGCATAGAGAGGCCCACTTGGCCCTAATTATTTTCCCCTGGGTCTAACATAACTTCCCCATTACATAGTATAGCATCTGGCTCGATAAATTTTAGATGTATGTATGTATGTATGTATGGGTGGATGGATGGATGGATGGATGGGTGGTGGGTGAATGAATGAATATACTCAGCTTATATATATTTAGTAGCTACTGCATGCCAGGTACTATATAAAAAACAGAGGATCCGAAAGTAAATACAATTAATATGTTCCCACTTTTCATGAGGCCCAAAGTCCAGTTAGAGAAGAAAAGAAGGTGAAATAAATACAACAATTGTTAAGTGGGGGTTCTGGAAGTATAGAAGGAAATAATTGGGTGCAAAGGGAAATAGACATTAAAAAGTTCTTCAAAAGAAGGCACTTCTCATAATGCAAAATGACTCTAATTGAAATGCAAAGATACTGGCAGGAAGAAATATTATCATCTCATTGGCCCGGTTACATGTTAAGAGAGTTTGCTCAGGAAAGACTGAAGTAGAGCACTGAGAGAATCAGAAACTCATGATGGAGGGAAATCATTTCAAGAAAGAAAAGCTGAGTGCTCAGATTGCTGTCCATGTAACACTGGGCTGAATGGGGACTGAAACAGGGAAGGCATTAGCAGGTCAGGAAAGAGCCTCTGAGCCAGTGCCTGGCATCAGGGTGTCAAGGAGCCTGGATGGTGTCCTGACCAACTGGCCAGTCCTACTGACAGACTTGATGGGATGATGCGTCCCAGGAATCCAAGCTGAACAGATGACCTGCAGTAACAAAATCTGACTGAAAAATAGTGAGAACTCCATGGGAGAGTGCTTTTTTACTGATGGAAAGGTGAGACATTTTGCCAGAGATGAAAGCGTTGGCTTTGGGGCCACTGGTTTAGTAATAGTTAAGAGGAAAACCTGGAGCTATTTAAAGAAACTACTATTCTTTTGCTCCAGGTTGGAATCTTTCTTGCCACTTCTGAAGCCATTTGATATTCTTTTTATCAGGTGCTTTTGGATTAATTAGAGGAGTTACATGAATTATAATACAAATGAGCTTTATCTATGATCATGCTGACTTGATCTTTCCAAATTGGAGAAGCAACTACTGATAGTATAATAATAACTGAATGAGTGAATAAATGAATGCATGGTGAGTGGAAGAAAGAACGAATGCTAGAGTAGGATTTATTATTCTATTCATTACACATTTATGTGTGCTATTCTCATATCTTTCCCTCATTCACCTCCCTTTGTGCCCCTGTGAAAATAATACAATAATCTTAGCTCAAATTCCTGGTTTTTGTATTAAGTGCTGGAAGTTTTACTTTTATATGTGATTAGTCAGGTTTGGAAGCTACATTATGTATTCCTGAAACACATAAGTACAGACTGACATATAAAAGATGAAAGTTCAGCTTTGGGGGTAAGCCTCAAACTAAATTTGCCCTGCTTCCTAGTGTCTACTTCAAAATTCCAAAGATAAGAGTTCCATTTATTTGCAATCTATTATCACTGTTTAAACATCTTTCACTACTGAAGCTGTACTTTCAAAGGGTAGGATGGGTTGATTTTGAACAGTAGCAGTTCATAAAGACAGCAGAGCCGTCACCTCCCAACCCTATCTCCTACTTTTTCTCTTTTCAGCATGTAGGCTCTTTTCAGTATCAGACAGAGGAATACATATTTCTTTGTAGAGCACATCAAGGGGAATAAAGTGAAGCATATCCTCAAAAGCAGTCCTTTCAAACTTGTACAGTTTCTCTCTACAAATCATGATTTCTGCTTTCTAACAATAACAATAACAAAAAGCCTCTTGAACATCAAATAGCTCTTGCAAAAGAACTTTTTGAAAGTATTCAATTCAATGTATACAAACTAGAAACATGGATACAATAGCAAACATTTAGAAGTCAGTGAATTAAATGGAAAAACACCTTTGAAAGCACATTTTATATTGTTATTGCAAAACCACAATGTTACTAATATTGAATAAATCCTGAAAACAGATGGACTTTGGCTTTCTCTAATTGTGTCTGACCCTAATTGCTCTTTTTTTTTTCTTCCAAGAGAATAACATTTCTGTATACTACTCTCATTTTCAGAGCTTGAATTCTGGACTATGTGGGTATGCTTGCTGAATTCACTTTCTCCTGTGCATAAATAAATTAAGAGTGAGCCTGCATCCCACTGCTGAGTTCTCATAATAATGGAGGAACAATGGTCTTTGAAAATCACAGATAATCCCTAATCCGCATTGTTGTCTTCTGTTTCAGCCCAACCTTTCTCTAGAATGATTAGCAAGATGTAAAATTGACTGATGATCTTCTTCCTTCCCATCTGACCCTAACACACCCCTTCTCCTAGAAGTGCCAAGGAATCATGAAATGACCAAAAGGCGTGCAGTAGGAGGGAGAGGAAAGAAAAATAAACTTAGTGATCAACCTCAAGAGGCTAAGTTGGCTGTTTTCTATTATTCACTCATTTGAGCTTTCTCAGATGTGTTTTTTTTTTTTTTTGGAAACTTTCATATTGTTTTCTTTCCTCTCTTACAGCTAACCACCTTTTACCACGCACAGGGTTGGGGCAGCAGAGCACTTGAATGAGGTCTAGGTAGGCTGCCAGATTCTTGGGATGCTCAAGCGCAATGTTTTCAGCCTCTTCTGAAATAGGCTCTTAAATTGTGCATGAAGCCTTTCCACTGATGAACAGAAATGAAAGTCATAAAATAGTTGGGTCAGGGGGATTCAAAAGCTGTTTATCAATCTTTGCTCTTCTCATAAAGCTCTAAATAGGATATTTTTTTGAATTATGCCTTTTGGTATTTGTATATCTACTTTATAAGGGGCAGCCTGCAGTCTATTAAAAATATGATTCCCATTGAGTTATGTTTTGATCTACTCTATCAGTGTGCTTTCAAATTCTTATGTCATGAATTAAACATAGGACAATCTCATTCATTTAAATAAAAACCCACCTATTGGGAGCCATATGCAATGGCCTGGGTCCAATCTGTGGAAGCACCATTGTGGAGAAGAATGCCCTCAGACCATGTCTTTTCTGTTTCTATTGTCCAAGGGCTAAAAATGAACACCAAAGAGGAAGGAACACATCAATCTGAGTCACCAACACTTCAAAGATGCTCACTCTTTTTTAAAGGCCAATGCTCTGCGGGCTTTTACCAGACATAAGCTGACTTAATTGAATTTCCTAAAGGAGATAGACTTTATCTAAAATTGCTTTTTGTTTGTTGTAGAAATTACTGGTAAAGGGAATTTCTTTGTAATTAATAAGAATAATTCTAAAATAGACATTATTATGATCTATGGAGTAACAATTTTGTTCTAATTTAGCATAATGCTAAGATATTTACATAAATTACATAATTTCATTATTCTAAAAAGACATAAGAAAGCTAATATTATTACTCATCTGTACCATCATAAATGAAGAAAAGGAAGCACAAAGAAGTTAAGTATCTTGCCAAAGTTCACAAAGCATCATTTAAATTACCTTTATTTTACTCTAAAATTTAAACATTAGGCTTGTAAGAATATATACTTGCATATTTTATTAAGATACTGAAAACTTTCTTAAAGAGCCTACTAATGCTGTTGTAACTTATTGTAATTTATTCTGGGACACTCAAAAAGAATTTCATATAATTTTGGCTATTGATGGTCATTTCTAATAACTTGAAAATGTCACGGTAGAATGCATTTTAGAAACATCAACATTGTGCATATTCCAAGGTTTCTAAGCTAGGTCAATTTTTTTCAAAATTTATTTTTCATTTATATTGTCATGTAGTTTTGCTTAAGTCTGTACCTTATAATGTATAACAGATTTATAAAATAAGTAAATTTGAAAAGTTAAAGAAGCCAAAGACAAATATTAATGTCTACTATATACAAGATTTTATGAATCAATATGAAAATGTAGACAAGTAAATTGAAAAGTGGGCAGAGAATATGTCTAGGAAAGTCAGTGAAGAATAAATAAAATGGTTGAACTTAACATATGATAAAATGTTCAGCTTCAATTATAGGACTGTCAAACTGTATGATTATATTTTAATCTATTAAACTTTAAAAAATAAAATTGTTTCACACCTTTTGTTGCAAGGATATAGAATTATAAGCACTCCCAAAAATCATTAATAGGAGTATAAATTATTAAAATAATCACACACATACAGATAATCTAAGTATAAGTAAAAATCAAAGGACTTAAAAATGTTTATAACCTTTCAGCCTGTAATTATATTTATAGTAATTTATATAAAGGATGTAGAGAAGAATATAAAATTTTACCTATACGAATATTTAGCAAACCTTATTTTAAATTTAGAAAAAATTAAATAGTTCATAAGTTCAAAACAAAATTAAAGCTTGGATAATAAATTTAATATATAGTCATATGACAGTCATAATTTGAAGACTAATTAATATAAAAACATGTATTTACAATGTACTTTTATGAGACAAAGCATATGAAATAATATGTATAATATATCAATTATAAAAACAATGTCTTCTATATAAATATATGTATAATGTACCTATATTATATGTTGCATATTCATATATGCATATATGTAATAGAATATGAAAAAGTTATATAAAAGAGATAGAATGATAGGTGATGTTTGCTTTATTTAAAAAAATTTTTCTTTTATTGAAGTATCATTGATACACGATCTTATATTGGTTTCAAATATACAACATAATGGTTCAGCAGTTACCTATCTTGCTAAATCCTCACCTGCTCTAGTTGTGGTTACTATCTGTAACTTAGAAAGATGTTACAGAATCATTGACTATATTCGCCATGCTGTACTACTATCCCTGTGACCAATTATGACTGAGAATTTTTGTGCCACTTTATCCCCCTTGCCCTCCCTGCCTAATATACTTACCCATCCCCTTCCCTCATGGTAGCCACCAGCTATTTTGTCCATTTTGTTTTGCTTTGTTTTTATATTCTGCAAATAAATGAAATCATATGGTATTTGTCTTTCTCTGCCTGGCTTATTTCACTTAGCGATTTCACTTAGCATAATACCCTCTAGATCCATCTATGTTGTTGCAAAATGGCAGGATTTCTTTTTTTTAAGGCTGAATAATATTCCATTGTATATGTCTACCACATATTCTTCAATTCATATATTGATGAACACATAGGTTGCTTCCATATCTTGGCTGTTGTAAATAACATGGTGATAAACAGGGGTGCATATATCTTTTCAAATCAGGGATTGTGATTTCCTTGAGTAATTTCCTATAGTGGAAGTAGCTGTCTTTTCTATGTTGTATATTCATGGCTCCCTTATTCGGTATTAACTGACTATGTATGGATGGATTTATATCTGGCTCTCTTTTCCATTGATCTATGGGTCTGTTCCTGTGCCAGTACCATACTGTTTTGTGTGGGTCTGTTCTTGTGCCGATACCAAATTGTCTTGATTACTGTGGCTTTGTAGTATAGCTTGAAGTCAGGGAGCATAATATCCCCAGGTTTGTTCTTCTTTCTCAGCATTGTTTTGGCTATTTGGGGTCTTTTGTGGTTCCATACAAATTTTACAACTATTTGTTCCAGTTCATTGAGAAATGCTGTTGGTATTTTGATAGGGATTGTATTGAATCTGTAATTTGCTTTACGCAGGATGACCATTTTGACAATATTAATTCATATTCAAGAGCATGGGATAGATTTTCATATATGTGTTTCTTCTTTAATTTCTCTCATGAATGTTGCACAGTTTTCAGAGTACAGGTCTTTCACCTCCTTGGTTAGGTTTATTCCGAGGTGTTTTATTCTTTTTGATACAGTTGTAAATAGAATTATTTTCCTGATTTCTCTATCTGCTAGTTTACTGTTGGTATATAGGAATGCAACAGATTTCTGTATTTTAATTTTGTATCCTGCAACTTTGCTGAATCCAGTCATTAGCTCTAATAGTGTTTTGGTATAGTCTTTCAGGTTTTCTATGTATAATATCACGTCATCTGCAAATAGTGACAGTTTTACTTCTTTCTTACCAATTTGGATGCCTTTTACCTTCACCTTGTCTAATGCCATGGCTAGGACCTCCAGTACTATGTTGAATAAAAGTGGTGAGATTGGGCATCCTTATCTTGTTCCAACCTTAGAGGAAAAGCTTTCAGATTTTCATTATTGAGTATGATGCTAGCTGTCAATTTTTCATAAATGGCCTTTATTACACTGAGGTCCACACCCTCTATATCCATTCTGTTAAGTTTTTATCATGAATGGATGTTGAATTTTTTTCAGATGCTTTTTCAACACTTATTGAGAAGATCATATAATTTTTGTCCTTCATTTTGTTACTGGGCTGTATTGATTGATTTACAAATATTATACCATCCTTGCATCTCTGAAATAAATCCCACTTGGTCATGAAAGATGATCCTTTTGATATATTTTTGAATTCATGTTTTGCCTGGTTTTAGTATGAGAGTGATGCTGGCCTCATAGAATCAGTTTGGAAGTATTCCCTCCTCTTCTTCATTTTGGAATACTTGAAGAAGAATGGGTTATTATCTCTTTAAATGTTTGGTAGAATTCAGCTATGAAGCCATCTGGTGCTTGATTTTTGTTTGTTGGGAGTTTGTTGATTACCAATTGAATGTCATTGCTGGAATTGCTCTGTTTAGATTTTCTGTTTCTTCCTGGATCAGTCTTGGAAGGTTGTAGTTTTTTAGGAATTTGTCCATTTCTTCTAGACTGTCCAGAGTATTGGCCAATAATTTTTCATAGTATTCTCTAATAATTATTTGTATTTCTATGGTATCCATTGTGACTATTCCTTCTTCATTTCTGATTTTGTTTATCTGTATATGCTCTCTTTTTTCCTTCGTAAGTCTGGCTAGGAGTTTGTCTATCTTGTTTATTTTTTCAAAGAACAAGCTCTTGGTTTCATTGATTTTTCTATTGTTTTATTATTTTTTATTTTATTTATTTCCACTTATCTTTTTTATGTCCCTCCTTCTGTTAACTTTGGGTTTCATCTGTTCTTTTTCTAATCTTCTAAATTATGAGTTTTAGACTGTTTATTTGTGATTGGTCTTGTTTCTTGAGGTATGCATATATTGCTTTGTACTTCCCTCTTAGAACCACTATAGTGGCATCTTGCAAATTTTGGACTGTTGTATTTTTGTTTTCATTTGTCTCCATGTATTGCTTGATTTCTGTTTTGATTTGTTTTTAACTTGTTGATTATTCTAGATGCATGTTGTTTATTTCCATGTGCCTGTGGCCTTTTTGTTTTCTTCATGGAGTTTATTTATAGTTTCATACCAGTGGTCCCAGAAGTTGCTTGATACAATTTCAGTCTTTTTTAATTTATTGAGGATCTTTATGTGGCCTTGTATGTGATCTGTTCTGGAGAACATTTCATGTATACTTGAGAAGAATGTGTATCCTACTGCTTTTGATTGGAATGTTCTGTAGATATCAACATGTTAAGTCAATCTTATCTAATGTATCGTTCAGTGCCTCTGTTTCTTAATTTATTTTCTGCCTGGTTGATCTATTGATGTGAGTGGTGTGTTAAAATTTCCTGAAATGAAGATTTTGCAATCTGTTTCCTCCTTTAATTCTGTTAGGTTTTGTTTTCCTTATTTAAGTCCTCCTATGTTGTATTCATAGATGTTTATAGTGGTTATATCCTCTTGTGTGGCTAACCTCTTCATCATTATGTAGTGTCCTTTTTTGTCTCTTGTTATTTTCTTTGTTTGGAAATCTATTTTGTCTGATAAAAATACTGCTACTCCTGCTTTTTTCTCTTTATTATTTGCATGATATATCTTCTTCCATCCCTTTACTTTCAGTCTGTGTATGTCTTTGGGTCTGAAATGAGTCTCTTATAGGCAGCACATAGGTAGATCTTGTTTCTTTGTCCATTCTGTCACCCTATGTCTTTTGATTGGTGCATTCAGCCCATTTACATTTATGGTAATTATTGATAGGTTTGTACTTATTTCCATTTTATTAATTGTTTTCTGGCTTTTTATAGCTTCTCTTTACTCCTTTCTTCCTCTCTTATACTCTTCTCTTGTTACTTGATGGTTTTCTTTAGTGTTGTGATTGGATTCCCTTTTTCTAACATATTGTGTACCTTTTATAGGCTTTAGGTTTGTTGTTACCATAATGTTCAGGGATAGCTTCCTGACTATATAAAGTCTATATTAAGTTGGTGATTGCTCTATTTCAAACACAATATAAAAGTACTTCTTTATTCTTCTTCTTCCTCCTTCACACTTTATATATTAGATGTCATAATCTGCACTTTTTGTATATCACTTGACTAATTTTGTGTATAGTTGGTTGCACTACTTTTGTTTTAATTTCATAATTGCTTGGTAATTAATTGGTCTACTACCTTTACTGTGGGTTTATTTTCACTGGTGATATCTATTTAGAATGAGGAACATATCCATTTATACCAGTCCCTTTAACATGTCCTTTAACACTGGTTTAGTAGTTATAGATTCCTTGAACCTTCGTTTATTTGGGAATTGTGTAATCTTTGCTTCTAATGTGAATGAAAATCTCACTAGGTAGAGAATTGTTGGTGGAAAGCCCTTCAGTTTCAGTACATTAAATATTTCATGCCTGTGCCTTCTGACCTGTAAAATTTCTGCTGCAAAATCTGCTGATAGCCTGATGGTGTTTCGCTTGTAAGTATTTTTCTCTCTCTGGCTTCTTTCAGTACTCTCTCCTTATCCTTGATCTTTGTCATTTTAATTATCATATGTCTTGGTGTTGTTTTCTTTGGGTTCCTTTTGTTAGGGGCTCTCTGTACTGCCATGACCTGAGTGTCTATGTCCTTCCCTAGATTGGGAAACTTTTCAACAATTATTTCTTCAAAGTGTCTTTCTATCCCTTTGTGTCCCTATTCTCCTTCTGGTACCCCTATTATGAAAATATTGTTTTGTTTGGATTGGTCACACAAGAAGATTGATCATCTTCATTTCATTAGACCTATTTCTTATGTCTTATCCTATAGTTTTGTTTGAAACTCTGCCATCTTTTTTCCTGATCTCCTTTCTTATGATGATGTGGAATGATAAGATGCCTGTGCAATGAGGTGAAGTTATTTGCTTTATTCTCTATATGTTTCTGCATTTTAAAATTTACTACAATTAATGTATGCATGTATGTATGTACATATACATGTATATGCATATATATATATAAAATATCTTTTATAATTACAAAAACATAAAATACCTGAGAGCATATTTCTATAAAGCAAAGATGAATATGGCTAATATGATAAGTGATCAAACCATGATGTTCTCAGGAAATAATACCCCAATATAAATCCATGGTACTGTTGTGGGTCAAGTTTGTTCTAGGTTCTTGTCCTTGCCGAAACAAAGAATCGAAAGACAGAGACACAATAGCAAAGCAAAATGAAAGTTTTATTTGTATACACTTGAAGGGAGGTTGTCCAGGGAAAAGGTAGATATAAGACCTGATCTTTTAGGGGAGTGTCTATTTATCACGTCCTAGCTGGGAGTGCCTCTTTGATTGACAGGGTGAGTTCATTTGATTGACAGTTGTGGTCATGCACCCATTCCTCTTGGTGCATGTATCTTTTCCCAAAATACACACAGAGAAGCCTAATCATGGTGAGGGAAGCAAAATCACAATTTTACTTTAATGAGATTATGATGAGTTATGGTTTGGGTGGTCCTTAGTTATTTTTTATTGCACCTATGCTGTGGTCTAGTTGGGACGTTTGACCTGGTCCCGATAGGCAAGTAAGTAATCTCCCTGTATAGCCTTTGTTGTCTTTAAGTGGGATTCCCTCCTGGGCAGTTTTTTCCTTGAACCTTCCCCTTTCCTGATTGTATAATCTATCTTCTACCAAACAGCACTGTTAATAGTATAAATGTTTATTTGAGGAAACACATGAAGTTCAGCCTCACTGTTACTCACAAAAATTTGCACTGAAACAAGTACAGTGATATTCCTGGACATCTGTTGATGTTCAGTGCTGCTGAAGATGGAAATACAGGCATTTTTAAACCCTCCTGGCCAGGGTGTGAAATTGATACAGCCTTTTTTGGAGGGCAGTGCATCAATGTCTGTTAAAATTTTAAGTGTGTTTACATTAATGTGTATATATTCATTCATTTAAGAATGAAGCCTAAAATTTGTATACATAACAATTTCACTTCAAGGAATTGATACTATGAAACTATCCACCCAAGTGAGCAAAATTGGATGTTCAAAATGTCCATTGTAGCATTTTTTATAAAAGCAAAATATTGGGGGCCACCTAAATACCCATCAATAGAAGACTGTTTAAATAGATTTAATAGCTGCTGAAAAATTTGAGAGTAATATATATGACATAGATATATAAGACATTATGTTAAAAAAAGCATAAGGCACAACAATGTGTATGACATGATTTATTGATTTTTAATTTAATTATTGGCATCATTTGAGGCTTTAAAAGATCTGAATATATAGAAAATACCCAAAGAGTTAAACTGTAAATGTGATAGTGGTTGTCTCTTTGGAGGGTATGAAGACAAGGATTGTTGGAGAATGAAACAGAAATTTCTTTTTTTACTTTTATTCTTTGATAGAGTTTGAAATTTTTGCAGTGAGAAGTATGTATGTATAACTTATGTAATTAAAATGATTTGAAATGTTCAAAGAACCAAGAGAAGTGTTAACCATTTGTTTCAACCAAACATTAAAATCTTGGCAGGTATCATTGTGTTGTTTAAATTGTGAATTACTTTCCCCAGAATAAGAGTATTTCCATTCTTTACTTAAATTATTTTAATTTTTGTGGCCAGCATAAACCTGATTTTGGCAAGAGTGAAAGACATTCTCACAAGATGAGCAATCTGTAAAGCAATGCCTCCAATATATTAAGTTACAACATCTCTTTCTTTAAAGCTTTTGGTTGTGTATCATTATCTCTTAACAAAACATTTTTATTTTTCCAGTTTTAAAATCCTCTTGTGACCATGTTGCTTGATTTCTCTTGTTCTTTCATTTCTTCATGACAGCAATGCAAAACAAATTTTGATAAAAGTGTCTTGTTCATTTTTTGACTGCTCAACTCTCTGCTCCCAAGCTGAGACAAAGAACATTATTTTGATAAGAAATAATTTTTCTCTTTGCATTATGTTGTTTCTCCAAACTGAAAAAAAATCTTTTATTATAAAAGCAATTTATGTTATTTTTAAAAATATTAGTAGATAAATATACGAGAGAAGTAAAAATACCACTCTAATCCTACCATATAGAGATAACCACTGTTAGTATTTTAGTATATATCCTTTGTGTACACCAGATTTCCTATATCTTGATTGTTTTCCTCATGTAATCTACCCCTTATCCATTTTATCACTTATAATAATAGCACAGGATTATACCATATGGATATTCTATTTTTAGATACTGAGGTTTCTAGCAGGGCCAACTGGTTGTCACTGCAACAGCCTCTCCCTCTACCTTGTTGAAAAATCCTGGCTCTCATAGTAGAGGATGATATGCCCATTATTCACTTTCTCAGACTCCCTTGTAGCTAATACATAAGGTGTGAGGTCCAAAAATTGGTCAAAGATGCCAAGTAAAGTTTCTGGAATAGGTTTTCTTCCTAGGTAAAATATAGAGAAGCTTGGATAAACTTGTGATTGTGTGAGGTGCGATGCCTGGAGCTGCAGGAACTTTATTGTAACCATTCACTTAGGAATGAAGGCTAAAAACAAGAGTATGCCAGAGATAACAGGGTGTGAGTACGAAGATTCTGAATCTTTGATGACATTCCTGAGCTGCTGAGCTAAGGTTAAAACCTTCTTTTTAGGATTTCTTATGGTCTAATAAACTATTATCATTTAAGGCACTTTAGTCAAGTGTTCTGTTAACTTGCAGCCCAAAGCAAGCCAATTGATACAGAATTGGTTCCACTTTTTCACTATCTCAATTGCTCATTGTTAAATGTATAATTTTGTAAATCTGTCCAAGTGTTTTCCTGCGATAAATTCTTAGTAGTTGAATTCCTGGCTCAAAGTCAGGCTCACTTTAGCTAAAAATATCAAATTATTTTAAGATTATTTAAAACATAATTTAATATTCTATTCTTTATTTTTGTTTATCCTAATTATCTCAGTGGTTGAATTTAGGAAGTAAAATCATCAACTAACAAGATACTTGACACTGATTGTGTCTTCCTGCCCACATCACTTACCACTTGGTTGATTTTCGTCATGTTATTACTTAACTTATCTTTTCCTTAGGTTCCTCATCTATAAAATGAGGATAAAAAAGAAGCTACTTCATTTTTTTTTTGTGAAGTTTAGATAAGTTAATAACTGTTAAACTATAAAGACTATCTAATTCAGTGTAAGTGTTCTTTGTTCCTCTGTGTAATCTCACATCCCCCACAGTAATTGATATATATAAGTTGCTTAAGAAATATTATCAAATAAATAAATGAGTGAATAATAAATCTGAGCTTATTATCTGGTCTATCATTTTCTCATATTTAAGGATCTCTAGAATCTACTCTGCTCACTTTTGCCTTTGTTATTTGTGTGTTTTGCTAGGACCATAAATTGAGCTGGATTATAATATTACACTTAGAAATTGGTGCAAATTTTTAACAAAGAAGATGCTCAAATATGAAACATCCTTATGATCAGCATAGTGGGTTATATATGACTTTGCTCCACCAAAATACTGACTTGCTCTTTGACAATCAACAAGGAGGAAGCAGGTGAAGCAAAGTTATATCATTGATAGTATGTTGTTTTATCCAATATAAGAATTAAAGCAAAACAAGAACATCACATTTCCTCAATGTAGTTTGAAGCATTAATTGTAGATTTTTTTTCTTAGATCTTTTCACAAAGATTTTTCAGAGAAATATAATCTGTAAACAAAGATTGAGAACATACAAAACATGGCATTTTATATACATATAAACATATATGATTGTTACAGTGTATATATACATACCAATCTGAATTCTATAATAAATTTCATCATATTTTATGTGCACATAGAATAATCCTGTATCAAAGGGCTGTTGAACTTAATGGAAGTTTTATGTGAAGTCCAACTATCTTACTCTTTGGCTAATGACTATCAATCAACCACTCATTGCCCTCAGTTATGTATTATCCTTTTGAGGATTTAGAAACAGGTCCCTTCAGAACTTTAGTGCATTATCTCATCACTCTAATCTACTCTACAGTGTATAACAGTATGTAACAGTAGCTACCAAAATGAAATGACTATTCCAACCTGTAGAAACAGCCAAAATTATTATAGTGGTTCTTTTGATAACAGCATTTAGTGGTTCTATGAGAGTATTTTTATTTGGTAAAGGAAGAGTCTTATCCAATTATTAAGCTTTTTAATATACAATTAATTACAAGAAAAGGAAAAGAAATGCATATTCCACATTTATTCTAGTGTCAGATGATCAATTAATTTTAATGGACACCCAGAATGAACTTCTGAACAGTAGAAAAATTGCCCATGAACCACTGGGGCTTAAAACAAAGGCTCTTTTTGGGTATATTATGTATGTCTTGGTCCTCAAAAAGCAAAATTTATGGGTTAAACAGTGCCAGTCAGCAAACTACAAAACAGTTTGCACAAGCATATTTCAAAAAGTATTTTAAAGCAGAATTAAAAGTTAGAAACTGGTATTTCATGTTAGAATCAATCATTGGTATGTTGGGGGTGCATTCACATTCACGTTTTTAAAAAAGATCAGCTATTTTCTGGCAGGATCTAGTGTAAATCTCATACTTTAAAGTTACTTTTAAAAGAAATTTCAGATGAGAAGAGCTTATTGTACTGTTCCCTCATCAGAAAACTCTGAGTTGACCCATTGTCTTCCCATGTTTTCTAGTTGACAATAACTCTTCTCTAGACAGCTGTGATGCTTGGTGGCCACTGCTACAAAAGACTTTAACTCATTTATTCATCAGCTGTTTATTCAAGACCTACTGTGTGTTAGGCACTGTTGTAGGCATTTAGAACACAGCAGGAAACAAATCATACAAAATGTCTTGCTCTCATAGAGCATTGCCAAAAAACATTTATTAAATTCACCAATTTGACTGAAGGATCAGGATATATTCAGTAATAGTAATGCAGCATACTTTTTGGGGTGGGGACTGACTTAAAATTATGAAATATGTTTTGAAATGTATTTGCATAAATAATTTGAAAGTTTTCCTGTTTTCTAATCTGACATCCCACAAATATGGGTTAGAAGATCAAAGTCCTACCTTGGAAAAAGGCTTAGAACAAAGTATCGACTCTAAGAGTTGTAGATGAAACAGTAGTTGGTATGCATATAATAAATATTTTCATGTTTTAGAGAAGGCTCCTGTCCTCCTTGTAGTGATGTGCAGTAAGTCTGCTGTGTTTCTGGCGAAGCTGGAGTCTGGAAGCAGAAGAGAAATTCTACTCTAATTGCTACTTATTATGCTGGACTCTCCTCTGATGAGGGCCCATCTTGGCATGGCAACATTTCAGTCTCCACGACAGTTTCTAAGCCTTCTAAACCTTCTGAGCCATTTCCATTCCACAAGTGTAGCACCTGGCATCTTAAGTTATTAATAGAATTGCATCTCAAAGCAATGGTGGTGTTTGCTGGTATGTGTGACCATTGCATTGACTCTTTCAAGTCATGCGACTTTGCCATGTGGATTATCAGGATTCACATTCTTGTGATGTGGTGGAAAGGGTATGGAACTGGAACCCTGGAGTGGGAGACTGTGGGGCTGATACCTGGCTCAGCCACTAACCTCTAACGGGCTCTTAGACCAGCCCAATCCTCTTTGTGTACAAAAGATCTTGAAAACTTTTGCTGTTTCATCCCTATGAATTAATGGATCACCTATATTTTAAATGGTGCACTTTCTAATGGAACAAAATAAAAGCCTGACAAACACAGTTTGGGGAGAGAAGTGCATATTTCTTCATGCTAATTAATAGCCAAAGCAGCAGGTAGTATTACAATCACTTATTTTGATAACTTCTTTGCTTAACATGTTACAACACAATTGGATTTGAATCTTGTTTTCAGGGAAAATTTTTAAAATGCCAATTATTGCCCACTTTCTAACTCTTTCCCCAAATACTATCATAGTCTTTGACTTAACCTCACTGAACTTTAAAAGACTGATGTTGGTGATGGAGAAGTTATAGGTTAAAAAAGTCAGAGAACATGAAGAGAAGCTTCTAGAGTAGAAGATGGAATTAGAGTTTCACTCATGAAGTTATCCCACTTCCTCTTTCTTTACAGTAATTATTTACTATTCTGTGCAAATGTTGGTCCCTAGTAATAGCCACTGAATATAACATTAACATATTGTTATATATTTGTCAAAATTTTTAATTAACTTAATCCAGACTAAAATTGCCCTAAATATTTTGGGACACCAGAGGAAACTTTGAAGAGTGTTTTTTTTAAAAACGTGTTTATATTTTAAATGTATATTCTAATTTCTTTTGCATTTTATCTGATCTCATTACTTCCTAATTTGGTTAAATTTTACAGCTACAAAATAACTGCAAAAGAATCTTTCTTGTAATTTTCCCAGAACAGCTAGAATTATGGAATAATGAAAATGTCCTAGTGTCTTCCTAGGCCTTTTCCTAGTGGAATAAAGATTATTCTTCTCCTAGTGGTTATCTTCTCTCCTCCTTTTTCTGTCTCACCCCTTTAGAAGCATACTTGAGAAACCAAATAAGAAGCATTGGTTTTTATAATAATACATAAATCATATTTAGCTTTCTCTGGAAAGTTAAAAAAAAATCTAGGTGCCAGTCTATCCAAAACAATTTTGACTTATGTCTGCTTTGCAACCAGAGCCATGGACAGACCTCTCATGCTTGTGAGTACTGAAAAAAATACAAAGTCTTCGACTCTGACTCACAGGGCATTTTCACACTTGGTAGGAAATTTAAAACTTGGGAAGAATTTTAAAGCTTATGGATGATTTGCCTTTGCACTCAAATAAATCTTTGAGTAAAGTCCTGATGCTGTCCTTAACTAACTGAGCTTAAAAGCAATTTCTTAAAAATTTAAATTTAAAGTATGTTTTTAATATTTACTTGATGGAAATTTTCAAAAGTAGAACATATAGAACACAAAAGTAGAATGCATAATGAATCTTCATGTCGCAATTATCCAGTTTCAACAACTATTAAGCAGCTAAACTACATTTTAGCTCATAAACTAAAAAATGATACTTTGTAGCACTACTGTAGACAGTCTAAAATCATTAGCTTGGATAAAGTAAGAGTTTTCCATTACTATCTCAAATTTAGGCAATTCATGCGAAAATGAAATGGATTGTTAAAATTTTTCCAACTTAGTGTGTTAGGTGCTGATTTTATGTTCTGCTTATCTTATGATTAGCTAACAACTGTAAAACTTACCGCAATGGAATCAAAGCCCTAACATAAAATAAGAACTGTATTGATGGAAACTATTTATACTCTTTTGGGCGTAATAGACTGTGCATATTCAGGTAGCTACATGCTTAAAATACATATAAATCCTCCAGGGATATTTAACACTTAGATCCTGCTCCGGATACCCTCAGAGATATTGTCAGCACTTAGGAGTAAGCCAGTTCAGGAGAATACATCTGACACATGATAAAGGGAAATGGGTCAACCAAACCCTGATAATCTGATGATAATTTGACTTAGTTTTATTCCAACTTTGGTGTTTGAATTGTAGGAAACCAAAGACCTTCCATGCATATGGGCAAGTGGCCTTCTAGAGATTTTAGTGGATTTGTCGAACAGACTGAAATGTTTTGAGTGTGAAAATATAACTATGCTAACTAGGTTTCCACATGGCCATTGAGGACTGATAATATGACCTCAGCAGAACCCAGAGTAAGATTGTGGGTAGAGAAATGGATGCCAGTGAGAAAGTGCTTCCAACATGAATGATTAGTTCTTGTGATCACCTTTCTCAGTATTCTTGTACCCTACTTTAAGCTGGAAGAAGGTAGTGCTGCCTGACTCTCTAGCATAGCTTCCATGATATGGAAGCCATAAAAGAAGTGGTCCTTGGGAACTATTTTAAAGACAAAGTTATGCTCATGAAACCCCTGGTATTCTTGTGAGTTATTACAAACTTGTGACTCATATCTAGAGGGAAATAAAGAGACTTTTTTTAAGAACAGGAAAACCCTCATGTCACTATAAGAAAAAGGTATGTTTGTGTAGGTCAGAATCATCTGGCCTTATTTTGTTTAAGCCTTAAATTTTCAGTTGGCATCATTTTCATATTGCTTGCCATAGGCCTTTCAGACATCCCTGACCCACTGCCCTTACAGGCATTCCCAGGAGAAGGAGGTGAGAAGCAAATGAATATATGTGCATTTCTTCTAGAACAGATACTTTTGTAGTAGTCTTCTACTAAATTAAAAACAAACAAGAAGAAAACAGCAACCACATATTTTATTCCTTCTATATTATATGTCATTATTGAAGACATTGAAAGGAAGTGATGAAAATGCCCAGCTTAACTTTAAGTACCCCTTTAAGGTTCAACAACACTGTAGTTCCCAGTGACAGGTCTGTAGTTCCCTGTCCCTTCCTTCTTTCTGCTATTAGCATTTGTCCTCTTCACTCACTAACAGTCCTTACTACAGAGTGAAAAGGAGAGTTGCTGACCTGCCAATCAGCCACTTTTGCCTCCTTTTAATTCATCTCATAAAATATTTAGAAGGAAATAAAACTGTGAGGACTGACTTTTTAAGTTAAGTGTTTGAAAGAAATATCAAAAGGTCTACCCTTAGTTATATTTGAATTTCATTTTCTTTCATAGCTCTATCATCTCCCATTTCTAAAGGTAATAGTGGCTTACCTTTTATAGTTATTTATTATTATAATTTTGTGGCTGAAAATCTAGACTAATATTTATTAGTGTTTAAGACAATGTGTACCTAAGGGGGCAAAATGCAGAGATGAATAAAAATAATTCAGCTAATTGCATAGGAAAAATAGACATACAGAAGATAGACAAATACCTATCCTGAGTTTCCAGCATGATATTTGGTCAATCTCTGATCCTTTTGTGATGTTGCCAAAGTAGACAAGAGCCTTAGCTGCTAACTGATGTCATCAAGTTACCATTATACACTTGTTCCTTCTACTATTACCTTAGATATAAGCAGATATAGTCTCTCTTTGAAATAGCAATTACAGAGACAAGCTTTTCTCTGTAGTATTCAGATTATGAAGGGCTTTCTATAAAAATCACCAAATATTTTTCCTAATAGCATAATAGCACATACACTTCTATTCTAATACTGGAAAATGGGAATGCTCACTAAAGATTGATGAGGAAAAATACTTCGATATTCTCCTTGAAATCAATTATTTTATTCCCAGTTTCTATTTCTGGGCATACAGTGATTAATAAGTATATCCTGGCCTTATCTTGGTAACTCAACATTTTTCCTGCTGTTGAGAAGATTCTTTAATGGGATTCCCTGACACTAAGTTAAATGTATATGATCCAAAGAAAAAACCCATACATAAATAATCATATATTTTTTACTCATATCCTAACATATAGAAGTGACAATATGTTTTTGTTGTAAATATTATGAAATATCCTGATTTACAGTTCTGGCCAAAGTGAAATATTATGAGAGGTTGCCATTTTTGTTATGACTTGTGTAAATCAATGAAAACTTGTAAAGGTGTTTATTGACATCTTTAATTGGTAAAGATATGGTGAGAAATCATTCAGTGGTAGGAAGTAAAATTATGAAATCAGTGAATTATACATGACCTAATGCCCTTCACTGGACATTTTGAATAAAATGTGGAAACATGAAATTAAAAAGCATAAAAATGGAAGGAACTTTAAAGGTCATTGAAACCCATCGAGTTCAAACCTATCCCCAGCATGAAATACTTTAATTACACATCTGGTAAGGATCTTCAGGTACCAATAATGGAATGGTGAAAGAACAAAAGAAAGAAAACATCTAGGTTCAGCTTGGACATTTTTAGGAATTCATTTCTGAAGGCAGCCCACTATATTTTCAACAGTTTCAACATTTAGAGTACTGTTTTCTATACTATTTGATGGCATTTATTAATTTTTTATTAATATCACCTTGATAGTGTCCAGTCTATAGAAAGACCTCACTTTAAAGAAATACCATAGAGACTATGACAGACTTTATCACTCTTGGGCTTTTTAAGGGGAAAAAAATACATAAGGAAGCTCTAGGAAGAATCATCTTATTTGAAATAGGATATTAATATTCCATATTGTTTTAATATATTGTTATTCTCTCCAAATAATGAATACAAAAATTGGTGTAACATAATGAAAGTATGAATACAGAAGGCAAAGCTTAGCAAAATCATCTGAAGACTATAATGTGCTGGGAATAAAAATCACATAAATTTATTCTGCATCCTGGTAAAAGCAGCTAAAAGGTATTAGGGATAATCTGTTAATTCAGGATGGCTCCTATCAGTTTACTTCCAGATAGCCCACATTTTCACAAGTGAGAAAAAACAGGCACATTGTCATGATATCTCTTAAACCTAGCCTTCTCCTCTTGTCCCCTCCTCCTTGTTCTGGCTCTGAAAATTAACTCCTTTAGGATAAACCCTGATAACATGAAATCTGGAGCTACCATCAGAGCTCTTTCAGTAGATTACCATGCTGAACCTCCTGGCCTTCTGTCTGGGACTGAGACCAGGGCTGGCTTTCTGCAGAAATGCTCATCAATCTTTCCTTGCCTTGGTCTCTGGTTTCTGGGAGATGGCCTAGTTTCTTGCTTTATATTCTTGTAAGAGTCAACTAGAAGAGTTTTTTTCCCTAAAGAGCACTGACAAGAATAGAGAAGGTGAGAATGAGAACACTGGGATTCCGTGGTTATGCCAATCTCATCCTCACTGAGCCTCGGTTTCCTTAAATGGAAAATTACTGCTTGTGTGCTTCCAAGGACCAAACCTCCAGCTCTAACCCCAGCTTTAAGAAAACAACAGTATCTTTCATAGTTCATAGACTGCTTGTAGGAAACTACAAAATCCATGAACTTGTGTAAGTAAATAATTTACTCAGGTTGGATGGTCTTCACAAATTGTTCTGGAGTTAAGACAGGTCAAACACAGATTTCTTCAAAGAACAGAAAATTGAAATTTATCAGTGGCTAGAGTCCCCACAGATTTTCACTTATGATCTGCTCTTGTTTTGTTACAGAGCATTCAAACAGTCAGAATTGGATTCCAGCTCTTCTGTGGTAGGAAGTAGATCACATTTTATCCCCAAAATACAGAAAATGACATATTTCATATATACATTTTAAGTCAAATTTATTGAGATATAATTAGTATACAATTAAATTCACACTTGTAAAGTGGATTGTTTGATTAGCTCCAACTAATACATATGGTTGTTTAACCACCACCGCAATGAAGATTCAGTACATTTCTGTGGTCCTAAGAAGCCCCTCTGTAAACCTTTGCGGCCATTCGCCTCTCTTCACCCCAAACCATGGGTAATCACTGCTGTATTTTTAGTCCCTATAGTTTTTGCAAAATACTTATAGGAAGAAAGTTAAGATATCAGCAAGTGCTGATGGAGAAATAATAAAAAAGTAATGTGATTAGTGCGAAAATTACACTTCGTAGTTTCTGATATAAACATTAACTTTTTTTCTTCCACACCATGTGCATCTTGTTCCAGCATTCACTGTTACCCAGTATTAGGCTCTATTCAGTGAAAAATAAGACCATAATCAAAACAATGCAGTTTGGCTTAGGAGCAGACAAAGAGCTCAGTGGAATGGAATAAAGAGACTAGAAATAGACCCACACATTATATGGAAACTTAATATAAGGCAAAGGTGGCATTTTGTTTCAATGAGAAAAAGATCATTTATTAAGTGTATGGTTTGGCAAAATGAGCTTTCCTTCTGGAAGGGAATAAAGTTACCTCACATGAAATCAATTCTAAGTAGATTGAAAAAATTTTATGTAAATAATACTATAAAACACTAGAAAATAATTTAGGAGAAGAATAGAAGTAAAAGAGATATTCCTAGGAGAAATAGAAAACCCAAAAGCCACACAAGGATACATCAAGGATAGACATATTTGCATTGCAAAAGACGATATAAACTAGGTAAAACTTAAAGATTCATTTATTACAATGAATTAATATCTTTGCCTGGAAACTGATAAGAAAAATAATCAAAAGATAAGAACAGCATTATCTCAGTATATTTATAACCCTGATGGTTCATAAATAAAAGGGTGTTCATCCCCATTATTAGTGAAAAGAAAAATTTTAATGACAAAATATAATGCTTTTCTTTAATTAGATTGGCAAAATTTTAAGGTGGAGCGACACCTAATGCTTTTGAGGAAATGGTGGAACAATATTCTAATAATATATATGGGTGGGTGCAAATTGTGTCCATCACTCTGAAAAGAAATGGCAAAACAAATTTTTCATACCATTTTAGGAATCTTTCCCAATGAAATAAAAGTACCAGTACTCTTACAATTTATGCAAGATTATTTTCAATAATATTTGTTGCATTATTGTCTAAGGGATAAAAGACAAACTGAAGTTCTTTCAAGAGTAGGTTAATTAAATAAATTTTTGGCATGTACATTTGTCATGTGATGAAATGTCATGTAGCTATTAGAACAAGTCAATTATATATATTGGTTGACTCATATCTTGTGTTTTTTGAGAAAGCACATTGCATAGTAGTGTATATAATGCGGTGCCACTTTTGTAAAACAGTATGCATGTATGTTTTAAAATAAATATATGTGCATATATATTTATGTGTGTGAAGTTAAGTATGCCGTGATGTCAGGTTGTTAATCCAGAAGTGTCAGAATGGAGAAGATTATTATTTTTAGAAAATACATCTTTAAGTTATTGCACCTGTTATAATGAACACGCATAAATTTTGAAATTAATAAAAACAAATAACTGGGAATATAAAAAGACAGAGTCAGCTTTCCAGGTGAACTGGGGCCAGAGACAAAAAATAGACTGTTACCAACACCGAGAAACTTGCTTCTTGGTGCTCAGGAGGCCAAGCCCACATTATGGTGGAAGCCAGAAATATAAAGACATACATCATCTGAAGCTCCAGTCGCAGGGGAAATATAGGCTGGGGCTTAGGCAAATATTTATGAGTTAAAGTAATTCTTGATTAGTAGTTAATTTTAAATTAAAAGTTTTCATTTCAGTGGTACCTGTAACTGATACATTAATTTGAAAATGTAACCTTTTAAAAAAAAACATTCAAATGTTAGACATTGGGACTCTCAAGTCAAAAGGGCTTTTTGTTATGCCCATCTGTTTTAATAGGGGAGGAAATAAATAGCAGAGGTATTAGAGCATGCATTCTAGAGCCAGACTTTTTAGATCATGACCTAGCTTGGTCTCTTACAGATCTGTGATTTAGGGCAAATTATTGAACTGCTGTGAACTCCTCAGTTCCTAGATCTGCAAAATGAGCATAATAATTGTCCCTACCACAGAGAGTTGTCCTAAGAATTACGTGAGTTATTTTCTGTAAAACACTGAAATAATGCCAAACAGGAACTGCTGTGCATGTGTTTATTAAATAATGAATAGCAGATACCCTCCTTTATTTTTCTGACTATTCTGTACCACTTTGAAAGCAATGCTTTGGGGATTCATTCTTGGTCACCTTCAGGATCCTTAAACTGGATCTCTGATGATTTAATCCCTATAATGACTTCGGTCTCCCACTTTGGACAATGACAACCATACAGACCATTGTTTGATGCTTTTGAGGATAAGAAAGTGGTATCACTAATCTAAGTATCTCTGTACTAAGCACAGGATAACGTGCAATGCATTCAGTTCAATGTTATGAACCTGAACTGAGAGTCAAATCCTCTTGGTCACAATGAATTAGGTCCTATTTTCCAATCACAAGCAAGGAGTAATTATTGTTTGCTGTCAGGTCAGTGTTACATTCCAGCGTGCAGTTTCATAAAATTCAAGGCTACTTTCAGGCCTCTCTCTACTAGCCACATACATATTAAATGGGTGAGTTGATAATGGAAATAAGTTTTCTGAGAATGAGATTTTTTTTTTTAGTATCATTAATATACAATTACATGAGCAACATTGTGGTTACAGCTCTTCTGTAATTACCTCCCCCCATCTGTATTATCTCCCTGCATTAAGTCCCCACCACATACCCCATTGCAGGCACTGTCCATCAGTGTAGTAAGGTGCTATAAAATCACTACTTGTCTACTCTGTGCTATACTGCCTTCCCCATGCCCCACCCCCGCTATATTGTGTGTGCTAATAGTAATACCCCTTATTCCCCTTCTGCCTCCCTTCCAACCCCCCTCACCGAGTCCCTGTCCCTTTCACAACTGTTAGTCCATTCTTGGGTTCTGTGAGTTTGCTGCTGTTTAGTTCCTTCAGTTTGTGCTTTGTTCTTATGCTCCACAGATGAGTGAAATCATTTGGTACTTGACTATCTCCACATGGCTTATTTCACTGAGCATGATACCCTCTAGCTCCATGCACTTGCAAATGGTAGGATTTGTGTTCTTCTTATGGCTGAATAATATTCCATTGTGTATATGTACCTCCTCTTCTTTATCCATTCATCTACTGATGGACACTTAGGTTGCTTCCATTTCTTGGCTATTGTAAATAGTGCTGCAGTAAACATAGGGGTGCGTATGTCTTTTTGAAACTGGGATCCTACGTTCTTAGGGTAAATTCCTAGGAGTGGAATTCCTGGGTCAAATGGTATTCTTATTTTTAGTTTTTTAAGGAACCTCTATACTGCTTTCCACATGGTTGAACTAGTTTAAATCCACACCAGCAGTGTAGGAGGGTTCCCCTTTTTCCACAGCCCTGCCAGCACTTTTTGTTTCTATACTTTTCTGTTTTGTCCATCCTAACTGGCATGAGGTGATATCTCATTGTGGTTTTAATTTGCATTTCTCT
This sequence comes from Manis pentadactyla, assembly GCF_030020395.1. Classification (NCBI taxonomy): domain Eukaryota; kingdom Metazoa; phylum Chordata; class Mammalia; order Pholidota; family Manidae; genus Manis; species Manis pentadactyla. The sequence goes on from NC_080021.1 coordinate 33,950,179, forward strand.
TATAATTAGTGATGTGGAGCATCTTTTCATGTGCCTGATAGCCATCTGAATCTTCTTTGGAGAATTGTCTGTTCGTATCCTCCGCCCATTTTTTAATATGGCTATTTCCTTTTTGGGTGGTGAGCCATGTGAGTTATTTATATATTTTGTATGTTAATCCCTTGTCAGATATGTCACTTGAAAATATATTCTCCCATACTGTAGGATGCCTTTTTGTTCTGCTGATGGTGTCCTTTGCTGTACAGAAGCTTTTTAGCATGATGTAGTCCCATTTGTTCATTTTTTATTTTGTTTCCCTTGCCTGAGGAGATGCGTTCAGGAAAAAGTTGCCCATGTTTATATTCAAGAGATTTTTGCCTATGTTTTCCTCTAAGAGTTTTATTGTTTCATGACTTAGATTAAGGTCTTTGATCCATTTCGTGTTTACTTTTGTGTATGGAGTTAGACAGTAATCCAGTTTCATTCTCTTGCATGTAACTGTCCAGTTTTGCCAAGACCAACTGTTGAAGAGGCTGTCATTTCCCCATTGTATATCCATGGCTCCTTTATCGTATATTAATTGACTATATATGCTTGGGTTTATGTTTGGGCTCTCTAGTCTGTTCCATTGGTCTATGGGTCTGTTCTTGTGCCAGTACCAAATTTTCTTGATTACTGTGGCTTTGTAGTAGAGGTTGAAGTTGGGTAGCATAATCCCCGAGATTTATTCTTCATTCTCAGAATTGCTTTGACTATTCAGGGTCTTTTGTGGTTCCATATGAATTTTAGAGCTATTTGCTCTAGTTCATTGAAGAATGCTGTTGGTATTTTGATAGGATTGCATTGAATCTGTAGATTGCTTTAGGTAGGATGGCCATTTTGACAATATTAATTCTTCCCACACATGAGCATGGGATGTGTTTCCATTTATTGTTATCTTCTTTAATTTCTCTCATGAGTGTCTTTTAGTTTTAAAAGTACAAGTCTTTCATTTCTTTCATTAGGTTTATTCTTAGGTATTTTATTCTTTTTGATGCAATTGTGAATAGAACTGTTTTCCTGATTTCTCTTTCTTGTAGTTCATTCTTAGTGTATAGGAATACAACAGATTTCTGTGTATTAATTTGTATCCCACAACTTTACTGAATCCAGATATAAGATCTACTAGTTTTGGAGTGGATTCTTTAGGGATTTTTATGGACAATATCATGCCATCAGCAAACAGGGACAGTTTTACTTTTTCCTTGTCCATCTGCATGCCTTTTATTTCTTTCTGTTGTCTGATTACCATGGCTAGGACCTCCAGTACTATGTTGAATACAAATGGGAAGAGTGGGCATCCTTGTCTTGTTCCCAATCTTAAAGGAAAAGTTTTCAGCTTCTCACTGTTAAATATAATGTTGGCTGTGGGTTTGTCATATATGGCCTTTATTATGTTGAGGTACTTGCCCTCTATATCCATTTTGTTGAGAGTTTTTATCATGAATGAATGTTGAATTTTGTCGAATGTTTTTTAGCATCTATGGAGATGATCATGTGGTTTTTGTACTTCTTTTTGTTTATGTGGTGGTGATGTTGATGGATTTTCTAATGTTGTAACATCTTTGCATCCCTGGAATGAATCCCACTTGGTCATGATGGATGATCTTTTGATGTATTTTTGAATTCGGTTTGCTAATATTTTGTTGAGTATTTTTGCATCTATGTTCTTTAGGGATATTGGTCTGTAATTTTCTTTTTTTGTGGTGTCTTTTCCTGGTTTTGGTATTAGAGTGATGTTGACCTCATAGAATGAGTTTGGGAGTATACCCTCCTCTTCTACACTTTGGAAAACTTTAAGGAGGGTGGGTATTAGGTCATCACTAAATGTTTGATGGAATTCAGCAGTTCAACCATCTGTGCCAGGGGTTTTTTTCTTCAGTAGTTTTTTGATTAGCAATTCAATTTCCTTGCTGGTAATTGGTCTATTCAGATTTTCTGTTTCCTCCTGGGTCAGCTTTGGAAGGTATTTTTCTAGAAAGTTGTCCATTTCTTCTAGGTTATCCAGTTTGTTAGCATATAATTTTTCATAGTATTCTCTCATATTTTTTTGTATTTCTGTGGTGTCCATAGTGATTTTTTCTTCCTCATTTCTGTTTGTTTATGTGTGTAGACTCTCTTTTTGATAAGTCTGGCTAGGGAGCTATCTATTTTGTTTACTTTCTCAAAGAACCAAGTCCTGCTTTCATTGATTCTTTCTACTGTTTTATTCTTCTTGACTTTGTATATTTCTTCTCTAATCTTTATTATGTCCCTCCTTCTACTGACTTTGGGCCTCAATTGTTCTTCCTTTTCTAGTTTTGTTAATTGTGTGTTTAGTCTGTTCATATGGGATTGTTCTTCTTTCCTGAGGTAGGCCTGTACTGCAATATACTTCCCTCTTAGCACAGACTTCACTGTGTCCCATGGATTTTGTGGTGTTGAATTATTGTTGTCATTTGTCTCCATATATTGCTTGATCTCTGTTTTTATTTGGTCATTGGTCCATTGATTATTTAGAAGCATGTTATTAAGCCCCTATGTGTTTGTGGGCTTTTTCATTTTCTTTGTGTAATTTATTTCTAGTTTCATACCTTTGTGGTCTGAGAAGCTGGTTGGTACAATTTCAGTCTTTTTGTATTTACTGAGGCTGTTTTTGTGACCTAGTATGTGATCTATTCTTGTAAATGTTCCATGTGCACTTGAGAAGAATGTGTATACTGTTGCTTTTGAATGAAGTGTTCTGTAGATGTTCGTTAGGTCAATCTGTTCTAATACATTGTTCAGTGCCTCTGTCTCTTTACTTATTTTCTGTCTGGTTGATCTGTCCTATGGAATGAGTAGTGTGTTGAAGTCTCCTAAAATAAGTGCATTGCATTCTATTTCCCCCTTTAATTCTGTTAATATTTGTTTTACATATGTAGATGATCCTGTGTTGGGTGCATAGATATTTATAATAGTTATATGCTCTTGTTGGACTGACCCCCTTATCATTATGTAATGTCCTTCTTTGTCTTTTGTGACTTTCTGTGTTTTGAAGTCTATTTTGTTTGATTCAAGTATTGCAACTCCTGCTTTTTTCTCCCTATTAGTTGCATGAAATATCTTTTTCTATCCCTTAATTTTCAGTCTGTGTATGTCTTTGGGTTTAAAGAGAGTCTCTTGTATGCAGCATATAGACAGATCATGTTGTTTATCCATTCAGTGACTCTTTTTCTTTTGATTGGTGCGTTCAGACCATTTGCATTTAGGGTGATTATTGATAGGTATGTACTTATGGCCATTGCAGGCTTTAGATTCGTGGTAACCAAGGGTTCAAAGGTAATTCCCTTACAATCTAAGTCTAATTTAACTCACTTATTATACTATTACAAACACAACCCAAAGGTTCTTTTCTTTTCCTCCTTTTTCTTCCTCCTCCATTCTTCATATATTAGGTATCATATTGTGTACTCTTTGTCTATCCCTTAATTGACTTTGGGAGTAGTTGATTTGATTTTGCTCTGCTTAGTAATTAATTTGTCTACTTTGCTGTGGTTTTATTTCCCCTGGTCACAGCTATTTAGCCTTAGAAATACTTCCATCTATTGCAGTCTCTGTAAAATGTACTATAGAGGTGGTTTGTGGGAGGTAAATTCTCTCAGCTTTTGCTTATCTGGAAATTGTTTTATCTCTCCTTCAAATTTCAATGATTACCTCACTGGGTAGAGTATTCTTGGTTTGAGGCCATTCTTCATTGCATTAAATATGTCAGGCCACTCCCTTCTGGCCTGTAAGGTTTCTGTTGAGAAATCTGATGATAGCCTGATGGGTTTTCCTTTGTATGTGATCTTTTTTCTCTCTCTAGCTGCTTTTGAAAGTCTGTCTTTATCCTTGATCTTTGCCATTTTAATTATTATATGTCTTGATGTTGTCTTCCTTGGTTCTCTTGTTTTGGGAGATCTGTGCACCTCCATGACCTGAGAGACTATCTCCTTCCCCAGACTGGGGAAGTTTTCAGCAATTACCTCCTCAATGACACTTTATTTCCCTTTTTCTCTCTCTTCTTCTTCTGGTACCCCTATAATCCGAATATTGTTCCATTTGGATTGGTCACACCGTTCTATCAATATTCTTTCATTCTTAGAGATCTTTTTTTCTCTCTGTGCCTCAGCTTTTTTGTATTCCTCTTCTCTAATTTCTATTCCATTTACCATCTCTTCTACTCCATCTAATCGGCTTTTTAATCCCTCCCTTGTATGTTACATTTCATATATGGAATTTCTTAATTATTGAATCTCCCTCTTAAACTCGTTACTGAGTTCTTGAATATTTTTCTGTACTTCCATAAGCATGTTTATGATTTTTATTTTGAAGTCTCTTTCAGGAAGATTGGTGAGTTCAGTTTCACTTGGCACTTTTTCTGGGGTTTGTGAGATTTTGGTCTGCACCAGATTCCTGTGATGTTTCATATTTCTATGTGGCACCCTCTAGTGCCCAGAAGCTCTAATCTCTAGAGCTCATCAGCCCCTGGAGTGATGTTAGGGGTTGCAGGGGAATGGCGCTCATGCCTGGTTGGAGGAAAGAGCTGTTTCCTGCTTCCTGGCTACAGTACCTCTCTCCAGTGTCAGAGTCAGTGGGCTGAGCACACAGGTGTAAGTCTCTGTGTTTTGTGTATGTAGCTGTTGTATGCAGGGCCTCCCTGTGGCTGACTTGATGCCAGTGCAGTGACTCTTTGTTTGCGAGCCTGTTCTGGCAGACCAGGAAGAAGGCATAGCAGGCTGCATATCACAGTGGAGGCCTCTGAACTGAGTAGCCAGCCAGGGAAATGGAGCATCTGAAGCCCCTGAAAGTTCTCAACCTGCTGGGCAGAGCATGCCCAGGCAACCTTGTCCACCTATCCCTTCTCTGACGCATCAAGCTCCATGTAAACCCTGCCCCTTCAGCAGCCCTCTCACTGCCAGGAAGCCTCTCATACCTCCAGCCTTTCCTTTGTCCCAGAGTTGCTGGATGTGGATCCCTGTCCTCCCCAAACAGCCAGATTCTCAGTCTCTCAAGCACTCTGCCTGTCCCAGCTCCTGAACCCCACCAACCTTCAGAGCACCACACAATGTAGGGTAGTGCTCAAAAGCATGTCTCCATGGCTGGGTGTTCAGCAGTCTTAGGCTTCCACCCCTTCCCTGCTCCATTTATATTCCTTCTTCCAGTTAGCTGGGGTGGGGGAAGGGCTTGGGTCCCACCGGATTAAGGCTTTGTTACGTTACCCTGTTTCGTGAGGTCTGCTCTGTTCTCCAGGTGTATGCAGTCTGGTGCAGCCTTCTTTTCTGTTGCTGTTTTAGGATTAGTTGTATTAACTATATTTTTGTACTATATGTGATTTTGGGAGGAGGTCTCTGTCTCACCTCTCATGCCACCATCTTGAATCGATCTCTGAGAATGAGATTAAAATAAGAAATTCTTGAAACCATTGAAAAGTGGATGATATGGTAAAAATTATTATGGGTAGTTTACCTTATCATATTTGATATGTTGCCCTAAAAGAATGCAGTTATTGAATTAGGTTTAAAGCCTTTGAAATTTATAATTTACAACATATTTTAGAAAGCAAGTAGAACCATGAGATGCTGATTTTTACTCTCAAAGTGCTTGCTGCAGCATGATTTTTCTTAAGGAAAAAACCTGTTTCAGTATTCCTGGCATTTAAGAATGTGAAGAATGATATTACAGCACCCTTACCACATTGCCTGGATTGAAATTACTTTTAGATGGCTAGCATAACCACAATCATTTTCTACAACTCTGTTGTTTAGATTTACTCTATACACTATATGTATTGCTAATTATGTCTTAAATGTTTCTGAAGAGCTACAAACCCCCTCTTTTATACAGAGGTTTACTTTGTCAGTATGTAATAGGTTTTATTGCATGTTATTCTCTATTTCCTTACTGTAAGCTAAAACAGACAAAAGATGTCCAGGAATATTAAGCCAATTCCCAGATGTGGTCACGGAAAAGTCCGTGGGGGGAGGATTTGAAATGGAACTGACAGAGACTAAGGTTCCTCTTTAATTTGCTTTCTTGACAAGTTCTGCCACATCCATTATAATCATTTTACATACTGAATTAACTTCTCCTAAAGCCCTGCAGTATTATCCTTCTCTTTAATTCCCTGGCTAACCTGACTTCAGATAACTGAACTCTAGCATGCTATGCATGGTAGATTTAGATATTCCCAAAGAAAAACAAGGATTGGATGCTGGACATTCAAACAGCATATATAACCCTTGCCATATTTAAGAACAAACCCATGAGGTAGGTGGAAGACTTGTTCTCTCCATTTTATAAATGAGAAAAACTATAGGCCCCAAAGTCACAGTTCTATGTGGTGGCAGTTATGATTAAAATCCAACTTTCTAGGCTCAATAGTTCTCCATTTTCAGGTTACCACATTTTTATTACAGTGAATCATATTAATACTGGGTCATCATGACTATAAACTACAGTCATAACTTAGTTATAGTGCTTTACTTTATTGTGCTTTGCAGATACTGCATTTTTTAATAGATTGAAGGTTTGCAGCAACCCTGTGTCAAGAAAGTCTGTCAGAGCCAGTTACCTAACAGTATTTGCTTGCTTCCTGTCTCTGTAATTCTTGGAATATTTCAAACATTTTCTTTTTTGTTACATTTGTTGTGGTGATCTATAATCAGTAATTTTTGATTTTATAATTATTTTGGGGTACCAGGAACCACAGGCATATAAGACAACAAACGTTTGCAATAAATGATGAACATGTTCTGACTGCTCCACCAACTATCCGTTCTCTCTTCTCTCTCTCTCCTCTGGACTTCCTATTCCTTGATAAAGAGCTGTATTGAAATAAGACCAATTAATATACCTACAATGGCCTCCAGCTGTTCAAATGAAAGGAAGATTCCCACATCTCTCACTTTAAGTCAAAAGTTAGAAATGTTTAAACTTAGTGAAGAAGGTTAATCACAGAAGCTGAGGTAGGCTTAAAGGTAGGCCGCTACAATTTAATCAAGTTGTGAATGCATAGGAAAAATTCTTGAGGGAAATTAAAAGTGCTACTCCAATGAACATGTGAATGATACAAAAGTGAAGCACCTTGTTGCTGATATAGAGAAGGTTTTAGTGGTCTGGGTAGAAGATCAAAGCAGCTGCAACATTCCCTTAATCCAGAGCCTAATCCAGACCAAGGTTCTAACTCTCTTCAGTTCTCTGAAGGACAAGGGAGGTGTGGAAGCTGCAGAAGAAAACTTTGAAGCTAGCAGAGGTTAGTTCATTGGATGTAAGGAAAGAAGGTGTCTCCATAACATCAAAGTGCGAAGTGAAGCAGCAAGTGCTGCTGTAGATGCTGTACCAAGTTATCTGGAAGATCTAGTTAAAATAATTCATGAAGATGGTTACAATAAACAATAGATTTTCAGTGTATATGAAACAACCTTATATTGGAAGAAGATGCTACCTAGGACTTTCATAGCTAGAGAGGAGAAGTCAGTGCCTGGCTTCAGAGCTTCAAATGACAGGCTGACTCTCTTAATAGAGTCTTATGCAGCTGGTGACTTCAGGTTGATGTTAGTGCTCATTGACCATTCTAAAAATCCTAAGGCCCTTAAGAATTGTGCTAAATCTACTCTACATGTGCTCTATAAATGGAACAACAGAGCCTGGATGGCAGCACATCTGTTAACAACATGGTTTACTGACTATTTTAAGCCCACTGTTGAGACCTACTGCTCAGAAAAAAAGGTTTCTTTCAAAATATTACTGCTAATTGACAATCCACCTGGTCACCCAAGAGCCCTGATGAGATGTCCAGTGAAATGAATGTAAATTTCATGTTTGCTAACACAATATCCATTCTTCAAATCTGTGGATCTAAGAGTAATTTCAACTTTCAAGTCTTAAGACTACAGTTGCCATAGATAGTGATTCCTCTGATGGCTTTGGGCAAAGTCTATTGAAAACTTCCTAGAAAGGATTCACTATTCTAGATACCACTAAAAACATTCATGATTCATAGGAAGAGGTGAAAATATCAACACGAACAAAGGTTTGTAAAAGTTGATTCCAACCTTCATGAATGACTGTGAAGGGTTCAAGACTTCAATGGAGAAAATGACTGCAGATGTGGTGAAATAGCAAGAGAACTAGGATTAAAAGTGGAGCCTGATGATGTGACTGAACTGCTGTCATCTCATGGTAAAACATTAGTGAATGAGGAGTTGGCTTTTTGTGGATGAGCATAGTAAGTGGTTTCTTGAGGTGGGATCTACTCCTGGTGAAGATGCTTGAAGATTGTTGAAATGACAACAAAGGATTTCGTGCACCACATAAATTTAGTTGAAAAAGCAGAGTCAGGATTTGAGAGTATTTACTCCAATTTTAAAAGAAGTTCTGTGGGTGAAATGGTATCAAATGATGGCATGCTACAGAAAAATCATTAGTGAAAGGAAGAACCAACTGGTGCAACAAACTTCATTGTTGTCTCATTTTGAGAAATTACCGCAGCCCAGCCTTCAGCAACCACTGTCTTGATCTGTCAGCAGCCGTCAGCACTGTGGCAAGACTCTCCACCAGCAAAATGATTACAACTTGTTGAATGCTCAGTTGATGGCTACCATTTTTTAGCTATGAAGTGTTTTTTAATTAAGGTATGTATATTGTTTTTTCTTAGACAATGCTGTTGCACACTTGATATACTATGGTATAGTATAAACATAACTTTTAAATGCATTGGGAAACCAAAAACTTCATTTAATTCACTTTATTGCAATATTTGCTTTATTAAAGTGGTCTGGAACTGAACCTGCACTATTTTTGAAGTATGCCTGTATATGGAATTTAAATATTAGATCAATTTGGCCTGTCCGAATCCCAGTGACTGTCTTAATTATGTGAATGAATGTACCTACTGTGTCTGCAGTCATTTAGGCATATATCTTCAAATTAAACGACAGAATATTGCAGCCTTCTCTTGTTCAAAGTTTATAATGACCTTTGAAAATACCCTACCTGGTAAGGTTTCACAATTTCACATCACAGAAATTAAAGCACTTTCTTTTTTCCTTTGTACCTGAAATATATACCATGCCCACCACAGTTTAGGTTATTGTTTCAGTTTCTCTATCTAAAAATAAGATTATTAATAGTATATACATCATAAAGCTATTATGCTTATAAACAATAAATGTGAAAGCTAAAAATTGTGTAGACATTGTAAGAACTCCGTGAGTATACTCCTCCTATTCCCACTATTGTTCCACTATTTTTTCTCCTCTTCTTCCTCCTTTTTATTATGTATCCTACTTCTTAGAGTAACCCATTATAATCTTTACTTCTCCATTTTTCTCTCTTCCTCTTACCCATAAAAAATGTACTGATTTTGTGCATTACTTCAAGGACTCCAGTGATTTAAAGAGGAAGCATTTATCACCCTTCCTATCATCTTTTTATTAAACCATGTAGGAACTTTCTAGTTCCTTTCTAGCACTCTGAAGGAGTGCTTTCTGGCATTAATATGATCCATGTAATGCAGAAAGGGCAGGAATGCTTCACACTCTTTAGCCAGTCAACTCAAGTGTACCATCGACTCCTTCCAAGACACAGGTTATGCCTCAATCTCTTTACAGATTCAAGGATGTGCATTGAAAATTCTGCAATAAAGAAGGCCCACTCCAGAGACTATGCTTTATAGAGTTCATTAGGGTGGTGTACAAGGTGGTAGAATCAGGCAGTTTTGTTTAGTCAAATGACAATGGAATATGATCTTTGGGAAGGAAGGCTCAGAATAAATTTATTTTTACAAAATGAAACTTGACTCCTTTTGGGTATATTGGTCATTGATCTAAATATTTTGTACAATGTTTTCCTTTAAGTACTTTTGTCAAAGTTGTCAAGGTTACTGTGTATCCTTCACAATTATGATTTTTTATGCAGTAGATGTCAGAAACCAGGTTATAAAAATACAAATTAATTATTTCCTAGAAAACCTGTATTGTAAGAATACAGTATATAATATAAAGAATACAAATATATGTTAATTGACTGTTCAGTAATGCTTCCTGTCAACAGTAGGCTATTTATAAAGTTTTTGGGGAGTCAAAAACTGCTTCTAAGATTGTATTAAGATGTAATAATGGGTAACATTTGCTGAGAACTTAGTATATGCCAGGCACTATTAAGAACACTTTACATGAACTGTTCCTCCCCAAATTCTAAGACATAATTATTAGCACCATTATTACTTACTTGAAGTTACATGTTTGAGTGAAATTCAATGCCAGGCAAGCTGTCTTCCAGTATCATTGTTCTTTACCATTGGGCTAAGTTGATTTCTAACAAATAATGCTACTGAAACACTGCCTATTGTATCTCCTTCTAATGAATCACAGTAGCTTTTGAATAACTTTAAATTTCAAGGCACTATTTTCTCTTGCTACCCCTTTTCCTATCATATATTCCCAGCAAAATACAACAAAACATTGAGACTTGCCACTACTACAGAAAAAAAATCTGTAGAACAAAACTATGTATTATTGATCAAGAAATTTCACTATTATAATCTAAGTAAAAAAATTACATAATTTCTTATTTTTCTATTCTTTACAATTAACACAAGTAATAATAAGTATATATGTAATGTCTGTCATGATTATGAAGAGCTTTCATATGCAATGTCTGCAAAGCTCTTCCCTACATTCCTGGGAATTAGATGTTACTTTTCCTACTTAACACTAGTTACTCAGATTTCAGAGAGCTTAGAGGTTCTCAACCCTAGATGCGTATAGTAGAATCACCTGGGTATCTTAAAAAACCTTGCTGAATACTGGTACCCCACCCCGACAGCTTAATTCAGAAACTCTGGGCTGTCCAGGACATCAGCATTTATAAACACTCCAAAAGACTCGGGCTGAAATCCACTGAGTTAAATGAATCACCCAATACTTACAAGGTAAACCTTAAGTCCCTGACTTCTCACTGTACAGGCTGTTGGTAGGCCATGTCCACCTCAAACACAAACTGCCTTGAGTGTCTTTTTCTGAGAATTACTGACACCCTTAATTATGTTCCCATTTCTGCAGTGGATAATCTTTATTCATTCTTAAGAGTAAGTTTGGATGAACAATAGCAATGAACAACATCAGCTACTGATTCCCTAACTTTCTTCTGAAAATCTCATTTAGATTATACAAAGATGAGGTGCCATGGGGAGGTTTGTGGGAAATATAACACAACACACACACATACCTCCACCCCCCAAAAAAATAACTCTTATCAGCTCCTGCAAAGCTTCCCAATTAAACAGTTTAATGTTATTAAACAGTATGCTTGCTGGGCATATGTCCCTTAAACAGTATTCTAACCCTCCTTTCTAGAAGTTGGCAGCCCTTTAACACCTCTTGTATAAAATTCTGGAGTTTCCCCTCAATCTTACACTTTCTTTCAAAGTTTTGATGTTGGAATGTCTCTCTTAGGAATCTCTTCTCAGGATGTCTGTGGGTTACTAAGTGTCTGCCTCTTAAGTGATTCTGAATATTTCTGAATGTGGCAGGCAGCATAATAACACCTTCACACTCAGTAATGAATGGGACTTGCAATATGACTTCCTGCTGCTAATATTACTGCCCTGGTAAATCTGGAATTCGGTCCAGCAAGAGTGAGTCCTGGATATTGATAACCTCATTTTAAGATGCTTCTGACACAGCTGTGTTTGCTCAGTTCCTAAGGCTGGAATTCAACTTGGGCTATGATTAGTATGCCAGTTCTTTCTATATGTTTCAATCTCAGCTCCACATTCATCCCTTCCTTGGATTTCTGCTTCTTTGCTAGGCTTCCACAACCGGACTAATGCTTACTGAGTGCCTCTCACACCAGTTTACTTAATTCCTGACTATGTCTTCTCAGGCCCTGGTTAGGATCTTAAACTAAACTAGATAACCACATGATCACCTGAAATCAAAGACATCTCTGCAGAGAAACATTTTATAGTTTCCCTCCCTGTTCTGGTTATCTACTGGTGCATAACAAAATATCCCTAAACTTTGTAGCTTAAAATAAATTACTGTATTTTCTTGTTCTTGGAGGTTAACTGGGCTCAGCTTAGAGGGTCTTGCCTGGTTCTCATATGCAGTTGCAATTAAATGGCACATGGGGCTAGTAGTGACATCAAATGGGCCAGACATCTAAGAGGGCCTCCTTAAATGACTAAAAATTGATGCTGGTTATTGGCTGGGGACTCACCTAGATCTAATGACCAGAGGAACTACATGTGGCCTCTCCATGTGGCTAGTCTCCTAGTGTCCTAGAAATGAACATTCCAAAATACCCAGATAGAAGCTGCAAAGCTTCTTAAGACCTAGCTTATAAGTTTCAGAATGTCACTTCTGCCACATTTTTATCTGTAAAGCCAGGTCAAAAGGCCATCCCAGATTAAAAGAGAAAGGGAACAGACTCTACCTCTTGATGTTAGGAGTGGCATACATTTAACAGGAGAGAAGGGATTAGTGGAAACCATTTCAATGAATGTCTGTCACACACTCACCTCACTGAATTCCCCCTTTTAACCTCTAAATCATATCTCTTAGGAATAGTAGGTCTAGACCAATGGTTCTGAAACTTTTTGATAGCTGAGTCCCTTTACAGTCTTAAAAATTACTGAAGCCCTTTTGTCTGTATGGGTTCTATTGATACTTATAATATTAGAAATTAACAGAGACATTTAAAAAGTATCTTTATTATTTAAAAAACAATGATAAACCTACTGCTTGCTAACACAAAGTTATTTCAATAAAAATAACTATGTTTTCTAAAACAGAATCTTTTAGTAAGAGGAGTGGCATTGTTTTACAGTTTTACAAATCCTTGTAATTAAAGACAGCTGGCTTCCCACATCTTCTTTTGTAATATATTGTTTTGACTAAATTATATGAAGAAACTACAGGCTTACAGAAGTATGCTGGAAAAGGGAGGAGTATTTTAATAACCTCTTCAGATAATTATGAATCTTCTTGTTTGATACTACCCCAAAACTTGAGGAAGTTTCTTTAATGTTCATTCAAATAGTAATCAGAATCCACGTCAGCAAAGTTAGACTCTATTATATTAAAATCCATTGGTCTCTCTTAAACTTTGAATAGACCTTTCATCAATGTCTGATTTTGTAACATTAGGCATTGGTCATTTGGAAGATATTGGTTCACTGAATTAAACAAATCATCCTAATGTATTTCATTATATTAAAAATTCACATTTGTTAATATCACCTATTGCATCAGAAGGCTCTTTAAATATTGGAAAGATGTCTGGCCTACAGTGGTGAACACAAGGTTTTTAATATTCTTTCTCTTGAAAGCTTGAATTTCATCTTTCACAGCAAATACTATCATTTGCCTTCCTTCAAATGACAGACTTCATTCATTTTGGGAATATGGCTATCAAGTATCCAAGTCTGAATAACTTATGACTTGTCTGCCAGTCATTCACTCAAATAAACTTAGTGTTCCATGAGCAGACAAAGGTAGATTGAGCCGAAAATCATACAGTTCATGAGTGTTTTTCTTGGAGGCAACCATTGTACTTAAGTATGGAGCTTAAATACTTTATGCATTTTTGCATGTATTCACACCACAGAATATTTTTAAAAACTTGTATTCAAGAATTAAAATTTAATCAAATTAATAATTTTATTGCTTCATTGAGTGCATTGTTATGGGAAACACTTTTGTTCACCCTTTTTTATTGGAATAAATTTAATATACAGTATTATGTTGGTTTCAGCTATACAACATAGTGACTTGATAATTATAAACATTACTAGATGCCTAAATAAGTGTAGTTACCTCTATATCATACCAAGATATTACAATGTTATTGGTTAAATTCTCTGTGTCGTACTTCTATTCCTATTGCCTAACTTTACAGTTTGCAGTGTGTTCTTCTTTATCCCCTTCACCTATTTCATCTATCCCCTCACTTCCCTCCCTATGGTAATCAACAATCTGTTGTCTATATTTGTGGATCTATTTGTTTTGGTTTTTAGATTCCACATATAATCATATGGTAGTTATCATTCTCCACCTGGCTTATTTCACTTAGCTTGATACCCTCTAGGTCCCTCCATGTTGTCACAAATGTCACAAGATCACCTTCTTTTTCATGACTGAGTAATAATCCATTGTATATCTTTACTACATCTTCTTTATCCATTAATCTATTGATGGGCACTTGGGTTGCTTCCATATCTTTGCTTTTGTAAATAATGCTGCAGTGAACAAAGGTGTGCTTATATCTTTTCATATTAGTGTGGTTTTTTTTGGGTGAATTCCCAGAAGTAGAATTGCTGAGTTATATGGAATTTCTATTTTTAGTTTAGAGGAACCTCCATTACTGCTGTGCACAGTGGCTGCACCAATTTCCATTCTCACCAATAGCGTAGGAGGGTTTCCTTTTCTCCACATTCTCACCAACACTTGTTATTTCTTGTCTTTTGGATAGTGGCCATCTGGTGTGAGGTGATATATCATTGTGATTTTCATTTGCATTTCCGTGATGATAGTGATGTGGAGCATCTTTTCATGTAACTGTTGGCCATCTCTGTTTTCTTTGGACAAATGTCTATTCAGGTCCTCTGCCCATTTTTTAATTGGGTTATTTATGTTTTTGGTGTTGAGTCATATGAGTTCTTTATATATTTTGGATATTAGCCTATTATCAGATATACCATTTACAAATATATGCTCCTATACCATGTGTTGTCTTTTTGTTGTTGTTGTTGACAGCTTTCCTTTGCTGTGCATAAGCTTTTTAGTTTGCTGCAGTCCCACTTGCTTGTTTTTGTTTTTGTTTCCTTTGCCTGGAGAGACATGTCCAGAAAAAAATTACTCATGCTTATGTTCAAGAGATTTCTTCTAAGAGTTTTATGGTTCTATATCTTATATTTAGATCTTTAATCCATTTCCAGTTTACTTTTGTGTGTAGTGTCAGGGACCAAACCCGTGTTTTTCTCTTGCATGCAGCTGTCTAATTTTCCCAGCATCATTTATTAAGGAGACTGCCTTTTCCCAGTGTATATTCTTGCCTCCTCTACATGATAAATTAATTGACCATATTTGCATGGGTTTATTTCTATGCTCTGTGTTCTGCTCCATTGATTTCTGAGTCTGTTCTTGTTTCGGTAACATACTGTTTTAATCACTTGCATTGTGATATAGCTTGGAATCAGAAAGCATGATACCCCCAGCTTTGTTCTTCTTTCTCAAGATTGCTTTGGCTTTTTGAGGTCTTTTATGATTCTATATAAATTTTAGGATTCTTTGCTTCTAGTTTGTTGAAAAATGCCATTGGTATTTTTATAGGGATTGCATTGAATCTCTAAATTGTTTTGGGCAGGATGGTCATTTTGACAATCTTAATTCCTCCTATCCATGAGCACAGGATATATTTCTATTAATTTGTATTTCTTTAACTTCTTTTATCAGTGTCTTATAGTTTTCAGGGTACAGGTCTTTCACTTTCTTGGTTAGGTTTATTTTTAGGTATTTATTGTTCTTGATGCAATTCTAAATGGAATTGTTATCCTGATTTCTCTTTCTGCTAGTTCATTGTTAGTATATAGGAATGCAACAGATTTTTGTATATTGATTTTGTATCCTGCAACTTTTCTAAATTCAGGTATTAGTTCTAATAGTTTTTTTGATAGAGTCTTTAAGGTTTTCTACCTATAGTACCATATCATCTACAAAAAGTGACAGCTTTACTTCTTCCTTAACAATATAGATGCATTTTATTTCTTTGTCTTGTCTGATTGCTATGGCTAGGACTTCCAGTACTATATTGAGTAAAAGTTGTGAGAGTGGAGATCCTTGTCTTATTCCTGATCTTAGAGGAAAAGCTTTCAGCTTTTCACATTGAGTATGATACTAACTGTGGGTTTGTCACATATGGCCTTTATTATGTTAGATATGTTCCATCTACCCATTTTGTTGAAAGTTTTTATCATGAATGGATGTCGAATCATGTCAGATACTTTTTCAACATCTATTGAGATGATCATGTGGTTTTTATCCTTCCTTTTGTTAATGTGATATATCACATTAATTGATTTGCTGATATTGTACCATCCTTGCATCCCTGGAATAAATCCCACTTGGTCATGATGAATGATCCTCTTGATGTATTTTTGAATTCTATTTGCTAATATTTTGTTTATGATTTTGGCATATATGTTCATCAGGGATATTGGTCTGTAGTTTTCCTTTTTTGTAGTGCCTTTGGTTTTGGTATTAGAATAATACTAGCTACATAGAATAAGTTTGGAAGTATTCCCTCCTTTTCTGTTTTTTTTTTTAATACTTTAAGAAGGATAGGTATTAGCTCATCTTTAAATGTTTGATAGAATTCACTCGTGAAGTCATCTAGTCTTGTACTTTATATGTTGGGAGCTTTGATTACCAATTCAATGTTAGTGGTAATTGGTACATTCAGATTTCATCTTTCTTCCCGGGTCAGTCTTGGAAGTTTGCATGTTTCTTGGAATTTATTCATTTCTTCTAGGTTGTGCAATTTATTTGAATATAATTTTTTTGTAGAATTCTCTTATAATTCTTTGAATTTTTGTGGTGTTGGTTGTAACTTCTCCTTTTTCTGTTCTGATTATATTTATTTGTGTCCTCTCTCTTTTTTTTTTGACAAGCCTGGCTGAGGGTTTGTCTATTTTGCTTGTCTTCTCAAAGAACCAGCTCTTTGTTTCATTGATTTTTTTCTATTTTTTCTTAGTCTTTATTTTATTTATTTCCACCCTGATCTTTATTACGTCCCTCCTTCTACTAATTTGGGGCTTTGTTTATTGTTCTTTTTTCTAGTTCCTCCAGTTGTTGGGTTAGATTGTTTATTTGAGATTGGTCTTGTTTCTTGAGGTAGGCCTGTATTACTATAATCTTCCCTCTTAGAACCACTTTTGTTGTATCTCATATATTTTGAGCTTCTGTGAAACTGCCTTTTTTAAAATGCAAGTTTACAGTGGTGAAGAATGCTATGATGACTAATGTTGATAGATAACATTGCCTCGATGCACTGTAAGACACTAGCAGTTTCATTCATATTGCTTTTGCACCATGGCAAATCTTACCACAATAAAAAGGACCAATAACATATTATTATTATAAAAATGTTTTGAACATGTAGATCCCCTGAAATTGTCTCTGGGAATCCTTGGGAACCTGCAGACTATGTTTTGAGAACCACTGATCAAATCAGGTCTGAAGGAGCCATATCTCTGTTACCAATAAAATAGAGTTGCTGCATACTGATAAAGGGAAGCTACATCAGAAAGTCTTGGTACACTGTGGTTAGACAGGGAAGGGTCTGAAGTTTAGTTCTCTTGAGCAGTAGCCAGGTTTTATATGGTATTGATGTGAACCTGGAAATTTCCAGATGACATGAACAGAAGATGTGAGGAGGGAAATACAATGGGAAGAAGGATAGCTTTTCTATAGGCACCAGTGGCTGTCTCAATATTTTAGCTTCTACTATTATCTCTATTTTTTAAAAATATAACTGTTCATTGAAAGAATGATTCAGGAAGATTCATTCATTATATTTTAGTGTACTAGAAGGGGCCCTGAACTCAGAATAATGTAAAGTATCTAATCCCAATTTAGCCACTCTTGCTTGGCTTGACATAAATCACTCTACCTCTAAGCCTCATTTTCTGCTTCAAAAAATTAAGTATCTGAGGTAGAGGACTTCTAAGTTGATTTCTAGTTCCAAGTGTATCTATGTATAATGTGCTAAATTCGGCTGGTACAGACACACAAGAGTCACTTATGCACATCTTTTCCTATCTTGGTTTAGTGACGTTAGTTGGTAGCCTGAAACCCACCATAGAGGGAAAACACTATAAATTTACACCATAGAAAATGGAAAACACTGTAAATAGGGGCATATTTTTTTGAAGAGCCAACTTACTAGCTGAAAACTGTTACATATCTTTAATAGCTTTGTGCTATGGGACACATACATAATAACTAGGATCCTTCCATAGTGCCCACCTCATGGAAAATCACAGCAGATTCTTGTGACAGTTATGGGATTCACAAACACTTGAGCTTGACTTTGATGTTTTTTCCTAATTATCATACGGGGTTTATCTAAACTATTCTTGTAATTTACTTTGTTGAAAGAAGAGAATCAAAATGCAAGAGGGAAATGAAAGTTTTATGAACATATGTCAAAATTTCTTTTTATTTATTCTCACTTATGACCTATTGATACATTTTTTTCATTTTATAGAATTTAAAAATTAAGTTCCTTTGGTCTGTGTGAAATAAACTGGCACTCTGTTTGGGCCAATTTAGAATATAGAAGCAGAAATATATAATAGAGTTAATAATTTAGAATAGCAACCCTTACATAAATCCTTTCACCCTTACCAGGTCTGCTAAATATCTGTCTTTGATATCTATAAAAAAACTTTTGACTACCTAGATGCAGAGGAAAAAATAGGCAAAGAACAGGAAAAATTGGTGAAACAGGCAGAGAAGCAGCATTATTCTAATCCACCATGAAACTTTGCCTAGTTTTTAAAATTAATACTCAGTAGGATATAGGATGGGAAAATATCTTCCCATGTCCCATTCCTGTCATGCTTGCAGTCTTGGTACCAAGTTGTCATAACATCTCACTCTGACATGGAAAAATGTTTCAGTTTACTGTCAGAAATGTGATTCAATCTTGCTGATAGAGATTCCTTTGAAAGATCATTGACCCATTCTCAGGATGCTCTCAGTGTTCCAGCAGCAAGCAACAAAGGGAATGGGACTTCACAAGAAGAGAATTAAAGGAACTTTGTGAATGTAATTCCTCTTCAGGGTTGCCCCACACTTCTGCCAAAACCCTGCAAGGTGCCTTTATGAGGACACCTAGTCTTCTTTTTCAAAGATATCCAGTTACTCAGTCTCCAGGCTGTGAAGTAGGGCTTCAGTAAGTATGAAGTTGTTCTCGGGAACCTCTGGAGAAGCAAACGTTATCAGGTTACACCCAGCTGCCTATCACTATCCAATAGGGTTGATGTCTGGGCAAGTTCCCGGCACATACAGTGTTGCTTTTAAGTCCTGCTGATTTGGATTCAGATTCTTCCCTTTCAGCATTTTGCCTGAAATTTCTGTTTGACTTGGACCTCCCCAACTTCCAAATTAAATGAAATGAACATGATAAAAAAAATTCATTGAAATTTACCACAGCCATTTGAAGAAACGTCCAATAAAACCAGAAAGAAAGCCAATGGTCATCTGCCCAGTGACATGAAACAAAAAGCTGCCCACTAGGAGATGAAATTAAAACATGAAGGAAACCAGGAACAGGAAGAATCCAACTTTTCTGCAGTCTCTACTTATCTAAACTTCAGGCCTTCCCAGGAATTAGCAAAATCTATCCGGAAGAGTACTCAGTACACTCCCTAACAGAGAGGAACTTGCTTGTATTTTGCCAATGACAAAATATTAAACAAACATACATAAACAAAATTCCCATGAACAAACACAAATGAGTAGAATGGTGGGGTCCTTTAAGATACTCTGCTTTATAGTGGTAAAACTCAGTTTTTGTACTCTGTGACTCTGCCCCATATTAGTAGAGGAAATTCATAGGTAGGATGGGTGTGACATGGGGTGCAAAAGATTTTTCTTTCAGAATAATGATATGTCCTTTTTTTGAGATACATTTCCTATATAATAAAATGAGAAAGGATTCATATGCCACCTGAGGAGTTGATTAAAAAATAATATCCTTAATAAGAGGAGCTGTAGTTTATAAAGGATGAATTCATACTGGCTTCAAAATATGTGCATAGACATTTTCAGAGGAAGTTGCAGGTTAAAACATATAGCTCCTAATATAACAATAATGATATTAACAACAATAAAAATAGAAATAAGGAGCACATCCTTCCATTATTTTTTAAACTAAAATTTTCAAGGTGTTTAAGCCCTGGAAAGGCTGATTTCATCTAGTACTGAATCTATCCTAGTTCAGCTTCAGTCTTCATATGGAAAAGTCATAGTTTATAGTATAAATTATTGAGATTGACTAGCAGCCCTTGAGCAATTTTTCAGTGACACACATCAAGCCGCTGGGTGGTTAGGACATCCAAAGCAGTAGTGTATACCTTTGTAATGGAATCAATTTTGTCAATTGATAGGATTTTTTAAATGATAACAATAAAGCTTATTTGGATAGATGTACCCCCTAAGGATTACATTAATTTGACAAAAATATTAGTTTGGATTTGCAAACATTAATCCTTGGGTCATCTTTTCTTCTATTAAATTCACTTATTTGTTTTTATATTCTTGACATGATTCTGTAATTGAAAGCTTTGGACTTTGAGTCAGGATTTTTCAGGTTCAAATCTCACTTCCACTGTGTGTAACATAACACCGGCTTTCACACATATGAGCTTCAGTTTCCTACTGTGGAAAAGATGGAATAACACCTACATCACAGGGTGTACTATAAAGAGTAATGGATTAAACTGATTAAGCCTAGCTTTGTCCCTGCAAATACGATCAGTACTCAAAAATGTGTTATTCTCCCTCACATCTTTTAACTTTCTTACTCTTCGTGATAGACCAAAATATCTTAAGATAGTCCCATAAAGTAGCAACTTTTAAATTTCTCCTCTAATGGGGCTCTTATCTTTAGGAAGTCCCAAGATAAGGTTTGAAGATGGATTAAATTTCAGTATCTGCAGGTGAAATCTGGTCTGGCTAGCCCACACAGCAGATTTATGCAGATGGGATTATGACTGGGAGCCTGTAAATTTCCTGCACTGGTTATGCCAATGTCTTGAGGCATCTGGTGAGGAAATTCAGCCTGTTCATTTTTGAACACAGCACCAAAAAATTTCCAGTATGTTTATTATATAGTTATTTTGGATTAAAGGACAAACAAAGCTATATTTCAACATTAAAAAGATGTTGATATATACTTAGAATTTTTTGTGTGTGCCAAGAGAAATAGAACATTCCCTTGCAAAAGTGTGTATTGAAGTGAAATGAAACAAATGGTCCTTTATTTATTTATGCAAGGCTAGACATTGGGTATATTGCATCATTTAAGGTTTGTCCTTACACTTCATTACCTACTAAAATTGAGCCCTGATTATAAGTAGTTGTATAATCAGTGATGAGCTGTGCTTTGAAATGAAGTGCTGCAGATTAAGCATAAGAAGGAGAAAAAAAAAGAGAAAACTGTACTTGGTCTTCTGGAACATCAGAGAATATTTCCTTCAAAATTGGAAATTTCCATAACTCCAAGTTGAAAAAAAACTTAAAAATACTGTATTTCCTTAATGCACTGACCCACAAATCATATGCTGACAGTTTGAAAAATAAAGTTGCTTGTTGTTATAGCAGATTCTTAAAAATTTTGGAATTTAATGAGAACCCAAAGTCCGTGTTGAAGGCCTATATACTCAGATTTTCTCCATTTTCAGTGGGATGAAATTCAGATTCCCTTCAGCCTAACACTAAATGTTCACCACAGTTTGTCTGAGTCTTTCCTTATTTCTTAGTACCTCCCTTCTAAAGCCTCAATTGTCTGAAGTAGAATATGCACTGCTCCCTCCTGTCTGCACCAGCATGAAGTATGCATTTTTATGGGTCTATGCCTTTGTAAGAGCTGTTCTTTCTACTAACAATTCCCTCTCTATTTCTTTGTAGACATCCATCAGGTTTAACTTTCATTTCTACTTTTCCCATGAACATTTTCCTCTTTGCTCTAACTTACAGCATTTTTCCTGCAATGAACTTATAGGAGTCTCATAATACATACTGAAATTATTTCTTAAAATTTTACTATACTTCAACATGTATATAGATCCTGTCATTTCGACCACATGGTGTGCGCCTTGCGATAAGAAGTATAAATTTAAGTTTTTTCAATGTGTTCAGCATGGTTGTATGCAGAAACATAGCCACAGAATGTTAGGCATAGAAAGAAGAGGGCATTACCATGCTGTGCTCCACCTCTTCGGGTTGTATGGCATATCACATTTGTGTTTTAGTTTCAGTGGTGGATAGGCTGGCCTTCCTAGGCTTTTTGCTCCAGTACAGACCATCTAAGATCTTTGCATTAGAATTTGGCACAAAAGCCCAACTAATAATGTGGAACTTTCTTTTTGCCACTGTCCCTTCGGTTATATTATCCTAGACTACCTCAAGGGGACAGGATTTTGACTGGATAAAGGATTTAAAGATTTCTTATTTCTCTAGCTTAATACCATCTTATGTCCACCAGAACTTCTAACAGGGAAGAATAGATTTCCTTAATCCCTTTTGGACATGATGTTAGTCTCCTTTGGGGACTAAGTATGAGAGCATGTCCAGTTGGGAAGTGAAAATCAGTATTTTTCTCTATAGCAGTTGCTCCCCTTTTCTCTAATAGAATGTTGTTAAAAAAGAAAGATTGCATCTGGACCATTAGTAAAACACAATTTAGGGCCTCAAATAGTCCAGCAGTGACCACCACTTTGAGAGAATTAGAAAACATCCCAGTTCTGCCTCAGACACCAAGATTTAGAAAGCTAGAAGTGGGCTGATTTCAGCCCCACTCCCACGCATGGCTGGGTGCCCTTGGACAGGACAGAACCTGCACAACTGCTGTGGTAACCTCAGGTCGGAACATACAAAGTATGTGGGCAGGGTGGTTTAATTTGTCTTTTTAAAAATCATATTTCTGTATAAGAACTGCCATTGTATAAATTATAATTAAATGTAAATATTATACTTTATAATCTTACAATAATTTACTAATTAAATGTACCTGATAAACTAGTCTTTAACATTATATTAAAGCCTATTGCAGTTGGCTCTCCTGGTCTGTTTGCTTACCACAACTATATTTGATCACACTTTCAGGATGGAAATAACCTGGTCTTAATCCTTTCAGTAAAAAAAGATTGGCAAACTGCTTCTATGAGTAAATGGAAAAGGTTTTGCAAGGCAATATACATAAAAAAGAAACATTAATAGTAACCCTTTACTCTCTTATTTGGAATTAAGGTCAGCATTCTTAAAACAGCCAACCAAAGTGGTGCTAAGTTCAGAAATTCTTTGGAAAGGGAACCAAACAGCTGACTGTAACTAGAGAAAACCATTTCAAGAATTGGGTGCTAAGCACTAGTGATGTCTTTCCCAGTCACTACTTTTTAACTAGATCATCTCTTTTAAGAGTACAATGAAATATCCTTAAAAAATCATTATATTCATCTATTTAATTCTTTATTCTTAATTAGTTCCTTCTCCATTATTAAGTACAGTAAATCAAATTTTTCCTGAAAGCTTGTAAGTTGTTCCCTAGGAAAAAGTGAGGCATTTGGAGAAATCTAGCTGAGTCTTTCAATCCATCAGAAATTAATGATGCCCTAAAGATAACTCAAGAGAGCCTCTAGAAAGAGAACCTTCTATCACAGTATAGAAGATACCAGACTTCTTTTTCAGCTCAAGTGGTGAATAGTATCTATTTGGAGAGGAAAAGGTGCTATGAATGATTTCTCATGGACATCACTTTATGCCTTAAATCTACGTCTCATTTCATCTTCCAGCATGGCAAACAATCATATTCAGACACGCCATCACTGCATCTGCTTTCCAATTCCCAGAGTGGTCACTTGTCTATTTTTCATGTTTCAGCATATTTTGAAATTCAGTCTCTGAATTTTAACTATGGTATTGTGACTTACAAACACATTGGCAAAAAGGTAGTGATCCTTAAAACTTCATATGTTTTCTTCAGATCTATCCAAATACATTCTATTTATGAAGAAAATCTATTTTGTACTTGACTAAAAATAGTGTTGAAGTTAATTCCCACTTAAGAGAGTTAGGAAATTGAGATACTGAAAAGAATAGTCAGGAAATGGAAAAGGATTTACACTTTGCCAAAGAGGCCATTTTTAGCACCTTATCACAGCAACAACATAAACTCTCTGTAAATTTAGTTTTAACAGTATTGGGATTATCACTTTTTCTATATGAGATAAACTTCTTTATGTATTCACCATTTGTATAAGTACCTAAAATATTTTGGTACTACAATATGCTAATTCACATTTTAATCACGTGTGATAGTTTACATAGCCTTCACAATGATTTGGTGTTATCCTCCTGTTACAAATGAAGAAACCAAGGAAGAAAAATTGGGCCTTCCCCCTAAGTCATGCAAATACCTGGCAGAGTCCACAATCAAGCTTGTGTCTTGTGCTTGGTGCCCCTAGGTAATACATAGCATATATAATACACAAACCCATGGGAAATACATTATTTGTAGGGTTGGTGAGCTACCAACCAAACTCCAGTCTACCGACCAAATCTTTTATTGTTTCCACCTCACTCAAGAGCAGATGAAGGTTAGAGATTTGGGTTCTAGTCCTTAACTCTATGACTGAATCTCTGTGAGACCTGTTCTCTGGGCCAGGGTCTTTAAGGAGAGGGAATCTCAGGAGACAGCAGCCATTATCTACTCCAGCCCTTGCCTTGTGTGAACGTGTTTGTATTTTGTAAATATGGCCAAATTTCAGTTATCTTATAAATTAAATAATAGAGTTAAAATTATAATTTTAATTTCTGTGTTTTATTAGATGCAGGAAAGAATTGAACATGCTTGGTTCCATGATATGACAAATTTCAGGAGTACCAGAAGAGTGGTCACCTCCTAAATAACCCCACAACATTTCCTGAAACTTTACTTATATCCTCTTAATAACACACATGTATTTTCTGAAAAATGTAACAATTATTTATACAGTGGTTCTCAACTGGACATGACCTTAACTCCTAGTTGACATTTGGCTATGTTTGCAGACATTTTGGTTGACACAGCTGAGGGTACTATTGGCATCTAGTGGGTGGAGGTTAGTGATGCTGCTAAATATTCTCTAATTTACAGGATGCCCTCCACACACTCCCACACAAGAAAACATTATCCTATACTATATATCAGTGGTGCTGAAGTTGAGAGACCTTATTTAAAGTATAATTCATTTAAGAACAATCCCAACGTTGTAAAAAATTTTTTTTCTAGGAATTTCAGTGTTGGTCTATATAATACAGAAAAGATACATATATTTTCAATTATGAAATCTTCATTTCAGCTCATAACTCTCCTTGAGATTCAAAAATTCAGAATTTAATTGCATCAACAGTTGTCTCTTAGAAAATTAAAATAGCCATTATTCATTCTTACCTATGTGTGAATTAGTGCAATGAGAATTCATTGTAAAAAAGGCAGACCTGGGTGAATGCCATGATAGAAAGGGTTAGGGAGTTGGAAGATAACATGAGAATTCTGAGCACCAGGTGAGGAGGGATTTAAGAAGGATGATGGTACCCAGTTTTGCCTACTTTCAAATTTCAACTAGCCCAACCATAAGCTACAGAGTAGCAGAATTCACATATGTGAGTTTCAGTTCTCTTTTCTTTTCTAATCCAACTTCAAGTGAATGTACCAGTGATTTCTAAAATAGCCAATAATTGGGAAAAATAAAAGTAAAGGAAATGCTGATTAATTGTTTGCCTGACAAATTGCTATTTAAACTGCTTGGGGCTTGTAGTCTCAATGTCATAAACTGGATCACTACCTCTAGTCTACTAGAGGTCCAACTACTGTGTAGTTGGACTTAAAAGCCTAGTAATAACCTATCAGATTTCCTATACCATTCATGATTTGGTTTTCTTTTCTTCTCTCTTAAATTTTTCAATTTGAATGTTCTGTTACCTTTGGATTCCATTTTTGCTATTAAAGGTGCTATGTAACACATGCGGACAAAACCCTGTTGAGGTAGCATCATGCAAAGTTTAAGCTGTAATTGCTTGTATTAATTATCTATTGTTATCTATTAATTATCTATTGCCTAACAAATTATGCCAAAATGTAGTAGCTTAAAATAGCAGACATCTCATGTAGTTTCTGATCATCAAAGATCTGGGGACAGTTTAGCTAGGTGGTTCTGGCTCTAGGTCCCTAGTGAAGGTACAGTTAAACTGTTGGCTGGGGCTCTACAGTCTCTGAAGACCTGACTAGGGTTAAAGGATCCATTCCAAGCTCATTCACCTGGCTGTTGGCCAGAGGCTTCAGCTCCTTACCATGTGGACCTCTTTACAGGACAGTTTGTAACACGGCTTCCTTCAGAGTGACTAGAGAGAGGCCAGGGTGAAAGCTGTGGTATCTTTTATCTGAAGTGACATATCATCTCTTCTACCATATCTTGTTGGTCACACAGATAACTGATGGAATGCAGCCGGGGGCTACACAAGAATATGAATACCAGCAGGAGGGGATCATTAGACCATCTCAGAGGCTGATTACCATACTAAAGTTGCCTTTAAAATCAATAACAAGATGGAATGCATCTTATTGAAGTATCTGTATGTAACAATACACAGACAAGTTCTCTAACTGGTCACTTAAAATGATGACAACAAATTGTTGAGAAGAAAAAGGAACCCATGTTCTAAGAACTACACTGAGTTTATAGTACATGTATATGCACAATGGTCTTAATAAAATATGTTAGGTTCTTCCAGCTTCCTCACTGTAAAAAAAACAGCTTTTTATGTTAATTTAGTCAGAATTTTATCTAGTCTTCTCTGAAATATCAACTTATGACTTTTTGGTGATATAATGAGTATACTTCTGAGTAAAAGAAAGATTGATTTCTGTTCCTTTCCATTTCCTGGCTACACGGCCAGTGCCGAGTTCTATTCTCAGATGCCTCAACTATGAAATAGACATAATAGCACTCCTCTCTCATGGTTGTTCTGTGGAATAAATGCTATGTTGTGAGCAAAGTAGTCAGAACACTGCCTCATACCCAGTGAGACTGTAAGAAATAGTAATGACGAATATCAGCTTCCAATCCAGTGTTTTTAAACTGAACATCATGACCATTAGTAGGCTGTAAAACTAAAAATTGGTTGAATAAAATCTTCTTGTACAAATGATACAAAATATCAAAGCCTCAGGGGATCAAAACCTGGGTTCTATTTACTGTGTCATTGGAGTACATATTTGATGAAACTTTTGTTTCTTACTTATGTGCACATGCAAACTCTGTGTGTGTGTGTATGTGTGTTGTGTTTGTTCCTTGTCATGATTAAAACTATTTCTCTTACTATGGATTACAGTCAAAGAAATGAGAAAGCCAGTACTCTAACTTTGTTATGTTTGTGTTTTCTCCTGAGGAGAACCAGCCTTCCTCTCTCTGTTCTAGTGATTGTGTCTCTCTGAATGTTTTAGAAGTTGAAGTATTTTAATACCTCTTTGTTGGAGAGTCTCTTCCAGTTTTGGATCCCATTTATGATGAAATCCCAGTGTGCATTCCTGTGTTACACCACTAGAAGTGCCCCAGACAGGGAGGGACAAGGCTCATTGTTTCATGCCCAGTAGCACAGTGGTTGCAGATGCATTGATGGTAAGTCACAGGAAGCTCAGAAATCTCAATGGACTTACTCTTTTGGAATCTTTTATATAGCAAGTGTCCGCAAATACTTTTTTAGTTGTGTGATTAAATAAAGAAGTGTTAAGCCCCCAAGTTGTATGAAATTCTAAGCCTCAGTTTATCTTAATGGAGGTACTGCTTCTCATGGAGGAAAAAATGATTTGAGACTCTTCATTGTCAGGTTTGCCAAATGTTCAGTAGTGAACCAAACAAGTAAATTTTCTTTTTGTTGTTCTGATGTCACATTTGCTTTGTCTTAAATTTTTTTTGATAGTTGTCATTAGCGACGTGAATTGCTTCATCTTCAACTTAACAATTTATCATAAAACAAAAGAAAACTTAAACACTTCCAATATTGTTAATTTCCAGGTTGCTGTTATCTTGAATATGTGATGAATACTCTTGTAATGTGAATGATTTTATACTTTAAATTTATCTGCTTTTAAGCCAGATATTTAGCTATAATATTTAAAACGTTAAAAAACAGTCTCTTTTTTTCACTTGCACATTCTTCTCCCAATCCTGCCCTCCCCATCCCACACACACACATACACACTCACACGGTATTTTTATGAAGGACTTCTGAGAACTTTAGTCACTATAGTTTCTCACTTTATTCGTTACTGTCAACTCAGTCTAATCATCATCAAAATCATTATTATAGATATTTCTGGGTTAAAATTGCTCAAGGAGTAAGTTTCTTCTGAAAGTTTGAAACAATTAGCACATGTTGTACATGAGGTTTCCTTATATCCTGTGACCATGAAGTCTAGAAGAATTAATGATTTTATATAATAAATCTCTTTCTGACATTATATTAAAATACAATAAAATATTATTACCTGTTCCCAAACATTTTGGCCACTCTGTTACGCAGATTCCTGAGACAGTGTAAACAGGAAAGATGCTTACAGTTCTTTAAGTGTGAAGATTTTCAAAACTCTTTAGCATTAGGCAGACAGTAGTATTAAGGATCAACAATATGCTGTAATAAATCCTTTATCTTTGTATGACTATGGTTTACAAAAGATTTTCATTTTAAATTTACAAAACTGCTTTGACATAGTATTACTACATGTACTTTACAGATGAGACACCAGGGCTCTGAATAGTTAAGTGACTTCTTCATAATCACAATGCTAATAATAAGTGTTAGGAAGCTAGACCTCTGAGAACAAATTCCTCATCAGTGTTTTGTTTTGTTTTTTTCACTCTCCCATACTGTTTCTTATATCCACACCTGCTAAAGGAAGTTCAAATCTGTTCCTTTTCATTAGAAACTTGTTATTTTATGTCTCAATATAGGTATGTTCAAGAATTTTTCTTGTTTAATCTTCAAATAATATAGTGCTATAATATCATTATTATTCCCATTTTCTAGGTGCAAAAGTTGAAGCATAGAAAGGGAGATCAACTGGCTCAAAGTCACAGCTGATCAGTTGCCAGTCTAAATCTGTTAGAGTCCAGAGCCTCCTCTTCTTTCTCATACACTGCTTCTTCTCATATGCTACTTCTTACATGGCAATAAATCTGAATTTGGTAAAAGAAATAATACTGTGGCTTTTTCACTGTTAATTGTTTTCTCATTCACTGTGTATATAACGTCTTACCAGAGAATTCACAGTTCTACTAGATTTTCAAACTGCTTCTCCCAACTTGGCTCCAGACCAAAGTATAAGTATCTTTCATTTGTATAGCATCTTATAGCTGACTATTTTCACATGCTTATTTCATTTGATCATTACCACAAACTTATGAGATACTTTAGCAGGATGATTTTACTGATGAGACATATTTCTCTAAGAGAAGTAAAACACTGCAAAGTTTGCATAGCTGATAAGTGATAAAAACAAATCACCCAGGCCTCCTTATGACACATTCTGGGAGCTCTCCACAACACCATGCTAAAGATAGTCCAGCATCCCACAAGATTCCACCTGCCTGTGCGAGGTCGCCAAGACCTTTCTCCCACTTGGGAAGAAATCAGGTAGACCAGAATGAAGGTTAACTTCTGATGTGAGACATTTATATAATTGGGCTGATAGGCATGGTGTGTATTAGCACAATCATAGACTCTGGATTTAGACAAGGTGGGGGGAGAGAATAAGGCGAGAATTCTGGTTTTGCTGTGAGCCCTATTTAATCAGTGTTTTTAGGGAAATTACCTATCTTTTGTGGCTCTCCGTTTTCTACAGATGAAAAAATTGTGAGAAACCAAAGTGTGATTTCCTGATACGAGGATGGTTTTCCAGCAAACTCACCTGACTTTAATATAACAGATCTCATGCTGTGGTACAAGACCGCCTGAGAAGGCTTGGTTTTGAGAAGTTAAGAATATAAAAGGCCTCAGTGGTATCTTAGGATGTATAATGTTTAGCCTTCATGATTTCCTGGAAATAATGATGCTGATATAATTTAACTATAAAAAAGGTTGTGATGAGACTCTGAGTGCTGAGAACACCCAGCCCTTGATGTGAATCACAACCCTTCCCTGATGCGAATGGAAATGCACATCAGGACAGAAAAATGAATGATTAAGCATGTGTTTTCTCTAAGCTACGATTGTGCTCAGTCACATTGGGTGAACTGAGAAAACCCACCAAACTCTTTATTTCTTCTCAATGAGTAGTGGAATAAAATTGTCATGGATTTCATAAACTTGGGGTATACTTTCACAGTCTTACACAGGTAATTTCTATTATAACAGTTTTCACATTGTAATGATACTGCTTACTTTTATACTCATCTTTCTCATTAGACAGGGACTAGACTAGGCAAGAACTGTATCTTTTGCATCTTTATATCTCCATGGCACAGGCCTGTTAACATGGAAAACATAGAAGTGACTAGTATATGTTTATGAACTGTGTATCTCATAGAAGAAAGTATTTAAGTGTTTATATTATATAAACATAAGTAATTACATACCCACATCTGTGTGTGCCTGTTTGTCTTTGTTGATATCTAACCTACTATTCTGTAATCTTATACCTACTTGATAAGACAGGACATTTTCAAGGAAAAAATATACATTCCATCATTTTATTCCTTATACATATGCATGTATTCTAACTTAATATTCTATATAAATATATGTATCTGCAAAATTTCTTTTTTATAAGTATATTTAGCTGTAAATACAACTTTACTTTTAAAAACTAAAAATTCTTAAGCAAAAATTATTTTAATTTAGTAGTTTCAATTTAGATGTAGTTCAGCATGTTTTAATTTAGTAACCTACAAAACATTTATTTCCAAAAGAAAAAGGCTCGTTTGAAGATTACTGGTAAAACTTTGTTGGTAAAAATTTTCTAAATCATAATATTAAAGTGCACTCTGTGAGGAAAAGTTTTCAATGTGTATATATGAATATTAGAATTTTTACATGACATTTGTGTTTATTTGAAGGGGTAGTGGTGTAATGAATAGAAGAACAAGCTTGAAATTAATCCATATACCATATGATTATGGTATGTGTTTTGGTTAAGTAAATGAAATAAAATATTGATACTTTTCAGCAAGGATAATTAATGAGATCATAAGTAGCACATCATGAGTTGAGGATAGAAATAAGTCACCTTCTCATATGAAATAATTACTTTATGTTTGGTTTAAGAAAGCCTCAAAGATCCCACTACATACTGACCCAGTCATTCTTTCCATAGTCCTAAGCAGGATAGTGATGAGGGAGAATTTTCATTGTACTTAAAAAGGGAGGACAAGTGAATGAAGAGTTTTGGTTGGTACTGTCATTTTTTTATTCTACCATTGGAAGATGATAATCATATGTTAGGTGTCTTTATCATACACACTCCCATCCCCCCCTCCAACCACAACCACTACCAACAAGAGGTGGCTATTCAAATGCCTTTAGGATCTGGGCAGCTTACCTTAATAGCTAAAAGGTCCAAGAGTTTCATGTCTGAGAGAGGTAGGACTAGTGGCTAATTGGAGACTCCAAATCCTGGCTAACAGCTTGAAACTGTATGTCAACTGGACGGATTTGGGCAGGAAATGTCCTGTTTGTGACCCTTACACTAACCAGGGAGCTGAGGCAAACTGTAGTGGAAATAGAATGGACTTTGACAGCAGGCGGACTTATGTTTGAATACCATCTGCATCAAATGGACTCTATCACCCTGATCACTTTAGTTAAATTCTCAGAACTTCTACAATCTCATCTGTATGAGATGGTAACAATATCATTTCCAAACTGCTGCTGTACGGAATAATTAAAGGAAGTATATAAAGACCTTGATTCATTGGCTAACATGTAGGAAGCACTCAGTGAACAATAGCTGTTGTTACAGGCTTTCCACAAAACCCTTCCTCTTCAGAAGAGACTACCTGTGGCTTTTTCTGCTCTTTTGTTTTCTTTTGTTTAGTTCTCTTGAAGCCAGAGAACTGGAGTGGCAGGCAGGTGCAGGAGTAGGGGGTAGACAGCGGACAGGACTAGAGGAGAAAAACCAACGGGAACCCATGGGACAGGTCTATGGATCAAAGCAGTGTTTTCCAGGTATGCTCTGATTAGGCCACAGATGTTTATGTCTCCCTGAATAGTGCATTCTAGGCACATTTCTTTCTCTCATTCTTTGTTTTTCCTGAAAATAAAATAAAATTATCATTTTCCTGAAGAAAGTGGAAGATATCAAACCATTTTAAGAAGAAAATTAATTAACCTGCATTCCCACCAGCGAGAGATAGGCACTGTTCACAATTCAGTGTTTTTTTTTTCCAATGCATACAATGTATGTCTGAATACACTTACCAGAAAAGAGAACATATTAAATATATCATTTGGTATATTACTTATTATACATAGTATTACTTATTATGTTGAGCAGAAAGTTTTTTTTTAAGCCAGAGAAACCTGGTCCTTTTTAGTCACTTTGTACCGTAAAATCTAGACTATACAATCTATTCAAAAGAAGGCTACCTAAGAAGTTGGGAGAGTTGTCTTTATAATGATGGTTATGGTTATTTGAAAATCTTAATGTAGTTATTTATATTTGAGAATAACTGTAGACCTGTTTTTTTAGTTCTGGTAACTTGTTTCCCTTTCTTTTTCAACCACCTAGTTGCTCTATCTGGGAAACAACTATTTGCCAAAGATAAAAATTACCTGCATGGATTCTTTAGATACAGTGTATAAATGAGGGAAGATTCATTACACATTCTTCTACTTCTTAGAGAAGAAATCTTAGGAACTTTGTGAGTTGCTGAGAAATAATTTGTTCCTCCTGTGAAAGAGGTAGAACTCAGGGTAATGGGTCTAACAAGAGTTTGTACTTCTTTCTTCAAAGTTAGGACTTGGGGTACAAGACTATTTTATTAGCAGTTAAATTACTAATACAAACTCAGTCCCTTAATTCATAATAAAAGTACACTGATAATATGTCTAACCCTCAATAATATTATGTTGATTAAGAAATAAAAGAGTTGAAGGAGCTAGACAATAAGATAATATTTTTATAAACCTTGAAAATACAAGATGGTATGGGTTACTATTTTGAATGTATACCAATGTAGTGTAAGTCCACATCAATTTGAGGATAATATTTAATTCTGGTGTGTGTATGGAGTACATACTTTAGTTATCTGTGTAATGTTTTATTTCTTACTAAAGAAGAAATTCAAAGCAAATATGTCAAAATGTGACATCTGCTAAATCTTAATGTTTGCTTCATGGTGTGTGTCTACTATGTCAATATTTCATGATTTTAAAATGTTTCTAAGATTCCAAGATTTAGACTTTCCGATAAATTACATTCACCTTATTTCACATAGTGAAAAGCAAGGTTTTGAGTGGTCATTGTTTATTGGGGGTGGGGATGAAATCAGAAGGAACACTGTGAAGAGATCTACAGTTCCCAAACATGATTAGTGATTCTTTAAAACAGACTTTTACAAAATTCCTCTAGCAGTTACATGTGGTAGTGAGAGCAGGTATATTTTAACAGTTACTCATGTTTAGTTTGATTCTCTTGTGGCATGTGTTAATTCTGAGAGATGAATTCATTGTAATGGTAATTTATGTTCTCTTGCAATAGCACTTAAAATGTAACAAGCATCACTAGGGTACCAAAATAGGATTTGTGAAAGAAGAAACAATGTCCAGTATCTGTATAGTCTTTGATCAAAATCAAGACAAGTAGGAATTTTATTTCATTTATAAAATGTCAGCAATCACTGTCACTTTCTTATATTTGAATGGCCATTTCCATCCTAATAATCTTCCCAGTGCTTGGATCAAGGGTAATTTAAATAAGAACTACTCAACAAATATTATTCAGGAAAAATTAGTTAGACCTCACACATAATGCTTTGGAATGTTTATTATACAATGACATTGACAGTTGTATGCCTGTACAAACATATAGTATGTTCCATTGAGTAATCTCATATTGTAGGAGAAAACACACAGACTTTTACCATTAATTTTGCCTTGTTTAAGCAGACGAAAGAAAGTTAATTTTTTTAAAAGCAACCATAAAGGGATATTACAAAAGAGAAGAATATGAATAGAACAACTTTATTTCAAGAAAAGAAGCAGCATATATGGAAAGGTAATAGCCTAAAAAAGAATGTTGAACTGAGAGGTTTTATTGGAATGAAGTTAGATTTTAAGTGCTAATACCTTGCAATTTCATATGAAATAACCAGAGTAAAGTGACAGCAATTTTTTACCTAATAATAGTGTTCCTGAAAAACCTATAAATCCCTTAATTATTAAGACTTTTGAACTTGTTACTGTGTATATTATATAATCTGCTGAGTATTTAAACTGCCTGATCTGTCCTGCATTGTTTCATTTAATGCAGGCAGATTCCTTTAAAAGATGAACATCATAAATTACTTGTTTGCATCATCGTCATTTGTCATAGAGAAATAAATGTAGTTTGTCGAAAATGTTCCTTAGAATTATGCTGTGGAGGG
This sequence comes from Manis pentadactyla, assembly GCF_030020395.1. Classification (NCBI taxonomy): domain Eukaryota; kingdom Metazoa; phylum Chordata; class Mammalia; order Pholidota; family Manidae; genus Manis; species Manis pentadactyla. Next base: position 33,984,611 of record NC_080021.1, read on the forward strand.
TCTCTTGTGCCCCATTAATACCCCAAGGCCTACTGTCTGCTTGGGTGGTCTCTAGTTCAAATGTCAAAGCATTCTTTTTCTAGTGAACCAGAATGAATTTTATGTAGCATGCAGAGGGTTAAATTTCATTCCATATAAGCAAGAAACTAAAAAAGCATTATATTAAAGGAAGATGTGTTTGCAATTTTCTGCTTGAAACAATTATCTTCTTTATTTTAAAAGCTATCACTTTTATTTATATAAAAACAATATGTACAGAGTTGCTTGTGGTTCTTCCATTTTTCCTGTCATCTAAGTGTAAATTCAGAATTTTGGAAAATGGTGTCTCAGTTATTAGGTATAATGCTGGAGCTATCCATAACTGTTTAACAGCAATTATCTATAATGATTTAATTTAACATAAAACATACCTCATCCAAAGGAAAGTTTATTTTAAATGAAACTTTGGTGAAATAAAACTACAGTAAAGTGAACAGACCCATAAGGTATGAATGCAGAACCCAAGACATAGGTTGGGACTTAGGCTGTATATGTGTGTGAGAGCATATGAGTACAAGTAAACACATATATACACACATATTGGCACTTACTTGTGTTATTAATGGGGTAAACTTTATGCTTAGTGTGTTTGAAAATATGATAAAGTACAAAGAAATTATCTTCCTGAGCCTTCTGTATGAATCTCATATTAAAAATCCAGTAGCATGCCTTTGCCCTGTGTGTGTGCCATGACAGCATGTTCTTCCTTCTGACTGATTTATCTCTTGATTTCCTGAACAGCGCATTCTAGTAGGTGGTCAGAGAAGTCATCTTGACTAGCAAGCACAGCTCCTTGTATGTTGTCACAGTCTTCTATCCCCCATATTTCAGGTTTTCCACCCATACTTTTTGTGTGGCAGACATAAGAAATGTATACCCTCCCTTGTTTCATTTGGGACTTGATTCTTCAATTTAGAGGATTCCTTCCTTCCTCCACTTACTCCCTCAGACAGGCAGGCAGCAGGACATTTGTGCCTGCATTCCAACACTTGTAACATACTTACCTTATAGGGAGTCTTGATCATCAAAATCAAGTTTTACTTACCCTTTTGCTTTCATTGTATAGCATAGTGATTATAAACAGAGTTAGTTTTCAATGTGTTTGCTAGGTTTTACTTAATTTAAATAATTACCCATAATAGAGATGATTTGGGGAAAAAAGTAGGGAAGATGGAGTATGACAAAGTGGGGTTATGTGATCCAGTCAGTGAGAATATTTACCTTCAAACTTATCTACTTTTTTCCCATTGACATTCAAAAAGATGTCATTAATAATCAGTAAAATATTTTGTACTTTCAAGAACAAATGTAACTAGGCTAAGCTCACAATTGAAGGCTATTAGTATTTTCATGCACAAGTTCTTTCATTCACACATTAATTTATGTAAATATTATTGAGAACCCTCTATATGCCAGCCACTAAGTGATGCCAAGCTGAATAAGACAGTGCTTGCTCTCAAGGAACTAACAGTGTCCTAGGGTGGTGTGTAATGGTATTATGGGAAAAAAAAGAGTCACGGGATGCTCTGGAAGTACAAAAGAAGGATATAACGGGGAGGGGAGTAATGAAAAGTTTCCTTGAGAAGGAAAGCTTGAACTGAGTTTTGAAAAATAAGGCCTAGCCCAGGAAAAGGGAGGATAAAATGGAAAAGAAATATTCTAATCAGACCAAAGTCATGTGCAAAGGCATAGAAGCAAAAAAAATAATGTATGTTTGGAAAGATGCTAATAATTTGATATGTCTGGGGCATAGAATACATGTGAGTATAGGAAAACCGAGTCCAGATCGTAAAGATTCAGTTCTGATTAAGGGGCTGTGACCTTATCTACAGGTAGTAGAAACCACTGAAAGGTTTAAGCAGTGGAGTGATGAAGCCACGTTTGTGTTTCAGATAGATCCCTCTGGTTATGCCATGGATGATGGGTTGGAGAAAGCAAGCCTGGAGTCAGGAGATCTGGTATGGGGCCATTAACAAATCCAGAAGAAAAATGAAGAAGTCTGACCTAAATCAGTACCAGTGAGAATAGAGATGTGGTAGAGAGAAAGTGAAGAAGGGAGGAGAATGGACCTAAGTCACCCGTCAAGAGATAGAAGTGAAACAATCAGGTACTGATGGATGTAGAAAACGAAGGCAAGGAATAATCAAGGTGACTCTGTAGCTTGGATGAATGGGTAGCTGGTGGTGATACCATTCACTGATATAAGAAACATTGGAAGAAAGCCAGGTTGTGTTGGAGAAAGACAAGGAATATATTTTGGACAAAATGGTGCCTGGGGATTAAGGGAATCAGAAATTCTAGCTCTTTATCTTAAAACAGATGTGCCTGCTGTAGACACTTGACCCAGGGCTTTTCTGTTGTGTTCCTGTATCGTTTCCTAACTGCCGTTAAGGATACATATTATCTTTTATATACAGGCATATATACATCCATATTTAAGTTTTCTATCATAAATAAAAATTAAAATCTTATAGACTCCTGTACTTTATAAAGGAAATTTTAAATCAAGTAATTTGAGACCCTTAGGAGATATTAGAAATAATCTAATACAGCTCTTCATTTTGTACTGTGTGATCTGAAACCAAATTGCTTAAGAGACTTGCCCGAGTTCGTGGAGTAAATCAGTAATAGTACCTGGGTTAAAATCCAGATAACATTATTCCTGGCTGAGTGTGCCTTTTATATATCATCTGTCTTTAAGAAAATGCAAAGGGAAAAATTAAGCAGACACTGATACCTATTTTTTTTAAGTTTCATGACTCTGATTTTTCTGGATGTGAGAAGGTAGGTGTAAAAGTGAGGTTCCAAGTTAGTAAAATATGTTTTTGGCACAGGAAACAATGGCTTTCCTGGGTCCTGGCCAAACTCTAGGGCAGTATATGTGACTGGAAACTTCCAGCAACCACAAAAATGTGGTTCTAAAAGAATCACAATGAAGGACAATTATTGCAGAATAATTTGTTCATAGATTTTCAGGGTGACCTTGATACCTTAGCTTCTCCTTGTGCCTTACTGGGGGTGTTGATACTCCTCACTGGAGGTGATGTTAAAACATCCCCTCACATTATTAATGTCAGTGGCTAAGAGCTTCTCCCTATCAGAGAAAATATTTATAAGAGAAATGCAGTCAGAGGTAAACTCCATCAGAATATTCACCAACTATATAGGAAAGACCCATCTATACATGTCTGTTTCCTGCAAGACTCAACTCTTTGGACTCATTAGACCTGAAACCAGGTTTAAGCACATAGAATGCACTTATTAAATATTTGCTTGGACTAAGTTGAGCTAATGCAGGGTTAATAAGACTGAATTAATCTTCAAGTCTTCTCCCAGATTTTGTCACTTGTGGGTTGACACATAGAATAAAACTGTGGATGCTGAGACTTGCTGGTGGGCATTAATGCTGGGAAGCAAGGATAGAGTCCAGAATGCAAAGTCAACACCCCCAAAACTGATAAGGAATGTATTTGATACTGTAAAAGGGGAGCCTGAAATCAGGAGCCAGCAGAAGTAAAGCAAGTAGCAGGAAGCAAGGAGTTGGGAAATGTGGGGTGGGCCAACAATACCAGCAGCCATTATTTCTGGCTCAGCCCTGAAAGGAAAGGAGTGACACACAGCAGCAATTCACCAGAGAATTACACTTTATTAGGGAAAGGTGCTGGGTTATATAGGAAGGGGCATGGGGTGATTGTGGTGTTACTTCTACAGGGCTGGTGGCTATTGGCTAGGTGCTGGAATTAGGGGGGCAAGGGGTGATTGGGGTTCAGATGGCACCGGCGGGAATCGAGGACCCGGAAGAGAAGCAGGAATTTCGCCATCTTATGGGTGGGGGCCCTTCAAGCCCACTGAGTTTCCCACACACTGAGTGGCCATAGCCTGGCATCTGACATTAGTTGTTTCACCTTGCTTTCTATACCCTTTCTGAACCTCAGTTACCACATCTATAAAAGGAGATCTTTGAAGCTCATAATACTTAATATTTCTTCTAGCTTACTTATTCTAATGGTTTTCTTTCTTTCATAAGTAGTCAGTGTTCCTTTGGATACCAAAATGAAAAATGGATTCATGTCCCTCATATCAGAACAGAAACTGTCTAAAATGTCAGCTAAATAGATCTGTTATCTAAAAAGACAATTATACTTCTCCATTTGGTAAAAGAAGCAGTATACGTGGAGATCTAATAATAGAAATTATTGCAATATAATATATTGTCGCAGTCATATGTTTTGTAAAACCATACACTTAGATATAGTTGCATTTTCAGTATTGCCACTGATTTATGAAACAGTGATATTAGATAAAACCATCGACATTTAAGGCATTTTTTGCATTGTTTTACCTTTTCATTGCTTTCCCATATTTACCCTTTTACTGTATTTCATGGTTGTTTTGCCATAACTGAGTAATTCCATATGCACCAACATTCAGTGTGAGTCTGCTTAATGTACAACATATTTTAAGCGAACAATGCCTTTGTCAATTTTTATAGGGCTTAAAATGTTATTTTTTTAAGAATTACATGGAGAAATTCTATTCTTTGTGCTTTAAGATATGCTCTCGTTTATGAGGTCCCTTGAAGTTATCTCCTTAAGTGAAATGATAGAGAATGCATTTTGCATGCAAGGTATGTCATAACCTCACCCAGGTTTTGGTTCTCATGAATATGAAGCAGCAGGAAATTTGCAGGCCCAGCAAGAGAGTCCTCCAAAACTCTCTCTCATAATGAAAAATGATAACTTTAATTTTCTACTACCCATTAGCAAAAGACATGGGCAAGTGATTTATGAGTAAACTACAAATGGCTGATAATGTCTTAAAACTGTTTTCTTCTATTTAATAATGCTACTTGTCATACAATTGAGTGTATATTTTATCACCAACTACAACATTTCCCAGGATATTATAGCCATCAGTAAGTGTGAAAATGATTAAACCAGAAATGAAAAATTATCTGTCTTTGAGCAAGTTTCCCCTCATCTGTTCCATAGCCTTCATTTTATGTATTCCCTGCATGAACAATATGTGTTACCAGAATTTATCTCCGACATTGGTGGTAGTGTGCTTGTGTTTGGTGGATGATTCCTTTAGAATGAAACACAACCTTCAGGGCCCTAGTCTCTTTCAAAACAACATACAACTCATTGTGTGATCACAGGCAGTTTACCTAACTTCCCTGAGCCTGTTTCCTTATCAGTGAAATGAGGAAAAAATAGTGCAATGCCTGGATTGTTATGAGGAGTCAGATGAGCTGCATAAATGTAAATCCTGGCATATACCTAGCCTTAACAGCATCTTAGTGTGTTATTGTTCCCTTTATTTTACAATGGTTTGTAAGAAATAGAATGGGCAGAAGAAAACTTATTATAAATTACATACTAAGAAAAAATGGTATAAACTAATGAGAATATTTTTAGTGACTCATTGTATTAAAAGTACTAGCAAAGTAAACTTACCACAGACCTGACCCCAGCACCTCTCACATCCCCTCAAATTAGCTTGACCTAAAGTATGGTGAAGGACAGTGAAGTGATCCCCCTTTAATGATGCATGTTTTTCTCAAAGGAATAAGTAAATGAATTTTCAATGAGCTGGCTAAAGTCAACCAGTCAATTAATTAGCCAATCACCCAACCAATCCAACAGCAGCACAGTTCCCGAAATTCTGAGGCTAGTGGAACATGAAAAGATAAATTTGAGTCCTTTCTTTCATCTCTATAAAGTCACCTAAGTCCTCTGAACCTCCATTTCTTAAACAATAAAATGGAGCCAAAACTCCCCTTGAGTTAGCCTAAGGATCAAGTCAGCTAATGTGTATTAAAGCTCTTTGGAGATACTGTATCACTTTACAAATATAACATTATTTCCTTGATCATAATTTATTGTTCATTATTTCATTTCAAAAGACGTTCTATATCCTCTTGTTAGTCTCTTAGCCAATACTTTATAAAACTCTCTGAAGTCTGATACTCAGAGTGACAGTATAGTCAGATAGTTTCATAATTCAGATTGGGAGCCTCCCAATTTATATACTTAAAACTCAAGTCTCAGATGTTTATAAAATATTGAACGTTGAAGTAGTCATCATTCGGTAAACATCTTTCTAAAACTAGTAGGGAATATAAGACAATCAAATGTATTACAAATCTTTCCTGAATCTGGCTGATATGGCATATCAAGATGGATTTCACAGTTGTACATCTACAGAGGAATGTTTAGAGATAAGATGAAAGTAGTTCTTCTTATTAATCACACATTGTATGTTTGACTTCTGCCTCCCTCCTCAGTCTTTAAATCAGTTACATCTGGTTTTTGCAACTTAAAGTGTACCATTACCTTTTGCATTAAAAGGCAGTTACTCCTAGAGAAAGCAGCCTCATTTGATTAAAAAACAATTAACTAGAGTTATATCCATCCATGTTATTCATCATGGCAACCAAAATAAGAATTTTAGTATAAGATGAAGACCTACTTTATTTCAACAATAGGGTCAGCAGAATTGGGAGGCTCTTCATGATTAATGCTGGCATAAAGCAGTTTTGCTTTGCTGTTTTAACTTTTATAGTTTAAAACACAATAATGGAGAATAAATAGATAGGATCTACCACACATAGGATCAAAAAGCTGATGAACCTTGATATAGTCACCCTGTGCCAGAGGTGTCCTCCTCTGTGGAGACTGGGGCATATAATTATTATTATATCCAAAGCAAGTCAAGGTCTGGGAACTGACTCCCACTAACCAATTACGTAAGAGATTCTTGTATAATTACCAGGCAGATCTATACAAGAGATCACTGATTAAATCTCTCTGAGGAGAGGAATTTACATAGGAAACCAAGTTGTTATTTGAAATTTCTTGCTAAGTAGGGAATCTGACATAGAGTAAATCTGATGGTCTAAATCACTGCCACTCAAGGAAATTGTCATTTTGTGAATGAGGGAAGAAGTTGCACCAGAATGTCAATTGAAGCATTAAAGCATTGTTTTTTTCATTGAGAAAATCTTGCTGTCCTATACATACACATATATATGTACAATGTATGTATATGCATATAGTATAAATGAACTAAACCACGTGCTCAGCAACATAGATAATTTGCATTTGCATTCTGGCACAGTTTCCTCATTTCATGGCAGACTGTTCACAAACAATTCTCATATAGGCAAGTTGTTCTATGAAACAGTGCTTAGTGGTCTTTGCCTGAATTAGAATTACATTGGGAAGCTTTTAAAATATATAGTTTCCTAGCATATACCCTTGTAAATTCTGATTCAAAGTTCTGGTATGTTGTACATCTGCATTTTTTAAATGCTCCCCATGTAGTTTGATGAACATACAAGTTCAAGAGCTACATAATAAAATGCGTAGAGTAATTAAGCAGTGTTACACTGAACAGGTTAGAGGTTACAGACATAGGTCTTGTCATTGGGGATTGAGTTGTTATTTGTTCTTGAGAAGTTGTAGATTTTCTAAGCTTCAATAGGCTCACCTGTAAAGCAAACAAAACCTACCACATAAAGTTGTTGTGAGGTTTAAGTGCTGTTACAAAGGAAAGCACTTAGCTCAATGCCCATCACATACTAGACAATTGATCAATGTCAGCTATAAATGGCAGTATCATCTCCATGATGGAGACTTATCTGCCATTTTTGAAAATAGGCACATTCATATAAAGCCTTAAATTTCCTGGACAAGCAAGTAATATACTGCTAACATTTCCCTGTCTGAGTTTTCCTTTGCTAAACACCTGTCAAATTTATCAGGCAAGACTCTTGGTTGTGTTAGAAACCTAAGTCAATATGATTGATGCAAAAAATAATCATAAGTGGGCTGCTCAAGGGAAAATTAGATCACACCATTTACAATTGAATGTCCAAGGGTGGATCTGGCTAAAAACGTGACTGGACTGAGGTGGTCTAAAGGTATCCTTCTATTTCTATCACCTGGCTATATTATCTATCTATATCATCTATCTATCTAATCACCTGGCTATTTCTCTCTCTCTCAATCAATCAATCATCTACCAACCTATCGATCTGTTTTTCTGAGTTGACCCCATTCTTAGTCTAGCTCTGGTTTTGTGATGGCAAAATGGGGCATCAACAGTGTCGGCCATATATGTTACCAGCTTACTAATTACAGAGGAAAAGAAGCACTTTTGTAAGATAGTTAAAATTCCAGAACTGAGACTTAATAGCCTTGCTTACAATATCTTTCCATCCTTAAACAATACTCCTAAGTAAGAGCAAAACACATTGGTTTGCCACGCTCAAACATGTACCACTCCTGAAGCTAGGGTGGGACAACTCCATCCAAAACATTTGTTCTGAAGTAGGAGAAAATAATTTCCCTAAAGAAAGTTCAGGGATGTTAGAGGAAAAGGGGAAACATGATGCAGAATCCAAAACAATCGATGTCTGGTACCCTGACCTACTAGGCCTTTTCCCTACCTTTCCTTTATTGTTTAAGTATGTTCAAATCTAAGATATGATTTAGCCTAGAGACCATACCTTTTGGTAACATAACCTCCAAATATTTATTCTGATTTATTTCATATCTATTTTGTAATAAATTTTTATAGGTTGAATTCTTCCCTCTACTTCTAATCTTGGAATGAAGGAGGAATACCTTATATTGACCAAGAACAAGGCCAGCATTTATTTTTAACAATATAAGTTTGATTCTAACCTTTCATTTTCTTTAGCTTGGGACAAATTCATGTTTGATAAATAGAAATAAGCAAGAAAGAGATGGTGTTAGAAGTGAACTGCCAAAGTTTTGCAAAGGGGAATTTAGTTTTAGACTATATTTATTGTATGACAATAATGTTACTATGGATGATAAAACAGTAGATGTATCATGGTTCACCAAATCAGTAAAAATCACGTAGTGGTTAATGATTTGGAACCCATCTTGTGAAGCACGACTTGGCAGAGCCATCAAGTGGTTATGGGTGTTGGTATGAAAGTTAAGGACTTCAGCACTTAAATCCAAGTCTGGCTGATTTTGTTATGTGTGGCCTTGGACCTGACTTCTCGGATGCAATTTCCCCATATGTGTAATTGTATAATAAAATGTAGTCACCACACAGTGTGGGGAAGAATTAAGGGCACCGACAAGGAGATGCAGGCTTCTTCTGCATTTTTCAAACAGTGTATATGTTCAGTTTTATTCTCTCAGGTGTCAAACAGGCTCCCAAGTAGTAAGTCACTTAATAATTCTTCTTGACTCCTATGGTACCATTTATTTCACAACCATAGTATTCTCTCAGATGGCACCACAAAGGACTAAATCTTACCCAAAGCAAGGGCAAATGCCACTTTATGGACTCTACTTTCAGAGCCTTTCCTTTAGTTTGCAAAGGAGCAGTGAGAACAGTTTTAGCTAGTCCTCAGGCTCTGCAGCTCATTTCTCATGCTGTTTCCTGTATTTTAATATTCGCTTAAAAGCTTGTGTTTTCGGCATCTGTCCTCCTCCAACTCCCATTCCCCTAACCCAGCATGGTCTTTTATTTTTCATTACAGAAATGGAGGCAGGAGACTGAATTTTTCACAGAGATAATTGGCCAATATGGTGAATAGGAAAACCAAGATTTAGATCTAAATCGCTCTGCTAACCCTGGTGCATTCTTGCTGCATGACCTTGTACTCATCATCAGCCTCTGATTCTGTTTCCTCAGCTATAAAATAAAAAGAACAGTGAAGCTGTCTGTGTCTATCTCTCACATCTTTGCTGGGAGGTTTAAATGAGATGATGTGAAAAACAAGCACTATCCAAGTGCAAATTTTCATTTTGATTGTGATGATTTCATATATAGTGTCTATATATAGATATATATATATATGTGTGTGCATATATATAGATATATATATGCACACACACACATACATACACACACACCCACTGATATATATATCTCAGTATATTATGAGTTTGCTAGCAGCTGGATCCCTGTATGCTCATTTCCCCAACTCCCAGAGATGCAGAGGATTCCTGCCAGATGGCTGATTTGCCAGCTGTGTTTTGTTTTGTCATTGTAAATATTATATACTCCAACCAAGAGGCTTTGCTTACAATGTTGTATGTTTGGTCCTGTATCTCTTGCAGATTGAGAATTACATTGTGGAAAATATGAAGTCAGAGATGGCCCAGATACAGCAGAATGCAGTTCAGAACCACACGGCTACCATGCTCGAGATAGGGACCAGCCTCCTCTCTCAGACTGCAGAGCAGACCCGGAAGCTGACAGATGTTGAGACGCAGGTATGTCCCTGGGCCAGAGTCAACAAATTCTAAACAGGGAAGCTTTTTTCTTTTCCCTTTAGCTTACTCCATAAACACAGAGCACATTTCAGCAATGGGATTGGAGAAACATATACATTTTTGTTTATTGGTAATAACAACAATGACTGCCTGACGTGCTATGCATGCTTCCTTTGATGTAATGAGAGTTGGTATATTTAGCTTTGTATGTGTTTGCATAAACAGGACTGGCAAAGGGCTTAATCAGCATTTAAATTCAAATAAACACTGCAGCTACCAACTGTGATATGATATGTGTCAAACAAAATAACCATTTGGGTCAAATTGGTGCCTTTGATGTACATTTTTTACCTGTCCTGTCTCTGGTAGTATTCCAGCCATAATGGCACCTGAAGAGGTTTTGTGCTTTCAGTAGGTAAGAAGGAAAATTCCAAATGAACTAATCAGGAATATGTAGGTTTTTTTAAAATTCAGCTTTATTTTGTAATGAGGAGTCAATTAAAACTCTCTCCATATATACATATGTGTGTGTATATTTACACACACACACATATATACATATGTATACATATGTATGTATTCATATACGTATATATACACAATTATATATTTATGCACAAATCAGTAAAATGTCCTTTAATCATCACTGTCATGGACCTACCATTACAGTTTAGTGAAAATACATTTTTGATGATGAGAAGATGGTATCTTGGCCCCATTTAACCATGGAAATAGTTACTCCAGTTACTATTCTGAAACCCAGAGGAAAATTCTAAGTGTAGTTGGTTTCTGTAATCAATGCTGAAATGTATTGTTAAAAGATAAACAAAGGCAATTAAAATTTTCAAGAGTTTATTTGAGCAAATGTCAATTTGAATTAGGCAGTGCCTAACAAAAAGTGCTTAAGAGCACTGTATTTCAGGAGCTAAGGGAAAGGTTTTAGTAGAAAAGATGAGAAGCAAAGAAATTATTTGATTGGCCATAGCTTAAACAGTTTCCTTATTTGGGAAAGCCTACTTGACTGTTTATGATTGGCTGTTCTTAAGTTTCAGTTTTCTGGCTTCAAGTGCATTGACTCTGGTTTAGTTTGGGTTTACTTACATAGGTTACCAAGGCATCAGAACCCTGTCAATCTAATGGCCTTCTAATTTAATTGTTTGGGCAATGTAAATTCAAAAATAAGATGCAACCTTTTTCTGTTTTATTTCATTTGTGTTAATGGCATCACAGATCATATGTTGATATTTAAAGAGAAATAACAATGGTAATTTATATGGCTAGAGCATTTTATATTCCACAAACCACTTCCCCATGTATGAATTATATTTGCAAAAAACATTTAGGGTAGACAGGTCAGAAAATTTGAGTGATTTCTCATATTGATATATCTAATGAATCAAATCTAGGATTCAAACTGAAGGATACACATTTCTTTTCTGTCCCCCTTGATTAGTAACACTAATAATTAACTAATTGAATGAGAACTTAAATGTGGATTATATTAGAGGAAAAAAAGTACATAGGCTTTAGAAAATAATTTTTGCTGCACGTTAGCATCAGATAACCATGGAGGATGGGGAAAGGAAAAAAAACTACATGTTATAACTAAAAATTATAAAACTTTGATGATTTATCATCACACAAAGCAAGCTTAGTGATCTATGAACATTGGCTTCTTGTGATATAAATAATGGATGTGTATTTTCTCATATTTTTATTAGAATGGAATGCTCACCATAGCCTACAAAGCATTCTATATATGCAAATACTGAAATAATACACAAGTAATATTACCCTACTTGATTGATCTATGAAATTTTCATGCATCTCTATTATAATAAGTTTTATGACATATATGGCAGGGTTTTGCTTTATTTATGGAAAAACATCCTGAAAATTCTCTTGAATTGTTTTTGTTCTCTTTCCACCCAGGAATTAGATGTATGGAGAGAAAAAATTCCTGTTGTCAGCATATTAATCTCCATATTGTTAAGAAGCATACTATATAAGATTTTAAGAGATAACAAACTTGTTCTGCATCTGTAAGGCTAAGAAATATGTACTTTATGGAAAATTGCACAGAAAATTCATGGGAAAAAAGACACCTTTTGATGAGAAGCTACAACTAAATAGTTGTCAGAGACCAGTAAAGGTGTATTAGTTGCAACAAGAAGAATTTGTGATAGCTAAAACCTGGAAAACATCTCAAAAACCACAAATCCATCAGAACTTGTAATGAAAGGGAGGTAGAAAAGGAAGACAATAGCACAGTCAAACTATGTCTTACCCTAAGAAATGAATTCCATGTGTTCTTTTCATTTTCATTTAGTGTCTTTCAACTGTCTGTGCTATTTGTAGCTGTGATGCTCCAAAATATTTTCATGTCAGTGGATACCTAGTGGTATCCTTTGCAACATCACATGTTCTACTTAGATACACTATTCAAGTACACTCAAGTCCTGATGCAGGGTCAAGTTTACAAAATGGGTCCTGAATTATTCCTTAATTTAAATACACTTTTGTAAATAAGCATTAAAAATCAACAGGTCCTTTGTACTATTCAGGTATGCTCATAGGTTTTGCTTCCATATTTATCTTTCCATGTTGGTTAAGTGCTGCCTTTCCTAAACTGACTTCAGGTCCTCAATTATTTTAGGAACTCACGCCAATAGTTTTGCAATATATTTTAGTAACCTAGCTGTCACATGATGATGTTATAAACATACATAACATATTGCTTCCTAGTTCTCTGCTTACTTTCTAGGCCTGAACTTAACAAAAGGCAGTAGAGCCATGGTTTCACTGCAGTGGCATTGGAAACACTCTTGTGCCCAGTGAGCATCATGATCAGAAAAGAGACAGATAATGAGCACACTGAAGTAACACTGCTGGCCATAGTGGTGAGACTCAAGAACCAACACCATATTCACCTCTTCCTCCTCAGTCTAGTTTGCAGTGTTTTTCTCACCCTGTTATCAGTTTGTACCAACATCTCCTCTCCTTCCAGTTCCTCTTTCCAAGTGTACAATATGAAGGGGTTAGTTTCAGATATTATTCATGTCCCTTCCCTTCATCTCAAAAACCACATAGTGTGAGTCTATTTCTGACTTCTTGGACCAGTTTTGATTAGAGGCTCACTAATAGACGAACCATTATCTCAAAGCTCACCTCTAATAATCTATGCTTGGCTCTGTTCTAAGCAATTTTACATATATTAGCTATTTAATAATTTTAAAAATCTTATGGGGTAGATAATATTGCCACTCCTTGTTTAAAGATGTAGAAACTGAAATCCAGAATGTGACTTTCACATTAAATATCAGTGAAACAGTAAATGTCAGTGAAGATTTGAACCCAGGAAGTCTGACATCAGAGTTTGCATGCTTCACCAGCTCTCTGTCTATACTGTCTCTCTCTTGTGATTCCTTTCTCTCTCTAAGGTTTTGCTGACACTAAATGGGTCTAAGTAGGGGCTAAGAGGGAAGTCAGATAACATGGAAACCCAATGTGAACCTAATAGTAGCACCTGAATCTTTTCTATAAATGATGAAGATGCTGCTGCTGTTCATACCACCAGTTTTGCCATTTTACCACGTGCCTGCATATTGTCTCATGTAATCCTAGGATCCAGTGTTTTCCTGGACGCATGCTGGCTGTGTAACTATAGGAAAGTTCCTTAGACACTGAGACTAAGTTTCTTCTAATTTTCAATCCTTTATGTGGAAACCACATTGTTAGAAGAGAAATTTAATCAAATTTAAAAAGATATATTTTGAGTACCTCCTTGATCAAAATATTTATAGGTACTATGTGGAATACAACAATAAGTAAAGCAGTCCCTATTCTCACTGGGCTTAATTGAGCTAATGTGGCAAAACTTTAAACCATGTCTTTCTTAACTTTCCATCAAATTAATTAGCTATGGAGCTTCTCCTTACAGCCTAAAAATGCACCTTTCCAATCTCCTGCTGGTGGGGAGTATAATTGACCAACTGCTGTGCTCTGAAATCCATCACCATGTTGGTGCGGAAGCCACAATTCCAAGGGCTACTTCCAGACAATGACACATTGTGACAGTGACAACGATACTTAGTGGGACCTGTTCCTGGGATCTGTAGGACCCCACTGACACATGGCTTTGACTTACGCACTCTATCAGCCTTACCAAGCATTCTCACACCTGCCCTCCAGGCTGACGGCCATTTAATTTCCTTCTAATCTCCCTTCTTCCGCGTGGCTGGAACTGCATCCCGTCAGAAGGTGTTCCTGGCGAGCTCTGGCTTTGTTCCAGTTTTCCCTCACAGGCATTTCCCTTAGTAAACCTCCTGCATGTTTAGTCTCATTTTGTCATCTGCTTCTCAGAGGTCACAAACTAACATACCTGTTGTTTGGGTTTCAATCATATGATTACAAACTTAAGGTAGCTCAGCAACAGCTTAATCAATGAGCAAGAATTTCTAGGCAGACATAGGTTTGAAAGAGCAGCTCTCAAAATTGACCCACTGGATCCCCAACGTGAAGAGGAAATAGTTGAATCAACATTTACTCTTGGCCTAACTGAAATGGCAGGAAATAAGTTTGCTAATGGGTCATTAAGGAAATACCCTCATGATTAATATTTTTAAAAGGTCTTGAAAAACTGTTTGATAACCCATTAGGAGATGGTTCAGTGAACTATGATGCACAGGTGAAATCTGAGCTACCATCTCTTTTTATAAATAAAGTTTTATTGAACATTTATTAAATGGCTACACTTATTCATTTATATGTTGTGTATGGCCACTTTCACAATAAAACAGTAGAGTTTGAGTAGATGTACCAGAAATCATATGACCTGCCAAAACTAAGACATTTACTATTTGACCCTTTACAGAAAAAGCTGGGCAACCTGACCTTGGATACAGATTCCTAGAGAACAAAGATCTTGTATGTCTCTTTCACTGCTCTGTCCTTAGGATTTAGAAAAGTACTCTGTACACAGCAGGCGCTCAGTAAATATTTATTGAATGATTAAATTAACTATTGTCCCTTAATTTTGGTGGATTTCAGCTCAGTTGTCCCAAGCCCAAGGACAATGTCTTAAGTGTTTTGTGTTGATGGTAATATATGCCCACAAATAGCTGTTGGGCCAGAAATTGAAGAAGAGCAGGCTACTGCAAAGATGTTCTAATAATTTTGGATGAGTGTATTTTGTATACCTGAAGAACATCAGAAATTTGGCCACCTTTAGTGTCAGGGTGAACGGGGAAGAAGTTGGATGCCATCAGCTGCAACAAGCAGACCTCATGGTGATGTGAAAGAAACCATTTTGATAGCAGTTGTACTGACAGAGGGAAGGTGCCTTTCTCAGCCAGAGGGAGGCTTCTTGCATACAGCTGTATGAGTCTACACAAAGCACTCAGACTCCAGAAACACTCTACCTGGGTTCCATTCTGACTCCACTGTGTATTAGCTCTGTTTGGCAAGTTACTTCAACCTACAATTTTTGCATCTGTATTATATACTATCTCTACTAAATTCCCAAACCCAGTGAGGCTATCACTATGTATTATAAATATAATATATGTAATATAAAATACTGAATAGTATATATAATAATTACATAGTAATTATTATATATTAAGACTAAGATTAACTATAATTCTCTAAGATTATCTAATTTTCACATTCAAGTTTACTCAATTGTTCTACCAAAAATTTTATAGGCATTTTATTTTTCAAAACTTAATAGTCCTTTTTAATTTGGAGGAAACTTACACTTTTTTTCTTGAGATTTTAAAGAAGTTGGATTAGTTGTTTCTGTAAACTGTGCCATATTCTGAATTTGTCTGAATATTTCTTCATGATGCATTTTAATTTACTTTTCCATTCCCCCATGCTTCTTTAATTCTTTAAGCTAGAAGTTAAATTGACGGGCTCAATTAGATTGAGTTGAACTATTTCTATCATTGTGGTGAATGTGCTTTGTAAAATTATTGGTTACTTCCTATAGCATCTCATTAAGACGCACAAATGCCAGCTTGCCACACTCTCAGTGATGCTATTTTAACTTGGTGAGAAGCCTCCATATCTTCCCTTCTCATTTGTCCACTTTTCCCTTGGAAATTAACAACCTGTAGGGTGATACTTGGTCACATTGGCCCATCATTGCCTAAATGAATTATTTCATTGATTTTGTAAAGTGGTGATCTTCTTAACTCTCTCATTCCTTGTACATGTATTAGCATTCATGCTTCTATAAAAATCTAATTGCCAAGGTATCATACCTTGTGTCATGTTTTATTTCATTTGAAAAACATGATTGAAATAAAAGGATATGCAAACCCACAAATAAGACTGATTTCAAAGTTAATATGCCAGTGAAGGACATTTTCCTGTGTGGGAAATTTTCCTTTTAAGGAAGATCAGAGGCACTCTCAAAAGTATTAAAGAGAAGCTGGCTGAAATTCTCTTGCTCATTTTCTTTGAGAAACTAGTAATTTTTAGTTTTGTTTATTTTTTAAAGAAAGACCTAAAATTTTATAGTCCCTATGTCCCCAGGTTCAAGTCATACCTTCCTTAAACTGTGGTATGTTCTGGAAGATATAAGCTTTGAAAATGTTTTACATACTCTTCACTCTCCTTTTTTCTTTTTTTTTCTTTTCTTTTCTTTCTTCCTTACATTCTCTTTCTTTTCCCTTTCCTTTTCGTTTTTGCAGGGCTGTGCTTTTGGAATGTGTTTAGGCAAAAGAAGGAAATGTCTTCTGTCATTTTAATGGAACACTTAGATTATTGCTAGGTACCAGGCTCCATAGACACATGGCAAGAGAGTGGTCAGTTTATCATAGTTTCCTGTATAATTCTTTCAGTTGTGTCTGCATTTGAACTTCAGGCCTATTTTAATACATCAGTGGAGACAGTTGAAATAAAGAAACTATTGGGTCAAGGTGATGAGGAAAGAAGAGAAGGGATTGGTATTTGTGCTCAAAATTGGACTGAGATGACCCAACACTTAGTCTGGATTTTTGGATTTGTTTTCATCCTTTTCCCACATTCAAATGTTGCTTTAGATTTGGGCTGTTATCATTGAAATCCAACTTGATACTTATGTGGCCTGTGACCCTCTGTCTGGCCATTACTCAACTTGGAAAACAACTCACTATTCACTGTCCAGTGTATTATCCAACAAATTCCCCCTTTGCCCCAGTGAGCTGGGCCTCTGCTGGGCTCCAGAGGTTTGAAGGGCTCTGGATGGAGTAGTTTTGCCTGTGTTCAAATGACATCGTCATAGGGCAGAAAGACAGCAAATGAGTGAACAGACAGAATGATTTCCAATAGTTATGATTCCATAAAGAAAATAAAGCAGAATGGCCTGATGAGGATAATGGGGGTGTTATTTACAGAGTGGCCAAGAAAGACCTCCCTGAATAAGGCTTAAATGATGAGAAGAAATCAGCTATGCATCTGGGAAGAGATGGGCATTCCAGGCAGGGGAAGCTGCATGTGGAAATGAATTTGGAATGTTGGGGTGCAGCAAGAAGGCCACTATGGTTGGAGCATAATAAAAGAGGAGGACAGTGGCAGGAAGTGAGATCTGAGAAGTAAACAGGGTGCTGGTCACATAGGACTTTGTGGGCCAGGTTATAAACTTTGTAATTTATTCTAATTGCAAAGGGAATCCATTAACCTATTTATCATAGGAGATTACATGATAGGATTTATTTTTTTAAAAAGATCACTCTTGTTGCTATGTAGCAACTGGACTAGAGATAGAACAAAGTAGAGAAAAACTAGGAGCTGAAGTAGTTATCAGACTTAGATACAGGCAGCTACATTTCCCATTTTGGATGGTTCCATTCTGTTCTCACATTCTTCTCAGGCATGGAGAAGAACAATTTCTGTCCTCTGTAAAATAAAAATTGAGCTTTTTGTGAATATCAGGAAGTGTGATCAGAAAGTATGCTGAATAAAGGTGAAATCGATTTTATTTAATGACATATGATGTATTCACTGATGTAATACACTTTTCATTCATTCAATAAATAGTGTCTTCTCTGTCCCAAGCACTGTGCTAAGTGTCCCCAAAAGACACAGATATCTTATCCTCTATTTAACTACTTTATAATTGTCATTCTAGTTAGTAACACACAAACAACTTTCCTGGACAAAAAAAATGTTTAATAGTTGAAACTTTTAACTTGTGTATCCCCAGTCTTTATATTCTCTACAGTTTTTTCCTCTAGGCTCAAATCCCAAATCCTCTTGCTCCTGTTTTTCCTCAAATTACTCAGAGTAGGAAATTATTTTATAAAACTCTAGAACACAATTGAAATAAGTTTCAATTGGTAGTAGTAACTTTTAGACTAGCTTTCAGATCCATATTCAGGAAAATTGTATAAATGAGCATCATCAGCTTAGTTTTTAAAACACAAATGCCCTATCTAACCATTCTCTTCTCTGTCTACATACCCTCACCCCCCAGTTACTTACCCCATCCACAGTAGGGCTGAGACTACAGTGGGGGAGTGAAAGCAAGTTATACAAGACTGAATCATGCATGTACATGGGCAAATCCAGTCTTTACTTTAAAATGATGTTCTATTCAACATGGAAATTTTTACATTAATTTTGATCTTCAAAAATATTGCATTAAAATATTACCTTTAGGATAAGGAAAAGCCCACAAACACATGGAGGCTTAATAACATGCTCCTAAATAATCAATGGATCAATGACCAAATAAAAACAGAAATCAAGCAATATATGGAGACAAATGACAACAATAATTCAACACCACAAAATCTGTGGGATGCAGCAAAGGCCTTGCTAAGAGGGAAGTATATTGGAATACAGGCCTACTTCAGGAAAGGAGAACAATCGCAAATGAACAGTCTAAACTCACAACTAATGAAACTAGAAAAAAAAGGAACAAATGAGGCCCAAAGTCAGCAAAAGGAGGGACATAATAAAGATTAGAGCAGAAATAAATAAAATTGAGAATAATAAACCAATAGAAAGAATCAATGAAAGCAGGACCTGGTTCTTTGAGAAAATAAACAAAATAGATAAATCCCTAGCTAGACTTATCAAGAAAAAAAGAGAGTCTACACACATAAACAGAAACAGAAAAGAGAAAGGAAAAATCACTACAGACATAACAGAAATACAAAGAATTATGAGAGAATACTGTGAAAAATTACATTCTAACAAACTGGATAACATAGAAGAAATGGACAACTTTCTAGAAAAATACAAATTTCTAAGGCTGACCCATGAAGAAATAGATAATCTGAACAGAACAATTACCAGCAAGGAAATTGAATTGGTAATCAAAAATTTTTCAAAGAACAAAACTCCTGGACCAGATGGTTTCACTGCTAAATTTTATCAAACATTTAGTGAAGACCTCATGCCCATCCTCCTTAAAGTTTTCCAAAAAGTTAAAGAGGAAGGAACACTCCCAAACTCATTCTACGAGGCCAACATCACTCTAATACCAAAACCAGGCAAAGACACTACAAAAAAAGAAAATTACAGACCAATATCCCCATTGAACATAGATGCAAAAATACTCAAAACAAAATAATAGCAAACTGAATTAAAAAATACATCAAAAAGATCATCTATCATGATCAAGTCGGATTTATTCCACAGATGTAAGGATGGTACAACATTAGAAAATCCATCAACATCATCCACCACATCAACAAAAAGAAAGACAAAAACCACATGATCATCTCCATAGATGCTGAAAAAGCATTTGACAAAATTCAACATCCATTCATGATAAAAACTCTAAACAAAATGGGTATAGAGGCAAGAACCTCAACATAATAAAGGGCATATATGACAAACCCACAGCCAACATTATACTTAACAGCGAGAAGCTGAAAACTTTTCCTCTGAGATTGGGAACAAGACAAGGATGCCCACTCTCCCCACTTTTATTCAACATAGTTCTGGAGGTCATAGCCACAGCAGTCAGACAACACAAAGAAACAAAAGGCATCCAGATTGGCACGGAAGAAGTTAAACTGTCCCTGTTTGCAGATGACATGATATTGTACATAAAAAGCCCTAAAGAATCAACTCCAAAACTACTTGATCTAATATCTGAATTCAGTAAAGTTGGGGGATACAAAATTAATACACAGAAATCTGGTGCGTTCCTATACACTAATGATGAACTAGAAAAAAGAGAAATCAGGAAAATATTTCCATTCACAATTGCATCAAAAAGAATAAAATACCTAGGAATAAACCTAAACAAGGAAGTGAAAGACCTATGCTCTGAAAACTATGACACTCATGAGAGAAATTAAAGAAGATACCAATAAATGGAAACACATCCCATGCCTATGGATAGGAGGAATTAATATTGTCAAAATGACCATCCTGCCTAAAGCAATCTACAGATTCAATGCAACCCCTATCAAAATACCAACAGCATTCTTCAATGAACTAAAGCAAATAGTTCTAAAATTCATATGGAAATACAAAAGACCCCAAATAATCCAAGCAGTCCTGAGAAGGAAGAATAAAGTGGGGGGATTTCACTCCCCTACTTCAAGATCTACTACAAAGCCACAGTAATCAAGACAACTTGGTACTGTCACAAGAACAGATCCATAGACCAATGGAACAGACCAGAGAGCCCAGATACAAACCAAGTATATATGGTCAATTAATATTCTCTAAAGGAGCCATGGATATACAATGGGGAAATGACAGCCTCTTAAACAACTGATGTTGGAAAAACTGGACAGCTACACACAAGAGAATGAAACTGGATTATTTTCTAACCCCATACAAAAAAGTAAACTCAAAAATGGATCAAAGACCTGAATGTAAGTCATGAAACCATAAAACCCTTAGAAGGCAAAAATCTCTTGAATATAAACATGAGAAACTTTTTCCTGAATGCATCTCCTCGGGCAAGGGAAAAAAAATTAAAATGAACAAATGGGACTACATCATGCTAAAAATCTTCTGTCCAGCAAAGGACACCATCAGCAGAACAAAAAGGCATCCTACAGTCTGGGAGAATATATTTGCAAATGACATATCTGACAAGGGGTTAACATACAAAATATATAAATAACTCACATGGCTCACCACCCAAAAAGCAAAAACGCTATTAAAAAATGGGCAGAGGATATGAACAGACACTTCTCCAAAAAGAAATTCAGATAGCCGACAGGCACATGAAAAGTTGCTCCACATCACTAATTATCAGGGAAATGCAAATTAAAACCACAATGAGATATCACCTCACACCAGTTAGGGTGGTCAACATAGAAAAGACTAGGAACAACATATCCTGGTGAAGATAAGGAAAAGGGGGAACCTTTGTGCACTGCTGGTGGGAATGTAAACTAGTTCAGCCAGTGTGGAAAGCAGTATGGAGGTTCCTCAAAAAACTAAAAATAGGAATACCATTTGACCCAGGAATTCCACTCCTAGGAATTTACTCTAAGAATGCAGGATCCCAGTTTCAAAAAGACATATGCACCTCTATGTTTATCACAGCACTATTTACACTAGCCAAGAAATAGAAGCAACCTAAATGTCCATCAGTAGATGAATGGATAAAGAAGATGTGGTACATATACACAGTGGAATATTATTCAGCCATAAGAAGAAAACAAATCCTACCATTTGCAAGTACATGGATGGAGCTAGAGGGTATTATGCTCAGTGAAATAAGCCAAATGGAGAAAGACACATATCAAATGATTTCACTTATCTGTGGAGCATAAGAACAAAGCAAAAGCTGAAGGAACAAAACAGCAGCAAATTCACAGAACCCAAAAATGGACTAACAGTTACCAAAGGGAAAGGGAATGGGGAGGGTGGGTGGGAAGGAAGGAAGAAGGGGAATAAGGGACATTATGATTAGCACACATAATGTAGTGGGGGCACAGGGAAGGCAGTATAGCACAGAGAAGCCAAGTAGTGACTCTATAGCATTTTACTTGGCTGATGGACAGTGTCTGTAATGGGGTATGTGGTGGGGACTTGATAATGGGGGGAATCTAGTAACCACAGTGTTGCTCATGTGATTGTAGATGAATGATACCAACATAAAAAAACAAGAGGCAAAAAAAAAAAATGTTAAAAAATTGCTCACTCTGCTTCCTTTATGAGAGCAGGATATTGGGAAAAGACTGAAAAACTGAATGTAGAGAAATAAGAGAAATAAGGAGTTAGTATATAAAATGTTTATCTTTTAAATGGGATACTATGATACCATCATGATGTCAAATAGTGTATAATACAGCTGAATGATGCTCCTACTACATTGAGGGAAGAGAATTTGCAAAAATAGTCATGTACTGAATTGTAGCATTTTTATTTTTATATGACATTTTGTCAACTTGTGAACATAAAGGAAGGGTTGGAAAGAAAAGACACATTATTAATTGGGTATAATAAGATTGTGGATGTTTATATCTTGTTTTTGTTTTTCTATACTTTTTTATTAAAAATTATAACTTATTGCTCTTCTAAAAACAAATTGTTATTAACCATTGCCATTTTTTTCTCACTGTCACTGCCTCTACAAAGCATAAGCCATAGCAATGATTATAAGGAATATATATATATGTGTGTATATATATATATATACACACATATATATATATATATATATTACCTTTTTAATGAGTTTTTTGCCACCTTCTTAAATCTTGCAACTGAGGCAATTGCTTCTCTCATCTCACTCTAGTCCCTGTCCCACTTCCCTGCAAATACACTCCTTACCCACCAACCTCCTGTAGTCCAAGTCCATCCTGGTCATGACAGTATATTTGTAAAGGCTTTCTATGTGCATCTAATATAATCCCAGGTTTAGACCTACTTCGCAAGAGGAGGAAAGCTTTAATGGTGTCATTTTTAGAGGACCCTTAGATTGATAGTGATCCTCCAGAAATTTTCTGAGGTCCCTTTCAATAAGTAGTTCTAAGAAAGATATGGTAGTTATAAAAGTTTTCAAAGGACAGAGAGCTTTTAAAACTAATTATACCTCTTCCTTGCCCTTTTTGCCTTCCTTAAGGGAGAGGGGGTGGGTAAAAAAGACTGAGAGAGGAAGGGACAAGGGCACTGGCACAGTTCGAAGTCATCTTGTGGTACTGGAATGTGCAGTGTTTGCTCAGAGGATGGGTAGATTTGGGTTCATGGCTCACAGACTCATGTTATATTAAAACCTGACTGGCACCATGAGTCTCTGTGATTCAGAATGACTTGAACATTTACAGTTTCTAGAGGCCCCAGTGTAGTACAGCTGAAAGTGTAACTACAGTCTTCAGTGCAGTCTGGGTTCCTGGTCACTTCATTTCCTCAGAGTAAGATCCAGGATGGGTTGATTTTCCCTCTTTTAGGTTTCTGTGTAGAGCGTTAGAATTAGAGTCACACTGGGTTTGAAACCCAGCTTTTCTCTTAGTTTCTGTGTGGATTTTGGCATCTCTCTGAACTTTAGTTTCCTCATTTGTAAAGTTACAATAACAATTCCTCCTTCAACAGGTGCCCATATCTATGAAATGATAGGACATCTGGAAGATGACATGACCTAATGTGTGATAGATATTCAACAACTGTGAATCATGAGTCTGTCTAAACTATGTCAAGCGTTGTTTGCACATTCCTAATTGGTTTATACAAGGTGACAGATCAAGGAAGCATATTTTACATGCCTATTAGTTATTCTTAATTATATACAATATTGGAGATAATATATAAAAAGCAACTAGCACAATAGAATATTCTAGGGATTCCGGACATGTAAATTTAAATATTAAAATACACTTAATAATACAATTTTTTCATTCAGCTGTAGCCTCAATCTCAAATGTAATGTCTAATAGACATGTAAAACATTAGTAGAATGGAGATCATTTAATTATTCTAGAGGAAATTTTATTTTAAAAAGAAAACACAGTTAAATAGAAAGCCAAAACAATGTTTCTAGTGCTTGTGATTGAAGTTTGAAATGTTTTTATCTTTTATGTTAAGGTACTAAATCAAACTTCTCGACTTGAAATACAACTGCTAGAGAATTCGTTATCAACATACAAGCTAGAGAAACAACTTCTTCAACAGACAAATGAAATCCTAAAGATTCATGAGAAAAACAGGTGAGAATTATTATATTCCTAAAAATCTTTATGTTTACATTTACTTATATCTTCCACTTTTCTGTCAGCTGTTAAAAAAAAACAGATTGAAGCTGTCTTCAGAAAAAGAAATATAGACCCAAATTAATTTTTAATGTAAAAAGGAAGGAGAGCTTAAGGTGAATACAGCAGGTATGTCAACAGTAGTATTAGTACTGCTCCTTACACTCTTGAAATACTTGCTTTTTAAAACTTCTATCACTAATTTATCTAATGTTCAGCTGTTCAGGTCCCACCATAGCCCCTAAAATTAATTGATTCTGTGGTGAAATTCACTGACACAAAATACTGACAATTTTCAGCAAAATCAACACTTACAGCAGTAGAGAAAAGAATAAAGCCTCTGAAAGTATAACTTGAATTATTTCTCTATCTGCCTTTAAGCTTCTGCAGAGCTGTAAGTTTGTTAAATTCAAAGGCCTTGCACTAGGGAGAAACAAATTTTTTTTTTCCCAGAAAATTATACCTATAAAGTTGATTTAAAGAGTTTCCTCAACCCCACATTTTTAAAAGCCATTTACTCTGGGCTTATTACATTTCTTTGGTTAGCTTTATAGATGTGTTTTATGAACTATGAATCATCTCAGGTAAGTAGAATAGGACTGGATCTTGAAAGCTGGGATGACATAGGGACAATATTATTTTGAAGTCTTTGACATTCATGACTTATGTGTAGGACAAATGTATGTTAAGTGCATTTCTTCTGGATATTTGGATGGCTTGAAGTTTTAGTTCTTGTGTATTATATTGAGTTAAAGACCATCATGTTGATAGAAATGAGTTAAGTATCGTGTTGGTGCAGCTGGTTTCTACCATACCACAAACCAGGATGGCACCTAAGAGGACTGCTAGCTCTCTTACTTTACAGATGAGGGAACAGACTCCGTAGAAGTGAGTTACCTGTGCAAGATTACACAGCTTGTCAGTGACACAGCTGTGGGAATGTAACCCAGGTTTGTTTACTTCTGGTCCTGCTCTTTCCATCATAGCACATAGGCTCTCAATACTATCTACAACCTAGAAGGATTTCCCAACTTTACACTAAAAATAGACCTTAATGACAACAATTATAATTAAACTTTTACAAGAAGAAGATAAACGTGACTGTTGGTTTAGAGTGTGAAAGGACTTACTCATGCTCTATGACTTGTATTTCTAAGTTTTACATTTATTTATCTTTGTACTGTGTCATGGGGTACACTGTAAATCTATAAATAAACTTGACAGGACTTGACCCTGAACTGGTTGTATGATGAAATGTTTTGGAATTGAAAATCCTGCTGAACAGTACCATTTGTCCTAGTACAGTTTCATAGTAACCAGACACATACACATAACGGGTACACTTCTTCAACCATCCCTTAATTTAGGGTCCCACCATGCTTTAACTTTGTCACTAAAAGTGAACAATTTATAGTCATACATTTCAAGATGCTATTGTGAAGGCTTTGCCTAGGAAAGAATAAGTAAAACAATGTTAATTTTACCTTATTTTTAAGTTGTTTTTATAATTATATAAATAAAAACATATATTGTAGAAAAAGGAGAAAGTACACAGAAAATGAAAAACCACAATCCCATCACATTGAGAGAGTTGCATGTGTTGCTGGGTATTACATATAAAATGTATTTCTCACAACAGGTTGTGTCATGCTATACACACTGTTCTGCAGCCTGCTTTCTTTGGAGATAGATATCTTTGCTAATCAATAATATCCCTCTCATATTCTTAATAACTGCCTTGTGTTTCATTTTATAGGTATAACTAACCTAGAGTAGTTTTAAACCATCTCTCACCAAGTATGTTATCCCATTTGATTTATTTCTTAAAAAGTTGTCAGCATGAATTTACATTCTTTAATTATTCCCCTGCTAATTTATGTTTTATCTCTTGGTCTGCATTTGACACTTTAACTATCAGGATACCATAAAAAAAAAAAGCTGGGAGGCCAGAAAGGGCTCACTTGTAACTACAAACACAAATGTCCTCTGCTCTCTCAGTTTCCATGTCTCTGTCACTATCTTTCTCTCCCTCCTTCTCATATTCTTTCTTTTTCTTCTTCTTTTGTTTATGTAACAAATATGACCCTTCTACCCTAATTCTAGAGCATTTTGGATTTTTTGTCTTGCCATCATAATTCTTGACATAGCTCATGGTATCATCTCCTACTATGGAATTCTCACCGTAAAATGTTTTTTTTTAAAAGGGAAACTGCTTAGAAGTTGTTCTTTCTGTTCCATTAGTAAAATAAAGCTAAGTCAAGATTTGAGCTCCCAAAAGAGCTTCACTGTGGGTCACGGCAGAAAGGGCTTCTCCATGTGTCACAACCTCTCAGAGGAATCTGACTCCTGCTCCTGACCATATACATGCCTTCTGTTGATGAATTCTGTTCCCTTGTTAAATTCTAATTTCTAAGGAAAATTCAGGCTTTCTTACATATGTAAAATCACACCATTTATTGCTAATGGTAATTTTTTTTGAACTATAACAATTCCCTTTCTCAGTAATACAGGTATTTCACAGTGAATTCAGGGATTCAGGTTTTAACTTGAAATTCATTTCTGTGCTTACGCTGACAGAAACTTACATTACATGTATCTTTTACTCCTACTCTGTACCCCTTTCCTTTTTGACTCTCAAATATGACATTAGTTTGCATGTGGTTCCTGGGGATATTTTTCTATCAATATTCTGTATCTCCTGGCATTGCCATATCTCTATACTTATCTGTGTCTTCCTGTTGAGGGGTCCAATGCATGTAATGGAGTGTTAGTGGAACATCTATTCTTAAACCAGTCATTCTTCCATGAACCACTTTGGGTCTATCTTTATAAGTGTATATATATATATTCTTATATGAAATGAAACTACAGGAACTCTGCCAAGCACTTTCTAGAGCTAAAAAGAAATGTGCCCCTCTCCCCCCACATTTAAAGGGATAGAGGTCAAAGTCAAACATGAAGCTGTTTATGTCTTTAAAATAGTTTATTGATCATCCCTACCTATTCCTCAAATGAATTTTAATCCTCCAAATGCAACAAAAAGCAATTACTACATTGAAGCATCTCTGAAATGTAGGAACAACATGCCTTTAGTTGGCCAGGTCTGGTTTGGATCAGCTAATATGCTGTGCAAAGGGGATTATCTAAATTAAGCTTTGTTTCCTCCCCAAGGAATGTCAGGGGTTGTGTCTGGGTGTGTGACTTACCAGCTTTGTGTATGATGGGGCTTCAGCTGCCAAGTCGGTGAGCTGGCCCTTGGGGGGGTCCACCACTTCTTTGGCAGAACAAGGAGGAATACTTTATGGACAGGATTATACTACACAATCATGCTGAGAGGTCCTGCTGATTTACATCCTGACAAATTAAATTCATCGCTTGTAGGATTGAAAATGGATTTTTGGCCTCATTAGATTCACTTCTTTATCCGTAAATGGCCAAAGGCACAAAGCAGAAATAGGATTAGCAACATTTGCTCTACTGTTTGTTTTCCTAGCAATCTAGTGGGGGGTGACTCCAAGAAGTTTCCAGTTTGCTTTCTTTAGAATTTTTTTTTCTTCTGTTGGATGCTATCCTAATCTCAAAACTTATTATTGTTTCTTACTTCAAGGAAACAGCATTTATAAGTAAGGGATCATTAACCATATAATTGAAATTTCACAACCAAGAACCCAAGAAATGGGAAGCATTAATATTTACCTTGCACATAAGAGGTTGGTATGGCTAAAAAGTGGGACATATAATTGTCAACTTTTATAGATTCCTCCAGAATGTTTCCTGCAACTTCTCAAAACAATAGAAAATAGAGGTGGACAGGGAAAGATGTTATAATGCAAATTCCTTCAGCAAATTCCTATGTATCCATGTAACTAGATCTTTTGGTCTAAAAAATTCTGTCAGCTGACTGGGTTTCAAGGCACCTGCCCATCCTCAGATTTAAACCCAACTTTCTCCAAAGTGGGAGCACAGACCAGCAAAAAAATATTTCAGAAGAAATCCTTCTACCTCACCAGGGTATTCAAGAAAGAGAATCCATCTGCTCCCCATGTATACAGAGATGTAACACTTGGACTTTCTTGATATTGTGTTGAATTTGCAGAGTGAAGAAAAAAGAAGTCTTCCCTAACACCATTCAGAGTGAAGTGAAACTACACATGTGGTGGCCATTCTGACAGTTTGATCAAAATGATAATATGCTGCCTAGTTATATCAGGTGAACATCTATGCCAGGGGCTTTACATACACTATTGCTAAACCTTCAATTAGTCCTGAAAAGTACCTATTATTATTTCTATTTTATATGTAAAGAAATGGAAGTTCACAGAGGCCAAGTAACTTGCCTGTGACTAACACCTAGTATATGACAGGTTTCAAGTCCATGATTCTCTGTGATAATTATTATAAAAATATTTTCCAACATGACGCAGCTTCACAATTAACTGATATGGATATCAAATTACCCATTTAATACTAACAAATATAAACTTGAAGAAAGAGGCAGGCTAGTTGGTTTATTTATCCCTCCTAATACGGAGTTGGAAATATAAACTATTTTACCTTGGGAATTCACTGAGCTTATTTGACAAGCCTTATCTATCTTCTAGCTGGAGTTTATGGGAAGTTACTAAGTCAGTTAATTTTAGGTGATTGAAGTGTGTGTAATTTCAAGATACTATATTATACCTTGTGTAAGTCCAGGGAAAGGAAATCCCTGGGCAAAATACCCCTAAAAAACCAAAATCAGTCAAAGGGAAAATAAAGTTGAAAACCCGTTTATTGCTCACAAAACTGCAGTGCCAGGAGGTCTTTCTTCTCTGCTCAAGCAGCAACCACACCCTCCCTCCGCCTCCCCTCTCAGGTACAGATAAGCCCTCTGTTGCCCAGGTAATTACCCATTGATATGGAGATAAACTTCTCCACCCCTGAGGAAAGATGCAAATGCACTAAAGTCATACTTCTTTCCACCTCCGAAGGCCTATTGATATGCAGATATACTATAGCCAGGAAGATATTCAGGAAATACTACAATTTTACCCACAATCCACCCTTCCAGAAATCTCCCCTTACAATTTAGTCGATCCCCCTCTTCCGACCAATCCATAACATGCAATAGCAACAGCAATAAAATCTTGATAATCCTCAAGCCAGAGGATTCAGCCTATGCAGATCAAGTAAATGTACTTTACAGCACAATCTCTAAGCACAAAATACGTTTCTACACTTGTTTACTCATTCCTAACAATCATGCTAGATTGCTCACAAAACTTTTACCAAATATTAGACAAACTCAAGCCTCTCCTTAAACATTATTTTCTTGACAACAGCAACATAATCACAATTCTCAAGCCAGAGGATTCAGCTAGGTTCAAATTCCCATGCAGATTAAGTCCAAAGCTCGTCCATTCCAGCCATCACACGGCAGCTGCAGCCAGGGGGCGCATCCGGGACACAAAGAGAGTAGAAGCAAATAACTGTGATTGTCGGGGGCCAATTTGCTGTTATTACAGGAATACACAGAAGGCCAGCTTCCAGGCCTTTTCCCCAAGATGGCAGAAGAACCAGCCATCGCCGGTCCATGTGTTGAAATGTCCAGGGCCATATCCATTTTACTCCTAATTGCTGCACCCATCCTTGCAACACATGTCCAATTAAGTGGGTACCTTGATCGCTCTCAGTCACCGGCAACCCGCCATAGGCTGCAAAGACATGCTCTAGGCCCCTCTTGGTGGTTTGCTGATCTCTACAACGTGCAGGGCACTCCTTCCGGGCTCGGCTGACTTCTTCAAAGGTGAAAGACAAGCCACACCAATGGGCCCACATTGTCTTTTGAGGCGTCTGTGCCACACCACTCCGTGGCCTTTGCGTCCAGCCTTGCACCCACCACGCGATGGGATAGGAGCTTATTGGCTTGGTCGGAGCTGTTCCGGCGATGGGCTCGTAGCCAGCAAGGCGTGGTACACAGCAGCCAGTTGCTTCTCTATTAATTTGACCCGGACCTCTGCTCCTTTCCATGGTTGTGGCCAGGCTCCGGCCGGCAAGAGCAGCAGCAGTGGCAGAAACAGAAGCCTTAGGCTCAAGGCACAGGCCGGGGTCGGCGTGGCCAGCAGCGGTAGTGGTGCCTCCACGACCACACGACTGTAGACACATGTCCGTCGGCGGGAGCACCACTTCTCCCCATCATTTCTAGGGGCGGCCCTCCCAAAGGTCACACCCATTATGACAGATTTTGGGTTCACAGGAATCCTGCCAATACTACGCCAATTGTAAGTCCGGGGAAAGGAAATCCCATGGCAAAATACCCCTAAAAACCAAAATCAGTCAAAGGAAAAATAAAGTTTAAAACCCGTTTATTGCTCACAAAACTGCACTGCCAGGACGTCTTTCTTCTCTGCTCAAGCAGCAACCACACCCTCCCTCCGCCTCCCCTCTCAGGTACAGATAAGCCCTCTGTTGCCCAGGTAATTACCCATTGATATGGAGATGAACTTCTCCACCCCTGAGGAAAGATGCAAATGCACTAAAGTCATACTTCTTTCCACCTCTGAAGGCCTATTGATATGCAGATATACTATAGCCAGGAGAGATATTCTGAAAATGCTACAATTTTACCCACACCTTGCAAACAAATTACTGTTATGGTATACTAAAGTATTGATTTTTATTACTTACATTGTCTAAAGAAATGAAAAGTTAAGTCACAGTCTTTTTAATTGAAGCTGTCCTCCATTTAATAAGTTCTTTAAAAGATACAAGTAAAATCTTGCTAACTTCTAGTATTAAGATTAGGTTGAATTATGTTAGTTTTATGTAGTAGGGATCAAGGAAAAATATTTGAATTCATACTACTCTATTTTATACCTTGCAAATGGAACATTTATAGACACTTATTGAACATTTTTTTTGCTTTTCATGTTTTTAAAAAATTGATTTAATGACATGAGTAATCTTTTTTCCTTTAAATTTCATTAACCTTAAGATTTTAGACTGGGGAAGAATTCTGAATGAAACAAGGAATCTAAAGGTTATCTGAATTTTTCCCTTTCCCTAATTTCTCACACTCACCAATGACTTTCAGTGCCATCAGTTCCATCTACTAACTATTTTTGCAGTCTGTCCTGTTTGTTCTCTTTCCATTGACAATGTCTTTTCTCACTCTCATTAATTTCTGTTTCAGCCATTGCAGTGACCTATATGCCTCTCAAGCCACCTGTTATCTAGAGTTCAGACAAAGTCTTCTTTCTAAAATGCAAGTCAAATTATTTTTTCCTTTTCTTCAAAGCCCTCCCCCAACACACACACTAATTCAGCCCAATTTTTGAAATCTCTAGACAGCATCTTCCCAATCCCTTAAGGATTCTCTGTAGCTAACTGGAGATAGTTGAAGTACTTTAGTACAGAACACAGTCCATGATCATTATAATCCTAATTTTATAGCCTTACTTCCACAAGTCTTTGTATTTTTTAGAAAATACAGCCTGATAGCTAAGAGCATGAGCTCTGAGGCCAGGACCTGGGTTTCACTTTTCCTTGATGCTTCTATAACCAACTGCAACATACTACTGTGTGACTTGGGGCAAGTTACTTAAAATGTCTGTGCTTCAGTTTCATAATTTGTAAAACAGGGATGATGATAAGCATTGTGTGAGGGTTAATTGAGTTAATGCATATAAAACATGGAGAACAGCATGTGTCATACATAGTAAATGTGTTTTTTTTTAACATTTATTTTTATTTATTTATTTTTTTTAATTGCCCTTAATTCTCAATGGCATGTTCATTTTCTCTCTTTTTTTTTCTTTTTTTTGAGAGGGCATCTCTCATATTTATTGATCAAATGGTTCTTAACAACAATAAAATTCTGTATAGGGGAGTCAATGCTCAATGCACAATCATTAATCCATCCCAAGCCTAATTCTCCTCAGTCTCCAATCTTCTGAAGCATAATGAACAAGTTCTTACATGGTGAACACATTCTTACATAGTAAATAAGTTCTTACATGGTGAACAATACAAGGGCAGTCATCACAAGACTTTCGGTTTTGATCACGAATTATGAGCTATAAACAATCAGATCAAATATGAATATTCGTTTGATTTTTATACTTGATTTATATGTGTATCCCACATTTCTCTCTTTATTATTATTATTATTTTTTTTAATAAAATGCTGAAGTGGTACGTAGATGCAAGATAAAGGTAGAAAACATAGTTTAGTGTTGTAAGAGAACAAATGTAGATGATCAGGTGTGTGCCTGTAGACTATGTGTTAATCCAAGCTAGACAAGGGCAATAAAACATCCACATATGCAGAAGATTTCTCTCAGAACAGGGGGGGTGAGGTTCTAAGCCTCACCTCTGTTGATCCCCAATTTCTCACCTGATGACCAACCTGCGACTGTGCCTGTCTTAGGTTGTTCCTCCCTTGAGGAATCTTACCCGTCTCTGGCTAACCAGTCATCTTCCGGGGCCATACAGGGAAATGTGAAGTTGGTAAGTGAGAGAAAAGCCATATTGTTTGAAAAGGTTAGCTTTTTACTTCTTTGCATATTTATGCCCTGTGGCTTCTATGCCCAGCATTTTTCTTGAGGTATCTTTACCGCTTGGAGGAATTATGATATTCGGTGAATTCGATATGAGGCACAAATTCTATTTAAGGGTTGTAATTAGGAAGGAAGAAGAAAAGCTATAGAGGTAGCAGACGGAAGAAAACATGGGAAGATTGATTATTTCTTTGACATATCTTCTTGTAGAGTAACTTCAGCATGTATAGGTTTTAAACTACTACTTAAATTGCGCACACACATTAACATAATAGGAATACAGTTACGTAACCAAAGCAGATCTGTAATTACCAGCCATCTCCAGTGAAGCCAAGAAAACCAGTTAGGCACCCTAGGCATTTGTGAAAATTTGTCTATGATATAATGGATATTGTCCAACCGTACTTGAACAGTCTGAGAGAAATCAGACAAATTAAAACAACCCATTCCTGGGAACTGTTCACATCCCATATGTTCTTTTAACAGTAGATAGTCTGTAGTCATAAGATTTTGGAGTGCTACAACTTGCACGTCTCCTAATTCTTGGTTGAGTTCCAACAGTATAGATCCAGTCAAATTTTTTGTTTTACTGTATGTACAGGCCAGCTTAGATATCTCGTTCTTCATTCCAATGGCAAGTCCAGGAACCGGTGGGATGAATGCAGCTACAACTGCAGCACTACCTGGATCTTTGTTGAGGTTTTTTGATGATCATCTTCTGGTATGACTCTTCCAGAGAGTGCTGATGTTGGAAGTTCTTCTTTATATTGTATCTTAGTTCATTTTCTGGGTAGCCAAATTAGGCTTTGATCCTCTGTATAAACACAAACAGACCCTTTGCCCACACTTTGATATGCCCTTTATACCATTGTGTAGAACTCATTGGAGATCACCACACAGGAACTGCTTTTTTTTTTTTAAGAGAAAGGAATATTATCAGAAAAGTGTACCTCCATAGCCGATCATCTGACACCCTTTAAGTGATCAAAATTAAGGATATTTAAAGCATGCATTAATCATTGATTTACAATTAGTTTTATCCTATCAGGGAGTAATCTCCCTTTTCTTTCTTTCTTTCTTTTTTTTTTTTTGTTATCTTTGATCTACACTTACATAAAGAATATTATGTTTACTAGGCTCTCCCCTATACCAGGTCCCCCCTATAAACCCCTTCACAGTCACTGTCCATCAGCATAGCAAAATGTTGTAGAATCACTACTTGTCTTCTCTGTGTTTTACAGCCCTCCCCTTTCTCCTACCCCCACATGCATGCTAATCTTAATACCCGCCTTTCTTCTTCCCCCCCACTTATCCCTCCCTACCCACCCATCCTCCCCAGTCCCTTTCCCTTTGGTACCTGTTAGTCCATTCGTGGGTTCTGTAATTCCCCTGCTGTTTTGTTCCTTCAGTTTTCCCTTTGTTCTTATACTCCACAGATGAGTGAAATCATTTGGTATTTCTCTTTCTCCGCTTGGCTTATTTCACTGAGCATAATACCCTCCAGCTCCATCCATGTTGCTGCAAATGGTAGGATTTGCCCTCTTCTTATGGCTGAGTAGTATTCCATTATGTATATGTACCACATCTTCATTATCCATTCATCTACCGATGGACATTTAGGTTGCTTCCAATTCTTGGCTATTGTAAATAGTGCTGCGATAAACATAGGGGTGCATCTCTCTTTCTCAAACTTGATTGCTGTGTTCTTAGGGTAAATTCCTAGGAGTGCAATTCCTGGGTCAAATGGTAAGTCTGTTTTGAGCATTTTGATGAACCTCCATACTGCTTACCACAATGATTGAACTAATTTACATTCACACCAGCAGTGTAGGAGGGTTCCCCTTTCTCCACAGCCTCGCCAACATTTGTTGTTGTTTGTCTTTTGGATGGCAGCCATCCATACTGGTGTGAGGTGATACCTCATTGTAGTTTTAATTTGCATTTCTCTGATAATTAGGGTTGTGGAGGATCTTTTCATGTGTCTGTTGGCCATCTGTATTTCTTTTTTGGAAAACTGTTCAGTTCCTCTGCCCATTTTTTAATTGGATTATTTGATTTTTGTTTGTTGAGGTGTGTGAGCTCTTTATATATTTTGGGCGTCAAGCCATTATCGGATCTGTCATTTAAAAATATATTCTCCCTTACTGTAGGGTTTATTTTATATATTCTCCCATACTGTAGGATTCCTTTTTGTTCTATTGATGGTGTCTTTTCCTGTACAGAAGCTTTTCAGCTTAATATAGTCCCACTTACTCATTTTTGCTGTTGTTTTCCTTGCCCGGGGAGATATGTTCAAGAAGAGGTCACTCATGTTTATGTCTAAGAGGTTTTCAACTATGTTTTTTCCATGAGTTTAATGGTTTCATGACTTACATTCAGGTCTTTAATCCATTTTGAATTTACTTTTGTATATGGGTTTAGACAATGGTCCAGTTTCATTCTCTTACATGTAGCTGTCCAGTTTTGCCAGCACCATCTGTTGAAGAGACTGTCATTTCGCCATTGTATGTCCATGGCTCCTTTATCAAATATTAATTGACCATATATGTTTGGGTTAATGTCTGGAGTCTCTAGTCTGTTCCACTGGTCTGTGGCTCTGTTCTTGTGCCAGTACCAAATTGTCTTGATTACTATGCCTTTATAGTAGAGCTTGAAGTTGGGGAGTGAGATCCCCCCTACTTTATTCTTCTTTCTCAAGATTGCTTTGGCTATTCGGGGTCCTTGGTGTTTCCATATGAATTTTTGAATTATTTGTTCCAGTTCATTGAAGAATGTTGCTGGTAATTTGGTAGGGATTGCATCAAATCTGTATATTGCTTTGGCAGGATGGCCATTTTGACGATATTAACTCTTCCTAGCCACGAGCATGGGATGAGTTTCCATTTGTTAGTGTCCCCTTTAATTTCTCTTAAGAGTGACTTGTAGTTTTCAGAGTATAGGTCATTCACTTCTTTGGTTAGATTTATTCCTTGGTATTTTATTCTTTTTGATGCAATTGTGAATGGAATTGTTTTCCTGATTTCTCTTTCTATTGGTTCATTGTTAGTGTATAGGAAAGCTACAGATTTCTGTGTGTTAATTTTGTATCCTTCAACTTTGCTGTATTCCAATATGAGTTCTAGTAGTTTTGGGGTGGAGTCTTTATGGTTTTTTATGTACAATATCATGTCATCTGCAAATAGTGACAGTTTAACTTCTTCTTTACCAATCTGGATTCCTTGTATTTCTTTGTTTTGTCTGATTGCCATGGCTAGGACCTCCAGTACTATGTTAAATAGCAGTGGGGAGAGTGGGCATCCCTGTCCAGTTCCCGATCTCAGAGGAAAAGCTTTCAGCTTCTCGCTGTTCGGTATAATGTTGGCTGTGGGTTTATGATATATGGCCTTTATTATGTTGAGGTACTTGCCCTCTATTCCCATTTTGCTGAGAGTTTTTATCATGAATGGATGTTGAATTTTGTCAAATGCTTTTTCAGCATCTATGGAGATGATCATGTGCTTTTTGTCTTTCTTTTTGTTGATGTGGTGGATGATGTTGATGGATTTTCGAATGTTTTACCATCCTTGCATCCCTGGGATGAATCCCACTTGGTAGTGGTGTATGATCCTTTTGATATACTTTTGAATTCAATTTGCTAATATTTTATTAAGTATTTTTGCATCTACATTCATCAGGGATATTGGCCTGTAATTTTCTTTTTTGGTGGGGTTTTGGTATTAGAGTGATGTTGGCTTCATAGAATGAGTTTAGGAGTATTCCCTCCTCTTCTATTTTTTGGAAAACTTTAAGGAGAATGTGTATTATGTCTTCTCGGTGTGTCTGATAAAATTCTGAGGTAAGTCTTTCCAGCCTTTGTGTTTTGTTCTTGGGTAGTTTTTTGATTACCGTTTCAATTTCTTTGCTTGCAGTTGGTTTGTTTAACTTTTGTGTTTCTTCCTTGGTCAGTCTTAGAAGGTTGTATTTTTCTAGGAAGTTGTCCATTTCTTCTAGGTTTTCCAGCTTGTTGGCATATAGGTTTTCTTAGTAGTCTTTAATAATTCTTTGTATTTCTGTGGAGTCTGTCATGATTTTTCCATTCTCATTTCTGATTCTGTTGATTTGTGTTGATTCTCTTTTTCTCTTGATAAGTTTGACTAGAGGCTTATCTATTTTGTTTATTTTCTGAAAGAACCAGCTCTTGGTTTCATTGATTTTTGCTATTGTTTTATTCTTCTCAATTTTGTCTCTGATCTTTATTATGTCCCTTCTTCTGCTGACTTAAGGCCTCATTTGTTCTCCTTTTTCCAATTTAGATAATTGTGATGTTAGACTATTCATTTGGGATTGTTTTTCCTTCTTCAAGTGTGCCTGGATCGCTATATACTTTCCTCTTAAGACTGCTTTCACTGCGTCCCACAGAAGTTGGGGCTTTGTGTTGTTGTTGTCATTTGTTTCTGTATATTCCTTGATCTCTATTTTAATATGTTCATTGATCCATTGATTATTTAGGAGCATGTTGTTAAGCCTCCATGTGTTTGTGAGCCTTTTTGTTTTCTTTGTAGAATTTATTTCTAGTTTTATACCTTTGTGGTCTGAAAAATTTGTTGGTAGAATGTCAATATTTTGGATTTTGTTGAGGCTCTTTTTGTGAGCTAGTATGTGGTCTATTCTGGAAAATGTTCCATGTGCACTTGAGAAAAATGTATATCCTGTTGCTTTTGGATGTAGAGTTCTATAGATGTCTATTAGGTCCTTCTGCTCTACTGTGTTGTTCAGTCCTTCAGCGTCCTTACTTATTTTCTGCCCGGTGGATCTATCCTTTGGGGTGAGTGGTGTGTTGAAGTCTCCTAAAATGAATGCATTGCAGTCTATTTCACCCTTTAGTTCTGTTAGTATTTGTTTCACATATGCTGGTGCTCCTGTGTTGGGTGCATATATATTTAGAATGGTTATATCCTCTTGTTGGACTGAGCCCTTTATCATTATGTAGTGTCCTTCTTTATTTCTTGGTACTTTCTTTGTTTTGAAGTTTATTTTGTCTGATATTAGTACTGCAGCCCCTGCTTTCTTCTCGCTGTTGTTTGCCTGAAATGTGTTTTTCCATCCCTTGACTTTTAGTCTGTACATGTCTTTGGGTTTGAGGTGAGTCCCTTGTAAGCAGCATATAGATGGGTCTTGCTTTTTTATCCATTGTATTACTCTGTGTCTTTTGATTGGTGCATTCAGTCCATTTACATTTAGGGTGACTATTGAAAGATATGTACTTATTGCCATTGCAGGCTTTAAATTCGTGGTTGCCAAAGGTTCAAGGTTAGCCTCTTTAGTATCTTACTGCCTAACTTAGCTCGCTTATTGAGCTGTTATATACACTGTCTAGAGATTCTTTTCTTCTCTCCCTTCTTATTCCTCCTCCTCGATTCTTCATATGTTGGGTGTTTTGTGCTGTGTTCTTTCTAGGAGTGCTCCCATCTAGAGCAGTCCCTATAATATGCCCTGTACAGGTGGTTTGTGGGAAGAAAATTCCCTCAGCTTTTGCTTTTCTTGGAATTGTTTAATCCCGCCATCATATTTAAATGATATTCATGCTGGGTACAGTACCCTTGGTTCATGGCCCTTCTGTTACATTACATTAAATATATCATGCCATTCTCTTCTGGCCTGTAGGGTTTCTGTTGAGAAGTCTGATGTTAGCCTGATGGGTTTTCCTTTATAGGTGACCTTTTTCTCTCTAGATGCCTTTAAAACTCTTTCCTTGTCCTTGATCTTTGCCATTTTAATTATTATGTATCTTGGTGTTGTCCTCCTTGAATCCTTTCTGTTGGGGGTTCTGTGTATTTCCATGGTCTGTTCGATTATTTCCTCCCCCAGTTTGGGGAAGTTTTCAGCAATTATTTCTTCCAAGATGCTTTCCATCTCTTTTCCTCTCTCTTCTTCTTCTTCACCCCCTATAATACGGATATTGTTCCTTTTGGATTGGTCACACAGTTCTCTTAACATTGTTTCATTCCTGGAGATCCTTTTATCTCTCTCTATGTCAGCTTCTATGCGTTCCTGTTCTCTGGTTTCAATTCCATCAATGGCCTCTTGCATCCTATCCATTCTGCTTATAAACCCTTCCAGAGTTTGTTTCATTTCTGCAGTCTCCTTTCTGGCATCTGTGATCTCCCTCCGGACTTCTTCCCATTTCTCTTGCATATTTCTCTGCATCTCTGTCAGCATGTTTATGATTTTTATTTTGAATTCTTTGTCAGGAAGACTGGTTAGGTCTGTCTCCTTCTCTGGTGTCTCTGTGATTTTGGTTTGCCTGTAATTTTGTCTTTTCATGGTGATAGGAATAGTTTGCAGAGCTGGAACAAGTGACGGCTGGAAGAACTCCCCTTCTTATTGGTTTGTGGCCCTCCTCTCCTGAGAGAACAGCGACCTCTAGTGGCTTGTGCTGGGTAGCCGTGCACAGACAGGGCTTCTACTTCCTGCCCAGCTGCTATGGAGTTTATCTCTGCTGTTGCTGTGGGCGTGGCCTGGCTCGGGCAGCTACTCCAAAGTGGTGGAGTCGCATTGGAGGGGGAGTGGCTGGGAGGCTATTTATCTCCGTAAGGGGCCTCCGTGCTCCCTGCAGCCCAGGGGATTAGAGTGCCCAGAGATCCCTGAATTTCCTACCTCTGGACTACGTGTCCCACCCTGCCCCTTTAAGACTTCCAAAAAGCACCCCCCAAAACAAAACAACAACCACAAAAAAAAAAAAAAAAAAAAAATTGCCACTCATTTTTCTTTATTCTCCGGCGCCAGCCTCAGGCACCCATTCACCGGTCTTGCTGCCCTTTTTTCCTAGTATTGGGGTCCCTATCCCTTTAGCCTTCCAAAAAGCGCTTGCCAAAACAAAACAACAACAACAACAACAAAGATGGCTGCTCGCTTTTCTTTTGTTCTCCGGTGCTGCCCTCCAGTACCCGCTCAAAGTTCTTGCTGCCCTGTTTCCCTAGTATCCAGGGCTCCGCCCATGCACTGTTTCTGCGCTCTGGTCCGGATGGCTGGGGCTGGGTGTTCAGCAGTCCTGGGCTCCCTCTCCCTCCCCTCTCCGACTCCTCTCCTCCCGCCGGGAGCTGGGGGGAGGGGCGCTCAGGACCCGCCAGGCCGGTGCTTGTATCTTAACCCCTTTTCTAGGCGCTGGGTTCTCACAGGTGTGGATGTGGTCTGGATGTTGTCTTGTGTCCTCTGGTCTTTATTCTAGGAAGAGTTGTCTTTGTTATATTTTCATAGATATATGTGGTTTGGGGAGGAGATTTCTGCTGCTCTACTCACGCCGCCATCTAGGCTGCCTCCCTAAATGTTTAATCATGCTAGATGTTAGTGTCACAATGAATACTTGATGTTATTTCAGATATATTTAATATTTGACTTCTCTGGAATTCCTGTAGTTCTTTTTTGTTGTTGTTATCATTAATCTGCAATTACATGAAGAACATTATGTTAACTAGGCTCTCCACTTCACCAAGTCCCCCCCACAAACCCCATTACAGTCACTGTCCATCAGCATAGTAAGATGCTGTAACATCACTACTTGTCTTCTCTGTGTTGTACAACCCTCCCCATGCCCCCCTCACATAATACATGCTAATTGTAATGCTCCCTTTCTTTTTCCCCACCTTTATATCTCCCTTTCCACCCATCCTCCACAGTTCTTTTCCCTTTGGTAACTGTTAGTCATTCTTGTTCTGTAATTCTGCTGCTGTTCTGTTCCTTCAGTTTTTCCTTGTTCTTATACTCCACATATAAGTGAAATCGTTTGGTACCTCTCTTTATATGCCTGGCTTATTTCACCGAGCATAATACCCTCTAGCTCCACCCATGTTGTTGTAAATGGTAGGATTTGTTTTCTTCTTCTTTTAGCTGAATAATATTCCATTGTGTATATGTACCACTTCTTTATCCATTCATCTACTGATGGACACTTAGGTTGCTTCTATTTCTTGGCTATTGTAAATAGTGCTGCAATAAACATAGGGGTGCATCTGTCTTTTTCAAACTGAGCTGCTGCATTCTTAGGGTAAATTCCTAGAAGTGGAATTCCTGGATCAAATGGTATTTCTATTTTGAGCTCTTTGAGGAACCTCCATACTGCTTTCCACAATGGTTGAATTAATTTACATTCCCATCAGCAGTGTAGAAGGGTTTCCCTTTCTCCATAACCTCACCAACATTTGTTGTTGTTTGTCTTTTGGATGGTGGGGATCCTTACTGGTATGAGGTGATATCTCATTGTGGTTTTAATTTGAATATCCCTGATGACAAGCGATGTGGAGCATCTGTTCATGTGTGTGTTGGCCATCTGAATTTCTTCTTTGGAGAACTATCTGTTCAGCTCCTCTGCCCATTTTTTAATTGGCTTATTTGATTTTTGTTTGTTGAGGTGTGTGAGCTCTTAATATATCTTGGATGTCAACCCTTTATGAGATCTGTTGTTTATGAATATATTCTCCCATACCATAGGGTACCTTTTTGTCCTATTGATGGTGTCCTTTGCTTTACAGAAGCTTTTCAGCTTGATAAAGTCCCACTTGTTCATTTTTGCTTTTGTTTCCCTTGCCTGGGGAGATATGTTCACGAAGAAGTCACTCATGTTTATGTCCAAATGATTTTTGCCTATGTTTTTTTCTAAGAGTTTTATGACTTACATTCAGGTCTTTAATCCATTTTGAATTTACTTTTGGGTATGGGGTTAGACAGTGATCCAGTTTCATTCTCTTACATGTAGCTGTCCACTTTTGCCAGCACCATCTGTTGAAGAGACTGTCATTTCCCCATTGTATGTCCATGGCTATTTTATCGAATATTAATTGACCATATATTTTTGGGTTAATGTCTGGAGTCTCTATTATGTTTCACTGGTCTGTGGGTCTGTTCTTGTGCCAGTACCAAATTGTCTTGATTACTATGGCTTTGTAGTAGAGCTTGAAGTTGGGGAGCGAGATCCCCCTGCTTTATTCTTCCTTCTCAGGAT
The DNA here is from genome assembly GCF_030020395.1 of Manis pentadactyla. Taxonomy (NCBI): domain Eukaryota; kingdom Metazoa; phylum Chordata; class Mammalia; order Pholidota; family Manidae; genus Manis; species Manis pentadactyla. The sequence goes on from NC_080021.1 coordinate 34,026,582, forward strand.
TACTTTGTCTATTTGGCGTCTTTGGTGTTTCCATATGAATTTTTGAACTATTTATTCCAGTTCATTGAAGAATGCTGTGGTAACTTGATAGGGATTGCATCAAATCTGTATATTGCTCTGGGCAGGATGGCCATTTTTTTGAAATTAATTCTTCCTAGCCAAGAGCATGGGATCAGTTTCCATTTGTTAGTGTCCTCTTTAATTTCTCTTAAGAGTGACTTGTAGTTTTCAGGGTATAGGTCTTTCACTTCCTTGGTTAAGTTTATTCCTAGGTATTTTATTCTTTTTGATGCAATTGTGAATGGAATTGTTTTCCTGATTTCTCTTTCTATTAGTTCATTGTTAGTGTATAGAAAAGCCACAGATTTCTGTGTGTTAATTTTGTATCCTGCAACTTTGCTGAATTCCGCTTTTAGTTCTAGTAGTTTTGGAATGGAGTCTTTATGGTTTTTATGTATAATATCATGTCCTCTGCAAATATTGAAAGTTTAACTTCTTCTTTACCAATCTGGATTCCTTGTATTTCTTTGTTTTGTCTAATTGCTGTGGCTAGGACATCCAATACTATGATGAATCCCAGTGGGGAGAGTGGGCATCCCTGTCTTGTACCTAATCTCAGAGGAAAAGCTTTCAGCTTCTCACTCTTCTGTATGATGTTGGCTGTGGGTTAATCATGTATGGCCTTTATTATGTTGAGGTTCTTGACCTCTGTGCCCATTTTGTTGAGAGTTTTTATCATGAATAGATGTTGAATTTTGTTGAAAGCTTTTTCAGCATCTATGGAGATGATCATGTGGTTTTTGTCTTTCTTTTTGTTGATGTGGTGGATGATGTTGATGGATTTTCTAATGTTGTACCATCCCTGCATCCCTGGGATGAATCCCACCTTGTTCATGGTGTATGATCCTTTTGATATATTTTTGAATTCGGTTTGCTAATATTTTGTTGAATATTTTTGCATTTACGTTCATCAGGGATATTGGTGTGTAGTTTTCTTTTTTGGTGGGGTCTTTGCCTGGTTTTGGTATTAGGGTGATGTTGGCTTCATAGAATGAGTTTGGGAGTATTCCCTCCTCTTCTATTTTTTGGAGGACTTTAAGGAAAATGGGTATTATATCTTCTCTGTATCTCTGATTAAATTCCAAGGTAAATCCATCTGGCCTGGGGGTTTTGTTCTTGGGTAGATTTTTGATTACTGATTCAATTTCTTCACTGGTAATTGGTGTGTTTAGATTTTGTGTTTCTTCTTTGGTTAGTCTTGGAAGGTTGTATTTTTCTAGGAAGTTGTTCATTTCTTCTAGGTTTTCCAGCTTCTTAGCATATAGGTTTTCATAGTACTCTCTAATAATTCTTTGAATTTCTGTGGGTTCCATTGTGATTTTTCCTTTCTCGTTTCTGATTCTGTTGATGTGTGTTGATTCTCTTTTTCTCTTAATACGTCTGGCTAGAGGCTTATCTATTTTGTTTAATTTCTCAAAGAACCAATTCTTGGTTTCATTGATTTTTTCTATTGTTTTATTCTTCTCAATTTTATTTATTTCTTCTCTGACCTTTATTATGTCCCTCCTTCTGCTGACTTTAGGCCTCATTTGTTTTTCTTTTTCCTATTTCAATAATTATAATGTTAGACTATTCATTTGGGATTGTTCTTCCTTCTTTAAATATGCCTGGATGGCTGTATACTTTCTTCTTAAGACTGCTTTCTCTGCGTCCCACAGAAGTTGGGGCTTTGTGTTGTTGCTGTCATTTGTTCCCATATATTGCTTGGTCTCTGTTTTAATTTGGTCATTGATCCATTGATTATTTAGGAGCATGTTGTTAAGCCTCCATGTTTTGTGAGCCTTTTTACTTTCTTTGTAAAATTTATTTCTAGTTTTATACCTTTATGGTCTGAAAAGTTGGTTGGTAGAATTTCAATCTTTTTGAATTTACTGAGGTTCTTTTTGTGGCCTATTATGTGGTCTATTCTGGAGAATGTTCCATGTGCACTTGAGAAGGCTGTGTATCCTGTTGCTTTTGGATGTAGAGTTCTATAAATGTCTATTAGGTCCAACTGTTCTAGTGTGTTATTCAGTGCCTCTGTGTCCTTACTTATTTTCTGTCTGTTGGATCTGTCCTTTGGAGTGAATGGTGTGTTGAAGTCTCCTAAAATGAATGCATTGCATTCTATTTCCCCCTTTAGTTCTGTTAGTATTTGTTTCACATATGCTGGTGCTCCTATGTTGGGTGCATATATATATTTATAATGGTTATATCCTCTTGTTGGACTGACCCCTTTATCATTATGTAATGTCCTTCTTTATCTCTTGTTACTTTCTTTGTTTTGAAGTCTATTTTGTCTGATACTAGTACTGCAACACCTGCTTTTTTCTCCCTGTTATTTGCATGAAATATCTTTTTCCATCCCTTGACTTTTAGTCTGTGCATGTCTTTGGATTTGAGGTGAGTCTCTTGTAAGCAGCATATAGATGGGTCTTGCTTTTTTATCCATTCTATTACTTTGTGTCTTTTGATTGGTGCATTCAGTCCATTTACATTTAGGGTGATTATTGAAAGGTATGTACTTATTGCCATTGCAGGCTTTAGGTTCGTGGTTACCAAGGGTTCAAGGATAGCTTCTTTACTTTTTTACTGTCTATTTTAACTTGCTTATTGAGCTATTATAAACACAGTCTGATGATTCTTTATTTCTCTCCCTTCTTATTCCTCCTCTTCCATTCTTTATATGTTAGGTGTTTTATTTTGTGCTCTTTTGTGTTTCCTTTGACTGCTTTGTGGGTAGTTCATTTTATTTTTTGCCTTTAGTTAGTATTTGATTGTACTACTTTCTTTGCTGTGATTTTATTTTTTCTGGTGACATCTATTTGGGCTTTGGAGTGCTTCCATCTAGAGCAGTCCCTCTAAAATACCCTGTGTAGGTGGTTTGTGGTAGGCAAACTCCCTCAACTTTTGCTTGTCTGGGAATTGTTTAAACCCTCCTTCATATTTAAATGATAGTTGTGCTGGATACAGTATTCTTGGTTCAAGGCCATTCTGTTTCATTGCATTAAATATATCATGCCATTCTCTTCTGGCCTGTAAGATTTCTGTTGAGAAGTCTGATGTTAGCCTGATGGGTTTTCCTTTGTAGGTGACCTTTTTCTTCTCTCTAACTGCCTTTAAAACTCTTTCCTTGTCCTTGATCTTTGCCATTTTAATTTTATCTATCTTGGTGTTGTCCTCCTTGGGTCCCTTCTGTTGGGAGTTCTGTGTACTTCTGTGGTCTGAGTGACTATTTCCTCCCCTGGTTTGGGGAAGTTTTCAGCAATTATTTCTTCAAATACACTTTCTATCCCTTTTTCTCTCTCTTCTTCTTCTGCTACCCCTATAATGCAGATATTGTTCCTTTTGGATTGGTCACACAGTTCTTAATATTGTTTCATTCCTGGAGATCCTTTTATCTCTCTCTGCATCAGCTTCTCTGTGTTCCTTTTGTCTGGTTTCTATTAAATCAATGGCCTCTTGCTTCTCATCCATTCGACTTTTAAATCCTTCCAGAGATTATTTTATTTCTGTAGTCTCCCTCCCTACTTTGTCCATTAGCTCTTGCATTTTTCTCTGCAGCTCCATCTGCATGGTTATGACCTTTATTTTGAATTCTTTTTCAGGGAGATTGGTTACGTGTACCTCTCCAATCTCCTTCTCACGGGTTGTCTCTGTGATTTTGGTCTGGATCAAATTCTTCTGCCTTTTCATGGCGATAGAGGTAGTTTTGGGGAGCGGGCCTGTGTGTTGGCTGGGAGAACGTCCCTACTTGTTGGTTTGTGGCCTTCCTTTCCTGGGAGAATGGCAACTCCTAGCAGCTTGTGCTGGGCAGCTGCGCACAGACAGGGTATCTGATTCTTGCCTGGCCTCTGTGGAGTAAGCTCCGTGGTTATTGTGGGCATGGCCACTCTCAGTCTGCTGCTCTCCTATGGCTGGTCCGCACCAGAGGGGGAATAGGTGGAAGGCTGTTTATCACCATGAGGGGCCTCAGAGCTGCACTGCCACCCAGGGGTCAGAGGTGCCCAGAGCTCCCCGGGGTTCCCAGCTGCTGAGCTGTGTCCCGGGATGCTTCCATCCAGCTGTGGGGTCCCTGTCCCTTTAAGACTTTCAAAAAGCACTCGCTTTTCTTTGTCTCAGGGGCAATGGCTGCAGGGACTCACTCCCAGATTTTACTGTTCCATTTCCCTTGTATCCAGTGCACCACGCAGTGTGTCTGCTCTCCCAGTGCGGATATCTAGGGCTGGGTGTTTAGCAGTCCTGGGCTCCCTCTCCCTCCCTGCTCTGACTCCTCTCCTCCTGCTGGGAGCTGGGGTGTGGGGTGCTCAGGTCCTGCCAGGCTGCGGCTTATATCTTACCCCCTTCATGAGGCTCTGGATTCTCGCAGGTGTATATGTAGCCTGGCTCTTGTCCTGTATCTTCTGGTCTCTCTTTTAGGAATAGTTGTATTTGTTGTATTTTCCAAAGTATATATGATTTTAGGAGGCGATTTCCGCTGCCCTACTCATGCCGCCATCTTATCTCTTGCCTCTAGTTCTTTACTCAACTCACATACTCCTTTTCAATCTTCAAAAGTCAGTGCAGATGTTAACCCTCCAAGAACCTTTCTCTGACCCTGCCAAATAGATTGAATCATTACAACTTATGTGATAACACTGTACCTTGTTTCCCCCACATCATTTCACTTATACCATTGCATTGTGATATGTGTGTATATGTGCTTGTGTGTATATGTGTATTTATCTGTCTGTCTCCTATTAGGCTGTGACTTTCTGGATCACAGAGTCTTTGTTCTATCTATCTTTGTCTTTGTGCCCCCAAACACAATTATCTACACTTTGAATGTATAGTATTGAATACTTTTTGAATATTGAATGAATGATTAACTGGCAAATGTCACAGTAGTCCTATCCCAACAAGTGTCATTTACCTATGTATATATATGCAAAAACACAACCACTAAAAAAATTTAAATGGAAAACACAAATCGCACAGTTTATATTTAATATTATAAATACATTAACTGTTCTTAAAATAAAATAGACATTGTGTTTACTGTTATTCTGCATCTCCAAAAGCCCATTGCATGGCACCCAAATTTATTAGACCACATTCTGAGTTTCACTAATTCAACTCAATTTTTTAATCTCTAGACAATTTTTTAATCTGCAGACCATTCTAGCCTCATGACTGTCTAACACATCTCTCTGATTAATTAAAAAGTAAAATAAACTTGATCTAAATATTGAATCATGTAGAAGTGTATGCCATTGAAAGGCAAAGTCTCCCTAGTTCCATACTCCTCCACCATCATCCCCTGCAGAGAATCATCTTAACAGATTAACAGTTTTATATACTTAGATACATGTGTATACATTGAGTTTGTATATTTTTGTGTGTTTACATAGACACACACCCATATACAATCATGCCCATGTACAAGTACTTATTCATATGATATACATGTATATGTATAGGTTGTAATTATATTTTAAATGTTGGGTTTATTACTACTTTGCAATAATTTGTCATGGATATGTTACACATGCTACTATGTATAGATAAACCTCTTTCATCATTACAAATGCACTATGCTTGATAATTTATTAGAATTTTTTATGTGATCATTTAAAATTTTCATATTGACAAATTATATCTCAATTTTATGTTCTCCCCAAGTGTGTATGTTCTTTCTAATTTCTTCAAACCTTGCTAGCCATTTCATTAATCTTGTCTTCCTGATAGGTTAGGTTGTGCATCTTTTCATGCTTATTGAACATTTGCATTTCTTCTTCTGTGACTAATCTATTCATGCAAGTTTCTCACTATTCTATTAGATTGTTCATCTTTATTAACTCATATAAGCTCTTTAGTGGATATTAATCCCTTGTCATATATGTTGCAAATATTTTCTCTAGTTCATCACTTACTGTTCAAACTATTTTTTTATAGAAGTATTACATTTTTATGTTATGAGGTATATCTGTTTTCTTCTTGCTTTCTGGCATCCACAACATACTTATTCTTATTAACCTCAAACTTTAAAAAATTTATTTGCTAACATTTACTTACAGTATGCTTCTGCTCCACATTTGAATTACAAAAATATTTAACTTGATGTTTTGAGAGAAAAGTTGCTGTGTTCAAGGATTTAGAAACTTAAAATAAAAGTTTAGCCCGATCTTACTATACCCTTATTTGAATGGGGAAAAAAAAATGACCCTTTAAAACCCACATTTGCAACCCATGTTGACACCTTCCATATTAAAAATAATTAAAAAATTGAAACCTCTGTAAGTAATTTCAGACAGATTAAAATGAAAGTGTTCTATATTTTCAACATCTTCCTCCTTGTTTAAGGGCTATATTTACACACACAGAGCTTAGGCAACTGTCACCACTGTGAATTCATTGGCTGCTATGTTAAGAACTCTATTGTGGGAAACAATTTGAAAAGGAGAGCTTTCTTTGTGAAAGTTTCAAGATGTGTTCAATGATTTTAAATATTTCCAGGAAGATGTGTTGGAGGAGGCAAGCTATAGAAATGAGGTGAAAAAGTCAATGAAAAACTTCAAATAAGGCTCTATATATACTCAATTAGAATCTTTAAACTTCAAGGCTTTTATTGTTCAATTTTATTTTTCATTGAAGGGCACCTCTGCCTCAAACTAGAAGTGCCAAAATTCTATGCATTTTTCTTCTCAAAGTGTTTCCAGAAAGATGGGAAACAGGAAGTACTGAGAATCCTGTGAGAAACTCTGCCTTTGGATTTTTAGCCCATTTGTATAGATTTAGGTACACAGTTTCATAAATTGTTGTCCCATGGAATGTTAATCCTGTAAGATGCATCATCATAAACATTCTTTAATATAGGCTTACCAGAAAACTTGATAATGGTTCTCTGAACAGTGCAACTCCTAATAAAAATATACTGAATGTACTTTAAAAAACAGCACCCTGGAGTTTGGAACCAGCATCCCGGTTTTGGATTACACACAGCTAAACTAAACTTGTTGCTGAAGGCCGTCATCAGGGAAAACATGACTACTTTGCGAACCTAATTTTAAGGCACTGGAGCTGTGATGACCTTCAAATCAACCTTTGTGTATAGAGATCTCTGTGTCAACTTGAGAGATGACTTCTCAAAATTGACCTGGATAGGGAAGATGTAAGAGAAACAATAAAAGGCTTCAGGACAAAATGGGATATGATCAATATGTTGCGTAAGAAAATTAAAATTTTTGTCAGAGGGGTTAAGGCAGGTACTTAAGAAAATCTCAGCTTAGATTTTTAAAAACTGACTTGGCAAATAAATTTCGGTTGTATACATGTAAAAGATGGATAGATTGAAATGTTGTGGAAGGCAAGCTCCCAAAATAAACAGATGGAGAGCAAATACTAAGGAGATAGTAAGGTGATATCTTGATTCCTGGTAAAATATAAATGTGTGGAAACAGGTAGAGATTTGTATTATACTAAACCAAAGTAATGAGATTCTAATGCTAGGTTTCATAGCACTAGGGTGTCGTGGGCAGATTGCTAGTCCAATTTAGAAGACTTGGCTTTTTACCTTGGTTCTGACACTACATATAGAAATGAGCATGATTTTTCTTACCTATAAACTGGGGTTTTTTTGTATCTACTCAGTCTCTATCACTTAAAAATGTACCTTAAAAATCTAAGGAGATAAGGGTCTTAAAATGCTGAACAACTATAATGGTAAAGTACAACAATGTGGTTGAATAGTAGGGATACCATATAAATTTTTCTGGCAGGTAAGATTTGGATTCAAACCAGTTTGGAATAATGAGGAGGAAAGGCTGGCTTCCCAAGTAGATAAGTAACCAATGAATGAGAAGTACAACAAAAAGAGTACATTTTTCAGAAGCCAAATATGAGAAGATGGAGGGAGGGATGAGCAGTGTCAGAGAAAAATGGAAGGGTCAAGAAAAGATCGGTCTTGCTGAAGAAGTCTAAAAAATTATTAATGTAAAAAATATACCTAATAAATAAATTTAATAGTTAATTACTAAAATACAAAAGTTATTAAAGGAAGTTCAGGTGAAGAAATGAGATAAGAAAACAACTAGAAGAGATTATTAACTGGTAAGAGCTGCTATTTGGGAAACAATGTGACATGTTTCTAATTTGTCTATAATTTTTATGCATTTTATTTTTGTATGCATATTTCATTCCAAATCCTGAGAGATGTCTGTAATGCATGCAGGCTTCTTGATTCCATAAGCAGTACAGTCCTTACATGAGTATCTATTTTAAGGTGATAGGCTATGTTGATTTCTTTTGATCCCTGGTAGTGATGGTGCATTGAAGGTTATTTGATGAATTATAAAAATTAATTTTCTTACCAACATGGTAGTTATATATTCCTTGTACTCAGGAAATACTGGCCTTTTCTTCCACAAGCCAGTGTCCAGAATTATTTCCTTTGGTACCAGGACTTTGACCAACTTTTCATTCTTAGGTCTTTCCAAATTATCCTGAAAAATAAAAAATAACAAACAAAAGTTCTTTATTGACATTTCATATAGTACCCATCTTTAAGTATGTCCTTTTGAACAAGGTGCGCATCAAAAGTAGAAAGTTGAAAAATACCGATTGAAAAAATTTTTTAAAATATTGTCTGAAAAGTTTCTTACAGCTGCTGCTATTTTATTTGAGGTTTTCTTTCTAAAAATAAATTATAAGAGTAGGAATAGTGTTATTTTATATTTTAAATAGCCCCAAGAGCACTATTGGTACTTAGCAAGCAATAATACAAATCATAATACAGCATGGTATTTTCCAAACCAGAAAGTTACCTACCAAATAGAAAAACGGAAAGGCCTGTGCTCATCTTATTTCAGGAACAAAATGGTAATTCAGAATGTTTTCCAGTGTTATATTGCTGTAACATCCAAATTTTGATTTTTACATTATTGTCATTTGAACAGTTAATTCTAAGGTTTCTTGATACTATAACTCTTGTGAATTTAAAAGAATTTTCTTCTAAGTTAACTGACTTTACATTATGGGCATCTTGCATCTAATCATTATTTTAGGAGAAACAAAAATAATTTAAAAGTATCATGCTAAATGAAATAAGCCAGGTGGAGAAAGATAGATACCAAACGATTTCACTTACATGTAGATTATAAAAACAAATCAAAACAAAATGAACAAAACTACACTAGACTTGTAGACACTGAGAAGTGACTGGTGGTTACCATGGGGAGGGGGGTTGGGGTGTGTGGGTGAAATAGGTGAACAGGATAAAGAGGCACAGAATATCAGTCATAATATAAATTAGTAATGGGGATGAAAGTACAGTGTAGAGAATATAGTCTGTAGTTCTGTAACATCTTTATATGTTGACAGATAGTAACTACACTAGTTGGGGTGAGCATTTAATCATGTGTGTAACTGTTGAATCACTATGTTATATACTTGAAACCAAGATAACACTGTATATCAACAATACTTCAATTAAAAACATAGGTAAAAACTAATTTAAAACTAAGCAGAATAATCTAAGGCATCAGTTATGATTAATTCTCAGATCTGAAAGCCAAAAATTAATAGGCGCAGAAAACAGCCATAGCAAGTATGCTCACCACTTAGCTAGTAAGTGAGTTGAACTTTAACCAGTAGAGGCTTTTTGCTTTATTTTGTTATGTTTGTTTTTAGCCCCTGACTTCTCCCAAAGCAAATTATTGACCAGGATGATAATAATAGAAGACAATAAATCGTATCTACTCCTTATAGATATTATCTTTTATCTTACTCTGACTTCCTTGCTTGAATTTGTCATTTCTAAAAAATATTTTTTCAAATATAAATAACTATCACATTTTCCCCAAATCACTATATCCTAGATCTATCCAAATTGAATTTGCTTAACGATCATTCAGGGCAGGGCTCCTTGCACTGTTGGTATCCCATAAAATAAATGCAACTCAGAATGGAAGCATGGCTTTTCTTATTGTGCAGCAGTCACAGAACTACCCCTAATGGGTCTCAGTGTGAAACTTGCATATGTGACTCTGGGCATAACCAAAGGTGTTATAAATGAGTAGGGCCTTATTTATAGAACTACTCCAGTGTTTTTCAGGCTTGACTCAACAGGCAACTTTCTTGCCATTTTCTGGCCACATTATCTTAGAGAACAGGTTTGCTGGCAAAGATCCAGAATGCCCGTGAGCAGTTCTCTACAAACTTCTTCATCTATGTAAAGGACAATCAGATATTCCAGCTCGTCCCCCATTACATGATTTGGCTCTTAAAGCATGCTCTGTTTTATGATTTAAGTACTAAATTTAAAGCAATCCCAAGTGTCCCCTTTTGAAAATTTATAGGAATAATTCAGTGCTGTATTTCTCCAAGGTAAATTAAGTGCCCTTTCTGATATGCTACATTTGAATAACACCTTGTAAACTAAGGACTGATTGAACCTTCTGAAAATGAAACTGAGAAAACTGAGAGAGGCTTTCCTCTGAGGAATACTAGTATATCATTCACTCTATAAAATGTAAATTCTTTTATTTCCAGTCAGTTCCTCGAATCCAAGAACGCTTCTGCACTCTTTATCATTTTCTAATGTGCAGTACACAAGGGGAATATCTTTCGAGGAATTCTGAGAGAAGAGTCTCAGTTGAAAATTGAATCACTCTGAGCAAAGCACCCAGGTCCTTTTATAAGACCATACCACTAGCCTATGGTCTTCCTTTTGGAAACCATTTATGTGGTGATTTGGGAACTTGTGCTGCCTTTTGACCTCATTCTGAAGCTTCGGTTGAGAGGTAAAGTAAGCTAGTGATTAAAATACGGTACTAGGTACCACAGATCCTAAGAAATCAAATTCATTGTGATTTCATAGAACTTAATTTCTGGTCCTGTGTGTTTCTGCATCATTATATTCTACCCTGACCCCACAGAACTATTGTGAAATTTAATGGCCATTACTGTTTTGAGAATCCCAAGTGAATGCAGCAAAGTAAGAAAGAAATAGTTTTTATGTTTTGTTCATACTTTTTTTCTGAACTATTCTATTTCTTACTGGACCTATTTCCTTAATGAAAGTTATGCCATAACTTCTCCAGACTATAATCATTTGGATTCAAGTCAGCAACCCTGAGTATAAGCTACACCCCAGGAAATAAATTATATTTTGGAAACAAACATTAATTTGACAACAGCTGCTCTAATAGTTCTTCATTTGACAACAATACACGTGTGTGTGTGTGTGTGTGTGTTGTGTGTGTGTGTGTGTGTGTGTGTGTGTTCTGAGTCTGTCACAAAATATTTCCATGGTGAAATACCTAACTAAAATTTCTAACTTTAAATAAACTCAGTAACTACTTGAATCAGAATTTTTTGTACAGCATTTTTAAAACTAAATTTTATCACCATTTCCTTGTAGTTTATTAGAACATAAAATCTTAGAAATGGAGGGAAAGCACAAAGAAGAGTTGGACACGTTAAAGGAAGAGAAAGAGAATCTTCAAGGCCTGGTTACTCGTCAAACACATATAATCCAGGAACTGGAGAGGCAGCTGAACAGAGCCACGACCAACAGCAGTGTCCTTCAGAAGCAGCAGCTGGAGCTGATGGACACAGTGCGTAACCTCGTCAGCCTTTGCACTAAAGAAGGTGGGAAGAATTTCTTCCTCAGTTTTGGTACAGTAAATATTTCATGTACTATGAAGTAAGAAATATTCAGTATAACTTTCTGTGCTGAACTGATTGCTGTGTAAAAGCAGCAAAATAACTTTATTCTTAAAAGCATTTCATGAAGTTGGCAGTGACAACTTTCTCATGTTTTTAACTTCAAAGAATATATTCATAATCTTGAACTTGCAAAATCATAATATCTTTCTAAACAAACTTTATAATTTTTGCTTCTTTCTTAGTCTTTGTAGCCTTAGGTAAAACTTAAGATACTGTCACAGGTAAATATTTCATGTGGTGGTGGTAGACACTTAACTATAAAGGACAGAAATTAGACAATGTTAAAAATTAGTTCAGAGTGCCAGGGAGAGTTTCAGGACAGTTCCCATTTTAAAACTTACATTGTTTCTTCTGGAGAAGCGGAGAGGGAAGAGCTGCCTGCAGAAAAAAGAGACGTAGAGGTTCCCAATAATTATTATGGAAGAGAAGGAATCTTTGTTGCTAAATGTCTTTATTTAAATTATTTATGCTTAGTGGAGAAAACTTGTACTTACATTTAGTGCTGTGTGGAGAAAACCTAACCAAGGCATATTTATTTGGGGTGTTTTTGTGGCAGTGAAAATACAAATTTTTAATATCACTAGAATATCTGGAGCTATTTAACCACTGGAAATACTGCAGGCCTGTGTCTCTTTATAAGAGACCGATCCTTCTGTCCATCCATTTACCCTCAAATTATTGAATGAGGGCCTTTGTGTGCACTTGTCCACTTCAAGCAAAAGCTCCCCTGAGCCTCAGGACTGCTTTTCAACTTAGCATCATCTTCTATCCTCTGTTCTCTAATCAGCCTTTCTCTGATGGAGATGGAATGGTAAGGGGTGCTGAGTGAAAGAGAACACCACTTACTTCCCCAAGTTATGGTTGTCACTAAGCTGTGACTTATTGACCATTCATGTAATGATCCACTGTGCAAATGAAATATACATAATGTGGATGTTCCTTCAGTTTAATAGTGGATTTGAGCTGTATGAGAAATTAGCTCATTTCCCTACTTTCATGTATAGATATGAATATAGAGGATAACTCCATATTAAGTGATCTTTGTTTTAAAGACATTTCACATTTCTCTATTACACTCCATTACATTGAGTTATATCTCCTTTAGATAGTCTAAACAAGCTCTTAATATACTTTGTAAAGAGTATTTTAAACAGTAAGTTCTCAGAGCTCCATTTGGGTACTCTCAGAAATGTGATTGGGAAGGAAAAAACCTGCTAATCAGTCAGAGCCTGCCAAAACCTTTAGTTAGAGTCCATTGGAAGGGAAGCATGGTAGGGTTTTGCCAGAGAATTTTAATAGAGCTCATGAGTATTTAGAAATTAAGTATGAATATGAGACATATCTATTCTCATATTGAACTGAATACATTGGGGGAAAGATTGAAATACTCATGAGTATTTAGAAATTAAGTATGAATATGAGACATATCTATTCTCATATTGAACTGAATACATTTGGGGGAAAGATTGAAAACATATTTTTCTTATCATCCTGAGAATTAAAGCACATGGAGTTGAGTAGTTCTTTTTTTATGGTAGAAATATCAAGCCCTGGTGATTCTCACAGAGCTTATATATCTGCCTGCTTATCATAATTTCACTTTGTTTCTATTTGTCTAATAAATATGTCTTTAAACTTTAGAGGCGGGGGAGTGACTTCAAAATTAAAATTCTTGGCCATGCTTGGAGTTTGGGTGCAACACCAGGCAACCAAACATCTGTTCAACTCAAGAAACACGTACTGAACAATTACAACTGTGCTCCTGATGGATGCTCCCAGTACCGTCCACTCAGGGTCTGAGGGGAGAGCTGTGTGTATCCTATGATACAACATACCTCAGAAAGTGACAGTAGAGAGAAGTTGTCTAGTACTTAAGGCCTCTTGATATTTATTTTCCTTTTAATGATGCAGTCCTAAAATAAATCCTGATTTAACTACAGCACTCATGATCCTAATGTAAGGCTATTCCCCTGCTTTCCAGTGGGTTCTGTGCTCTCATAATCATAGATTTTATTTTCTTCTTGTTAAACTTTCTTTTGCCTTTAATCCCACAGCCAAGTATTTTAACTAAATATTTGGTCATTAAGGACTCATGAGAAATACCAAAAGGAAAAGTGCCTCCCACTAAGGTTTTCATCACGATTTTAATTCTCTGCATACATTTTCACTGGTGCCATAATCTTTAGTTTTGGTGAATTTAAAATTTTAAATGACTGACAGCATTACGCTGGTTTAAATATCAGTTACTAAAATGAACTTTTATCCCATTCTAATTCTAGAACACATAAGTATAAAACTGTTCCCTACTTTTGTGACCATAAATTCACTTACCAAATAGATTTATTATTTTTCTATATATTCTATTTTTAAAATTAAATATAAACAAATATGCCTAAATCAGTATACCACAATAAATGCATCAATTTTCTAAAATGTGTATTTCTGAAACTTGAATGTGAAAGGACAGATAATAGTTTTGGGAAAGGAGGCATCCTGGGTAGTGAGGAATAAAAAAGAAATTTAAAAGTAAATACTAAAAGACACAAGTGTATTTGTATACTTATTTCCCTAGAATGAAACTTTCTAATGAAGTTCATTTTAAAAACTTCTTCTATATTATCTGAAAGACATAGTAACTGATACATCAAATTTTTAAGTGCCCTAAATTAATTGGCTTAAAGTGTCTTTCCTTGAGGCTGCTTGCTGTAGTGTGGGATGTTTGATCATTATTGTTGGTCCTCTGGGCGTCTGAAAAGGGGAAATGAGGCATTTGCTTCCTTCCCAGGGCTGAGGAGACATTTGGCTCTGTTCTCAGAATAATTCTACCATCTGAAAGGAATTTACCTCCTGTGCAGTGACTATTGAGTTTCTGAAGTAAATCATTCAGTCAAAGGATGAGATAGTTTGAACTCCTGCAAGTCCCTTGAGTTTAAGAATGACTCTAAAAACATCACAAGTGATGGGAGGAAATTAAAATGTTTTGAATGTCACTCATATAAACACTGATAAAAATAGAATATATCATTTTCATTGACTAAGTAAAATATTTGGGTTTTCGTTGACTACTTTTAATGCACAATTTAACATTAGGAAGAAAGAAAAAGAAAAATACAGGAAGTCATCTGCTCAACACTACAGTGAGCACTTGTTCCCATTTAATGAGGGAAATGCTTTATCTTGACAGAAAGTTTTGTGCCAAATATTTACAATTTCCTTAAAATGAACCACACTTTCTAGCACTTCCTTTCATAAAACCCAATGGCTTAAGGGGAAAGTGACTGTTTATTTTTTGGACATAGTATCGTTCTCCTTTTTGATGGAGCATGTTATCTGCCTTTTGAAAAGTGGTTAATTTCTGTAAAAAAAAAAAGTGTGCCTAGTAGATAGCCAAACTAATGATAAAATTAAAAAATAATACAATGCTTGACCTCTCCTGTGAGTTATTTCTAAACCACATCTTTTGGGGGAGATGTGAAATTCTGTGGTTAATTCTCTTTTGGAATTAGAGGTTCAACTTCAGAAACTAGACTTTCTGAAAAGGTATATCTCCTGGTTCCAGCTGGGCCTGGAAATCACCAGGGTGAAAGGCCACACAAAAAGAGTGTTGCCTTAATGTTCCACCGTTTCCATGAGCAAACTCCATTCCTTCTCCTGTGCATTCATGTCCTGCTTGGCTAAAGCAAAGAAGCATAAAATATTTTGAATAGAATTTCAACTAATGGCATTTCCTGGACTCATCCACACTCAAGTTAAATTCAACAGATATTTCCTAAGTCCAAGGACCTAATGGGAGAGTGAACATTAGTTACAGATAAGCCATGGTACTTTACACTGAGCCAAATAATACCTGTAATTACTCAGAGAGAAAGTTAGAAAAAATATTTTATTAACATCATTGACATCAACCACAGAGTGAAACCCTCATGGGATTACTTATGCTTTAAGAAGGGACAAAAAATAAAACCTAAGAAATGTTACAACTATACAGTTAGACTTACAACATAAATAAAATAGATTTTTAGTGTAAAATTTTTCTGTAAGTCAATTACAAAGAACTTTTAAACTGTTGACAAAAAAACATTTAAAGCTTCCTATAGAAGCCCAGCATTTATTTTCAACTAAAGAATACCAGCATCATAGCTAATTCTAAGTACACTGGAATCTCATCCTATTTCTAACTTGGGTATCACATTCTGATTGGGACCATCTCCAAGAAGCATATTAATATGTTACCTGCCAAGAATAAACTATCTTTTTAACGAATTTAAATTATTAAGTGCAATATCAATTAAGTCAAACCTTTTAATTTGTGTATTTAACCATCTCTTTGCATATACTCATTAGTATTTTTAGGCATGAACATTCTGTTTTCACAACCAGTGTGAGTTCCTTTAAAAGAGTGAATTTGAACTTAATGTCAAGTGCAGGTTTGATTCTAAAAGGAAGATTTTGGCAGTTGTTCAGCCTCATGTACACACTTACAAGAACACAAACTGAATCTCAACTACAGGGAATCTTCCAGCGCATTTTCCTAGAGGTTGGGCTTAGATGGAGATGGTGTCTGGGAGCAGCTCTGATGCAGGCCATCTAGAGGGAAGGGCAGAGTGGCCTAGCAGGAGGAGGAATCAGGGCTTCTGCGTTCTAGTCCCCGCTCTGCTGCCAGGCTGCTTACCAGGGAAGGACCACACACCTTAGTGTTTGCCTGGTATCCTAGACAAGCCCACATGTTTTATGACTCAAATCAATCATTCCATTTCTTCTCTTGGTTTTGTATCACTCCAGTGACTGTGGAATCCCTAAACTCCGAGTAGAATTCCATATAGAACCTCAGCTGGTAATCAAGGGCTGTTCTTCAGGAATATTTCACCACAAGAATCAGAATCAAAGTGGCATACCTATGGTGACAGTCAGTCTTTATTTATTTAAAACTTCAAAGTGAAGTGGGGGGTTTTTGTTTCTTTTTTTTTGGTTTTGGTTTGGGTTTTTTTCATCACTTTTCAAAAGCAGCTGGCAACAGCTTTCTATATAGAGTTTGCAGCACTGCCCAAGGACTTTCATTCCATTCTTAATGGCTTTTGCTGAAATCAATTATTTGTCTACTTATGCTAGAGCACAAAAGATGCCCTTTAAGCTTCCCCACATGCATGGGAAATATTTTGTTCAAAATCAATATATTCTAGTCAAGCTGAAAACATTACATGGGAAATTAACACACATGAAACACCTGAAATATCTTTGTTAATGAAATGACCTTCTGAACAAGTAGCAAGGGTCATGTAACACTCATTAACTACCCATCAGGGTGCCCAAGGGGAAAATACAGAAATGAATTTTATGAAAAATGAATATCCCTCAATTAAGTTAAGGTTGTGTGTAAATCCATTTTAAAATTTGAATGTTTTTTTCATTCTTGGCTCCTTTATCTGTAATCTGCATTGACTATAATTCATTTGTATATACGAGTCATTTAACATTAGAGGAACATTAGGAACTTTATTTAAACTGATCAAACTAAAGTAGGAATATTTAGAATTACTTGGTTGCAATATTCTACGCTAAAAAAAGTACTATAAAATTAGCAGTTCATTTACAACATGGGTGCTTTAATATTCACATAGATTTAACTGTTTGTATGCCTTATACATGTATCTTAATATCATTAAAAATACATATACCTGCAGTTATACATAATGCGTAACATATTTTCCAGATTATTAGAATATCTCTTTAAGTGGTAAAATTTTAAGAAAATTAAAAAACATTTTGATGGTAAATTTTCTGCATTTTTTTCACCCTCTCCCTTTTTCAAGAGAGAAGATTGAATATAATTAATGCTTTTTAAAGTAGTTTAATTAGCAGCATGAATTAATTTGCATCATAATAGCATGATGCCTTTGGAAAAGTACATAATGTGTGCCTACATTGTATATTACCCAAGCTATTATCATTTCTTATTTTTACCTACTTTTACAGTTGCTATCTTTTCCTCATAAAAACCAAAAACCTTCTAATTATTTTCTTGTTGTCTTTACACCTGATTCTAGAAGATGAACACACTCCCCCCACAACACACACACATATGTCCACTCTCACCTTCCCCACAGCACTCCTCTCAACCTGTAGCTTCTAGCAAATAGACCAGAGGCTGAGAGATCAGTTAATTAGACTTACGAGAATAATACCTAAAACTAATGAGAGTAAATCCTGATCAGACTTTTAGGATATGGACATTATAAAATGAAATATGGCTTTTCAGGGACCTCTTACTTGTTTATCTTCTGTTAGTTTTTGAAGTTGTGAGCCATCACTGCTTTACATTTCTGCTGAGAGTTTCCTTCTCACAGGTAGTTCTGCTGCCTGTGGCTCTATCCTCATCTCAACATTTTTCTTCTTTATTGTCAACTACTGCCTCACTCTTCCCATAATTCCTCCTTGCCTGAAAAGAGCCTATACCCATTCAGAATTAAGGCCTGTCCTGATCCACCCAGGACCCTGAGTGTGACCTTGTAAGCTGAGATAATTATTGCTGGGGACTTGGTGACAGATGACTCATTTGAGTTTTCTATTTGGTCCAGTAAGAAGTACTTAAGATTCTTAGATTTAGAGTTAACAGTTAGAGTTCCAAGTTTTGGTGAAGTTAGAATAGTATTTTTGAGCCTCAGTTTCCTAATATATAGAACAGTATATTGATAAACTTACCTGATGAGGTATTTAAAAGGATTAAATGAAATGAAGTATATAAAACACACTTGGCATATGAAATTCAGAGCTGAGCAAATAGTAAGTATGCTAATTAATCAACAATTAATACTAGTTGATTTTATTATGATCATGATTATTATAGTTCCACCAAGATGATAATGGATAATTGAGATTTTAGAGATTATCTACAAAATGTAAACACATAAAGAATTTAAATGAAAGTAAAACAGTTCACTTTATAAAAATTTTAAATAAAATAATAATGAAGCAAGTAAATGATGTTCAAATATTTTCTTTACCAGGGTTGAGGATTAGGTTTAAAAAAAGGAAGCTATTGGCTACTTAACCAAAGACTTCAGACTTAAAATACTTACAGATAGAATGTATATGTTTGTTATACTGTGACATAGCAATTCATATTATATATATATAAATACATACATTACACAATTCATAAGTACACATATATATATATTAGAGTAAACCATATTCAGTTGCCATTTTTGTAAGTTAAAACAATCATGCTGAGATACCAATCCACAGTTAGGTTCATATGCAATGCTTTATATGAGATAAAATACCAACTTTGAAAATTTCAATTTAAAAGCCTAAAGCTTTTATGTATTAATGTAGCTATAGATGTGATACATATTTATAATATCTTTGATAAGTCTTCCTCACCCTCACACCCACCTACAAAATATTGAAATATTGAATATTGCCTTCAAATCTTTTCATTTTTCTATACCCTTGAAATGCAAGGCACTACTTTCTTCCATTTCTAAAAGTCCTTCCAAATAAATTAGGAATCTAGTGTCTTTAGATGGCCTTTCTATGAAATGCTAACATACCTGGCTGAAGAATACAAAATCAAATCAATTATTTGCTTGTTTATACCTTGTCAGATATGCCAGTTTACTTATCTATATTCTTACTTAACCTTAGTAACCTGTTGTGTTGAGAATCTGTTCTTAGTCTATGATCTCCCTAATGATGATGGTCCAAAGTACCACAAGGGTTATTATCCTTAAACCAATAACTTGATCCACATACATTCTGATGTTTGCTAAATACTGGAGAGATATGAACCAATAACCACATGTAAGATTTTAAAAAGAATGTTTGAAGAATTGATCCCTTTGTAGCAAATTATTGGGAAATTAGTAGTGTCAAGGGCTTTGGCTTTTTACCTTATTTCCAGTAGCAAGACTAATTGCCTTCTGTGTTCTGTACTAGTTTTCTGAGAATCAGGATTACCAATTCCACATTTGGAAATGTTTTCTTTTGATGGTTCATCTGAATTGAAATGACCCTCTGCCTCAGCTTGCATGGTTCTTTCCTGAAGTCAGCCTGGTGGCAAATATGCCATCTGGGTTGAAATTCATTGAGCAAATGGAAGGAAGAGCCAGATAAAGTCAACAGCTGAAGGAGTTAGGGTCTCAGGTTACTTATTGACTGAATGTTGGCTGGTGAAAGACAGATATGCACCTGTTTATGTCCCTGTTCTTTCCCTTTAGATCACAAAGATTGGCTTGTACAGACAAGGTTAAATGAAAAGAATGAATAATGATTTCTTCCTAAGACTTTCTAGATTTATTTGCTGATATTGGTGTGGGAGCCTTTGAACTAGCATACCAGACTCTTAAAATTTAGTTCAGATAAGCTTTCTAATGTTTTATTCACTCAGATGTTATCTGTTCTGGACAGCCTTCTCCAAGTCTACCTGACAGAGTATATTCTCCCTGAGTCCCAATGCACTTACTTGGTATATACCTCCAAGACAGCAGTTGTATGTATTATCTCTCTTTGGTGCTAAAGTTAAACTAGTAAAGTTATAGTCCTAGAAGCTGTTTGCTAGCCATCTTGGGACCAGGTAGAGTCAAATAACTCAGTCAAGAAAAAGGTAAAACAATTCCTTTTCACATTATATGAAACCTGATTGAAACCTGTTTGTAAGCTTTACCTAAAGTTCTATCCTATATTGCTCAATTACATGATTCAATAAACTATTTTTTGCTTAAGTCAGCTTGAGTTGGGTGTCCTCCTATCATGGAGAATACAAATCATGGATATAGCTATCATAAGCAATCATGGAAGACCTACTAATATAGTAGTTCTTTCTCCCATTAGACTCTGATTACATTAAGGGCAAGTTGTAGTTTTCTTATATCTATATCTCCATTGCCTAGGAAAAGTCAGGCAAATAGAAGATGGCCAATGAATAGTTGTTGACTTAGTTAATCCAATCCATAGGATGGATTAAACTAAGAGAAGACAGGAGGCATGCTTTTTAGTTGACAGGTCAATTAAAAAGCCTCACTGTATTTGTCTTATGTTTAGGCTTTCATTAATTTTTAGCTGATGACAACTGAGGGAGGAGAGCAGGACCAGTAAGAGAAAGAGAAAACACAGGGTTTGGAAGGAAAGATTAGGTAACACTAAACTAATTAAAGCTAGGGTAGCAGTTGGAACTGCCCAACAGACAAATTGAAATGTGCATCTGGTGGTCAAGAGAGAAGCAAACACACAGTATCAAAAATGCTGATATTTTAGAAATCTTCTGTGTAGAAGTTTGAAGCTATTTTATAATAGCTTGCAGAAAGAGCAGATGTATAAGGAATAGATAAATGGGAGTAGAGTCCTGGCAAACATCTATATGGCAGGTGAGGAGAGGGAGAGAACCCAATGAAGATGAAAGAAAGGATAGAGAAGCTGAAAAGGGACTAAGAGGTCCATACAAAAGACCGGGGGAAAGACAAGCAAATACAACTTCTGTAGTACAGAGGAAGGTGGAGGAGATACATCAAATGGCTTTGATCTTCATAGTAAACCATAGAACAAGGTCATATATAAAGAGTGAGAGAAAGTAGGAGTAAGATTTAGTCCTGAAAAAGAGGAAATATTTGAAATACACTTTTTAGGAAATGTAATAGGAAGTATATTAGAAATAGCCAAGGATTTGACTGAGCACCATGAAGGGCACAGCTGAGTTTAGAAAACATGCATTTGGATGACATTAAATATAGCCTCACTTTAGCATTTGCAATCTAGAAATGGGTATGAGAAAGTGAATAAATGGGTCAGGATTTACCCATGCAAGGGGTTAATAGATGAAAGAACAGTGAATGGAGAACATGAATTCCACCTGAACTTTAATGCCTGACTCTGAGATGAGGCCAGAAAGAAAAGAAAGGGAGGCCAGAAAGGGAATTATAGTATTGGGTGGGGATCTAGACTCAATTAAAGGAAGACAACTCAGAATTAAAGAATGGGAGAGGAAAAGAAAAGAGTACATGATCAAAGAAGGAATTTTTAGATGTAACAATCAATTTTTGAATTCAAGCATAAACCACTGACAGATTGATAGACATCTCTGTCAGGCCTCCAGATCGCTTCTCTCAGCTCTGTCCAGATGATGTTTCTTTTGTCCTTTTCTGTTATGTTTTCCATATCTGTCTCTTGTTATTGATCATACATTCCTCTAGGCATTATCTTCCATCCTACTATATCTCAAGTGCTTCTAACAAAGACTTATCCTTATTTCTGACACTTGCATTATTCAGTAAATTCATTTTTTCTATTGTCTATGTTTTAAAATGTTTACTATATGTCCAGTTTAACAATATCTAGTCATAACATGGAATTTCAGAACTCTCTAGTACTTAACAAAGAAAATAATTAGTCATGCAAATTAAGGTTATGAGATTAAAACCTCTGCAATCAACATGTTGGTATATACATGATTTATCATTCTATTTGAAATAACCTTTACATTTTAGCTATTCACATAAAGCTAACATATACATCAAAATTATATTTCCTGGGTTTTTTTAGACTTAAAAAAGGTATGACCCAATGAAGTCAATGAATAAAATAAGCCAATTAGCCAACTTTGCCAAGGAGAAGTCAGTTCAGTATAAAACCAATTATAGCCAGTCAATTGTAACTGCCCTGCATTTAGCCAGTTATAATGTTTAGATTTAAGAATGGAAGACAACAGTATCCAGTGCTGCATTAACTGGGCTGATTGGTCTTCCACAGCCTACTAGCCATAAAGAATAATAAAATAATGTTGCCATTTTTATTATTACTGTAAGAAAAATCATAACTACCATTTCTTGAGTACTTATGATAGCACAGTCTGCTCTGTTACATAATTCACATAGATACATGTGATACATATATCTCAGAAATACATATAACTGCCCACTTTGTAAATTAAAAAAAGAAAGAAAAATTCTGAAGATCAATCTACCCTTATAGAAAGGACCTTCTTCAAATCATAGTATGTAATATAAATATGAAAGGTAAGCTGTGAGTGAAACTTTTAAATTTATTTTAAATGCTTTAATGCTCTAAAACATAGCCTGTATCAAACTTTCAAACATAATGTTTACTAATTAATAAGTAATTAAAAACAAGCAGTCTAAACTTTCCAGAAAAAATGACTGTTTCTTCTGGAAAGAATGTGTTTCAGTTTTTCAAAAATACCATATATATTTCAAGAAAATAAAGTATCTATATTTGATATGTTGCCTTAACAAGAAACAATCCATAGTATAATCATGATACTATTATATCTTTTAGAATCCTCAAACCACCATTTTTGCAGTTACAAAACATATTCATGGTTTTAAGATCATTTTATACAGCTGGCTTCCAGAAAAATAAGATAATATCCAGATTTTTCCTTTTTCTCTTATTATTGAAAATGTGTGATAGTTTCCCTCTCCCATACAACAGTATTTTCACTAGTAAATTGCAGAAGAAAAAAAGAAAAGGTGAGGGGAGGTGGCAGAGAACTAGAGAGAAGATGTATTGTTATTACATAACTAAATAAGGGAGAGCAGGAAGTGGTATATTCAACAAGAGAAGCATTTTCTCCATAGATAAATGACTTTTTCCATCACCCACCCAAAAAAGAAAAATGGGTTTACCGTTGAATTCCTATTGACCACATCTTCCTGTGTTGTTCATCCTCTTAAGAGATCATAAATTTTAGTTGTTTTCAGCTTTTCAACAGAAGATCAAGCATTTAGAAATTAGGAAGGATTTTTTTTGGAAAAATAATCAAGCACAAGTGAACTGTGTTGATGTTTTTTGAGAACAATACCTTTATGCAATCCATTGACATGCCCGGTGCCATTAAAGACAGCTTTTGTGTAAGCATTTATATAGTCATCCTTAAATTGCTATTTGCATACATTCTGTTCTACACTTCTTCAATATTATATGAACCCGTAGTCCTCTGATTACCTACCTGCTCTTTGTTGATATTGCAGTTGTGATGGAGGTGTTCAGATATAATTATTCAGATGTAATATAAGTAGGCAAAACAGTATAGGCATGAGCTATAAAGGAAACCGATTCTGGTAAATGTTGTAATTCTTTATTTTTGTTATGGCAACATATCTGACATAGATATTTTGTTCTTTAAACAAATATTTTTGAAATTTGAAATATTTATATTGAGATAGTCATGTTTTTTACCAAGATTAGACTGTTTATTCTTTAATTACTTATAAATTAGTAACATCATGCATCTTAAGTTTAAGTCAGGCTAGTATTTTAGATTGTTAGAGCATTTAAAATCAATTTGAAAGCATTAATTCACAGCCTACCTTTGATATAAAAGACCATGTGACTCAAAGTGATTGAAAGCAGGTATTTAGAAAATAACATGAGACTTTAAGGGCAAGATGAATACATATTCTTAATCTTAAAAAGCTTCTAGAAAAAGGTTAATGAGACCAATTATTAAAATTTATGTATTAGGAAATAGTGCATCATACTTATTTTATAAATACACCACCTAGACCTTTAGCTAAGGACTACTAAGTATGAGTCACTTTTGTACTTTGATCTCATTAATAAGAACTTAATAATGATTGAAGCTCAGTGAATAAAATAAAGTTCTCAGTAGAGACTATCTTCAGTTAAGTTTCTTTTTCCACTTGACTTCCAGCCTTTCCTGAGCTCTTCCCCTTATATAGTCTAATTTAAAATCTTATCCATTTTTGTTCTTTAATTATGTATTATTTGTCTGATAATTTAACTTGACACTATATAAAAAACAAAGTTCAGTTCCTTTTTCTTTCTAGGTAGTTAATTTGGGGAGAGACTCTTTTCTACTTTCTAAATCTAATGATTTTGAAGTTTTTATTAATTTTTTAAATAATCTGTTCAGAGCTCTTCAATCTAAAGCCATGAGAAAAACAGTACTTCCTATTTTTAGCATTTTTAACCTGCATACTTAATTTTTATGTTTGTATTTGCCATCATTTCTTCTTCCTCCAAAATGCTTTAGCACTCTCTTAAGCATTTCTATGAAATGTAGGTAAGAATGGTTTAGAAATTTTGCAAAAACAATGGCATAATTGTTAATGAATTGGTGGTATTTTAAGATCAAGTCATTTGTCGCTTGAGTCAATATTCTAGAAAAGTTATAGAGAAAAATGATTTAAAAAGTTAAGCAAAATATATATTCAGTTACAAATTGTTCTACAGATTTTTCCTTTAGTTTTTTAATTTTGTGAGTCACCTCAAAATCTAGTCATATCTTCATGATTGATTTTCAGTAAATGCAATATCAACATTTGTTTGGAGGAAATGAAGACTTGCTTATCTATATTTGGGTACTAATGGTACTGATATTCTTATTCACATATTGCTATCTTTTTTTTTTGCAGTTTTACTAAAGGGAGGAAAAAAAGAGGAAGAAAAACCATTTAGAGACTGTGCAGATGTATATCAAGCTGGTTTTAATAAAAGTGGAATCTACACTATTTATATTAATAATATGCCAGAACCCAAGAAGGTAAAACCAGAAGTGTTTGTTTATGATGTAAAGCAGAATCCTAGTTGAATTGCTGAATAATCAGACTGATTTGTGAGCTTGTTAAACCAAAAATATATATACCTGGGCTCTTTTCTCCCAAAGGTACTCTTGTTTCCCATGTCCATAAAAGATTTAAACCCTATTGTACACATCTCCCCCAACAACTGCACCTTCCATCCCTCTTTCACACAGTTTTTCTATCTAGTCTCTGCTCATTTGTGGGATGTCCCATTGCTCATAAATGCTTGCCTTGTACAGATTAGATTACATGTCAAAGTCACATGTGCTTCAAGTACATGGGGAAGAGTTAAGAGCCATCCTCCAAAGTCCTAAGGACCCAGATGGCACTCATCATCTACAGTCTAAATAATATGGAGAGGGAGCCTGCAGCATATAGTTATTGGCAAAATCACTGCTGCTATTAGGGTCAGAGAAACACATTCTATCTTAACTCATAATCTTGAAAGGATTTGCTTTTTTATATTTACCTAAAAGACTGAGTTGGAAGAAAAGATTCATCATGAGTTGAACAGGATCCAAAGTAAACTTTGAAGTAAGCAAAGTATCTTCCTACTGTCACATCTCTTTTATATACTGTTTCTCCCTACTTATTAAGTTATCCATCCATTCCTTCATTCTGTCCATATTAAGTGAATGTCATTCATTTGTTAGTGACTGGCTAGGGACACAATATAAAACTAATAGATCCTGCTGTAGTGGTGAAGACAGACGGTTACGCAGATAATTGTAACATACTGTAGATAAGTTGTAGTATAGTGATAGAGATGGTCTGTTTGAAGCAGGTGGTATGGAGAGACTTGAACAGAGCCCTGCTCTTCAACATGTAAAAGCTTTAGCTTGATGCCCAAGGTAGGGAGACTGTTTGACCTGGTAGTACTCCACCCTCAAAGGATGGAACAACTTTACTCCTCTCTGCCCCACCTAAATTTCCAGTTCCATGTCCCCAATATTCTTGAAAGTATTGAAAGGACTTCTCTAATTCCCACAAGCAACTTTGCATAACTTTGTCACTACCAGAGTGCCATAAGGCAAGGATTGTGCCTTTTTGTCTTTCATTTCCTGAGACCCAACATAGTTTCTGGCACATGGTGATTCTCAATAAATATGTGCTCAAGTGAATGAATGAATAAATTATCTTGTGATGAGATACCAACACTTCTATACAGTATGTAGTAAGTAATCCTAACTTAGTCTTTTTGATGGTTAGTCTCCTTTGATGGATGAGGGAAATGAATCTTGGAGACCAGTTTGCCAGGTGTCACGTAATTGTCAAGAGGAGAATCTGGACTCTACCAGCATCCTCTCTCTCCTGATTTCAATAGGATTAGTAGTTTAAATTAGCTCAAGGGCTTTTTTTCCATTTGCTGGGACAAAATTTTCTTCTTAAAAGAGGCCTTCTATGCTGTCCTATAATGGGGATAGTGGAGAGAAAGTACAGGGGAGAAAAAAGGCAACAGGCACAGTTCCATGCATTGCTACCTAGGCCATCGACTAGAGAAGTTTTAGTTTTACTTGTCTTCTATTTTGGGCTTCTGTGAAGGATTTCACTGAATCAAGTGCTCTTTGACTTTAGGGGAAAAAAATCTGTTGAGGTTACAATAAGTCTAGGGTAAAGAGAAGAGGATAACTTATTGTAAGGAGGAGAATTTGGGATCCTTCAGATCATATGATACCAAGCATTGCTACTCTGCTTGCTGGCATCTTAAAGTCATACTTAAACTTAAATTCAATTAATGTGCACACAGATATATGTGTACACACCCACACACTCATATCCATACACATAGTATGTGGAGTATTAAAAACTGTTCTGGAGGCCAGAGTGGAACTAACATAACTACTCTCTATAATTTACCTATGGTACTGCCCCCGACCTGAAAGAACCCCTAAATTATTATCAGTTCCACTATATATAACTTGATTATAAATATAGAAGTTAACTAAAAATATTTAGACTCTTCCTTTTAGACTCCTGATGATTTATATGAATATAAAAATAAAATCATTTTTAAAGTCTTTAGATTAACATTCACACTTTTAGAATCTTTTTCACTCCATTAACAGAAATTTCACATGGCCTGGGATGGGGTCAGAGGGCAGTACAAATAAAGTTTTTATCATTCCATGAACCTTGATTCATACATGATCACAACTAGTGTTTTGAACTAATTTAGTTCAAAACATTTTGAGATGCACGGGCTATTTTCAGAACACTGGAGCAGTGTTAGGGTGAGAGAAAAATATCCTATCTTAACTTACAGTCTTGAATAAATTTGCTTTTCATGTTTACATAAAAGAGTGGGTTGGAGGACCCCAATTCACTAGTTCAGAGGCTGGCTCTGGGATTGGTTTCATGAGGATAGCATGATTTAAACTTAAACTTCTGAAAAATGTTGCATTTATATGTTATGGAGCTTCAGGGTTCTTGAATAAATGAAAACTAAACATATTAAATCCACAAATGTCAAATATGTCCTGGATTAAGCTTCTAAGGTTTGGGCCTAGTAAAAAAGAGTAGCCTGAGCAGGTTAGCAGGAATAACGGTACAAGCCTGTAAGAGGCAAATTTTATCGCTATAGAAACAGCCCCCATAGCTTTTCAGAGGGGAAGATGGAGGAAGTTTACATACACATCATCTGGTCAGGACTATTATAAGATCTTAATTTTATTGGAAATAGTAGCAGAGCACAGTGAGGAGGGAAGACCACAGAGGGGAATCATGGATCCTCTCACAAGCAGTAGTATTTTCTTATTATGGAGACTTTAGACTGATAAACCTGCACTTTTTCACAGGTAGCAAATTTTTAACTCCCCTACATTAGTGAGAAAAAGTATTATATGAATTTTCCCAATGTAATTTAGAAACTTATTAACATAATAGTTCAAATGCATTTACGGTTTGTCAGGTCCTACCCTAAGCACTTCAGATATGTAAACTCATCTGTTTACTCTTCTCAATAACTCTGTGAGATAGGTATTCTCATCATACCTATTTTAGAAAAATAACTTGCCCAAATCACATAATAAATATTGAGCACAGGCTTTGTAACAAAGGAATCAGGTTCAGGCTGTACCATCTTAACAGACTGAGTAGTTTAATTATATTAGTGATGATTGAAGTTATACCATTCATAATTTTTTAATATAAATCTATGTGACACAGAGTTTATTATGAGAAAATTATATAAAACATTCATGTTCTGACTGTAAGACACCCCACTCTCTTCTAACCTGTAATCTTTTTTTTTCTATTTTAATGTAAATCATTAGTATTCTCTCAATCCTATAAAAAGAGCTTGGAAAATACATCCTTAGACCTTTACTCTTCCAAGTAGGTTGTGCTTTGTAGATGTAAAGTTTGGTGCTACTCTTGGATAGGCTTAGCAAGGGCTTTGCTCTTTGTAATGCATGCAGAAGCTCTAGTAAGGATAAGGGAAGCTCAAAGCAAACCTGTATAAAAATAAAATAAAAAATCTAAATATGTGATATGGGATGTGGCCCAATCAATAAATTGGGCTATTTAGGCATTTGACAAAAACTATTTAAAAAATTATCTTTTTTGGCAGAGTAAGAGTTGCAAGTGTACAGAATTGCTATACAGTTACTTTGACATCATTCCTTTCCAAGAATGTCTGTAAAAATTAGAAAAGTGTTGTTTTTTCAAATGTGGTATGGTCGTCAAAGGTGGTTTTCTAGGACCGTTTAATTTTACAAGCAGATAGAAAGTGAGAATTAGATATTTATATACATACTTTTTTCCTTTTATATTACTAATGGCTATGGCTATTTCCCTCTCTGAATTCTCTTTAATCAATAGTAGTAGGAAATAGGATGTTTTATTTCATTGCGCAAGTTTCTAAAACCAAATGACCTATAGCCAGCTTAGTTTCATCAAAAAAACTATTAAATCATATCTCTGCTATTGTAAAATATTAAAAATTTATTTTTTAATTCATAATTTCCCTAATTCTTGGAAAAGGGCAAAACCAAACATGTTGAGCCTTTTTAATTTAAAGTTATGGAAAAATAATTAACATCCACAAACCTAACTATTCCAAGTTGTATGGAGGCTAAAAGCATAAGAACTATGTGGATCAAATTTCCCCTTTTATTTGGGTTTACGTCTCAATATTATGTTAAAAGGCGTTTAATGCTTGAAAGTTTGACCTTGCCTGGGAAAGGAGCCAGCTCAATCTTTTCTTGGATAGAGTTAAGCCTAAGTCTTATGATCAATAAGTACAACAGGCATAGTAAATGTAGCAGGGCCCTTTTCTACACGAAAAACACAGCTAGATAGTAAAGACCACACAATATTGGCAGATGAACTTTTCAAATCCTTTTATGTCTCAAAGCTTTTGAAACCAACCACCTATTTTCTTGAACTTCCTTCATCTATTAAGCACAAATTTTTTATTTTTCTTCTGACTAGAAATAACACGGCCTTTTTTTTTTGCAAGAGAGAATCCAACTTCTTAAACAGATATATAATAAAAAGCATGCTCAAAGATTAATGATGCCAATATTATTGGTAATAAGCTGATCATTATAATCATTAGGATCACAATCATAAGGGCATTTTTTTCAACTACTATATATTTTAGTTTAATGCATTCTATATTATCCATTATAAAATAAATAACAAATCATACACAATAGTATATAAATAGTAAACTAAATATTTTATGCATATAAAATATAATGCATAATATAAATATATATTATCTTTCTCATATGTAAAAAACATCTAAAAGATAAGAGTAATGACAAAGCCTATATTGTGCCAAAAACTACTCTAAAATCTTTGTATTCATTGACATAGTTGCAAAAGATCTAAGAGGTAGAGCAAAGGTGGGATTCAGGTAATCTAGCAACTAAGTCCATGTCACTAACCAATGTGCCATTCAGCCCTATTGTGCCCATATTCCACAAATGGCAGCTATTATCATTGCTCCTATTAGTAAGTCATAGTAAGAATGGTGGAGTATCTGTCTACCCCCTTTACTATTCTGAACTCCAGCTTCCAATGCAGTAGTCTGCCTGGGTAACTTCTACCTCCCCACATAGTTCTGACTTTCTCTGGGTCTTTAGTTAAGAAGTGCTCTCAGCACATCTGAACATTTTCAGGTTACTAGATGCCTTTGTTTAAAAGGAAAGTTGTCTTTTCCTAAAATATGTGGGTGATTTTAAAACTTTAAGTGCATAGAATTTTAATAACTTAGACAATAGTACTAAAAAAACTGTAAAGATTGTTTTACCTACACTGTATTTATAAATGTACTTATTCCTCTCCCTGAGTATGTAAGTGGACTTTATAGCTTTGCAAACACAGTTTTGCAAACTTTCAGGCAGTGTCCATTAAGAAATAAAAATCTGGAAAAAAAATTGTGGATTAACCGGTCAAGGCAGGGTAAAATTTAATGTTTTAATCAAAAAAATGTTTCCTTGACATTTTCACTTACTCTTACTTAAACTTCACCATTAAAGTTCCACCTTGGCCACTTGTCTAGAATCACCACCTATGCCCTCTTTAAACTATGCCATCTGGATTTTATTCTCATAGGAATTCTTCAGTCTGTCTCCTCAAAGTCACTAATGGCTCCTTTATTTTAAATTTAGGTGTGTGTTTTCTTAATCTTTATTCATCTTGATTTCTCTGGAATATTTGATTAAGTTGATCACTTTTCCAACTCAAAATCTATCCCATTTTCATTGCATTCAGTTAATCAACTTTTCCTATTTTATCTTTCCTTCTTACATCTCTATTTACTCAACACATAGGCATTTAGTACCTGCTATGGGTTAGGCACTGCTCTAGGCACTAAGTACATTGGCAAATAAAATGAAGTATTTGCTACCTAGAGGTTATTGATGTATTTTATCTCCATCCATTGTTCACCAAAGTCCATTCTTGAATTCTCTTTCCCTCCCCCCCCCGTCTCTTTCTACTTTTTTCTTTACTTCTTTATATCATTCACCTTCATGCTATCAACTACTGCATTTAAACAGATTACTCCCAATATAATTTTGAATTAGGTAGACAAGGGTTTCAAGTCCTGGATCCAGTATTTGTTATTAATAATCACCATTGGTAAGTTACTAAAATTTTCTAAATTTTGTTTTTTCCATTTTATCCATAAAATGAAGATGACAGTCATACTTCTATCATAGTGTTGTTGTGAGATAAATTAGAAAAAGTGTTAAAATTATCTGGCACTTATGAGCATACTATAGTTAATAGCTATTCCTTTCTTATTCTCTTATCCATATTCTTATCCTTGGCTTGCCTCCAGTAGTTCATCTATAACCGATTGATAAAGTCCTCCTTTTGGATGACTATGCTACCTCAAACCCTATGTGTCCAACACGGTCATTTTCTTTCCCATATGTTAGCTTTCTTCCTTGAATTTCTCATTTGGGTCACTGTCTCTATCATTCTTCAGGTCACTTGAGTTGAAAAATGTTGACTCATCTCCTTAACCCAACAGGAACAATCACTATTAGACATTTTGAGGATAAGATCCATATTTTATTCATCATAAAGTCACCAACATCATACCCAAAAAATGCATATCAGGTGAAAAATAATGAATCAGAATTAAAGAAGATGAATGACTAGCTAGAAGTTACACTGAGGACAAAGAGCAGGTACAGTAGGGTTAAGAAAATAGTAGAGGGATGGGAAGGGGAATTTCAAATTTATAATCTTGGAGGTGAGTCAACTCCTAGTGGTGATGAAGACATACTGATGGGTGGCTGTTGTAAAATTACAAGGAGGGCCCTCAGGAGAGCAGTTTGCCTGTTCTGTATGCTCACAAATAGGCATGGATCTCTTAGTTTGAGGAAGTACATGGACAATTTGTCCTTTGAATAACAGTTCTTCCATTGTTTTCTTACCCTTTAGCCATTTGTGCCCCAAATTCAATGCCTCAAAAAAACGCTCAAAGTTTTACCTTTAATTGGAGCTTAGTCTATGCCCACACAGCCTGTCTGCTGCTGTTGCATCATATCTACACCTTCAGCCAGCCTCCAAAAGCTTTAGTACTTAATTGCTGAGGGAATGGTGTTCCCACAGCTGGGCCCTTGAATAATCAAACTGCCACATTCATGCTACGTCAATTATAGTGATTGCTCTCTAAAGATAATCCCATTACAGATATGTTTCTCTCCTTGGGTGGACTCTGGGGGAAATGAATCAATTTCTAAATAAATACTATTATATTTGGAATAATTGAAATAAGCATAAGTCTTTGAAAGATTTGGATAACTTTTCCACATGGGAAAGAGATGCTTGTTGCAGTCAGAAGGAATACAGTATGTCATGTTCTCTTATTGCTCATGACGAAAATTCAGGCAAATAATGTGTTCTCCATATGCTGAGTTTTTACCGAAACTTTTATTATTATTATATTTTCATTTCAATTAATTATTTATTTAATATTTCTGAATCTTAGCTTTGGAACTAAAATAGTCCATAATTTTGAAAACTTGAGTTGCATTTTAAAAAATGGAATACACACAAGTGCCTATTATCACTTAAGACAAAGATTTTTTTTTTCAATTTTTTATAGTATGAGACTGACATAACTTTCAACTGATAGGTTTACATTTTTATGAATAACTCATGCACATTTGATGGAATTTAATTGGAAACAACTCAATATAAGAATAACCAATAAAATTAAATGTCTACATTAACATTTTTCAGCATAGTAATTTTTATTCTTTTTATCTATAGGTCTGTCTACCCACTTTTTATTATGAAACATAACTGATACATGTTTATTTAAAGCAGACATAATTTTCACTTGACTGTATTTTCCCTTTGTCAGGTATTTTGCAATATGGACCTTAATGGGGGAGGTTGGACTATAGTACAACATCGTGAAGATGGAAGTCTGGATTTCCAAAGAGGTTGGAAAGAATATAAAATGGTAAGATGGAAGAATTGATGTGGTTTTTGATGTTTTATCATGAGGTTATCTTCACCACACTATGATAAACCCTTGTATATTTATGTTTTTTTCAGTTATTTTAAAAGTAAGATGATACATTGGTCACATTATTTCCATTAAGCACAAAACACTCATAAATCATTTTCAGTAAATGATTTCCATATGTGCATCAGAAAGAAAATTGTATTATCGAAATTATTTGTTGAGTTGTTATGTATTGTCTGGATTTGTTCTTGGTTGGATGAAGGTGGGGGAAGCTAGAGCTCAGTCCCAGGCTGGGCGCATGAGCCAGCACAAAGGAGGAGTGCAGGGCTGCAGGTCAGAGAGCAGGACAGAGAGACACCAGTGGCCTCACTCACGGGCTGGCAAGTTGTTGCTGGCTGTTGACTGAGAGCTCCTCCCTGTGGCTGTGTTGGGCGTCCCCCAGTACCTTGATACATGGTCATCAGACTTACGTGTGTGATAGTTGGCACCTCTAAAGCACAAAAATAGAAGCTTCCAGGTTTTTTGAGGTTTATGAGACCCAGAAATGATATGGTGTCACTTCCACTGCATTCTTTTGGTTAATGTTGATGACAGGGTCAGTCTAGATTCAAGGTAAGAGGAGTACACAGAGGTATGAACTGTGAGGCATGGCTCACTGGGGTCTCCAAAATAACAGCCAACATCATCACCATCACCATAGCTCACTTTTTCAGTGCTTAATATGTGCCAGCCCTACACATAAGTTCTTACATATTTTTTATATTAAAACTATTAGATAATATTATCTCCATTATAAGAGGAAAATGAGCAAGTTCGGGGATCAACTTTCCCAAGATAATGTAATAGTCGGTTGAAATAATCCATAATCCAATAATCACAAAGTCAATGCCTACAATATTAACTATTAAAATCTGCTGACAGAATGTCAGAGCACAATAATGAAAGAGGATTTCTACTTATGAGCTAATCCTCATCTTTTATATGTAAATTTTCTGATTAATTCTTCTTGATAATTTTTGACAAATTTCCCTTTCAGAAGGTAATGAAAAAGGTGAAGAGAAATGTTGTACTAGCCTAAGTTCTGTCTTGATATTCTTGTAGAAAATGTTTAAAAACTGTGGTTGATTCACGTCACAATTTATGCATTAGTTAGGTTCATAGATGGTCAAACAACAGTAAACAAAGAATTTTAATAAATGTTGGGAGGTCTCTAGTGGTATCCTTGTGTCTACAATGTTTTTTATCAGATGTACAATTGAACATTGTGAAAGTAGGTTAATGAATTTTGGAGTTACAAAGTTGGAACCTTGCTGTCTTAATAAATCATAAACTCAAGGTCAAAAGGCAGACTAAAGCCAACAAGTAGAATTCTACATAAGTAAATGTAATCTTTCACCTAGACCAAAAATATATAAAATTAACTGTGAGAATATAGGGTAAAGGTGACAAATTAGCTTAAGAAGCTAGAATTTGAAAGATGGAGAGATTTACTTGGCTATAAGCTCATTTTTGTTGTTGGCTACTAAAAAACAAAGATTAATGTATTAACTCTACATTCATGGTTTTTAGTCGCAAAAAACGCAGAACTCACTGGTGTCTGCAGTGTTCTGGTTACATCAAGAATATGCTTTCTGTTCTGGGCTTTCCAAGAGGTGAACTTATCCTAGTGGGTTCAAGCAGGATGGGAGGAATCTGTAATCCACATCTAGAGCAGGTGAATAGTTGGGGCTCTAAACTAAAAAAAGAAAAAAGAAGGTATAAACCTCTCTAGCTGTTTAATTGACTGGATGGGGTTTATGTGGTACTAGATAGAGCCTGTTCCTCAAATTGTGAACCAGAGACCGGCAGCACTAGCATTGTGTGGGAGCTTATTAGGAATGCAGAATCTCAAGCCCCACCCCAAACCTGAATGAGAATCTGCATTTTTTCCCTGCTTTAAACAGGGAGGCTCCACATGGATCAGGAACATTCCAAAGAGGCAAAATTTGACAAAGTATGAACAAAACTCTCTAATGATTCTTTCCAACATGAATGGACTGCCTATTAAGTGGTTGAGGACCCCTATTCAGTGGAAACACCCCAGTAGAAGATAATTGCCATCTTTCGGCATTGTTATACAGAAACGGAATGTTGGTTCAAATCTAAGTTTTGCCTGTGTGATTCTACGAACATATTGGGGAAAAATGTAATTTAAGTTCTTAAAAGAGGACCTTGTATTATGTCTATATCAACAGTTCAAGTCTTCACTCTGCCATTTACAAGCAGAGTGATTTTTGGCAGATCATTTAAACCCTTAACTTCTCACTTATTAAAAGGGCACATCAACAGTGATAATACCTCACTTGCCTTGCAGGGATGTTGTGAGGATTAGGCATAAATAAAGCACTTGGCACACTGAATGTTCAGTAAACAGTAGCTATTATTACCCAAGATTAAAACATCAAAGACTGCAAATTTTTTACTTAACTGCCAAAAATATTTTGTGGACTGCCTAACTAAACTCATGATTATTTTCACCAGTAAAATGAAATGTGAAGAAGTCACCTGAGAGTCTAACTATAGATAGATATAGGTTCAGGCAAATCTGAAATATATTATTATTAATATTAATAATAATAGAAAAATGAGTATAAAGTTGTCATCATGAGGACTTTCCAAAATAACAAATTATTGCTGCCTTGGCAAACTAGGAAAAGTAAGTAAGAGAGACTGACATATGAAGTAGGGCATTGATTCAGGTCTTATAATTATCTATTAAACATATATATATGTATTTTAAGCAATTCTTTTATTATTGGAATACGACTGAATTATTCTTTAATCATAGCTTTTGTGAAGTTTACCCCTCCCTTTTTTAAATAGAAAAGACTATCATGTTTTATTCAAACTAGAGCAATTTATCAGTAGACTGACAATTCTTCATGGTCAGAAAATGACATAATCTCCAAAATTTTTAAACATTTTGGCAAAAATGAGTCTGATGACTTTTTTGTTATAATTTAAAAAATTCATCATATGTTATAACTTGGTTAACTTTTATCAACACACATGGTACAAAATGTTTCAGTTGTTTCCTCCAGAGCTTTTCTTTGACCTAAAGAGAAAATAACATGACCACAGAGAATGGATGTAGATACCTTATGCCAGTTCTGTTTCAGTCACACCCAGTTCTACTCCCTCTAGCAGACTGGCTGCTGGGGTGCACATCCTTTGTGAAAACTTGTTGGTATGCACCAATTCCTCCGCAGTCTTCACTACTATTATGTATACCAACACACTTGACTTCTTTCTCAGGCACTGAGCTTCATCCCTCCCTCCTTTCTCCTTGCCTTCATAGTAGATGATATGTATGGGCTGCCTCTGGCCTCATAAGGTTGCCGGAGCAATGTGTTAAAATTATTAAGCATGAAATTACAAATGTATATCATATAATTATTAATTATAAACCTCTCTCAATGTGGAAGATTTACAATTTATCTGATTCTTAACAGTGGCTTTGAGCCTACAAAAGTCTTTTACCTGAGCTTTGTGTTAACTTAACCTTACTTGTGAGGAGATGCAGCAAAATCTGGTTTATGGATTTGTAAAGATGTTTGCTGAAGGGAAGTCTGGAGTGGGTCTTTTTAATGAGGCACTTAGGAAACTTTATTAACCCCTTCAAACCATGAGGATAACATTTAGTGGC
Source organism: Manis pentadactyla (assembly GCF_030020395.1). NCBI lineage: Eukaryota > Metazoa > Chordata > Mammalia > Pholidota > Manidae > Manis > Manis pentadactyla. The sequence goes on from NC_080021.1 coordinate 34,063,510, forward strand.
CTCCAGCAATAACACTTATCAGCAATACTTTTGCAAATAAAGCCCAATCAAGCTAGGAGTTCCAGATAGTACCCTAGTGGCCTAGCTTTATGGAAGGTAGTGACTAATGCTCTGGAGACAACCTGGCTTTGTATTGAAAATAATTAGCCCCATACACAGCTTCCTATTAACACAAATTTTTTATTTGGAGCATCATACCCTATGGGAGTTCTTTGTTTCTGGAAAGAAATTAAGAGCACATTTTCAGCTGCATTTTAACATGTTCACATTAAAAAGAGAAAAATATATAAGAAATTTAAAATGTTGAAATAACTCATTTTGATCTTTTTGAGGTGAGTGTCTCAGCAGTTAGGGGAGATACATAACAGAATTACGTATTAAAGCACCTTTAGAAAACTATAACTCAGTCATCTGCCTTCTTCATTTATTTTCTTTAATCATTTATATGAAAAGAGATGCAACCCACAGGATGCATGGGCTGTGCCTGGTTTCAGTTCTGTTTCAGGAGTGAAAAGTCAACACTTTCTGTGAGCATTATTAGACAAAACAAAGTATCAGAGACAATTATTTTATTAATTTGGAAAAATACAAACTGAAACTGAACATTTCTTCAGATTTTGGAAAGCCTAATGAATATTGGTCTTTACGCTGGTGCATTTCCTTTTTAGCAAAATGTGGTTTTTCAGGCCAATTCTAAGTCAGCATTAGGTTAAATTCCAGTGTCTGCTTTACCTTTTATTAGAGAGCTAAAGGAGAAATAAAATTGATTAACAATCTCTCTGAATTATGGTCTCAAAAGCATTCATGTAATTGTGATTGAAGTAACTAAACAGTACTTTTCATTAAAGGATATATAGCATAGCATCCTTGAATTTTATTTATAAAGAAATTCCATTTTTATTGCTATTTATTCGTTCAATAAGGACTTGCTGCTTTTTCAGCATCAAGACTGAATTTTGTACAAACTTTTATTTTTATAGACCTTACAGGCTATTTGAATAAAATCTACACCTATGGTAGGCTGTTGTGTGTGCAATAATGAGTAAACGTACTTTTTCTGCATTGGCCATCTCTGTATTTCAGACATGAATTTTTTTTTTTTCAAAGACAGCCTTATAATGCATAATCAAAACTTGCCACCTAATAATGGGCTCAATAAGACGATAAAGTTTATCCCCATCTCTTCCCTGTGTTACAGTAAGGTAGTTGATCTGGTTAACACATTCTTGCTCTCAGAGTAGCTATCCTACATCATCATTATATGATTCTCCACCTTTGGTACATGACAGACCCACCTGTGGGACCTTTAAAATGTACATATCTTTAAACCACCCCAGATATACTGAGTCAGAATCTCCGTGTGGGAGCCAAGTCATCTGTATTTGTAAAAAGCACCACAGCTGTTTCAGATATTCACTCCCACTTGAAAGTAACTATCAGAACTATCAATATATTATCATGGATTTAAAATCTCAAAAATTACCTCTTTTGTAGATCTTAAAATTTATGAGATGTAAAGAGAAAGGGATTAAAAGGCATAGAACCAAGGGAAAGTTTAAGGAGACACATTAGGAAACAGAAGTAAGAATAAGAAAGTAGTCTACACTTCGTTTATGTCATGATATGGCCCCAATAGTTTAGCAACCAGCTGGTTTTCATTTCTTATTTAGTAATTACATCTTAGATTAAAATGACAATACTCATTTGTATAAACCAACACTCAATTTTTCTTAAGGTATATTAGTTCCTAGCATCCAAAAACCTTTTAAGTATTGTCTTAGTGTCCCCTTATTAATTTTCAGGCTGAGACAAGATCCTAGATTATGTTTGTTTCCTTTCTTATACAGAGTAGAAAAGCACCTGCTTATCTTCAGGTAGCTCACAGATTCATAGGAGGGAGGCAGGTAAACAGAAAATTACTGTGTATTGTGATATATTCTCTAATTATAATAGCTAGATTTTTGTTAAGTGCTTCTTATGTATCAGCACTGAGCTAAATGCTTTAGGTATGTTATTTCTTTCTCACAACACTATATTTAGAAATGACATTTTTCATCCCTGCTTTGCAGATAAGGAAACTGAGGCTCAGAAGTAATATTGGAGGTTCCACAACAAATATGTGGCAGAACAGGGATTCAAATTGGAGCAGAGATAGGAAGTAAAAGTTACCTAATCAAAGCCAAGTTTTCATTCCTGGGTATCAGATTCATGATCTTCCTGATAAACTATCCAGTAGGCAGTTGCTAATGTAGGAACCCATTTCCCTTTCTTTCTCTTATTTTTTATCTTTCTGATGAAACAGTTGTTTCTGCATCACTGAACTTAGCTGTTAGAAGGTTTCCTCTAAGAACCATTTTGATTCATTGTAGCCAAACCTTTTGTTCCCACAATAAAGCATGTTTAGATGGTTTTCAGGAAGGTGAAATAAGAGTTTTCATTTCTAAAAGCAAACTTTATTGCTTTCTTTTCACTTCTTCCTCCATTTTCAATCAGGAAAAACAAACTGTTTAGGAAGGATTTTACTCTCACTTAGAATGAGGCACAACCCTGCCTACCAAGATGGGGATGGTGGCTCTTAAATGCTCATCCATGTCTGAGGCTCACTGGCCATCACTGCACTTTTCCCTAGAGAAGCTGGAGAGTTTTATCCACGTAACACTTTCAGGAGCTTGGAAGTGACCTGAAACTTAACACGTTGTCATTCTCAGCCTACTTATTCATGTTTAGTATACTTGCTATATCCCTTCTAACTAACTACACAGAAGAGGGCAAGTGGCCAGAGGGAGGGTTTGACACATCTGAGCTGAGAAGAAATGAAGGGAAAATCCCAGCAGTCATCTTTTTCTTTTCAGTGGCTTCTGCAACTGAGAATGTGCTAATGTTTGATTTTCAGTCCTTTGTAACTTTCTGTTTTGCTTATTCATTAGAGAAGGTAAACTTCTTCTCCCTGGTATGTAGCACCAGCTGCCATGAGAATGTGTAAAATTCTTAGTACATCCTAAATTGCTCTAATATTTCCTGCCAACACGGAATTTTTGCAAAGTGTGACTTGAGCATCTTAGGAACAGAGAAGCAAGGAGCCCCTGGAATACTGACTTCAGTGGGTCCCATATCTTTGTTCTGAGCAGCAAAGGGAGCATATGTCCAGTACAGTCGGGAGGAAGGGTGTTCAGTTAATCAAAAACTGAGTTAAGTTATGGAATAACTTAAAAAGTGTGCCTACATCTACTAATGTATTTTATTTTCATTTTAAATATAAAACTACATTCATTACCCATTTTTTAAAATGTAGGGCTGAAGCTTGAAATTCTGTGTCTGTGGTTCTTTGATAAAACTTTCCCATTATGAAATGCATCAAATTTCTACCTTCCATTTTTTTACCACAGCAAGTAAGACACATGCAAAGCAATGCAAATTAAAAACCTTCTAATGTTTTATTGTTTTTGCAGTCTTTCAGAGTTGTTGCAACAGCACATAATTGAAAAAAGCCTTTTTTTTTTGATGGTGCTTTTTTGCTTTTATTGAGCAAACCTAAATATTTAAATTAGATTTTATATAACACAAAACAAAACACCGCCTTTCCCCACTGATATTCAACTTATTTACATAACATTATAAATCTCATCACTACAGCACCAGAACTGCATGAACAGGTTTGGGACCAAACACAACTGCTGAGTGAGTCAGCTGGCATAATGCACAAATGTATTTAACGCTTTTAGTATACTCTGGGCATCACTGAATTTTAAAGAAGGAATGAAGAACACTAATTCATGTGTTAAGTTGGTTAAAAGAGAAAGCAATTAAGAATACTTCTACTGTAGTTACAATTCTATAAAGTTGATACACATTAAATTTGAAAGGAAGCAGAGGTTTTCCAAACTTTATCATCTGTGTTGAGAAAATAAAGATTGCTGTGATTATTTTAGTATTTCCCTCATACTTCTCAAAATAGACAAAGTAAAACCTTGTTAATGAATACCTCAATCAGAATCTGTTTCTTTCCAAAACACAATAGTATATCCTGTGATTACAAGAGGTATGTCTTCCAAATATTAGTGTGGATAAGACAAATAGGGAGCTTGTTCAACTGCAGATTCATGGCCCCACTGCCAGATATTGTGATTCAGTGTAGATGCAGGAATTTTTTTTTAGCCAAAGCTCCAGTAATTATGATTTTAAGAAAAACTTGAAGTGTCTAAAGAACTTTAAGAAATGCTTCCCTGACACTCAACCGAATTACCTACAACAGTAATTGTGTTTTAAGGTTCCTTTTCTAAATGTCATTGCATAGTACTATTGTATTTTGTTTCCTTCCTTCCTCCCTTCTTTTACTCACTTTTCTTTGAACTTCAGTAAAACATATGAATGCCCAAGCATTCCACTTGTCTTTGAGAATTCACCAATACAGCACAGCGCTGTTCTCAAGGGTCTCACAGCCTGGTCAGTAAGACAAACATTAGATCACGAATTATACTGAACTTCAGATATTACCAGTCAATACTTTCTGAGGCATTTGTGGATACCCAGAATCTAGAATGCCAGCAGGTTCTTAAGATTCTTTATTTTTCTTTCACTAACATCACTACCATTAAAAGTTAGCTTTCTTTTGGGGACCACTTTTTTTTCCTACAAAGAAACTATTCTGAACACTTAACCATGACTGGGATATCCCTAAAGAGTACAAGAGCCATATTAAGACTGAGGTGCAGAGCAGCCAGCTAGGTTCACTCACAAGCTCTTACACATGAGCCTCAAAATCCAAATCCATGCCAGTGAAGCATTTAAATAATTAAAGTTCTTGATTCACATTAATTTGCTTATTAATATTAAAAATGAGAACATTAGAGCTAGAAACATCAAGGGTCTGGTAATCTAAGTTATTGTCTGAACATGATTTGACTCCTAAATACTATTAACAACAAAAATGCTAACATTGTCAAATAACTTTTCTGATACCACCCTGATAATATTAATTGAAAAATGTTTAAAGTTATGTTCAAAATATTTCACTAACTGGTATTTTAGAAACATTTTCAAACGCAAGCTGTAATTGAGAAGGGTTTACTGGTTAAACTCATTAGCCAGATTCATTTAATCCAACAACATCTCATCTACACAGATTTGAGTGTCAGGTTTTACTATAAGAATTAGACATAAACCTTGAGGGAGGGAAACATAACAAAAAAGGATTGAATTGGTAACTGGAAAAAGTGTAAAAATTTGAAAGACATATCTTTACTTTTAAAGAATTTTTTTTTATTATTTAGAACATAGTTAAATACTGAGCTAAAGAGGTTCTCTCTAAAATAACAACTGCTTCTTTATCTTCTTTCTCAGGGTTTTGGAAATCCCTCTGGTGAATATTGGCTGGGGAACGAGTTTATTTTTGCCATAACCAGTCAGAGGCAGTACACACTAAGAATTGAATTAATGGACTGGGAAGGCAACCGAGCCTATTCACAATATGACAGATTCCACATAGGAAATGAAAAACAAAACTACAGGTAAGTCCTCCTTCTGTGTAGTGCCTGACTACCATGGGCCTAGTCACTTAATAGTTTTAGTGGAAAACTGAAAAAAAGCAACGATGAAAGTCATCTTTCGAAATGAAAAATCAGGTTGCTTGTCTAGGCCTATGGCACAGAGAGACAAAAAGTCCTGTAGAGTACTTAAAAGCTCTGAATTTCAATTTTCACAGACTGTCCTGATAGTTGGTTCAAATTCTAGAGGTTGGGGTATTAAGTCAAACATATTATTATTTTTATTTTTATTGTTATTGTTGTGAAGGGGCAGTGAATTCATACATATGAAACTGACAACAGATTCACTCAAAACAGTGGCTTGAAATAAATACTTCTATCCAAAGATTTTTGCCTTTATTATAATTTATCTTTCTTAAATTATTTCTTTCACATCATCTTGAAAGTGACAAAAGAGCAAAATACTCTGTTTTTGAATGATTTACATAAAGGATAAGGTGAGGCATAATTTATACTGTTTCAGTAAATAAAGTAAAGGGAAAAAATAAATCCAAATAATGCATCATTGTAGATATAAAAATAGACAAATAAGCAAGTAATGTTGTGTGATAAATTTATTCCACACACCCTTATTGAGTTATTTCTGTGTCCCAGGAACTCTACTAGGTATTGGCAGTTTTGCAGTCAGTGGCAAGATCTCTAGTCTCCCAGACCTCACAGTCCAGCTTTGTTACTTACTAGGTCACTAAGGAACTGGCTGACATCCCTTAAAGGAATCTACTTAGTTACTTTTATATTACTGCTCATTAATATAAGACTTGACACATAACAGGTCCTTAATAATTTTGTGTAACTCAGTTTCATAATCAGTGTATTAGACTTGCAAAATATTTTTTAACTCAATATTGTTGCTACTCTCATTGGTCATAGAAACACAATTGTGTACATTAAAGATCTGGTACATTGCTACAAGCAAAATGCAATGACAGCAGTCAGAGGCTTCTGCTTTTTTTCAACCTGTGTGGCCATCCCCTTAAAGTTTAACTTTCTGCTGCTAATTTGTCTTTTTGGAACATACCATTCTTTAGGAGTTTGAATCTAGAAACTTTTCATGAACACAACTCATTTTATTTTAAAGAATTATGTATGGGATTAGATCCTTGGCAGCATAATAATCATTTTCTTAACAAACAGTGATGATATCATTACACCAGAGGATTAGAAATAGATCTAAAGAGTTGATAGTCTTATGGCAGGGACTGAGGGTGTACATAATGGCAACTCAAGAAACCAAAGAAGAGACATTTATAAAATGCAATGGAGTGTAAGAGAAATGTTTCCAAGGAAGTCAATATTTCCAGAGTTTTGTAACAAGAAAAACCTCTGTAAAACATCAGGGGTACTGTTATGTAAATGTTTTGACCTGAAACTTGAAACTATGGAACTTGGCTAATGTCAAGATAGACTGTCAATAGGATAGCAAATAATTGGTCAAGTCTTTTTCTAGGCTCCTGAAGAATTTGCTTTGGTTCCTTTTCAGAGTGTCTCTCAGGTCTCCATAGATAGGGGTGTGTATGTGTGTGCACGCACTCCAGTGTAAACATGCATGCTTGCGAGGCTGGGTGGTATCAAGGAGACAAAGTGATGAGGCAGGTTTAGGAGGATTATCAGCATCTAAAGTAGGCTTCAGGGCACATGGTCTGAATATCATTCTGGTATCTGCATGAAGGAGGAGCCCTTACCTCATCTTGGAGGGCCCACTGTCCTTGTTGAGCATTTCTCATTCATTCAACATCTGTGTGATTCTGATCTCCACTCACATGATGCAGCTATATGATCAAAAAGTATGTACCCTAGCACGAGTGAGGCTTACCTTTAAGATAAACCCATTTTTATTTCTTGAGAGAATTGTGAGCCTTGAGAATCAGAATTATAAATCCAGAAGGGATTAATAGTGTAATTGAGAACATCTGTCTCTAAGGAAAAGGAAGCTGAGGCCCAGAGGAATGCAGTTTTTTACCAACGAAAGAGATGTTTCCTTCCTAATTATGGTTGTAACATTCCTAAATATGGGATGTTTAACTCCTATCTAGTTTGGTGTGGCTTCCACCCTGTAATGCTGATGTAATAAAGATGGTGACTCTGATCCTGTCCCCTGCCAGGACCCAGCAGAAAATAAGTCTTGTAATCATCACCTTCTCATGCAATTAAGCATTAAGATTCATGTTGGCATCAAAAGAGAAATTAAAACTCATTAAAACATAATGCCTGTTAAAGTGAAAGCTTAGTTAAAATAGCACACTGTAAAATGGTGTTATTCACACTTTCAAGGAAAATCAAACAGAATCTTGAAAAGGGAAGCTACACCCTAGTGACTTCCCCCTAACCTATATCGTCATTCACACATGTTCCATACTGATTCTCCAGGCCCAGTAATGCCAAGTGTGGCCTGAAGTTAGAACTCCAAACTTCCAGCTTTGCCTCTGTTTGCTTTTCCTGCCCTCATTTCTCTTCCTTCTGAATTAGGATGCCTTGTGAAAAATTTAACATATTAATACCAACATTTGTATTTTCTAATTTATTAAATGATTTTTAACACTTTAATCACTTGATCCTCATGGTGAAATAAATTTCAACTAAAGTCAAAATGATGAAATTCATGCTAGATTTTGTTTTATATTTTTAAATTTTTCTGTATTTTTTCTTCTTTCAAACTAAATTCAGAAGTTTTTTTTTAAAGAGTGTTCTTTTTAAAAAGTATTCTAACAACAGAAATTGTGTTTGGGAACTCATGTAATAGACATGGTCATAGTTGATAAACCTAATTTAAAAACTCTCATGCTGAGACACATGTTGATAAAAGTAAGCACTGTTAATGGATAGATGAGCTTACAAATACATGTCTTACAAATGTAAGACATACTTTCCTTTTATCCTCTAAGGAATCTCCAAATGGTTTTCTCAGATAGAAAATAAAATCTATAGAACCCAGGGGAATATAAATAAGAAAAAAACAATAATCAGAGTATCATCATTAAACACATCATATGAAATTATCAAATCCTTTCTCTGGAGCGGCAGTAGTATTCAGATCTTCATCATCTGACACGGGAACTATTATACAGCCTTCCTGCCTCCAGCCCTGACGCTCTCCAGTACGTCTCCCACACTGCTGTTGGGGTGGTTTTTCTAAAAGACAATCTGACTTGGTCTCTTCCCTCCTTCATACATTTCAAGTGTTCAAACATCTATGGGTTGAAGTCGGCCACATCAAAGTCTTCATGGCAGGGCCCTACCCAGTTTTCAACTGTTGCTATCACACTCCTCCCTGATACCATCCAACCAGATATCCCCTCGTGATTATGTTCCAGGAACTACTTGCAATTTCCCTAAACCTTCTATGCTTTGTTTATGCTTTATCCTTACTCTCCCCATGTAATCCCAACTGTGGATACGTCTTCTAAATGTTTCAAGTTCTTTATTCCAGGAAGTCTTCCCTGACACCTGCCGCGGTATGCGCTATGACGTGCTCCCCGATAGCCTCGCTCTGCAGCTGCAGCGCTCCCCGTCCCGCCTCCAGGGAACTTGGCTGCCTGACAGCCTGTAGCCCCGATTACTTGCCTGGGCACTGCTGATGGCTAAGGAAAGTCACATTACCCAAAGGCAATGCTCCTTCCTGCAGGCGGATTGCACCTCACGACTAGTCAATATATAAATACAGAAAGAGCCCCTTGCCCCAGCTTGGGACAGTTTTGAAGGACCGTCCAACATCCAGAATTCCACTTGAGAGTAGCTGAGATATCTTCCCTGTGACTGCATTTAACCCAGTTTCTCCCTCTGCTCAATACTGCCGTCTTCACTGGCACAGGGATTGATTGTAAAAGCTTTCCCCTGTAAGTCTTCTTACCCTGATTTCCCAAAGAAATACAACAGCCTCACCTTCAAGCCAGTTTGGATGCCTTGCCTCCTCATAGATCCATTACAGTCTATAGATAACTGTCTAGTATCCACATTCCATTAAAAAACAAAAGGTTTTATTTATTAAATATTAGTATCCTTTCTCACTGATTTCTAAGCTTCCAGAGTATAGCCATTTTTATCAAAATACAAGTTATGTACCTGAAGTAGTCCAATTATTAACTAATATTTGGTGAGTACATGTAATATACCAGCACTTTGCTTTCACATGAGAAAACAGAAGGCATGGTACTTTGCTCAAGGTCACAGGTACTAACATGAGGAGAAGTTATTTGACCTTTGGCCTTATAACTGTCCATCATATGACTATCTTTCAGTAAAGGAAAATCTATCAGTTAATTCTGTAATTAAATACGTTCAGAGCACTATAATAGATAAAATATGTTTCTGCTAATCCCATTTCTATCTTTAATAGTCCAAATGTTCATGGACACATTATTTCATATTTCTGGTTCTCAGTTTTATGTCCTAAAAATTAAAGTATTTGTAAAGCTCCTTGCAGCTCAAAAATTGTTTTCTAAACTTGCATTACCTTGATGTATACATTTCTTTTTTTATTTTATGGTCCTTCAATTCTTTCATAAATGATAAAATTTTAAACTCTCCAGTAAATACTTCAGTAAGAGTTTCCATCAATTTAGGACCTTCAGTGACCTTCTACTTCTCATGAATACTCTACTAGTTCTAATACTTTGAGTGAAAAGACAAATACACAGCCACCACCACAACAACAAATGCCTAAAAACACATAACAGATCAACTGTGGGATTGGGGGGCTATTACCTGCTGGAAAGAACTCTCAAATAGGAATCAGAAGATGTGGAAGCTGTTAAATAGTGAAATCTGGCTTCATCATAAAACTAACTTGGTTCTGTCAGTCAGTGTTCAGTCAGAGAAGCAAAGCCATAATGGGTGTCACAGAAATAAGGGATTGGTTACACAAGTTCTATCTTACACAAATGTGAGATGAGCCAGAGAAGTGAAGGTATGAAAGGTGAAGGTAGAAAAATCAGAGAAAGTGTCACTAACGCTTATGTCTGAAACCCAGAATGGTGGTGGACAAGCCTGAGCTCGCAGGGAAATCCAAAAGAACAAGCATATCTAGCCACCAAAGCAGGACCACAGCTACAAAGGGGAGATATAAGGAAAGATTACTTTTATACCTCAGGTTTTTCATCATTAAGTGGGAATAATGTCCTTCTCCTTGTCATCCCCACCATTTTGTTGTAGTGATCCAGTCAGAAAGATTACACAAATATCCTTTGTATTGGACTAACTTGAATGCCATACAACTATGAATGATATTTAGATACTTTTAATTCATACTCAAGATATTTATTATTAATTCAATTAAAAATTCAAATGAGGTATCTATATTGAATTCTATTCCCTTCTTTCCCCAGAAATGTCTTTATTGATTGGCATTAATCTCTTTTATTTGGATCAGGACCTAGTTCAGGTTAACTCATGGCATCTGTAGTCTTCTTAGTCCCCTTTTATTTAGAATAGTCTACTAAATCCTGACCAAAATTTATATTTTTAAAGATTCCAGGCTAATTTTCCTCAGAAATGTCTCTTTCTGGATTTATCTGATTATTTCTTATTGATAAGATTAAAATTAAATCTTGTTGACAAGAATGCTCTTTAAACAATACTGTGTACTTCCCATTTATCATGTCCGAAGGCACAAAAGGTCGATTTGTTCCATTATTGGTTGAGCTAAGTTTAATGCACTAAATGTATTGTTTTTTTTCAGTGGAATATGTAGTCTCTTAAAGAAAATTCTTACAAAATATAAAATGTATAAAACACATAATGCTGATCTCTTTGGGTTGAAGTGGTTGTGGGAAACTACCACAATATCCCTTTGACCCTTCCCCTTGCTAGCACCTCAGATATTTGTAGAAATATTTGTGATCACCATTGTATTTATTTATTGTAATTAAAAAGTAAAGATGTATTAACTGGAAATAAATGTATTCGTGCTGCTTTCAGGTATAGAAAGAAAAAGAAAAATATGTTAAAAATTTCCAGCCCTGTTAGAAAGGCATGGATTTAGTGAACATATTTTATTAGATCAAGTGATTCTACATGTTATTTTTTTATGTTTTTGGTTACAGTTTGTTCCTTAAAGTAAATTTCCTTATATTTTTATGGTGTTAACTTAATTAGTAAATTATGACAGATAGTATAATGATAAAAATAGCCTCTCTTGAACCAATAGAAAATATGTATTAGAAAAGTCTGAATAATAATGTATAACCAATTATAATGTACATTTTATAATAGAATCCTACTATAATACTTATATTGCACAATTTGGGAATATTCTTCATATTTCATTATCTCCATATTATTTTGAGGGGGGATAAATGGTACCTTTAGAATATAACTAAGTATGGCTATGTTAAAGCCTTTTACTGGAAGAGATTCCACATGAAGAGATTAATGGAATCTTCAAAACAAAATTGCCAAAAAAACAAGATAAATTTGGCCATTACCTATCTCTATGCACAAAGTTTATTTGTGGCCAAGATCTTTACTGGGAAGCAGTTTGATGTAATGGGTAAAGACATTGTACTGGAATCAAGAGACATGTAATCAAGACTCTAGACTTGTATTTGTAAACTTTTCTGAATGACCTTGGACAAATTACTTCACTTTTCCAAGTCTAAAGTCTTCAGAAGTAAAATGAGGAGGTAAGGATAAAGTCTTCCCTATTCCAAAATCCTTTTTTTAACAAATTAGTGTCGATTGAAAAGAATTCTCTTGAGCCTCTCCCATAAATTTAAGCCCTGCATTTTTGTAGGTATTGCAAAATTTTTTTCACTCCGTTTAGTGAAATGTTTTTCATTTCTCTGATCCTCTGGGCTACATGGTCTTGGCTGGAACCAGCAGCAGATGTGTTGAAAACAAAGAGAGAAGTCACTTTTTATAGCAGTTTCTGAAGTGATCAAGGTAGAAAAAACTAAATAAGGAATCTCCTGGCAGTTTCTACCCTCTTGAATTTTTAGCCTAGATAATCAAGCTCAATGTTTTCAAACAGTTTGACTTTGTATTTTCAAATAATTTCTCCAGTGTTGGAGGTGTATAACTTTTATTTAAACTATGATTTTTATTGTGGTTACTTCCTAAAACAGAGAAGGAAGCATTTATCTACAAAATTTGTATGTTCCTTCAAAGTCACTTTGTACTTTCTTCAGTTATTCTAAGGGCCAGGAAAATCACCTGACTTTAATGCAAATTAATGTCAGTCTCTAGAGTTTTGGATTTTTCTAAACGGATAAAAACAAGTGCCCAGTGCTGTTAGGTCTAAGGATTCCCAGAGGATTCCTGCTCCAGAATGATTAATACTAGGACTCAGACGACTGCTGTTTCAGAAACTATAGGTTGCTAAAATTTGCTAAAACCAACCTGCACTGCCTCTAGGAAGTAGTCTAGAGAGATGTTCTGTCATCTCACTGCTGGGGGTCCTCCTAATTCTGTCTGTCATTGAAGAGATGAAGGCTGTATCTTCAAAGAAGGAAATCTTTGTTATTTTCTATTATGTACTATCCTAAGATGTCCGCAGAGATTTCAGTACATTCTGTGTATGTGTGTTCACACATGTGCATATTCATGTGTGATGGGGAAAGGGGAAAGGGGGAATGGTAGAGAGACAAACAAACAATTACAATTACAACTGCATGAACATAGTGTATTCAGTAATAAAGACCAGTATGATATGAGTAGGGGAACTTAACCAGTTTGAGGAGGTTGAGAAGATTTCCAAGGGATGGGTAAGCTGACATAAAAATGGCTAATTGGAATTATCTGGAAAAATATTCAGAGTTGGTGATAGAAAAGGAAATAGCATAGGTGAAGGCTCATTAAGTGAGACCCAGCATGTCTTGTTAGGTGAACTGCTAGTAGTTAGATACTGATTCAGCATATGGTGTAAGGGGGATAATGACAAAGCATGATGCTAAGAGCAAAGGGGAGAGCCAAAGAACTCTTCATCTGTGGGAGACTTAGAGCTGGTCATTGGTGATAACCCCTGAGGGCTGCCCATCTGAAGTGGTCTTTTCTCTCATGCCAATCAGTTTTTCTTTCACTCAGTATTTTGATCATTCTCTTCAGTAAATATGAGCAGCAACAATGTGCATGATACTGTGGATGAAACAAAACCCACAGAACTCAACCCTTACCCTTCAAGAGCTTAACTTCTTTGCCTGATGTGATTTTCTTTATCCTTTAAGTTGTAGCTCTTAAGTCTGAGGAGCTCTGCTTTTAGATTGGGTAAGGAGCCTTTTTTTATGCTCTACTGTGCCCTGTGCATATCTTTATCAGGGTCTTTATCACATTGGGTTGTATGTAATTGGCAATTATTTGGCTATTCCCTGGACTGCCACCTCTAGGAGGGCAGGGACCTATCCCCAGTGCTTGGCAAATGTCTGGAAAGGAAGCACTTCCGAATAAATATATGAAAGACATATCACCAAATATTTTTAATGCATTCAACAAACACAGATGACAATTATATGGCAATTACTGATCTAGATGCTGGAAATTCAGAGACCAACAAGTCAAAATACCTGTCCTCAGAGGTTTATGGTTTAGAATAGCAGCATGTAGGTTTCTGTTTCCATTTAAGATTTTTTAATAAAGTGCTATGTCCTTTAGTTTTTTGGATTGTTGTTTGAATGAGATTCATTTCCCTGAACTACTCAACTCCAGGCTATTATGGTTTTTTTCTTTACCTGTGAATTATATGCAAGAATTTCTGTGTTGCACGATGCCATGAGAATGGCATAAAATATTAATAAGATAAATATAGAACATACCTTGTTCCCTATGCCAAATGATCCTGGAAAAGGATGCTATGTTATTGTCACTGATAGTTTGCTGTCTACAAGGACTAGGTACTTTGTCTCTGCCTGCAATTTTGATAGCTGCCACTAAGTAATAGCAAACCGAGATTTTTATAGAACTCATCATGGATGAATAACTTGGGCGCTTAAGAAAAAGTACAGGATTTAGTTAATTATATTACATATATATATATGTATATATACACAGACTAGAAATACAGGCATACTTTGAAGATATTGAGGGTTCAGTTCCAGATCACCACAATAAAGTGAATATCACAATAAAGTGAGTCAGCTGAATTTTTGGTTTCTCAGTGCACATAAAAGTTATGTTTACACTGTACCATAGTCTGTTAAGTATGCAATAGTATTATGTCTAAAAAAAATGTACATACCTTAATTTAAAAATACTTTTGCTAAAAAATGCTAACCATCATCTGAGTTCTCAGTGTAATCACTGATCACAGATCACCATAACAAATATGATAATGGAGAAGTTTGAAATATTGTGAGGATTACCAAAATGAAACACAGGGATAAGTTAGCAAACACTGTTAGAAAATGGCATAAGAGACTTGCTCAACACAGGGTTGCCACAAACCTTCAATTTGTAAAAAGTGCAATATCTGCAAAGCACAGTAAAGTGAAGTCCAATAAAATAAGGTATGCCTGATATATAAAAGATTTAATTTACATCATTGTTATGAAATAGTTATTTTAATGAACTAGGCTTTAAAAATAGATGTTATTAAAGATCAAGTGAATATAGTTTGTATACCTATTTATAAAAATACACCTTTTGTTCATAGCAGAACTACATCTGAATGTTGATCGCTTCTTTGACATTCTCTAATATAGATTAAGCTGATAATAATAATAATGCTAAAATATAAATTAATTATTATATTTATTTTTATTATTATTTCCCTGGTACTATTAGGTTGTGTCCAAACTTTATGCATATAGTCAAAGAATGTTTATTTGAAGTGTAGATTTCCAGGTTCAATATCCAGAGATTCTGATGCTGGGATAGGACCTAGACATCTCAGTCCTACAAGTACACCCAGGTGACACTGATGCAGAAATAACACTTGAATGGCACTAAAAGGAGACACCATGCTTGTGGGTCTGTGGGGCTAATAGTTTAAGAGAAGGAAGAAGGCATGGGATAGTTGGCGTAAAACAAGTTTCAGCTGCAATATGTTTTAGCCTGTTTGGTTTTTGTTTTGTTTTTTTATCAAGGAATCACAGACCTTTTAAAAAATTTGATGGAGCTTTGGATCTTCTTCCAAGAATAAGTGAAAAAATACAAAATTTTGCTAACGGTTATGTGTGATTGAGCTCTACACTCACAGTATCTGAGTAAGAATCTCTGGAATTAGGTTATAGTTGAGTATTAAAGAAAAGTGATCAATTCAGCTGGTTTTGAGGATGGATGGGGTACACTGGAGGAGACTGAAAGGCACCAGGAAAGACTTCATAGAGGAAACCCTTGGGGATTTGTGAAATTTGAGTGAATGTTGATGGAACTAGTGTGTAGGATGGTGGCAGAAAAAGAAAGGTCTTGAAACTCCAGCCAGAAGGAGCAATGTGTACAAAGACCCAGAAGTGGGAGAGAGCTTGCCTTAGCTAGAGATTAGCAAGTTATCTCAAATGTACTGTGCTACAGAACATGGAGCACCAGATTCCATGATGAAGAGTTTGGACTCTATCTTATATTAATTGTAGAGAAAAATAAGCATACTGATGATTTTGGTCAACGGAAGAATCTGCTTATGCACACTGGAACCTTACTCGCAAAACTTAGAGCAACACATTGTCCAAGTACAACAAGGAGAAGTATTTCCTCTTTGCAAAAAAACTTCAGATAGTGCCTCTCAATGGTTTTCAACATTCCACTCACTCTTTCCTCTCTCTCTCTCTCTCTGTCTTCCCCTAGGGGATGCTGGAAAGAAAGTTTTTTGCTGCTCTTTAAACAGAAATAAATATGAAAGCGAACTTTACCTCCCTTGAATTTATTTATAATAAAAAAATCACCAATTTCAATCACAAGTTTTACAAGGTCCTGACTTAAATTTAGGTAAAAAAACAAACCCATAAACTCTCTGAGATGGCCACTGGCTTGGTCTCCAAAAACTCACCAGCAGAGAATGCGGTCAGTGAGCCACTCTCTCAGCTACTCTATCAGCCTTGCACGACGCCAAGGGAACTGAAATATGTTTAAGGGACTGCTTGTATTTTTTACAGGGGTCTTAGTGCCACATAATTCATTATAGCATTCAATATTTTTTTATGCATTCTTAGAAATGGGAAGAAATACTGGAAGAACTCTATTTTATTTAGAACTAAAAACAGAATCACCACAGTGTGTATTTCTGAACTTCGGGAAGTGTGGATTCATTGTCACAGATTTCATTTAAGATCTTTTTTTTGTTAATGAACAGAATAGAGCACTCTCTCAGCACTGTGCAAAGAACTCAGAGATAACAGTATGTGAGTTCTCTTTTCTTTGAAGGAAGAATTTATTATGAGTTTTGAACATAGAAATCTTCATGTCATTGAGAAACACTAAAAACTATATTTTGCTGGGATTTTGAAACGGAAGTCACTGGTATACATGCTCCTAGTGTCAAGAGCTTGAAAAGAACTGAGTGGTTAATAAACAAATTTTTATTGAAGTTCTACATTATATTAATATTTGTAAATCAAGAGAGAAGCACTAAAATGTATATTGCCAAAACTTAGATGAATAATTAGTGTAAAATGTATGATGTATAATAAAAGCTAATACATATAAAACAACCAAAACAGAATCAGAGAATAAATGAAACTGGATTTTCTAAAGTTTCTTATTATTTGGGCTGATATTTTCTATAACTCTGAAAATTTATCTTCCTTAATCACAGCACAGATTCCCATGACCCTTGCTATCTCAAGCATTTTTCACACTTGAACATTTTCCACTAAACATGTTCAAAGATAAATAACATACCTACCTCAGGGAATCTGAGGTTTGAGAAGCAAATAAGATAACCTACTTCTTAGCATAATGGCTAGATTAATATACACAAGTTCTGGTGATTCCCAGTGATCCAATTCCATCTGAGAACAAGTGGCACCAATTAAGAAAGATTGAATGTGATAAAGAAAGCTTTCAGGAAGTAGAGATGAGAATTAAAGGGTAGACTGGCATGGGTGATTTTTTTCCCCACTATCAATTATGGTTAAAGAAAGGAAAAAACATGTGCTGGACTCAGCCAATAAAGCACCTTATTATATGGTAAGAGAAACAGGATTCTCAAAAGACTGGAATTTTAATTTATTAAGGAATAAACATTTGAATTAAAGGATCGTTATTCAGGCGTCTGGGTTCAAAATAATGTAGACCTTAAACTACGTAGTCAGCAAAGCCGCTCTTTGGTGTCTTGTTCTTTGTATTTAGTATTCTGCTTGCTATATATAAAATGAGAAAAACTTTTAAAGGAAATGAGGCATTACGGATTTGAAAAAATTGGACCTTTTTCATCCTTAATTCCTC
Source organism: Manis pentadactyla (assembly GCF_030020395.1). Lineage (NCBI taxonomy): Eukaryota > Metazoa > Chordata > Mammalia > Pholidota > Manidae > Manis > Manis pentadactyla. The sequence continues at coordinate 34,081,359 of NC_080021.1, forward strand.
CAGCTTATTGCCTACGTGCATGTCTTAAATTAGCTGAATCTTTATCTCATTGTTTTTATCATTCTCAGCATGGCTATGTATGTCATCAATGTCATATATATTGGTATTTGTTTAATTTATACTTAGTTGCTCCTATAACTCATATTTACCAGGCTGTTGTATATTTTACTGTTATTAGGGAAGTTTTGTTTCTCTGATTAATGTTTATTAATATTTATCAAGTACTCTGCGTGTTACTTTCTTTTTAAGGACTTTTAATTTTCACAACAATATTAAAGCCATTTTCATTACTATTACTAGAGCCATTTTACTGAGGGTCAGCAAAGATGGGGCAACTAAAGATCAGAAAGAATAAGAGAGCTAGGTTGCAGACCCTAACAATTAAGCTCTAAACTCTGCTTGTATTACGTCTCGAGACACAAGTGTACATGAAGAGTCTTACTCTTCAGAAGCTAATGTTTTAGTTATTTTTTTTTTGGGTGGGGAATGGAGAGAGAAAAGAAAGAAGGAAGAGTTTTGATTAGTGACTCTTTTATCAGTTATTTCTTTCATTCATACTTATCTTGTACCATACCACCTATATTTGCTTGATATTTATGTCTTTTTAGGCATCTATAAATCTCTATCATATTCTTAATTCTTGTTTAGTCAAACTGTACATTGTTAGGTCTTGTAATCTCCCAGCTCACCCTTTTTTTCTTTTGAAGTAGCTATGGATATAGGTCATTGTCATATAACTGTCTCTCATAGGCATATATTTGCTCATTTTTTCATACATGCACTGACTTTGCTTCATATATTTTCCCATCATTTTCTTACATACTCATTGACAGACTCTTGCAAATAAATAATTCTATTCACTTATGGAGAGTGGAGTAACAGAATATATCTCCAGTATGTGAAAGAGTTTCATGTAACTACAAACTTAATAGAGCCTGCCCCAACAGAGATCACAGTACTAAGATGCAGCATTGGAAAGTAAACCCTTTGTCTTCTAACAGAGAAGATATAATAAGGCTTTTGAAAAAGATTTTTAAAACAATGCCTAAGTTCCATTGGGAATTATATAATAGAATGGATGTACAGATATAGGTCCCTTTGTAAAACTTTATGATCCCATTTCTTATACAGACTTTTTGTACTTATTTTAATGGTCTTTTCCATAGGCTATGTCTTTAAATGTCTGCTGGAAGCTACAAACTAATTCCACCTTATTTTAGCTATGTGCCATTATGATTTGAGCAGACCATTGTCATTAATATTGGACAAATTTCAAATCAGAAAAAAAAATGCCAATGGGGATTGAATTATCAAACATAATTTTAGAGTTAAAATGTTAGTATATATAAACCATCTCTTGAGAAGAATAAAACTTCAATTATAAAATTGGAACTCTTAATTCATATTTGACTCAATAAATATCAAAAGCCTGTTATGTATACAGGATATGGAGTTTACAAAGATTGCTAGGACATGAATACTTCTCATTAGGAGCTTATAGTGTGAGGAAGGAAAGGCACATATATCACTATGATAGGCAAAATGAGATGTACCACAAGAGAAGCAGTTTCTCTGCATAATATCAGTCTAGAAGAGAAAGGAGAGAATAATTGAGTGTCTTAAGTTTGATTGATTTTGGACTCTGGAAGATAGGGAGAAAGTATCCACTCTACAGTAAAGCTCTGGTCATTTATCCGCACAAGGTACACTTGGACTATTCTGAACTAATGAGAATAAAATCTTCATCATAAAGGCATTATTTTGAAAAAAAAAATAAAAAATAATATTTAGCTATGGATAATTTTACTGTATCAGCCAAGTCTAATATAGGGCTTATCTTATGATAAGATAAATTTATATTCTTCCCTTTATCTCAAGGCTTCTTGTCTTAGTAATTTCCACTGTATAAACAAAAAGGGCATTTTATGAAAATATAGACTTTCAGCTTCAAATACTAAAAAAAGAAAAAGAAAGAAAGAAAAATCTGTCTTAAATGCTTTGTATCTAAGTAAGTTCATTTGTCTGCCTTTCCCTTGATGCTCCCAACACACTCAAATGACTGTTGGAATCCCCTTTCTTTCTTATCTTTTTCTGATGTTAGATAACCCCAAAATTAGTTGTGCCATGAATATCACTTTTTTATTGAAAATACCCTCCTCATCCTTCTCTTAAAGTTCATGTCTTCCATAGCCTCCAAAGCTAATCTCTCCTACTAAACTGTTTGAGCAGTTTAGCATCTCCTGAGTTGTCCCTTACCCTTTTTCCTACAATAAAGTTATTTGTATACCTCCCAGTGATGTCTTCATAACACCAAAGCAATACGTAATGTTGCTAGAAGACTACAGTAAGGCAAACACTGTTTCTCTATATACAGATTGGCAAGGGATCATTTAAATTCAGTGCTAAAATACATGGTCTGATACCCCTCTTTCTGGTGGTGCCCAACCCTTCTGATAGAGTAAGAGTTGCAGGGAAGGATCATTAAAGCACGACAGCCCTAGAACTGCAACCAGGAGACAGCAGCGTCGGAAAATTCTGTCAAATTGAGTCATTGCTACCAGGCTTTGAAAAAGTACCGTGGGGGTCATTTTGCATTTTCTTCAAGTGATTGTAAGAAAGACAAACTATTTCCATATGGTGACAGGGAGAGAGTTCAGAGCCAAAATAAAAATCTGCTCAGCTTGTCAGTCTGTAAGACCTTAAAGTTCAGATATCTGAGAGTCTGTCTGCTGTTTAAAAGAGCCAGGACCAAACTTCAATTTGTCATACATACAACTCCCACTGTCTTGGGTAATGAAAGAGACTCTTGCCCTCCTGAATACAGTGAAGATGTAAAGATATGAGAAGTATGGCAATTTTTTAGGTAGACAAAATTACTAAAAAACTGGAATGTATGACATTCAGCTGCCTATTTTAAAGAAAGGAAAGTTACAGAATCACTTATATGATACATGGGTGTATTTTGAAACCTGTTCTTCCATGATAGAACTATCATTCTACACTCATTAAGAAATATGATTTAGTCTTTCTAGTTATTGATATTCCTACAAATAAAAGAAAAAAGATAACATTTTTTCACCAAGATTGACTGGAGAATCATGATCAGTTTTGAAGTGTATCTGTTTCATTTTGTCTTAAGATGCTAATTTAAAAAATCATAATGTTGAATTTCTTCATAATCATTGACCAAATGTTATTTATAAATGGTTTTTCCCCTTTACTTAGGAAAAATGGTTTTAAAAGGATGAATACCATGATTTTACTTTGTGGCTGCCTTTTTGGTCACATCTAATCATATTCCTTGGAGTTTTGGGGTTTTGGTTTTGTTTTGTTTTGGCATTGTCCATATTTCTGTCCTTAAGCAAAGACTTTGCTCTGGAATAATGTTTGGTTTTTTATCTCTAACACATCATCCTTCATGCAGGCCACATCTACACTGGCAGAACACAAGAAATAAATATCCAGGATTCCCATAGAGTTTTTTTAGGGGAAGTATTATCTCTAATGATTCTCACTTTCTAGTGTCCTTTCACCACAGTCAAGTGAAGAGCCAGTTTTGGCCGTTCTATATATTAACTTTTCTTTTGTGAAGTGAAGTTTCATTAGCAAAACAAAGAAAGCCATGAATAGTTAATTATACATAAAGACCTTAGAAAATAGTGGAGACACTGTTAAAAAGGAACCACCTAAATATTTTGTTTGAGCCTCAATTCAAATAAGTTTTCTTATCTAATCAGAAAAAATACTTGGCATCAGTGAATGGCCAGCCCTTGGTTTGCCTATATCAAATAACCAGCTATGGTTGTTGGCGTTGGGCCAATAGTTGCTATTCTAACTAAATAGTTGCTAAGAATGAATGAGCCTCTTAACTGCAGAGGACCTATCTTTGACAACACAGTTGCTTCCAGAATCCTTGTGGGATTCCACAGAAGCATCATTGTCCTCACTTATAAACTACTTAAAATAGTGTTAAGGAAAATTATTTTTATGAAAAACCATCTGTATTTTCCAGTTTCATGGGGTACCATTTTTTCAGTAAAGCATAGGTCGCTACCCTGTGACATATAAATTACAACTTCTACTAGTTTTATGCAGTGAAAAATCCACTGTTCCTCAAAATATTGGTCTTTGCTACTTTCATTCATTTTTTAATTGAGATATAATGATACATAACATTATATTAGTTTCAGTTGTACAACATAATGATTTAATATATAAAATATATTGTAAAAAGATCACTGCAATTAATCTAGTTAATATGTATCACCATACACAGTTAACAATTTTTATTAGCAACTTTCAAATAATGCAATATAGTATTACTAACTGTAGTCACCATGTTGTACATTATGTCCCTGGGACTTAATTGTTTATTTTATAACTGGAAGTTTGTACCTTTTGATCACCTTTACCCATTTCACCCACCCAACTCTGCACTTGTACTTTTAAATCATTGCAATCAGTATGCCTATTCTGCAGTGTTCACATTGCACCGTCTTGGGATTCTTCCACTTCTGCTTGTTTAAAAGATTCCTAATCTGGCAGGGCCTTAAGGAAATATTTTATACCTTATTAGGCTTTTTCTTTTATTTTTTTTTCAAAATAATTTTAGCTCAAGGATTTACCTTAATCATGTTTTTATTTTGAATTCATTCTTTGATATCAGTTGGCTATGCACACAATATGAATAAATCATACAGTAACACATAAAAACTACTATGAATTAAGACATAGTCTTTCTTCCTTTGCTCTAACTTCATAATATAACAAACATGTTTTCATATCTTGGATCAAGTAGGGTGTTACGTATGTGTGTGTTTGTGTGTGTGTGTGTGCAAGCATGTGTGCGTGCTTAAATTATTTGAGTTGGTTGGCAAGAAAGTGGGATCTTGAGTACCTAGCTGTGATGCAGAAGTTACCCCTCTGAAAACATAGACCCAGGAATACTTTAGTTAGTAAGGTTATTGATCTTTGGTTTGCATTTACTTCCTGCATTCAGCCTACTGAAAATTAATTGCACTCATCATTCCTTCACATCTGTCATTCATTTATTCATTGAACATTGAGCCCCTCATCTGTATTAGACACTGTTCCAGATTCTCTAAGAAATAGCTTATACCTCAGGGACTTCACTGTTTATTATAGGTGAAGACAAGTGAAATGACAATTAAGATACAGTGCAGTAAAATTTCATTGTAAAGGTATCTGTCTGATGTTCTGTGAGGTTATACTCCTAATGAATCTTAAAAATTGAGTAGAAATTCAGCAGCTGGGAAGGCTTTCTAGGAAAAGGCATTCCATGAGTAGGGGACAGCACACACAAATGTACAGAGAAATGAGAGTGTTTTGCTTTGAGGGAATGAGTGATTTATAAGTCTGGAGCATAATGTACATGTGCAGAAATTGTACAAGAGATGGGAGGAGGGGGCAGAATTGGGGGTGGTATGAGAGAAAGTAAATAAGGGCTAGATCTTCAAAGTCCTTGTAAGCTTCATTAAGGAATTTGGAATTTATCTTTCATGAGTTGGGGAACAGCTTAGGGATTTTAACCAGACAAGAGGAGTGATGAGACACATGTTTTTGAATGAGCCACATGGAACATGGATTTTAGGGGGAAAAAGAAGGAATAAGACACAAGACAGTGAAACCAGTTTTAAGACTTCTGTAATAATCCAGAAAAGAGTTGCCAGAACTAGAAGACTGACCTTCAAAACCTGGTTAAATAAATCTGGAAGATATCTCGTTTTCCTCACAGACCCTAGTATACATCGTTGATGAGGTCCATAGAGATGAAGGACAGGAAAACACTGTAGATGTTTATTCTGTATTTTATTCTAACCTAACATATGTACTTGCATACATATTTAGAGATACATGAAGGAACCCTTAAGCTTGTGAGAACTGATGATATAATTATACAATACCTACCAAATGATGTTAAAGAAAAATATGTAATGGCATGGAAAAATGGTCAGAAAATTATATATGAAAGTAGGTTATAAAGAAACATGTAAAGTATGATTTCATTTTCATGTCTATTTATATGTGAGGAGAGACTGTTTTGAAGAATATAAATCTGACATAAAGGTTACTTCTACAGAGTTAGATGAGATGGGCCTGTGGGCAAAATCTTTATATGTGTTGTTCAAAAATTTTTTAAGAATGTAATCAGATAAAAGACCTATACTCTGAAAACTATAAGACACTCATGAGAGAAATTGAAGAAGATACCAATAAATGGAAACACATCCTGTGCTCATGGATAGGAAGAATTAATATTGTCAAAATGACCATCCTGCCTAAAGCAATCTACAGATTCAATGCAATTCCTATCAAAATACCAACAGCATTCTTCAACAAACTAGAGAAAATTGTTCTAAAATTCATATGGAACCACAAAAGACCCCGAATAGCCAAAGCAATCCTGAGAAGGAAGAATAAAGCTGGGGGGATTAGGCTCCCCAACTTCAAGCTCTACTACAAAGCCACAGTAATCAGACAATTTGGTACTGGCACAAGAACAGACCCACAGACCAATGGAACAGACTAGAGAGCCCAGATAAAATCTCAACCATATGTGGTCAATTAATATACAATAAAGGAGCCATGGACATACAATGGGGAAATGACAGCCTCTTCAACAGCTGGTGTTCGCAAAACTGGACAGCTACATGTAAAAGAATGAAACTGGATTTCTGTTTAACCCCATACACAAAAGTAAACTTGAAGTGGATCAAAGACCTGAATATAAGTCATGAAACCATAAAACTCTTAGAAGACAGCATAGGCAAAAATCTCCTGAAAATAAGCATGAGCCATTTCTTCCTGAAGGCATCTCCTCGAACAAGGGAAACAAAAGCAATAATGAACTCATGGGACTACATCAAACTAAAAAGTTTCTGTATGGCAAAGGACAACATCAACAGAACAAAAAGGCATCCTACAGTATGGGAGAATAGATTTGTAAAAGACATGTCTGAGAAGGGGTTAACATCCAAAATGTATAAAGAACTCACATGCCTCAACACCCAAAAAGCAAATAACCTGATTAACAAATGGGCAGAGGAGATGAAGAGACAGTTCTCCAAAGAAGAAATTCAGATGGCCAACAGACACATGAAAAGATGCTCCACATCACTAGTCATCAGGGAAATGCAAATTAAAACCACAATGAGTTATCACCTCACACCAGTAAGGATGGCCAGCATCGAAAAGACTAAGAACAACAAATGCTGGCAAGGATGAGGAGAAGGGGAACCTTCCTACACTGCTGGTGGGAATGTAAGCTTGTTCAAGCAATATAGAGGTTTCTCAAAAAACTCAAAATAGAAATACCATTTGACCCAGGAATCCCACTCTTTGGAATTTAACCAAAGAATACAACTTCTCAGATTCAAAAAGACATATGCACCCCAATGTTTATCGCAGCACTTTTTACAGTAGCCAAGATATGGAAGCAACCTAAGTGTCCATCAGTAGATTAATGGATAAAGAAGAGGTGGTACATGTACACAATGGAATACTATTCAGCCATAAGAAAGAAACAAATCCTACCATTTGCAACAACGTTGATGAAGCTAGAGGATACTATGCTCAGTGAAATAAGCTAGGCAGAGAAAGACAAGTGCCAAAGGATTTCCCTCATTTGTGGAGTATAACAATGAAGCAAAACTGAAGGCACAAAATAGCAGCAGGCTCACAGACTCCAAGAAGGGACCAGTGGTTTCCAAAGGTGAGGGGTGTGGGAGGGCAGGGGGGAAGGGAGGGATAAGGGAATTGAAGGGTATTATGTTTAGTACACATGGTGGGGGGATCACAGGGTAACAGTGTATCACGAAGAAGGCAAATAGTGAATCTGTGGCATCTTGCTGCTCTGGTGGATATTGACTGCATTGGGGTATGGGTGTATGGGTGGATGTAGTAACCGTATTGTTTTTTCATATGAAACCTTCATGAGAGTGTGTATCAATGATACATTAATAAAAAATTAAAAAAGAAAAGATTAACTATCTCTGTTTTTCTTTAGGAGTTTCAAATTTAGTTTAATGCCAAAAATTAGATAAAATGCCAATTTTCATATGTCAATATAGTTTTCAATAATATTGCCTAATGAGATTTCTTTTCAACTAGAGAAAGGGAAATGTCATATTTCAGTCTCCTCACCTGCCTTACCATCATGACATTATTGATGCAATTCATCAGACCATGATGGTTAATCCCAATCTAAGGATAAGAGCCTTCCAAAAGGACTGGCCATTCAGATGGCATCCTGTAATAAATATAACATCTTTCACCATGTTTTTTTCTTCTTTTTTTCTGTTGGGGTATCGTTGATGTACAATCTTATGACAGTTTCACAAGCAACACAGTGGTTCAGCATTCGCCCATGTGGCTGTGTCCTCACCTCCTCCATTGTGGTCGCTGTCTGTCAGAGTGGTGGGATGTTATGGAGTCATTAATTATATTCTCCATGCTGTTCTCCATCCTGAAACTTTTGTTTACTATTCCTTTGAGTTTCTCTAAAGATTTTTCAATAAGTGTATATATGCCCAAACCACATACTATTTAGTTTCACCTGTTTTTAACCTTCCTGTATGGTGAATACATGTGCATGGATTCTTCTATGACTCGGGATTATGTGTAGGTGACTTATCCCTGATGTATGAGGCATAGTTCACTCATTCTTACTGCTGTTAACTTTTACATTTGATGATTAAACCACAATTCTGATATTTTCCTGTTGATGTTTATATGGTTATTCCTGTTTTAGCCATAAACATTAGTGCACATGTCTCCTCAAGCACATAAGTGAGAAAAAAAGAGTATGATCAGATACTACATGTATACTTAAAAATAAATAATATTTTCTATTTAGAGTGGGAAAAATAAGGAAAAAGACTAAATGTATATGAGCCATAATGTCAAGAGTAGTCATATTCAGCAAGATTTGGGTAACTTTATATTTTTCTTTTCTAAACTCCCCAAATTTATGATTATACATTCCTGTTGCCTTGATAACACAAAGAAACCATGAAGCTCAAGCTATAACCCTTATGTGAGAGGATAAAAGTATAAACTATATCTAGCCCATAGCAGTCACTCATTTAATATCAACTCAACATTTGTGCTGAATTACCTGCAAAAGAAAGTGTAAAACATCATTGTATCCTGGAAAGTCTATCCACATTAATGAGATTAAAGTTACCGGAAGGAAAATGGTATTGAACTGAAGGAATGTCATCACAAATAATACAAAAAGCCAAGAGTTGGAGCTGGCATCATTCATCCAAAGCACCTGTGGGCTAAACTTACCTAGTGAAGCAGATTTCAGGCCAGCAAAGTTACAGCTACTTAATTTTGGAATCACTCATCTTCTTCCCCTGATTGATTCTGTTTTTTACCAAACAAGCAACTTTCTGGTTTTAATTTGGCTTTCTGTGTGAAACTCTCTCTAAGGAAGACCCCACAATGTTCCTATTGTGACTGTAAATGAGGAACTGATAGAGGTCTCCTTTAATGTTGCAAGTGTGTCTATCTGAGAGACCAAGAAGGTAATCAAATTAAAACTTCAGGCCAGACCTTGAAGGTGATGGATGCACCCATGTAACATGCCCCAGGACTCCCATTGGTAACTCTCCCCTTTCTTTCCCCTGGTGAACTCACCATCACATGGGCTGCCTACAACCTAAACTTTGAATCTACACTTTAAAATGTGTACAATTTTGCATCACCAGTGACTTTTAGCCTGCCTCTCAGAGTTTAAAAATAAAAGCTTATATGTGATTCAGCATTAGAAGTTTCCTTCAGCCTGCTATTAACTACAGATTCTATTAATCGTTGAAAAATAACAAAACCTGAGTAGGATTTAATTACGTATTTTTCTCAGTCTCAAAGATCTCTGTTGAATATTTGTAAACTATCTTGGCACAAGCATACAACAGTACTGTTCTTTGCTAAAAATATCAATCTCACAAAATAATAATGGGGTATATATATATAGTCTTAAATGCCAGTACAAGTTAAATGTATATATATATGCACATATATATATGTGTGTGTGTATATATATGAATATGTAAGTGCAAATATTAATTGATCTTTACTATTTCTATTTAATAATGATGCAAAATTTTGTTCAGAGCTGGCCTAGGTCCTGGAAGTGTCTCACTCATAAACTATAATCACTTATTAACTATACTGTGGATGGATGGGATTCATAAATAAGGCTCAGGCAGAGAATGGTAACATACATGGATTTGAAGGGAATATTTCTAGGTAATTTTGATGAATGAGAACAGAGGAACAGTATTAGGTAGAGAGAGGGGTGGAGTCTCAACCAGAGAAGACCTTGAGTATTAAGCTGATATTATGGCCAACCCTAGTTTAGCTATTCTGCATCCTGAGGAAGCAGTAACAACCTGATCAAGTTTGCATGTGTTCTGCATGCCCACTGGGCATGAAGATAGCATGTAGAATCAATAAGAATTGAACAGATGTCAGGGAGCGATGTTAGGCAACTACTGGCATTTGTACACTAGTTTTTAAAATTCTAGACCAGTATTCTCCTTGGACAGTCTGCAAAGAGTAATCTAAGATGCTAGCTGAAAAAACAATTTCCTAGGCCTAGTGAAAAGGCTTTTTTCACACATGACCAGATGATTCGCTATATGTACAGTTTTTGGAGGATGCCTGATCTGGGTTAATACAAATTTTATATAAGAGATGTTTCTACAGACTAAGGTAGGTTCTTTGAGGAATCATGTATTTGAGGTTAAACAGTTGGGATTTTGATTTTAATGTTAGGAATAGCACTAGAATGCAAGCCCATGGCATTTTGTCTGTTTTCTTTGCTGAAATATCTTAAGTGCTTAGAGCAATTTTTGGTATATAGTATGTGCTCAACAAATATTTGTGGAAAGTATAATGATCACAAACTTGGATTTTAAAGTCAAATACAGCTAAGCCTGTCCAACTTACTTAGCCTCTCTAAGCTTTGATATGCAAAATTGGGATATTGATGGCTGGATCACATATTTAATATACAACTTAAATCACAGCTGGAAAGAATATAGCAGAGAACTTGACACAAAACAAGTCCTCAATCAGTGAGATTTCTATTTGTATTGCCATTAATAATAATGTTTTGCACATCATCAATATTCATTACTAGAATAGTGATATGCTTACTGACACTCTACAAGGCATTTTTTGTTTAGAGATTAATGCAATAAAATTAACTCATTTTCCTTTTGTGGATCCCACATTATCAAAGAACCACATGAGTTTGAATATGCATAGGGAAATAAACACTAAGCACAGAAGCCGCAGAGAATTTTACCCATCTGTAATTTGAAGTCTTCCTTACCTTCCTTCCTCACTGCCTTCCTCCCTTTCTACCTCTTTCTTCCCTCCTCCCTCCTTCCTTCTTTCCTTTCAGTCCAGAGAACTTGGGTCTTACAGTAGTTTGTTGGGAGGGAGAAAATGATGAAATGAGTTTAGAGAGAGGAGAAAATGAAAAAGGCAAATGTTCAACAAACTGGTCTTCTGGGTTCTGTTATTCTGTTGAATGGCTTATATTTTTGTTTTTGTTTTGTTTTTATTTAACTTCAGGTTGTATTTAAAAGGTCATACTGGGACAGCAGGAAAACAGAGCAGCCTGATCTTACATGGAGCTGATTTCAGCACGAAAGATGCTGATAATGACAACTGCATGTGCAAATGTGCCCTCATGCTAACAGGAGGTGAGTCCTGTGGGGCCTTTCTCTAAGTTATGTTTCATTGGTTTGAGGACTGAGGTTTCCTACCTGTGAGAAAGGACTATGATCTCTCGTTATGAAACTTGAAAGCAAGTTCCACTTGCTTATTCTGGCCACTGATTTACCTTATGTTCTTGTGCAAAACATTGCTAGCACATTTGGAAGTTTGCCTCTTCCTCCAACATCTGTACGGGGGTGTGCTAAGCTTAGTTCAGAATGAATTCTTTAGCCTCATAAAATCGCACTTATTCTACCTTCTAAATAATTGTAATGATACCCATAGTGGAATAAACAACAATTTGAGAGTTCAGCCTACAGAAAAAAAAAAAAATTTTACAAAATGCTTTGCAACTGTGTAGTAGAGTTCATTGACCGTTCTATGGAAAAAGAAAAACGAAGTCATACAATTTGGACCAGTTATACCAGGGCTTTGATTATATGGTATTTACCTCTATAAGACATTCAGTCCGGTATAGATCATTAAATAATATTGTAATCGCTGAGTAAATGTACCTTTTTCATTTTGAGTATTTTGTATTTGTGCAGTATTTTTTCATCCTTCTGATTGTGTCACAGAGAAATTTTTAATCTGGTTCTGGCATATCTGTAACACTTCTTCAGCATGTATCCAGTAATCACCCTTTTAAGCAAAAGAACAAACTCTTTGGCCTCAGTCTTAGGGCCTTGGTTAAACAATGGCAGGTACCTAGAATTAAACAAAGTGATTTCATTTTAATTTTACTGAGTTTTATATCAACCTTTTATTATAGCAAGTGATTCTGATGTCCTCTTTAAAGGAATGAAACAAACTTGGCATTTTTGAATGTATTCACAATATTTGACACTTAATAAATCATTGATTTAAAAAATATTAAATATTAATCAAGGTTATAAATGGATATGGCAAAACTATGAAGTTGATCCATGACTGACTGAAGTTTGAAAAAAATGATGTAGGTCAAGAATGTTATGGGCAAGGAAAGAGCTGGCACCAAACAAAATTGTTAAAGAAACTTCTTTTCTGAAGGTTTCTCCTCTCACAGTTTTAGCATTAGTTCCCTCCTTTAATGGAATAGCAATCACTTCCACCTTCAGCTGTTCTGATTCTCTCTCTGTGTTATTCTACAAAACATGTTTTTATGCCAGTAATGAAAAAATTCCTTAAATCTAATATTTTCCTTCCCCAAATATATTATTATCATTATTACATATGATTAGATGTTACTGCATATATTATAAATTTTACCTGAACTCCAAACCAACTCTGTGAGATAAGCAAGGAAAGAAACTATAATCTCCATTTTGTACATAAAGAGAACACAAGTAAATTAATGTTCACTATTTTATTTCTAACATCTAGTGAAGTGGATTGTGGCACATAGGAACTCAAAAAAAATATGATGCATGAGCAAATGCATAACCATCCACAGCCCTCAAATTTTGAAGCCAAAGAAATAAGTCATTAGGTTGACATTTTTCTCATTAGTTAACAGACAATGGAAGAGTGTTGAGGGAAGGTTTTGGAGAAATCTTTCCACGTTCATTCCAATTCCCAAGACCTCCATTACTATTACCACCAAACCACATCTCACTGACCCCCACTCACTCCACTTCTTTTAACATCTTTTCAATATGAGACCATCTCACAAAGCCAACCTGTTAAGATCCTGCTCTATCATATCCTTCACCTTAAGACTTAAACATGCCATTTTGACATCAACCTTATCAAATAGTTAAAAGTCATCTATATGATATTTTATGACACACTCCCCCCAAACAGTGGTCACAAATTTAGAGTTTATTTTAAATGGCACCTACAGGTTAACTTCTGAACTTTCTTCCTGAAAGAAAATTTTTCTTTTCATTACCTCCCTGATTCCATAAATGTAATTTAGTAACTTTACACAAGACAAAAGCACTTTGATTATCCAGTTTCCTGCCCATTTTAATATTGAAATGTTCTTCATATTCTCAATGTCTATTTTTAAAGATAATTTTTTTATCAAATAAATACAACATATGAAAGGCTAACAGTAAAATCTTTCAAATGTTTCCTTAGAAGAGTGTTCCAATATATTCATGTTCCTATCATAATAATGAAAATATAGAACAAAGCAAAGAGGAGAATGCACTTCTTGGTTGTCAATGAGAAAACTTTATTGCTCAGATTAATGATATTATTTCTGCTTCGAATGATTGAACTTTGTCATGTCCTTTCATCCATAATCATTCTTGGACCTCCTTCTTACTCACCAGTAAACACATATGTTAGGGAGAGAAAATTTCCACTTAATGTTTGGGCTGGAATAGTCTAAGTAAATGTGTTTTTGTAATAAATGCCATTATCCTATCAGATATCCTTTTGAAAGAGTCCAGGCCCTGTAAAGCTATTTACTCTGCAAAGCTAAAATGTAGAATTTAGATAGCTAAGAACTGGAGAACGTAAGCACGAACGTCAGTGACAGTCCAGGTGATCGGAGTGTTGTGTGGAACTTATGTTCTACTTAGCTACTCCGCACCACCACTATTTATTCTCTGCCATATTTTTCTTTCTTTAGAATTTATGTTTGAACTTGTTGCCTATTTAACATAGGATCCTTAAGCAGTGAGATTTCATGTTGTTTGAAACTAATAATTCATAGTTCTCTGTCATCATCAGTTAAAGCTTTATCTTATGTTTTTCCTTTGTTTCTTTTAAAAGGAATTAAGGGTAAAGTAAGATTGATTGCCTGCTAACTGTCCTAAATAGTTTTCTTCAAGTTCATAGAGGGATTTTAGTTGTAAAGTGTGGTATTGTTGTTACACTTATTTGTCAAAGACTGAACAACAGGAGATGAGCTCATTTGAAAGCAGGTGTTTCAGCTAGACATGTGGTAGGACATTTTGATCTTTCTTCCTTCTTTCCTAACATCCTAACTTCTTACCTTCCTTGTTTCAATTTAACATATATTTAATGAGTAACTATTAGGGGTCAACTACTATTGGAAATATGGGCAAGGCAGAATAGAACTTGCATCTGTTGGGGGAGGCCATCAACAAAAACGTAAACAATAAATAACACAATTTTAAACCATAACAAGTTCTAGGGACAAAATATAACAATGTGATGGAGGAAGGGAAGTGGTTTAGATGGAGTGTCCAGGGAGCAAATGCTGCCAGGGAAGACTGTGCAGTTCTGGTTACAGTATTTTCAGAAAAGTTATTATTCTGAAAGTGTTTACTTATGCATGTTCTGTTAATTATGGATCTAGTTACGAATGTCTCTTACATTTTCTTCTTGTTCTGTGATTCTGTTATTCTGTGTGCATATTGTGGCAGCAATAGGGAAAAACAAATAATATTTTTCAATGCATGGGTTGTAATTCCTAGTACATAGTTCAGTGGAAAAGGGGTATAGTGGGCATCAATAGAAGAAGACATCACAATGTTATACACCTGCTTTCCCAGAACTATATGTACTTATTCCTACCTTACCAGAAAGCTAGCAATTCTTCCATCCAGATTTAACATTGACTAATTTTTATATTTCATTACAAATTTCTTATGAGACCAGAGTATATATTTCAAGGTTAAAATTGATACACACATTTTCTATGGAACTTAATCATTAAATAGGGATGATTTGTTAGCATAGATTGATAAGCCAGAAATGTCTTTGTTCTGTGATTAGTTTGACTTCAGAAAAATTTCTGTATTACGTTCCCTCTTAATATAGGGTATTATGGAGAATCTGTATATTTTGTTAGTGGGAGGGATAAATTTAGGAGATGATTATGGGAAATATTTTCATAGTCCCACAGGAGAACTCCTGCTGTGCCTTCCTGAATCCACAGAAAGGAGTAAGTTTCATTATAAATTCTAACAGTTTTATCCATTTTTTAACATTAAGAAAACAAAAATGTAAACTTGCTCAAAGTATGCATCTGTTTATATGGATTTAATCACATAAAAAATGAATGTACAAAAGAACCTCTGACTCCATAATTAAGAAAAATTAAAAATTTTGTTATTAAGTTGTCACAGAGTGAACTTATATTCAAAGAAAACATGGTCTTTGATACTAAATTAACATTCTTCAAAAGAAGTATTTCTAAAAGTCTGTTAGAAACTACAATTACTAAAGGCTGCCGACAAAAAAAACAAAACATGGTATTGTCTTACTCCTTTCTTTACCTTACTTTTCTTTTAAACACAATTTCCATTGTTAGTATATAATATAAAAGCTATGTAAAAATGTGACCTAACCTTCCAGAGAAAGAATCTGTTGTGGTCGAAACTCCAATCTTTTTTCCCACACATAAACTATGTCAGTCGACAGACAAGACTTTGCTAAAGCTAACAAAAGATGTTTCTCAGTTCAGTCCTGAAAGAGGGGATAAAGCCATACACATAAATTTCATAGTACAACCCTAGAATTTACCAGACACTAACAGCAGAAAGTTAACAAATGCTTGCTGCAGAGAATTGATATTGCCTGCAATGTAATCTTGAAGAAGACAGAGAAAATGAGAGAAACTAGCAGCTTCTCCAGCTGGTGAATGATCTGAGTGACCAACATGTTGGTGTAAATAAAATTATCTTACAGTTTTAATAACCCAGGAAGAATGTGCATAGCATTACCAGATAACTGGCATTCCCTAGGTTTTTAGGGCAAAAATGTTGAGAGAAAAACTCTGTATGGATAATTTTAGGTTGACCAGAAAAATCTGTACTGCATTACTTTACTTCAAAGCAATTTCTCATGTAGTACATGATCTGTAAGCCTGTTCCACAAAAGTATATGTTCCTTGAAGGCAAGGACTTCGTGCTCTCTATCACTGTATCCTTAGTGCCTAGCACAGTGCCTGGCATGTAATGAATGAATATGGTATGAGAGGCTCTGAGAGGACATTGCAAAATCACAAATGATCCTGGTGAGAAGCATAAAGAGAAACAATGTGAGTATGAATGTGACTCCTGAGTGAACTTAGATTTAAAATACGTAAGTATATATGTGTGTTTACATGTACACTCATGCAATGCAGTGAATATAGAGGATTGGCACTAAATTTTAAGGTTAACTAAACTCCAGAACTGGAAAAACTTGAGGACTAGGTTCCTGATAACAAATAAATTTGAACATCCTAAGTGAAAAGTTTAGGATTATATTCCTATTCTTTGGAAGAAATTTTCTATTGAAAAAAAGAGCAAAGAATATCAGAAAATATATCTTTTGAAAGGTAAGTGTGGCATGAGGTGAACCAGAACTGATAGCCCTGTAGCTCAGGGCTGCCACCAAAGTTTAATAATTGTTAATGGATGAGAAATAAACAATTAATTTTGTTCATATTTACTCAAATAACAATTAGCAAATATTTAATGCACTTACTGTCTAATGGGTATTCTTGCTTTACCCTAAATGACTTATATTTAATACCTGACATGACACTTCTAAAAACCCTTTGAAATAGGAACCACAAAAATACCTTTGGCAAGAACAGAAATACAAAAAAGGTAATTTGCCAAAGTCATAAAATTAATGTCAGAGGTAGGATTTGCATGTAACCTCCACATAAGCTGCCTTACCCATCCCTTGCTACTGCCTCTCTGAAAAAGGATGGCATTAAGACGACAGTTCAGCTCTGTTTTACTGTTTGCGACTCCTTTTCATGAGGATTCACTCACTTAAGCACTGTTAGAAGTGAAATAAAGTCCAAGGGAGGGAAGAGACTGTAAGAGAATACCTAGAGGTTTTAAATGAATTCAAGAATACTGGCCAGGATAAGCAACTTTTCATCTTTGGAACAAAAAGAAGAGAAAGGGGAAAAAGCCAAGTCCTTGGCCTGCAAGGGACATCGTCTGGGATGACAGAGGGAATGCTGACCTCTAAGGAAGGTCCTGCACAAGACATGCAGCTGCTCCTTGAAGCAACTGTGGGGAGGGCCGGCTCTGTACACGGAACTCAGGGAGTTTTCATGACGATCCCAACTGATAACAGTGGCACCAGTCAGTTTAGTTCAGCCTCATTCTTAGCAATAAAAGAGGAAAATCTTGTTTTCTGTGCAAGTTCTCTTGCATATTACTGATTAGAATGCATGCATTGTAAATGAATGAAAGAACTCCATAAAAACAGATATATCTTTTCATTTTGCTGTACTTTTTACCTTAGACAAGAAGTGGTGAGAGACATTTTGTTTAGGATTAGAAGAATTTGAGTTAGGTTTCCTGACTTTCAAATAAATTTGAGCTTCCTGAGTACAAAGTTTAGAATCAAATTTCTATTTCTGGGCAAAGTTTCATTTATTGGTGATAAAATGTGAGTTTTCTGCTTCAAAGATAAAAGACTGGAATGATTTTTAAAGGCCTGGGAAGCCCGGGAGAGTTATTACAAAACTAAATTTTAATGAGTTAAGTGTAAATGAATTAGAAACATGCATCTCAGATTTCTTATTAAAATATACATGAGGTTACAGGTTATGAAGAAAAATGCTTGGCAAAGTACATCTCAGCAATTGCCAATCTTAAAACATTTGGGACATTTTCTCAGTTGTCCCAACAACAGATGGAAGCTGCTGCTTTCTTCCATCCTTTGCTGCATCACGGGTTCTTTAAAGCGCAAAGTGCCTGTCCTAGATTCACTTTGACAGCATATTGCTCATTTATTATTCCTAGGCACATACAGAACAAAGTATTTCCCCAGGACTGGAGAGGACATATATAATTTAGCTGTTTGATATTGCATCCTTTATATGTTCATACGAAACAGCTTCATTCCAGGCAACCTTAGTTATGTACTGAGTACTCATGAGTGCATGTGATTATCTGTGAATGCCAAGGAGTTTATGTATAAATAACCAGGACCCTGCTATATTTTTGCCCACTTTCAATAAATATGCTTTAAAACCTTGTCTTTCCTGGATTTATGTTTAAATTTGGTCATGCTTAACTTTTTTGAAGAAAGGTAGAAGGTAGACAAACTGAAATATTTGATACAAAGAAATCCCCTAGTTTGTTTTAACACGTGTCTGAGAAAACAGAGAATACTTACCTGCACAGAAATAAACTCCTTGTGCAGCCTTAAAGTTAGCAGTATTTTATAAAGGACATTACATCTGGAATGACCATTCCATTTGTTTTGTGCCATCTTAATTCATCATCTTTATTATCATCGGTTGCTCTCTGATAGTCCAAAAAGTGCAAGGCCCACTGATCTTAAGATAAAGAGATAGACACCTTAAGGTCTTTGATTTCTATATGATCTATCAAAACAAAGTATTGAAACTAATCATTGAGATCATATCAGGTACTTAAATGTGATGTCTTTACAATGCAGACACTGTACACCTGTACACATTTGGGGCCAAATTATTTTCAGATTTCTCTAATAAACTGTACCAGGCAAATAAAGAGGTATGCTGGCTCTGATGACCTGGTTTCCATTATTAAACCATTCTGGTGCCACACAAGATCTAATCCCCTTTGTTCCTGCCCTAAACCTTCCATCCCACTTCCTAGATAACTTACACTAAGAACTGACATAGGACTTTATAGACAGGCCCTAATAAACAATGCATCATTTTATGTGATCCAGACAACTATGCTGTGAAAATGGTTCATCAGATACTATAACCCTCATCTTATAAATGAGGAGCTGACTGGTGTGCAACCTTGTAAAAGTCCTTTATTCTTTGAGCATCAATGTCTTTATTGAACTACTTGCCACATTACATAAGGTTGTTTGAGGGAGAAAATGAGAGAATGCATATAAATATTTTAGCACAGTTCCTGATGCATATTAACTATTATATCAAAGATTATCAAATGTCAAATATTACTTATAAATCAATCAATAAATATCAAATATGTATACTATTGCATAGGTTCTCTTATTTAGCAATTTGTGAAGTCAGTATCAAAATCTAGATATTCTACTTTCTGGTCTGTTGTCCACTAGGCTATCCATTGTGCACAAGGAACTTTCTAAAGATAATATATACCCCCCGTGTTCTCCCTTCTGTGTATTTTGCTGGCCCTGTGTTCTCCAACCCCTTACCCAAGGGCTCTCCAGCCAAGCCCAGTCTCTGGCAGACACTCTCTCCTGCTCTCTCCGAGTCCACTGCATTTAGAATCTCTTTCTGCCCTTGAACTCAATCTATTCAGCAGGACACAGCTCAGGTGATACATGAGGGAAACTTGGGGACCCACACAGAGGACTTTATGCCTCTGTTTCCATCGTTTTTCTCTATCTCTGTTTAATGGTTATCACCTCATTTTTAAACAGTTTGTTGTCTCTCTCCTACACAAAGCTGTGCACTCTTTAAAGTTAGAAACTTTGTTTTACTGAACTCTGAGCCCATGTCTGTCTGTTGGATAATGTTTGTTGAATTGATTCTAGATTCATTTTTCCCCCTCCGTCATGCTGCCACGTATGCTCTGGATGGCTTTGGCAGACCATAGTTATAGAACGAGGGCTCTAAATGATATTTGATTAAACATTTAACCTGACAGATATGGTTCCCCTGGCTAAATATTGGTTCCTATTCCTAGAAAATGTTTTACTTTTTCACTTGATGATAGACAAGTAGACTGGATAAAATATAAAGTTTTACACAAACATTGTTCAACTTTCTGCCAACACTGCCTACTTCTCCACCTCTGTTTCTTGCAAATCTCTCCCTTGTTCACTATGGCCCCGCTACACTGATGTTCTTTCAGTGCCTAAACACACCAAGCTCCCTTTCTTCCTCATGGTAGTGGCATGTGCTGTACTCAGCTTAGAACTGAGTCTTTCCCCACCTTCACGTGGCTGCCTGCCTCTCATCCTTCAGGTATCATTAAAGATCTACTTTGCACCACAGTGAAGTCAATCTAGTGAAAAGTCAAATAGATCTCCTTTTATTTTCCTTCATAGCTTCCTGATTCTTTCCTTTCTTTTCTTTTCTTTTTCCTTTTTTTTAAAAAATTATTATTTGCATTTTATTTGATAACTTTCTGTTAGTTTCTCACATTAGAAGTAAATTCCATGAAGGCAAGAATCACACCTGTCTTGTTGAGTATCGTGTGACTATACTGCACAATAATTACACAGTGAATGAATAAATAAGAAAGGGATCAAAGTAAGTGTGGATGTTCTATATTGAGATGTATATCAAGTATAACTTTTTAGTGAATTAGACTACTGCAGACCATAGAGACTTAACAAAGAGAAACACAGTCAGTCAGTGTGTCAGTGAGCCTGTAGTTGCTTGTCAGTGATTTGTTAAATAAATTGTTAGGTACAGCACTAAGTACGTGAGCTGAGTTCATACATAGATCATTACCTTTCCATTGCTTTTAGGATAATAAACAAAAAGGCTATGTGATTTGATCTTTAGACCTTCTCTTGTTAACTCTGACCCTGGCATTCAGTCTTCTTTCACTGTCTAAAATGACATTCTCTTTACCACAAACATGAGCACACTTCACTCATTAGAAAAGATACACAAGATCAATTTACCTGCTTCTCTCACATGCCCCTACTGTTTCTTGTCTGTTTTCTAAGCTCATCCAGTTTCCCAGGGAATGTGTCCTTCAGCCTGTGCCCTTTATTGCCCAGCTGCTGTTACAACAGACTTTGGATTCCCATAATCTTCCTTCAACTCTTGTGACTTTGTATAAATGAAACAAAAACAAACAGTTTTGCTCTGAGTACCCTAATATACCTTGGAGAATCATTCTATGATTTGTAGTAGTTTTCAAAAATAGAATAACTGCGTTTTGCTTCAGAGACTATGGTGCTATTTGAAAGACTATGAAAGGCTCATTAACATGATGTAAGAGTGCTTCAAGGTCATAGAAGAGGAGGAGAAAATTAAAGCAATCAAGTTGGGTTTCATTTTTGTCCTGTGAGTCTTCTGGGTAAACAAATTCCCTAATATGAGAATGCATTTTGTAATACAAATAACATTTTTATTAGTTGTGCTCACCAAAAAAATTTAAAGGAATTAATCTTAGGGGAAAAAAAGGTGGAATTTTACAGTTCCTCCTTGCCAAACAAGAACCCTCTTGTCCTTCATGTTTTGATTGCATTAATATCTATGTTGTTTGCATAGAGTCGGTAAACCAGCACTGAATACAGTGTCTTTCCAAATTCATCAAGACATACCTTACTGTTCTGTAGTTTGAAGTGATTAGCACAGCTCACTGTGCCTCTGTACTGTGACTCTATAAACACAGCCCAGCTGTATTCATCTTCCAAAACTGAAAAATGAGAACTAGCTTTTCTCCACTTAATTTTTACTAAAGCTTCTACAATACAGTGCTCGTGTTACAGTTAAACATTAGCTGCACAGCTTTCTTTTTCTTTAGCTATTAGTCCCTTAGGTATAACTCTGTAATCAGAGGGAGGTCAACTGTATCCAAATGATAATATGCCAGAATGTCTCTGGCATAAATCTCTCCCTAAAGATTTCAGTAGTGTTACTTCAGGAAAGGGAGAAAAATACTATGTTTATCTTAAAAATATAAGAACTTAATCCATTAAAAAAATAAAATAAAATACTGGATTATCCTTACAGAGAGCTAGGCAAGCATAGGATCTCCAGTTACTCATCAAGTTGTTTTACTTTTTACTAACTTGGGAAAAAATGTGAACAATCACAGAAAAAATACTGCTATATAGGAATTATATTGATTAGCATTTCCCATATTACTATCAAATAAAGAGGTGGCAAAATAATTTAAATTCAGTTTTAGCATTATAGTCATTGCCCAGTATCCAGTTAATTTTGGAAGTTGCTGAGGGCCAGTTCTTGGAAAAATTACGAAATAGATAGAAAACAAAGTAGAAAGAGATGGAAAATCTCTTTCTCTCTATTTAGATGTCAGTTGTCTAATCTTCTGAAATTTTTCACTAATAATTAATTGTTCTATTCCCAATACCAGGCTCAAGGTTAGAATGCCTCTTAAGAATGTTTGCATTTTACTGGCCCTACACATAAATCCAGGTCTGACTTAGACTGTATCTTGAAACTTCCCATCATCACACCGGGAAATGAGTCCCGATGGAATGACACTGAAGCTTGATTTCCCTGACAGCATTCTGCTTTCTGATTGCTCATGCACTGACCCAGATCAGATGCCACTTAAGACTACTGAGAAGATATTTATTGAAGGCCTCCTATTTGCAAATAATCATAACAAGTATGAATAAATTTCCTTTCAGTTAATGCCACTAATTTCCAAATGTTCAATTTACTTAAAATTGTTTCTTCTCCTTCTTTGCTCCTTCATTATCAATTGATTTTTCAGGCTGGTGGTTTGATGCCTGTGGTCCATCCAATCTAAATGGAATGTTCTATACTGCGGGACAAAATCATGGAAAACTGAATGGGATAAAGTGGCACTACTTCAAGGGGCCAAGTTACTCCTTACGTTCCACTACAATGATGATTCGACCTTTGGACTTTTAAAGGCACCATGTCAGAAGCAATAATCAAAGCAACAAAGAAATCTGGAAGAGTTACCAGATAAGAAACTGCTTGAAGACTTCGGAAGCAAGCAATATTGTCTCCCTTCCAGCAACAAATGGCAGTTATGTGAACTCACCAAGGTTCTTGACTGGATTTGGAGCCGTTTGAGTTCACAGAAGTCCCTACTTGGGGTTACCATGTTTATTTGGCATGACTATAGAGAATGCCACTCACTGTTACACCTTAAAAAGGGAAGAAACTGCTCAGCTTGCTGTGCTTTAAAGTACTACTGGATCTTGTTTTGGAACTATGGTAGCCAGATGATAAATATGGTTTATTGCAGGTAAAACCAAAAGAAGAAGAAGAAGGAGAAAATGAATGAAAAAGAAAAGATAAAGAATATACACGAAGAATGGAAACAGTCCTGCCATAATCCTTAGGAAAAGATGTATCACACCAGTGAAATGGTGTTTTTCTATGCAAACCTACTAAAAATAAGTTTATACCATTGTACAATTTTAATAAAATTCAGGAAAAACAGCCCTCTGAATTGGTTATATGTTAATGGATTTCAGAAGCCTAGTTCCTCATTTGTACTTAATGGTTAATTTCAGTTAACCCATCTTCAAATGTAAATTCCACTTTGGTAAACCATAGCAAATTGTAGTGCATGAAGAATAATAGTGTGAGATATGCCCCATTGCTCTTTGATTTCTTGACACATTTTCAGGAAAAAAAGTGGACATAATTAAGTATAGACATATGAAGTGAAAAATTTAGCCCCCAATGCTACAGTTTTCATTTACTTTAAAAACTGACTGATATATATTTATAGCCCAAGTAAACTTTAAAGAATGTGAAATATATCATCAAACTCTTAAAATAGTATACATGCATTTAATATTTCATTTGATATTATACATGAAAGCAGTATTTTAGAGTGTATAAAGTTGAAGTAAAACGAAGTAAACTGGAACAGTTCATTTTACAGTATCTCCTTGTATGTGTACACCTAAGTGTAACTTCATTATTTTTAAAATAACGATCTTGCAGTTCGTCACCCTGCTGTTTCATGCTAATTTAATTTTTGCTAATCAACTGAAACATGCTTCCCAGATTCACTCTGTTCCAGTTTCTATAAAAAGATACACTTTGAAGTCTATGAAAAATAAAATAATTATAAATATTAATTTACATAGCATGTTTATATCCACGGTAAACCCAATAGTTGTTTAATCTGGAATATGCAACATTGTCCATTGTTGATGCAAATAAATGTAAGTTTTCCAAGCAATCTACTAAACTACTTTATGAAGTACGTTATTTCTTAATTTTTTTTTCTCTCCAGCTGTTTCCTTAGGCAATTTCTGTTTTTTAAAAATTATTATTAGTGGAGAAAATTGGCAAACTTTGTATTATACATGAAGGAAACACACAAAAAGGAAAAATAATCATAGTCACCTGACTAAGAGAATTCTGACTGCTAGCTTTGACAAATCTCTTAATGATATATTCCTATGGGATAATCTATTTTAAGTAAATTTGGGGGCACAGATTTCTGTGGCAATTTAAATTTACTAAAGTATTTTATCAGAAGTGCTTTCTAAGTCTTCAAGATTACAATAATGAAGTTTTAATAAAAACATGAGTTACTGTGAGATAAGAAAATTGGAATACATATTGAGTAGTTTTTTTTTAAGTTTTTTTCAAGGCAACAAATCAATTTTAGGCCTGGTGACTTGATCTGTTTTGCTTTCTTAGCTTTCCTCCATTTGAGAGAATAAAGCTATTCCATTTTTAAGAAAATAATTTGTAAAGTTTGTCATGAAGTATTTTTATTTATGCATCTGTATGCAACCCAATTTTGCCTCACAAGTGATATTTGCAGGTATTGCACAGTTTTCCTGTTCTTGGTGACCCCTTCATAACACCCTTCCTCTAAGGTCCCTCTCAATTATTTTCATTTAAGTGAAAGTACGTGTTTTGTTCTTTTGTATTCCTACAAATAACTTTTACCAAACTTTTGATAAGAAGTACTGTTTCCCAACCCATAGTACAAAAATAAAATGAAATAATGTAAAACAACAACAAAAAGCATGATATTTGCTGTTTGTATCTGGATTTGTAAAGTGAAATATTGTTTCCATTTATTTATAATAAAGCAGTATAAAATGTTTTATGACTATTATATGCATTGTGTAATGCCTACATGTGTGTGGCCATTTAACTTGTATATCCTTTGCATTTAATGATTTCAGGATAAGATAACTAGGTAATAGGATTTTGTCTTTAAATTTTTATTTCAGTAAAATTCATGTGGTTTCTATGCAAATTTCTTCATCAATCACAGCTTTATTTGATTTAAATAAAATTGAAAATAATGTACTTGTGCAACCTCATCTCATTTTAAGTAAATGCTTAACAGATTTTTAAATTAGAGATCGATGCAATAATGGAGTCACTGGGGGGAAAAAACAAATTACTAAATGAACTAAAGCTTCAATCTTAGAAAAACATTCAGTTTTGTATGTGATAAAAGCTTACTCCATTAGAATGGTGACCCAAAGCAATATGGCTCCAAGTCCCACATCTCTGGCTGCTAAGTCCGGCCAGTATGAGTGCTCTATTATCATATGACAATTGACAATAAATTCTGAGAACTCTGAATGTGTCATAATAGGATGTGTGCTGAATATCTGAGTTTAATATAAAAATTAAAGAGCTTCAGGGAGATGCTACTCACCAACTATGCCTCTCATCCTGCTGGGGGTCTTAGCAGTTCAGTCCTTTCAAGGGTACTTCCTACCTTTCCCCTTGATTTTGCTCCCACTGCCACCACAGCGATTTGAACGTTCATCAAGTTTCACCTATGTGAGCAGAAAAGATAGCCTTTCTCCTACTCTTCTCTGCTCCTATCTCATAAATGCACAAGCTTATTCTCAAGCCGGAGTTGTGTCTTGCCTGCTGGAAACCCTTAAGTGTTTCCTTATTACCCCCTAAATTTGAAATAAACATGTCAGGTTAATGCCAGCCTACATTACCAGATAGCTTCATTCCACCTACTCAATATTTCAATTAAAATGAAGACACCTCTGTAGGAGACTAATTACAGAAATGACCCCTCTGCTTGCCCTTTCCCTATGAATGCCCTTACAATGTGACTTTGCGGCTCATCCCATAAAGAGATGGAGTCTATTTCCCCATTCCCTGAATGGCTGTGTTGAGACTTACTCTAGCCAATAGAATGCAGAAGTGCCTGTGTGTCACTTCTGAGCTGAGGTCTCAAGAGCCATTCAGTCCCACCCTTTTTCTCTACCAGTAGAAAGAAAAAACAAGGTAGCTTAATGGAAGATTAGAGTCCCCAGGAAGCAAGACTAAGTTTACTATCTGAGACCACCCTTATCCAGCCAGCCTCCTGCAAACCCACCAAATGTCTCCAGATACATGAGTAAATTCAGCTGCAATCAATTGAGTCTGGCTCAGATGAGCAGAACTGCCCAGCAATGTGCATAATCATGAGAAAAAATAAGGGGGTGTTGTTTTAAGCCATTACATTTTGGGGTGATTTTACTCATGTATTTACTGAATTAACTCATGTATCTGGAGACATTTGGTGGGTTTGCAGGAGGCTGGCTGGATAAGGGTGGTCTCAGATAGTAAACTTAGTCTTGCTTCCTGGGGACTCTAATCTTCCATTAAGCTACCTTGTTTTTTCTTTCTACTGGTAGAGAAAAAGGGTGGGACTGAATGGCTCTTGAGACCTCAGCTCAGAAGTGACACACAGGCACTTCTGCATTCTATTGGCTAGAGCAAGTCTCAACACAGCCATTCAGGGAATGGGGAAATAGACTCCATCTCTTTATGGGATGAGCCGCAAAGTCACATTGTAAGGGCACATGTTAATCATTGTAACAATAGCTAACTGATACAGAATGATAACAGCTCCTTTCAGGCCACACACATGAGATTCTAATGCACGCTAAGGATTCAGAACACTCCCTGAAAGGATATTCTCTTCTTTCATGTAGGCAAAGACCTAACAATCATCTATGGTGCATCAAAATATTAGCTACTCCATGAGACTTTCTCTAATGCCCTCTATTAATTGTCACCTTATGTCCATTCATATACTTTTACAGCTCTTAACACATATTGCTTGAGCTTTGTCTTACTCCCTACTGTTTTGTAAATAGGCTGTCTCTTACCTATTTTTAATTTCTCGACAGTACCTACTAGATCTTTTGTTATTTGTTCAATGGAATGAAATTGTCTGAAAGATTAACATTCTCTCTATACAAATTCAACAATATTAGACTTGACCACTATCTTAAGCCATTTATTTTCAGATTTTAAACTTAATGCATTCTACTCCAGAAAAAAAAAAAAACCATGTTCAAACTTACTTTAGTCATCTACAGAAATTCACTTCTTTACCAACTTTGCTGGAACATACATATTGTATAGACTGAGGGAGGTTTATGTGTTTCTTTTCATTCTAAAATTATGTAGCTATATGAAATGTACTATTGAATAATAGTTTCATTTTTCATTATACATTATTTTAATGTAATTATCTGAATTTAGATATATATATTTGGGCAGCTTATTTCAGCTTTATGATTTAAGGTTCAACTGAAGGCTTTTTTCCAGTTGATGCTCTTTGAATAAAAGTCTCTTCTAATTCAAAATCAATATATTCTCATGGATTCCTTTTCATGGATCATTACTTTATTGATTACTTATTTTATACCATCCATTGAGATTATGGAAATGAACATATAAAAGGATTCCTAGGAAATACTGACATTAAGCAAGTCATTGAAGACATTCAAGAAAGAGAGCAATAAACTCATGACAAATCATGGATAATAGTTAAGGTTTAATAAGTCCCAGGGTTTTGCTTTTTAACCCAGAAAAAATAATCTCAAACTCTGACATACTAACTCTCATCAAACTGTGAAAGGATATTTTATTTTGTGGAGAGAATGACTCCTGATATCCTTTACAAGCAATCTCCTACTTCATCTGCTCATAAAACTAGTCTGCCTCCCCAGTCCATCCACTCTATCTTGGCCCTCAGGGATAGTCAGTGTGCATTTTGTGATGGTGGGAAACAGAAGGGTACCACTCTCATCTAGTTCTGGCACAGAATTGTGACTACCTTACCTAAGTTCTTCTTACATAAAGTAAATTAAAAAAAAATGTTTCTGCTTCCAAGTCATGCTGTAAGGAACCAGGATCAACTTAATAAAAAAGTTACTAACACATTGTAAGTTGAAAATGGATTTAAAAGAAAATATAAGCAAGGTATATTCATTTGCATTTTTAATAGAATGTCTAAACATCAAAACAGTGATGTAAAAGATTAGAGAAGAAAATCATCAGTATTTGTAAATTAACTTTAATGTTAGGAGAAAAGTATAACCATAAGAGTCTTAAGAAAATGCTGGATTATAGTTGTATAAACTCTTCCTTTAGGAAATTATTTTATAGCTTTGATTGAATGGCAGAGCATGTATTATATTTAACAAACATATTAAATAATTACTAGCATCCAGATAAAGCATTAGGAAACTACTAGGGATATCAATGATTATGGCATAAAGAAATTCACAATTAGAAAAACAAGGAAGTAGACTTTCATGAGCAGTAGGAATTTTAAATTAATAGAATTAAAGTAAGTATGTTTAAGCTGCAATGAGAATACTGAGACAAGAGTGATTAAGTTATTAAGGTTCTGCTGAAGGCTTTGTTGTATATAATTGTCTATAATAGTGTGTAAAGAAAAAAGTACTACTCAATAGTAAATTTTATAGATACATGTTTTTAAAATTAGACATTTAGTCCACCCTCAATTTACATAACCCATTTCATAGAAGATGGCATTTGAGCTTTATTTTGAAAGTTTCTTGGGAGTTTACAGAAACAGGAGAAAGTGAAAAGGCAAAAAGATGTCAGAAAGCATGGAGTTATGGGAAACTCCAAGTCATTCAGTATGAGTGGACTAGAGTTGCTTTGAGAGAGGGATAGCAGGAGATGAGGTTGGAGATCAAGCCAGATCACGAAGGACTTTAACTCATGTTCCTAAGCTGAAACTTTGTTTTTCTTGATAAAGGGAGAAAATGCAGCATTTTACACACTTTAGAAACACTGTACTTGCCGTAGTTAGTAGACTCATTAGAAAGGAGTAAGACTGGAGAGGTGTGAACCAGTGAGGCTGCTGCCATACAAGTCTGCTATGGTGCGGACCTGATCTGTACAGCAGGGACCATAGGATTGGCCTGGAGAAGTTGGATTTTGAGAGATATTAAGGAAAAAGAATCCAAAGAACTTAACGAACTGATGGAAGATGGGGAAGGATCAAGGTCATTCCAGACCTTTGTTCTAGTTAGAAGGCAGTGCAAAATGTCTAAAATAGGAAACAGGTTTTGAGGAGTGACTAACAAGTTTGGTTTCATGTATTTAGTTTGAGTGAATCAGTTAGGCAATTGGATACATGAATCTGAGTTCAAACAGGACTGAGGTGGAAGATTTTAGACTCCATAGTATCTAAGCAGAAATTAAAATTACTAGATGAGATAATTTCATGAGAACATATAGTGAAACGTATCTCAGTGAAAAACTTGATAAAACAAATATTTTAAGGAACAGGTAAACAAGAAGGATGGGAAAAGGAGATGAGAACTCATGGCCAGATAAGAGGAGAACCAGGAGGGAATGTCATCCCAGTAGACTGCATTAAGAATCAGGATGCCAAGACTGCATACACCTGGAGAACAGAGCAGACCTTGCAAAACACAGTAACATATAAAAGCCTTGATCTGGCGGGACGCACGCCCTTCCCCCATGCCAGCTCACCAGCAAGAGGAAGAGAAACAGCAGGGGCAGGGTGGAAGCCAGGGACTGCTGAACACCCAGACCTGGAGATATGCTTTGGGAGCACAAATCTACATTGCATGGTGATCTGGAGATTACTGAGGTTGGAAAGCTAAGACAGGTGGAATAAGTAGAGAGACAGATTTCAGCCATTTGGGGAGGACAAGGATCTACATCCAGCTGCTCTGGGACAAAGGAAAGGCGGGCGGTCTGAGAGGCTTCCTAGCAGTGAGAGGGCTGCTAAAGGGATGGGGTTTGCACAGTGGTTTACACCTGTGTGCTTGGCCCACTGCCTCTGACAGTAGAGACAGGCACTGCAGCGAGGAAGCAGGAAACAGCTCTTTCCTACCCTGAGGCATCCAGCACCACTCCCCTGAGAACCCTGACCTCACTCCAGGGGCTGAGCAGCTGCAGAGACTAGAGCTTCTGGGAACTAGAGGGTGCCACATAGAAATATGAAATGTCAAAGGAACCTGGTTCAGACCAAAATCTCACAAATCCCAGTAAAAGGTCAAAATGAAACTGAACTCATCAATTTCCTGAAAGAGAGTTCAAAACAAAAATCATAAAAATGCTCATGGAAATACAGGAAAACATTAAAGAACTCAGGAATGGATTTAAGTCAGAGATTCAATCATTAAGAAATTCCATATCTGAAATGAAACATACAATGGAGGGATTTAAAAGCAGATTAGATGTAGTAGAAGAGATGGTAAATGGAATAGAAATTAGAGAAAAGGAATACAAAGAAGTAAGGCACAGAGAGAAAAAAGGATCTCTAAGAATGAAAAAATATTGAGAGAACTATGTGACCACTCCAAACAGAACAATATTTGCATTATAGAGGTACCAGAAGAAGAAGAGAGAGAAAAAGGGAAATAAAGTGTCTTTGAGGAAGTAATTGCTGAAAACTTCCCCAATCTGGGGAAGGAGATAGTCTCTCAGGCCATGGAGGTACACAGACCTACCAACACAAGGGACCCAAGGAAGACAACATCAAGACATATAATAATTAAAATGGCAAAGATCAAGGATAAAGACAGACTTTAAAAAGCAGCTAGAGAGAGAAAAAAGATCACATACAAAGGAAAACCCATCAGGCTATCATCAGACTTCTCAACAGAAAACTTACAGGCCAGAAGAGAATGGCATGATGTATTTAATGTAATGAAGCATAAGGGCCTCGAACCAAGAATACTCTAACTGGCAACAATAACATTTAAATTTGAAGGAGGGATTAAACAATTTCCAGATAAGCAAAAGTGAGGGAATTTACCTTCCACAAACCACCTCTACACTGCATTTTGGAGGGACAGCTATAAATGGAAGAATTCCTAAGGCTAAATAGCTGTCACCAGGGGAAATAAAAATACAGCAAACTAGAACAATTAATTACTAAGCAGATGTAAAATCAAATCAACTAACCCTAAAGTCAGTGAAGGGATAGACAAAGAGTACAGAATATAATACCAAACATATAAAGATGGGATGAGGAGGAAAAAAAAAACCTTTAGGTTGTGTTTATAATAGCATACTAAGTGAGTTAAATTAGACTGTTAGATAGTAAGGGAATTATCCTACCACCTTTGGTAACCACAACTCTCTAGCCTGCAATGGCAATTAATACATACATATCGATAATCACCCTAAATGTAAATGGTCTGAATGCACTAATCAAAAGACATAGAATCACTGAATGGATAAAAAAACAAGTCCCATCTATATGCTGCCTACAAGAGACTCACTTCAAACCCAAAGACATACACAGACTGAAAGAAAAGGTATGGAAAAAGATATTTCATGCAACTAATAGGGAGAAAAAAGCAGGAGTTGCAGTACTTGTATCAGACAAAATAGACTTCAAAACAAAGAAAGTCACAAGAGACAAAGAAGGACTTTACATAATGATAAAGGAGGGGTCAGGCCAACATGAGGATATAACCATTATAAATATCTATGCACCCAAGACAGGAGCACCTGCATATGTGAAACAAATACTTAGAGAATTAAAGGGGAAAATAGAAAGCAATGCATTCATATTAGGAGAGTTCAACACACCACTCACTCCAAAGGACAGATCAACCAGACAGAAAATAAGTAAAGAGACAGAGGCACTGAACAATGTATTAGAACAGATGGACCTAACAGACATCTACAGAACTCTACACCAAAAGCGCAGGATACACATTCTTCTCAAATTCACATGGAATATTTTCAAGAATAGATCATACACTAGTCCACAAAAAGAGCCTCAGTAAATTCAAAAAGGTTAAAATTGTACCAACCAGCTACTCAGATTACAAAGGTATGAAACTAGAAATAAATTATGCAAAGAAAACGAAAAAGCCCAAAAACACATGGAGTCTTAATAACATGATCCTAAATAATCAATGGATCAATGAAAAAATAAGAAAATCAAGCAATATATGGAGACAAATGACAACAAAAATTCACTGCAAAACCTGTATGATGCAGCAAAGGCTGTGCTAAGAGGGAAGTATATTGCAGTATAGGCCTACCTCAGGAAAGGAGAACAATCCCAAATGAAGAGTCTAAACTCACAATTAATGAAACTAGAAAAAGAACAAATGAGGCCCAAAGTCAGTAGAAGGAGGGACATAATAAAGATTAGAGCATAAATAAATAAAATAGAGAAGAATAAAACAACAGAATCAATGAAAGCAGAAGCTGGTTCTTCGAGAAAATAAACAAAATAGATAAACCCCTAGCCAGGCTTATCAAGAATAAAACAGAGTCTACACACATAAACAGAATCAGAAATAAGAAAGGAAAAATCACTATGGACACCACAGAAATACAAAGAATTATTAGAGAATACTATGGAAAATTATATGCTAACAAACTGGATAACTAGAAGAGATGGACAACTTTCTAGAAAAATACAACCTTCCATGTCTGACCCAGACAGAAACAGAATATCTGAACAGACCAATTACCAGCAAGGAAATTGAATTGGTAAACAAAAATCTACCTAATAACAGAACTCCTGGATCAGATGGTTTCACTGCTGAATTTTATCAAATATTTAGTGAAGACCTGATACCCATTCTCCTTAAAGTTTTTCAAAAAGTAGAAGAGGAGGGAATACTTCCAAACTCATTCTAGGAAGCCAGCATCACTGTAATACCAAAACCAGGCAAAGACACAACAAAAAAAAAAGAAAATTACAGACCAATATCTCCATTGAACATAGATGCAAAAATACTCAACAAAATATTAGCAAACTGAATTCAAAAATACATCAAAAAGATTAGATTTATTCCAGTGATGCAAGGATGGTACAACATTTAAAAATCCATTAACATCATTCACCATATCAACAAAAAGAAGGACAAAAACACATGGTCATTTCCATAGATGCTGAAAAAGCATTTGACAAAATTCAACATCTGTTCACGATAAAAACTCTCAACAAAATGAGTATAGAGGGCAAGTACCTCAACATAATAAAGGCCATGTATGAGAAACCCACAGCCAACATTATACTTAACAGCAAGAAGCTGAAAGCTTTTCCTTTAAGATTGGCAACAAGATAAGGATACCCACCATCCCCACTTTTATTCAACATAGTTCTGGAGGTCCTAGCCATGGAACACAAAAAAATAAAAGGCATCCACCTTGGCAAGGAAGAAGTCAAACTGTCCCTGTTTGCAGATAACATGATATTGTACATAAAAAACCATAAGGAATCCACTCCAAAACTACTAGACCTAATATCTGTGTTCAGCAAAGTTGTGGGATACAAAATTAATACACAGAAATCTGTTGCATTCCTATACATTAGCAATGAACTAGCAGAAACAGAAATCAGGAAAACAATTCCATTCACAACTGCATCAAAAAGAGTAAAATGCCTAGCAATAAATCTAAGCAAGGAAGTGAAAGACCTCTACTCTGAAAACTACAAGACACTCATGCTAGAAATTAAAGAAGATATCAATAAATGGAAACACATCCTGTCTTCATGGATAGGAAGAGTTAATATTGTCAAAATGGCCATCCTGCCTAAAGCAGTCTACAGATTCAATGCAATCCCTATCAAAAAACGAACAGCATTCTTCAACAAACTAGAGAAAATCATTCTAAAATTCATATGGAACCATAGAAGACCCCAAATAGCCAAAGCAATCCTGAGAAGGCAGAATAAAGCTGGAGGGATTATGCTCCCCAACTTCAAGCTCTATTACAAAGTCACAGTAATCAAGACAATTTGGTACTGGCACAAGAACAGACCCATAGACCAATGGAACAGACTAGAGAGGCCAGATATAAACTCAAGCATATATGATCAATTAATATGTAATACAGGAGCCATGGATATACAATGGGGAAATGACAGCTTCTTCACCAGCTGGTGTTGGCAAAAGTGGACAGCTACATGCAAGAGAATGAAACTGGATTATTTTCTAACCCCATACACAAAAGTAAACTCAAAATGGATCAAAGACCTGAATGTAAGTTCTGAACCATAAAACTCTTAGAAGAAAACATAGGGAAAAATCTCTTGAATATAAACATGAGCAACATTTTTCTGAACACATCTCCTCAGGCAAGGGAAACAAAATAAAAAATGAACAAATGGGACTACATCATGCTAAAAAGCTTCTGTAGAGCAAAGGACACCATCAACAGAACAAAAAGGCATCCTACAGTGTGGGAGAATATATTTGTAAATGACCTATCTGAGAAGGGGTTAACATCCAAAATATATAAATAACTCACATGTGTCGACACCCCAAAAGGAAACCCTATTAAAAAATGGGCAGGGAATATGAACAGACACTTCTCCAATGAAGAAATTCAGATGGCCAACAGGCACACGAAAAGAGGCTCCACATTGCTAATTATCAGGGAAATACAAATTAAAACCACAAGACTAGGAACAACAAATGTTGGTGAGGATGCAGAGAAAGGAGAACCCTCCTACACTACTGGAGGGAATGTAAACTAGTTCAACCATTGTGGAATACAGTATAGAGGTTCCTCAAATAAACTAAAAATAGGAATACCATTTGATCCAGGAATTCTACTCCTAGGAATTTACTCTAAGAATTCATGAGCCCAGTTTCAAAAAGACATATGCACCCCTATGTTTATTGCAGCACTATTTACAATAGCCAAGAAATGGAAGCAACCTAAGTGTCCATCAGTAGATGAATGGATAAAGAAGATGTGGTACTTATACACAATGGGATATTATTCAGCCATAAGAAAAAAACAAACCCTATCATTTTCAACAACATGGATGGAGCTAGAGGATATTATGCTCAGTGAAATAAGCCAGGCGGGGAAAGACAAATACCAAATGATTTCACTCATTTGTGGAGCATAAGAACAAAACAAAAGCTGAAGGAACAAAAAAAGCAGCAGACTCACAGAATCCAAGAACGGACTAACAGTTAACAAAGGGACAGGAGGGTAGGTGGGAAGGGAGGGAGGGAGAAAGGGAATAAGTGGCATTACGATTAGCATACATAATGTAGAGGGGGGCACTAGAAAGGCAGTATAGCACAGAGAAGACAGGTAGTGACTGTAGCATCTTATTATGCTGATGGACAGTGACTGTAATGGGGTATGTGGTGGGGAGTTGATAATGGGGGAGAATCTAGTAATCACAGTGTTGCTCATGTGATTGTATATTAATGTTACCAAAAATTTTTTTTTAATGAATAAAATAAAAATGTTCAACATGTCAAAAACAGAATGAGGATGCCTAACACCACAGAAGGCAGGAGACATCGCAACTGCAAAGCGTCTCGTGGATTTGGCATTCAGGGGTCAACTGGGGACTTAAGAGGGCATCATTAGAGGTGCAGATGGAAGTCAGATGACAAGAGGATTATGAATAAATGGGAGGAAAGGACACAAGGAGATTTAGAGGTTAGAAACTTGTTGTTTAGAATGTGTTCTGGGACAGCATTATAAGCTGGGGAGTGGTTAGAAATGCAGAATCTCAGGCCTCACGCAGACTATTGAATTAAAATCTTCATTTTAACAATTTCCATGTGATTCTTATGGACATTAAAGTTTGAGAAGCTTTGGTTTAGATTATACTTTCAAAAAGATGGCTGAAAATGGAAGGAGATAGGGAGGGAACTAGAGGGACAACAACAAGGATAGGGATGGTTTGTAGGATGAGTGGTATATGAATGAATTTGCCGGCTAAGGAAAATGAACCTTTAGAAGAGCTGAGGTTGAGAAGAGGAACAGAAAGGTCCTTGATGGAGCAAGTATTTTGAGGTGGCTGAGGATGTGGGATTAAGAATAGATGGAATGGAGGCTTAGTCTGAATGGGAAGAAAAATATGTCTTCTTCTAAGAGAACAGAGTAGAAGGGAATGAAATGCCATGGGTGGGGCAGCCACCTAATGGCCTGTGTTATAAAGGAAGAGGAAGGGAAGAAAGCTTTAGGAGAGCATAAGTAATTCAGTGAAATGGCGTTTGAAAATAGATTGAAATAGCTACTTAAGGTAATGGAAGAACTAACTGTCCACACGAGTTATAACTTTACCAAGTGCTATAAAAGGTTTGAGATTGGAAGCTATGAATGTGAACAGAGTAATTCACTTTTTCCAGTGATTTTCATGTGTGAAAATAATGACATGAATAGCACCACTTAGTTTAACAGCTTCACCCTGTGACACCCAGGTCACTCTATGACATCTAGGACCCACTTCAGCCTACAACATTTGTGCCTATGAATTCTCACACCCAGCAAAAATTGTCTTCTCTTTTAATTCCACCCCAATTACCCTAAACTCAATTACACACCTTTCTTCTGTGCTCCCACACTTCCCAGCATGTTACTTCTACTTATATAACAGGATTTTCATTTTGACATGTATTCTAATCAACTGTTAACATCCTTGTTCTCTCTCCAGGTAATAAACATTTTGATTCAGGTATCACATTTAATTAGTTTTTGTGTTACTAGAACCCATTTTCAACCTCAGCTCATCTAAGGCTCATTGTACCTAGAACATTATTGAATCTCAATTAAATGTCAACTGATTTGTGCTGATTTTTTCCAAACTATAATTCCAGACTATAAACTCCTTGAATTCTTGTTCTGTGTCTTATTTTACCTTTTTTTTTTTCCAGGACTCAGCATAATACTAAGACAGCTTAGGTAGTAAGTAAAGGTTGGGTGGGTGGGTGGATGGATGGATACATGACACCTGAATGAAAACAGCAGAAACGCAAAATTATCTACCAAATCACTTTTTCTCTAGAGTTTATATTTTAAGAAAATTACCTTCCTGCTTTCAACAAAAATGTGTAAAGATGCATTTTCCCCCAAATATCAAAAAGCTTAGGTAAAAAGAACAGATTATTTATATACTAATGAGTATCATGTGGAATACATTTCTTCAAAATTAAAAAACTTTTTGTTTAAAGTATAAGGAAAAAACCAGAAAAAGTACTGGCTAACAAAACCACTTGGTTATATTTGAACTGCCTATGTTCAAACTAGTGATCGATACAGTGAGATGTGCTCAGAAAGCAGGAACACTGGACAGAGCCTACTTCAGGAGGGGAGACCCAGAGAGCGGGATGACAGTGTTTTTTAGGGTAGTGGAACGGGAAAAGGGAAACAAAGGAACTTCCATTATTGTTCAAAAAGGCAAAAGCCTCCATTGTAGTCACTTGAGCTATAGGTTCCAATATCATTGCTTTTGTGAGACTGTAGGTTAAGAGTGGAAGTGAGCCACTCGGGAAGGGTGCTTGGTGTGTGAACAAGGATCAGTAAAAGTTTGTTGATTGTCTCTGGGCCTCAAGATTATCAGAATTATCTTGGCAGACACTTGGTGCCCCCTGGGCATTTCCCTCTACATAGGAAAGGCTGTTAACTGGGAAAAACTGTGATTCTCTAGTGAGAGGTGTTTTGTTTGTTTTCTGGCCCAGAGGTAGACAAATACCTCAGCTTGTCGTCCTCTTGATGGAAGTAATTCTGGGGTACATTCTACACTGTCAGATTCCCTAGGAGAAATGCACTCCCATTGTTCACACTGGCAACTAGCTTGATAGCATACTATTTATTGTCTTATTCTCTTACACATCTTATCTCCAGTCCTTTACCAGTGTTTCCTGGAATCCCCTCCCAAATAAACTATTTACCCTTAATTCCTTTTCTCATGCGCTATTTCTGGCAGAACTCAAACAAAGGAAGTCTACATGTGTCGAGTCTATTCCTGAGAAGCAAAGAGACACCTCCAATAAGACATAGGACTGTTGAATACAGAGTTACAGAGGAGCCTCTGTGAGAACAGATGGAGCTAGTGGTCCCTCAAAGCAGTCATCTAAATACCAGTTGTGGATTATGTTTTGTTTCTGGTACCATTACACTTCCCTTTATAAAGGTTTGTTAAATGTGCCAGACTAAAATCAAATATACTATTGGTAATTGAGAGAAAGATTCGTGCCCACTCTGTGCTAGAGTAGACAGTTAAAAATAATCATCGCTGAGGCAGTTTTGGGGGAGGCCACGGGGACTCAGAAGTTGTCTAAGCGGGAGGTGAACCTGATGTGAAAAGAATTAGAGCAGCCAAGTCATAATGCTCTTCCTCATGAGGAGATGCTTCCACCACTGTACCCTGGGACTATTTCAGATTAAGAGAGTCATCAGATGTCGTTAGAGCACCCCCAATTTAAATGCTTCCTATTTGTAGTGATTGCATTGGCCCAGACCCAAGCCAGTGGCCTGCTTCTCCACTAACCTTTTCTTCCGTTTGGCTTGCCCCTCACTGCTCCATTTCCTTTTCCCGTTTCTTTTCTACTGTTCCAACTTCATTCCTTCCCGATTATATCAACCACAACATTTTTAGTTCTATAAACCAAAGTTCAGTCTTTCTGTTCTTAAAAGTGATTAAATGCAAACCCAAGTAGGTTGCAGTTTTACTGTTTCAGTGGGAAACATGTATTTAGCTTAAAATATCTCTGCAGGTTGTATTGTTTTACAACATAAAAATCTTATTTGTTCACTCCATGAAACATTTTATAAAAATATTTGTTTCAATCTGTCATGTCTGAGCTTGCTGCTCAGAGTCTCACAGGGCTGGAACCAAGGTTACAGCAGGCGACAGGCTCATCTTCCAGGTTCACTGTTGGCAATATTAAGTTCTCGTGGTTGTAGAGCTGAAGTCCCCTTTCCTTGCTGGATGTGAGCTGGGGACCACACTCAGCTCCTGACTTATTGTCTATATGGGCTTGACCTATCCCATAAGCCATTTAAATATGAGTCTAGAGGTCAGAGACAGGAGTGAAGTTCATCACATTTACAGTTTAGAGGATTATACAGAGGAAGTACAACAGGGCATAGGGAATCTCAGGAGCCATGATAGAATTCTGCCTACCATAGATGATAGATCAAGGGTGAACAATACTCTGCTTATCAGGAAAAACATCTAAGGTTTTGGAAATGGTGCAAGTGAAGTGAAACATTGTCATATATATATATATCTGTGTGTGTATGTGTGTGTATGTATATGTATATATAGTTCATGTCTTGAAAAACAATCTTAAACAGATGATAACTATCTGTAGATAAACACCTCAGCTGAAACATATATATATATATATATATATATGTTTCAGAAATATATCCCAGCCAGACTGTTCTAAATGTGATTCCTCAAACACAAAAGTCTTCCTCACCACAAGATATATATCTTCTGATTATATATATATCAGAAAATCTAAGCCAGTGACCTAGCACTGATATTTTACCCTGGAAAATTCTCTTACTCTCTCTAAAATTACTTCCTCAAGTTATTAAACATGGATAATAATAATATCTGCTTTTATTATCCTTTCCAGTATCCTGGTCAAAATCAAATGAGATGTTTTAAGTATCTATTGTTACTATAAATCTCAATTTCATAAGCTCAGGCAAAGTAAGGAATATCACAATACTTCATATTGTGATAATATAATTATACAATGCACTGTATGTTTTAAATCAACTTAAGTTTATCTCCAGACCCCCATGAAGTCAGCAAAGAAATCACCACAGTTATTTCGGGGGCTCCCTGGCACCAGCACAGGGTGAAGGCTGAGGAATCTCACGGAGAGTCACACTGATGGAGACCGCATCTCCAGCCATACTTCACACCATTGGCATGTGAGGCACGCATGGTCCCTACTCCACGCTTCCTCTGGCCCTGGGATGCTGGACAGTTGGGAGCTGGACCAGAAATATATCTCAGCCAGACTGTTCTAAATGTGATTCCTCAAACACAAAAGTCTTCCTCCCCACAAGTTCTGTGTCTTTGTGCTTGTGGGTCTTAATGTCTGGAACGCATTTTGTTATCTACCCTGTACCCAGGA
Source organism: Manis pentadactyla (assembly GCF_030020395.1). Taxonomy (NCBI): domain Eukaryota; kingdom Metazoa; phylum Chordata; class Mammalia; order Pholidota; family Manidae; genus Manis; species Manis pentadactyla. The sequence goes on from NC_080021.1 coordinate 34,121,766, forward strand.
CTATTGAAAAATCTCCAGAACATCCTTTGAGACTTTGCTCAAACATTGCTTCTTCTATCACATCTTCCATGACCCACAAAGGCCTTGTCCCCATGCCTGTGAGTGCAAAATAAAAATATAAACTATAGAAGCACCTTAATATGAGGTATTATAGTTATGTTTGTGATTGTCTTCCTTCTCACTAGATCATGGGCTCCCTGAGAGAATGAAGTCTGTTAATTGATTGTCATACCCCTTAAATTTAGTTCAAAACTCAACCTTATTACACAGAATATACCAAAAGAAGAATTTCATTCTTTCCTCTCCCTCTCTTAGACTCTATATTCCAGTTCTATTGAGCTTTCAATTCATCCTGTTGGTCTGGTTCTTTCCTGTCCCTATGCCTTTGAATATTGTGTATATGTATATGATATATTTGATGTATGTACATAATATTGCAGGCAATACCAGGAAGCAAAATTATCACGTTGAAAACTAAAAAATGAAGGGAAACAATAAGGCATTTATCCTGTCCATCCCAGAAAAACTATGCCTCGGGATAACCAAATAGCTGATGTGAATACTTCTCCTTATAGATCAATGGAATTACAGTATCACCATTTGCATCCTAATTAGAGGATCTAAGTAATGGCTGTTAAAATCAAATAAAAATAAGAACTGGATATCATGTGACTCCTGATTGATTCACACATTATGAGGTGTTCCTGACAAAAAGCAAACCTGAATCCCATTCAACCTCTAGGTCTAACTATAGGATCCTATTTAAACAGCTTATAGGATCCCTATTTAAACAAACATATGTTTATAAGGCAATTAGGGAAATCAGACAACAATCAGAGTGAAAATCTAAAAAAGATATGCAAGTCCAAATGGCACAAGGGAATCTGTGAATGGGTTTATTAAGTAAAGAAACTTGTATTTCAACCTCATTCATGAATTATGCAAATGTTTTTGTTGAAATTTGTCTAGTAACTTTTAATCTTCCTTGATGTGATCAGTTTTTCTTAAAAATGGATCAAAAGTAATATATTTGAATACTTTAATAAATGGGCTCCAAACCTTCTTTATTTGTAAGATTTTTAACAGGTAAAACAAATGTGCCCAATTTTTTTAAATGTGCAGAGATTAATGTTTCAGTGTAAATATACCACTTGAAGAAACAAAATCATTTAATCTGGAAAAATGTCTTAACATTCTTTTCAAAAAGATTTTTCCATAACAAATATTCTGTTGAATATCAATTTTATTTAGAACAAGTGTGTGACTTTTAAAATTTTATCCATTAGTAATCATCCTAGTGATAGCCATTTATCAACAAATTTGGAATACTCATTTATGTAGAAGAGTGTGTAGACTAGCATTAAATCCATCACTTTAAAAAAATTTTCTTTATCTCTCCAACTGTAACATCTCTATAGAAAAGATTTTCAAGACTACTCCTTATCTCAATTCAAAGTATTTTAAATATTCTACTGTATCTCAGGTGCCTTATTTTTATATAGAAGACATTCTTTAAGAGTTTATGCATTCTGAGTATTTTTGGATTTATGTACCCTTTTGCCTAAATAGTTTACCTATGAAGGATTCAGGAAATAATGTTCTCTGCACAATATTTCCCTAGAACCTACTTGAAAAATTCCAGTGAAAAGCAGTTGCTTCATCAGTGGTTATACTTACAGTTATTTCCACAAAACATTGTTTTTATTAACAAAATCATTTTCTGCTGAGAATGCATCATCTCTGCTACATCTTTCCTTTGGTGGTTTGTAAAAACAAGTAGTTCTTTGTGTAGTTCATTATTGAAATAGAATGGAAAAAATGCCATCAGTTGAGACATGTTAGTAACATTTGTGCCTTCCTCCAACTGCATTGCAAAATTCCCAAGTTGGGTGGCTTCTTTCTAATATTCATGTCTATTCATCTCTATCAATCTTGTGAATCTTCCAAGATTTAATAACAAAGGCATGCACTTAATATGTAACTATATTTTTATATTTTATTCTGTGTATTGCTTTTAGCCGTTTTCATTGTGGTGGGAAGAATAAGCATGTCTCTAAAATATTTGGCTTCATTAAGTAAAAACCTCAACAAAGTCTTTTAAACATTGTTTTATTTAGCAAAGTTTTGTAAGATCTGGTTGTGTGTCTTATTCTAAACATTACACAAAGGTATAGATGTTTGCTTTTATGTTCTGACTACTTGACTCAGAATTCCTCTTGCTGAATGTGAGTCAAGGCGCCGGGGCCATGGGGACAATTAGTAGTCTTAATTTCTTTGCATTGGACATCTTTGCATTTTATATTTTACTGATGTACTTTTCATAATTCTTATTTTTTTATTTTATAAGCAGAAACAGAAGTTTACACATTTCTCCCTGTAATCAAGTCCTAGTCTTGTAGACCGGTTGGTGTAGGGACCTTACTTTGAAACCATTCCTGTGTCTTATAAGCTCCTCACAATCAATGTTTAATAGTAAGTACCACTGGTTTCATTAAGGTGAGCTATATTTTATCATAGTTCTTAAAAATAAGCTTTCCCTAAATATCTGAAATCTGATTTAGAATGTTACAAATATCAGCTATATTTAGAAGGTAGATTCTAACCATAAAAACAAAAACAAAAACCTACTGTAATATGCTCAGTGCCATTTCTTACACTTAAGGAAACCAGAATGAAAACACAAAATCATTACTAGGGCATGATCTGTGTGATTCTATTGGATTTTTAATGACTATGACCAAAATAAATAATATTTCTTTGCCTCCACTTAATAATATTATTAGTTTAGTCTCTAGAAACATGCTCTAGAAATTTAAGACTTCTGCATTATTAACCACTATTTATTGGCCTTAAATAATAGGCTTGAAGCTATAAAAAGGATAATTTCTACCTTAAGGGTTTGCTGTGTGACTTGGACCAGAAACTGAATGGAAATGTTTCAAGGTAGAGATCCAATTTTAGCTACATTTGTAGTTCACAGATGCAATTATAAGGTGCCAATAACCTCTTAAGTTATGACATTTGAAATTCCAACTTCCCACCAGTCAATATTTACAGAGCACCCACTGTGTGGAAAAAGCCTTAATGGCACATGGATAGCTAAAAACAAAGTAAGCATTTTATTGCAAGGAATGAACAATACAGTTGGGACACCACTGTGTCAGATGCCCAAAATCATGGTAGTCACTCTGATATGAAATTGAAAGGGACATTAATAAGTAAACTCACTCAAGTATTTTTATTTTTATGTAATATTAAGGTCTTGTCCATGATTCTGTTACCCCCTGAATGCTGACTGCAACATACTGAGCATCCACACAGAGCTTGTCCGTCATTTCCACACCAAGTTGTTGGGAAGCTGAGTTAATTTTGCTAGGTTCCATTTGCATGAAGGCTGTCAATTCGCCTTCATAAAATAGTGAATGGGAATTAGAGCCTCGTTGCCAAGAGTAGACTGAAACTCTCAAAGAGGGAAGAATAAGGGAAGGCTGTTCCAAGGTGTTTGGAGGGGGGTGCCTCCAAAGTAAAAGAAACAGCCAATGAGAGGTGGAAGGATCACCCCTAACTAGGGGTTAGTATGCATCACTGAGCAGCAAATATTACTAACAAGCAATCCAGGAATCATGGAAGACTCATTCTAGAAAGACAAGGTTGTCTGGACCAGCATTAATTAAATGAATGTCCGAAAAAGGAATCAATAATGGCATTAGTGTGACAAAAGGCCTTAAGTATGAGTATATATCTGGGTATGTGTATGGAAGCCTGCCAAAGGGATTTGACCTATGGTGTGGGGGGAAGGAGGTAATCATACTAGCATTTTGGTGGAGATGGGGCAAATACAGATCACCCAAAATTATTTTAGGGACTCTGACCATAAACAAGGCAGAAAAATAGCAAAGCCCAGGACAGGGTAGAGTAGGGAGTGAGGCTGGAGAATCCCAGTAATGAGATAGAAAAGTAGTTTTAGAAAGTTGTCATGGATAATAAGTAATGTGTAATTTGGGATAATATTTATTCTGAAGTCAGAGGACATTCTCATGTCTAAAACCCTGGAGAGGAAGTACTGATTTAGTAGGCAAATATTGGGTTAATAAGAGGCAAAGCTTTCTCTTTTCTCTTAGGCCCTAACTGTAAAGCATGGAGGCATTAGAGCCCTACTGGGAGTGTGAAAGGGAATTAGAACCCACCTCCTGCAACCTTTTTTGTTTGTTTGTTAATGAATATAACGAGTAAATTTTATGTACCCAGTATAGGCCTAGGCTGGGAGTGAAATTGTTATATTCTCCACATAACTGATTTTGCATTTTTCTGTGGCAGACTTAATTAGTTGATACATAAATAATTTAATGACATTGTTTCAGAAAACTAAAGATGCGATTAAGAAAATACAGCAGGACAGGAGATGTGAGAATGAAGGGGCAGGTGATGAGGGGGCCATTTTAAGGAAAGTGGTCCGACAATGGTGAGCAGAGGACTTCAGGGGAACTTCCCTGTGAGAGAGTGAACACGGCTGAACCTCTAGGGACAGTGCTCTAGATGAGGGAGCCGTGACTGCAAAGCCCCAGAGGCAGGAGTGGGCTGGGTGTGTTGGGAAAGAGAGAAGGTTAGCGAGGAGGGTGCTGGGTGTGGGGAGTGGTCAAGGAGGTTGTTGAGGTCTGTCTTTCACGACCAGGTCCGGTAGTTTTATAGGGTGTATTAAGGATTTAGGTGCTATGGGAACCAGTGGAGGGTTTTGAGCAGCAAGCAATGTGATCTGACTTAATTCTTAAAAACTATCTCAATTTTTCTACTTCGTGATGAAAACTACAGCTGGTTCTATGATAATCTGCATCCTTTTCTTATCACTGATTCCACTGTGGCACAGAGCATATGCCAAATATTATCCCAAGTATTATTCCAGAAATGTCTACGAGTCAAAAGTTTACATTCTTTTGAAGATATCTACACTGAGGAAAATTTTATGGAGGTAATGAGTAAAATCAATCTTTAAAGCTGAATTTCATGGAGAAAAAAATTTCAAGAAATAAAACATACCCAAAGATAGTAAAATTCTTCTGTTAGAGCAGAATCTAGTAACAATGGAATATACTTTTCTCTTAAAAAAAAAAAATCAGTGCCCAAAATTACTAAATGATGATCAGAATCAAAATAATCCCTTGGAATGGAATTTTGGCAAGAGATGGGGGCTCCCTGATTCGGGACCTACTCCTTAATGTTCTGTCCTTGACTGTGGCCTTCTGTTGGGCACATTTCCCGTTGCATCCGGGCACACCTGTCATTCACCACCAAGACTCGCATAATCATTTAAAACTCCCATTCTTCATGCTTCTTTCTTTTCTTTTCATTCAGGTCAATCACTTTGCTATGTCTCTGTATTGTCAAATCTTCTAGTCAGTTCCTACTACCAATAAATAGAATCTCAATCATTTTTGTGCCCATACTAAGAACTATATTCAGGATAAATAGATGAGCTTTGGGAAGCCAACTTTTTCACATGCAGATAAAACGTTGAATCCCTGCCACTTAATGCTGTGTGACCTTAAGCAAATTACCTGGACCTCAGTTTCTTCATAAAGCTATGATAAGAGTTAAGTTGTAAAAAATGTAAAAGTATATTTCCCATCCCAGAACCATATACATGGTAGATACTGTAAGTGAGAGCTTTTTGTTATTCATAAGTTATTAAAATAGCACTTACTAGTGCAGCTTGGTAATATGAATTTAAAAAGAAGAACATGGTAAGTCTATAACCATTCCTGGTCTTTGAAACACCTAAAGAAATGCCGAGAACCCTGTGAGAGAGGGCTTGTAAGAAAGAAAAAGAAGTTATTTGAACGTGTGAATATTTTTAGCTAAAATTTACATAAATTCACCACATAACAGTTCAACTTCCAAATGTATATTTTAAGAGTTAAATAAAGAATGTGAAGTAATGAATAAAATAACATGACTGAAGATTTATGGAAGAGAACAATCAGAATGACTTCTCTATGACAACCAGTCTTACTTGCATTCCTCTGTTGGCACTCTTAAGTAAAACCCTAGGAAGCTCAAGAGATTATTCCTCTAAGGGTTGGCATCTAGATCATTTTTAAATGACATTTCTTATTTTTAGAAAAATATCACTTATTATTTCCAAAGGAATGAAACAGTTTCTTGGCCTTCACCTCTGAACTCTCACCTTCCCCAAAGACATCTCCAGCAATCTGCAAACCCCTCCATATGGAATGATTTAGTTTGACAAAGGACAAAAATCCCAATTAACTTTATTTTAATTGACTCAACTGTGTGATGTCTGGAATATTTGATGACTCAAAAGAAAATATGACAAGAATGTTTACAGATCAGAGGGAAAATGCAAAACTTTAGGCTGTGCACCACATAGGCAAACTTTGGTAACATCCTGTAATTAACACCAGGGGAAAATTGTTAGGTATGCAACAATATATTCAGGTCGATTTTAAAAAGGTTCCGATTGGATAAAATAGCCTTTTCTTTTTTCCATTTACTCTAAAGTGCCTGTCTGTGTTTAGTATCCTTCACAATGAACTACTAATTAGAACCAGACCTAGTACAAGTATCTCTGAAGTTCTCTTCAGTAACAGTTGACTTGTAACACCCTTTGGATTTCTACTGTAAGCCACTATTATACAGGCACTTGCCTTTTTAAGAAACCTTCCTATATGAGATAGATCAGGACTGAACTGCTTGACTTTCTCCTTAGCATGGGTTTTCCAAAGCAGTCAGTATCCTACTCACCTAATACATGAAAGGTGAGAATACTGAAAAATGATTTGGTATTAAAATGGTTCTGAGCTTGGACTCTGGCACTAATCTAGATCTCCATTTTAATAACATTTTGTGACCCTGGAGCCTATTAGCTAGCCTTTTCACACCTCAGTTTCTCATCTGCAGAATGGAGCTAGCAATATTAATTCCTCTAACTTAGTGTTATATCAAGAATAAAATAAAATAAGTCATGTAAAGTGTTTGAACACAGTAGATCTGATTATATTGTTTTAAAGCTTTGTCAGTTTAGAAAAAAATGATTTTTTTACATTTTAGATCAGCTATACAATCAAATCAACAATTTTCATTATTTCACAGGGTAGTTTAGCTGAAAAAATCAATCTCTTCTGACAAACATTGGTTAGTTTTAATTTGTGGAATGTATGTGAATTTACTTTCAGTACTCAAATCAGTAAAAATAGCTGAACCAATTTTGTCTGTAAACATTGCCTCAGGAAGACGATTATGAAATCACATAGATTTGTTGTTTGTTCCTGAAGCCTCAGTCAATAGCAGTCAGGGAAATGGAACCTACCAACTATTAGAAAAACAATACATTAATTGTTACTTAGGCACTCTTATTATTTCTATCTATTCAGATTGGTTTATCCACCTATAACAAAAATGGAAAATTGATCATAGAGTTCTCATGTCTTAAGAAATGTATATGTATTAAAAGGCACAAGGGAAATAAAATTGCTCTTCTAAAAAGAGGCACACTCTCTGGACTTCCTAGGGACAGCTGACCTAAAACAATATACTCACTATTCTCCGGAAATCAACCACGAGACTCCAAAGTACAGACTTTCCAAAATAGTTGACTCCAGTTGGGATGAGTGAAATGATTAATTTTAATGGAACGTTGGGGGGGAGCAGAAGTGATCTTAAAGGTAAGAAGTTATCATAACACAAGGATGTGCAGTTTCAAACTGACGTCTTGCATAGTATCTAGAAATGAATAGAGTCAAAATAATGACTGCAAAATCTTGTCCATTTTGCCCCAGAAATTTAACAGAAAAGCTTAGGAGGCATGAAGCCTCTGGGATGGTCTCCCAGGGACCTTCAGTGACATCTCACAAGGCATGGAGAGCTTTGGAGAAGATACTACAGAGCTTGAAGTGCGCAGCCCTTTTGGCCTTCTTGGCTCTAGTACCTCGCAGGAGTATATTCAGGCTGTATCACTCAAGGGAAAGTCCAGCTTAATCACTACAGACAACTATTATTTCCTAGCAAGCAATTTCACTTCTCCCTTCAGATCTGACAAATTCAGTTTAGATTTCATCTTTAATTTGAACTCTTAACTTGATGATACATTGAGGAAGTATGATGTGGAAAGAAAGACTCAAATGAGATGGTCTCCTCTTTTAGACTTATATCTTGAAGTTTATGAGTGTCAAGAAGGAAAAGTAGGTACAGAATGTTTTTGTTGCTTGACATAAAAAAAGGAGATGCTTAAAAGATTTGAGAAATGATCAAGATATGGATTTTATGATTCAGTAATCCCAATTAATTTTGATATACAAGTAGATTTGATGTAGGATGGTAGATTTTCTGATGCACAAGGAATTAGCATGCCAATATTTTGGTATTTAAATTTGTCTAAAAGCTAAATATGTTTGACAGTGCTTGATACATTAAATACACACAAGTCATATGTGTGTGTATATATATGTCATATATATATAAATCATATATGTGTATATATAAATCACATATATATATGAAGGTAAGGAAGAGAAGGAAAGAAAAAAAGGAAGGAAGGAAGGAAGGAAGGAAGGAAGGAAGGAAGGAAGGAAGGAAGGAAGGAAGGAAGATAAAGAAAAAGAGAGAGAAAGCAAGGAAAGGAAAAGGGAAAGGGAAGAAAGAAAACGGGGGTTCAGATCAAGGGTTACCAGTTGATAAGACCTCTCTGGAGGAAGGTTTCCAAAAGGCATTCCAAACATTTGCCAATGACTGATGATGTTACAGAATTCCTGTTTAATCAATTTTCAGGCGACATGAAGTAGCGAAGGAGATCCAACCTACTGACCGTCTGTCAGACTCTACCCCTCACCATCCAAAGATAAAAACATAAATAGGGTGAGCAGATGAATTTAATAGAATGTTTAAAAATTGTATGTTAAATATATAGAAGGGCATGCTCACTGTAAAAAAAAACAATTTTAGAAAAATATCAAACAGGACAGAAGGCAATAAAGCAAAACTGAGAGGATTATTTCCCATCCTCCCAGACTCTTATCCACTTCTCAAACATAGTCACTTTTCAGTGTTCCTTGCCTATTCTTTTAGACATTTTCTAGGTGAATATAAGTATACATATGGAGATACATGTATAATATGTGTGTATGGATGTTAGCAGTTGCATAACAATCTATTATATGAAGTGGTATCTATTTAACTATTTACTATAGATTGAAATTCAGGTTGTTTATATATAATGCTGAAATACATATCTTTATACAGATCTGAGTCACTAGAAATATCCAAATTCAAACTCAGGCCAAAAAAAACCTCAATGGAACAAATATAGATCTGAATGAAATACTCAGCAAACAACACAGATAGAAAATAGGAATGATGAAACATAAATGATATAATGAAATATTCTAACATGCATATTGGAGAATCAGAAAACAGGAAACGCATATAATACAGGAGAGGCAAATTTTGAAGAGAATATGGCTGAGAAAATTACAGAATCAATTAGAGGTATAAATGCTTAGATCCTGGAAAGACAACAAATAGGGCTATTATAATAAAACCACAAAGCACTAAAATGAAGAAATTTTAAAAGCAAGTGGGGAGAAAAGACAAATAATATAAAACAGGGGTAAAATCAGACTGATTGTAAACATCCAAAGGGCAACATTGACAGTAATGCTGTGAACTGAAACACAGCACTGGTTAAAGAAAAAAAAAGTGTAGGGTTTTGAGTTTAGATTAAATTCAATTTCAGCCAAAATGATGAAGTGACTTCCAAAATAAACAACATAAACTTTGACCTCATTTATAGAAATAGAGTGACTATAGTAGAATAAGGGGAAAGGGGAAAGAATTGGTACACTACTTACTTGTAAGATTACATTAGGAATACAGGGCTCACCATCTTAGCTTTAAGTGAAGAAAATGAAAGTTCTCTTATTCCAGGAGCAGGTGAAGGAACTGGGGATATTTAACAGAAGTAACAGGTAGAGATCGTGATAGTTTTTTGAAAATATTTATCAATGCAAATGGCTGCCACACAGAAGAGAGATTAGACATGTCCTATTTGGGATAGATTTGAATGATTATCTCACAGAATGGGAATTAAATATGTTCTGTATCTGGAAACTGCATGCGCATTGTCATATTATGAGGAAAAATAACCTGATTATGAGAACTAAACAAAGATGAAATGAATTCTTTCAAAAAATAGTGAGATCCCTTCATTAGGGATAGTCAAAAGAAAAGCAAGAAGACACTTAGTAAGTAGACTATAGAGAGTTCAGGAAGTATATGAAAAAATAAAAGCTTTAAGTTTTATGTTAGTTGGCCTAGAAGGATTTGAACCCCTACTGAGGGTATCTCTGGAGGAAATAATAGAAAAAAGTGGAAACCTGCTTTTAGGAAAAGTCCCACCTTACCCGGGAAAGCCTCAGTCTGGCTGCACCCTCAGACCCAAACCATGAAAATGCAATAGTTAATATTGGCCTCTTTCTACATTTAAAAGAAAAAGAACAATTCCTCCAATGTATATGGATTTTTAGTTTTAAATCCCGTTATGGACATTTACTCACTCTAGCCTATAAAGAGAGAGAGATAAAGAAAAAATCATCAAAGCTCTAATGACCAATTACAATATTGGGAATGGAGATTTCCATGTTTCCAATCTGGTATTTTGTGATTTACAGTGTATTACTTCTTATGATAAAGTTAAGTTATTTAGTAGACAGAAGAAAGGGCAGATTGACCTGCTGAATCAAAATTCTACAAATCAGAGAGAGGTGAGCTCAGGAGAGATGTCAAACTAGCAATCAGGCCTAAATCCAAGTGCTCACTCTGTCATTTACTAATTTACTAGCTGTATGACCGTAATCAAGTTACTTCACATATCTGAGCCTCAGTTTTCCCATCTATAAAATGGGGATAATGGTAACTACCTTGTAGAGTTAGTGGGAAGTTTAAATAACAGGGAAAATCCTAGTTCAGTCCTGGGACAGAATTAGTATTTAATATATGTTGGTTTTCTTCTCTTTAACTGATTGATTCTTGATTTGTTTGTTTTTGAAGAATGAACAAAATGGTTTTATAAGACTAAGCTGCATGAGGTTAAGAATCAAATATGGGTTGCTTGCAATTATATACCCAAGGCTTGGCACAAAGTAGGTACTCAATAATAAGTTAATATTATAATTTAGAACATTCTAATTATATCACTAATTTGTAAAAAATGTTAAGATTAAAATTCTCCTGCCATTTTATGACCTATATTACTATACTAAAGCAATGATACTGTCTCAAAACTTGGAAAAAGAACTTGTTTTTGTATTTTTCTATACTATGTTTCAACTGAAGCTATATTTTCCTTATCTTTCAATGCAAGAGGCCAAGTATTGTATAGACAACTTCTTGGGACAGGCCAAAACCCCAAGAACCCTAACACCTAACCAACAAAAGCTGCCGTTTAAGTGTGTATTTGTAGATGTCATTAAAAAAAAAATCAACTTCCTATTTCAGTGGGAGAGTCGAGGATGATGTTTTTAACAAATCCATCTGGTTTGCATTTAATTTCAGAACTCAAGACCAGGTGTCTTTCATGTGTGTTTAATTTTAAAGGCAAGGAGTACCAAAAGACATGTAATGATGTGAAGTGGTTTATAATACAGATAAAGAATATGCTGACGCTGTATTGCCAAAACACAATTACTTCTTGTTGTTTCTCTTCCTGTTGGTATGGACTGAATTTATATTTTCTTTCAAATTGTAGGCTTGCAATGTAAGACAGTAAGCCTGATTTTAGGTACAGATTGGGCTTACATACATGCATAGATGATTCATAGACTGTATGCATCCAATGAGAATTTCAGTAACTAGACCAAAAAAAAAAAAAAAAGAAAGAAAAGGAGGGAAAGTCTGGGGGGGAGAGAAAAAAATCCTTCACTAACATCTTTATCAAATAATTAGTCATCCTTGGGAAATGTGGCTCAGTTCCTTTGATAGTATGAACTTTAAACAAAAGAATAATTACTACACCAGTTACAGAATTCAAGCTGTCTTTGGGGAAAACTTTTTGATAAATGAAAGGCAATTCCATCTCCTAGTATAGAGTGTGTTACAAAATGATTTCCCTTGGGAGAATAAGCCCACTGCTATGAGTCCATACACAGTGTGTACACCTCTCCTGGTCATCAGATATCATAATCGTATACAACTCTCCAAGTGTTAACACAATATATGACTTTTTTATTTGCTGAAATGAGTAAAGAGCAACAGATACATGACTGCCAAAGAGAGATTCCTTATTGTGGAGAGTCACTAACACTCAGAATTTTTCTTGAAAACATTAGTCAAAATGATTTTTCTTGAACATCCCAAAATAGAAATTGACATGAACATGACAGAACAGACTTCTATGTGGAATTAAGACAATACACATTAAGCCTATTTTAAATAATTAACTACTCAATTAACTAATATATCCAAGAAACTAAAAGTGTAATTTTTTACAACGACAATCAGCTTTGAATCTAAAACTTCCTGTCAAACTTTTCTTGAAATGGTATGTTGTGGCTTTAAAGGATGAGCTTTCAACAAATACAGCCCTTGTTGGTAATTACAACCCTCTATCTGTGTTTCCAAGTAGAAAGATAACTCTTTGCAGAATGCAAAGATACAAAGGTCAAGTTTACCAGGTACAATGATTCATATCACATCTTAAAAAAACATCTCCTTCTCGTCTTGTTACATGCTTTGTAAATAATCAACAAAAAGCACCAGAAAATGTCTCGGTTCAAAAATTCACGGCAGAAAAGCTCAGACATCGTCTTGCATTACAGGACTCGTGCTTCAGGAACCACCTCTTAGCTGAATTCGGCAGCTGACCCCCCGAAGGTTTTAATAGTGCAGCACCATGTTTTGATGCATTAGTCGTATCTCCAGCAGCCTTTCAGGGAGCTCAGCTTTTTGTTCAGCTCATTCATGCAGTGCCAGCTCCATGGCTTAGTAGGTATGTGATACTAAGAAATAATTTCATCTCTTTGAAATATTAGTAAGTATTAATAGTAAATTTTTAGTAGTAAGTATTCAACAAGGTAGTGCATTACAGGCACTTAGCTTATTGACTGATCCACAGCACGCAATCAGGATAGTAATAATAGTGGTAGCACTACTATTATTTTGATTAACCCCCAACCCAAGGGGAAGATTGTTGCTTAGTGGAGCCTCAGAGGGCACAGGGTGATGTATAAGGATTGTCAGCCAACAAACTCAGACATTTTCAGTCATATTGAAATTACAGAATAAAGAAACACACTCCTACAAGCTAATTAAGATTAAGGATCACATTTTCTCTCAAGAAAAGCAGAAATAAATTGGACTTTTCTGACTCTCCTTGTTTAAAGACTATAAGCCTTATTAAAAACACAGTAAATAATGACTTTTCATTAATTTGATTTATTTAAATATAAAGAAACTAGAGGGAAGCACATCCTGAACTTATTATAAACCCCAAACTCCTGAACTGCAGAAAGAATGGAGGAAGATATAGTCCATAATCCAGAAGCAAAAATCAGTGTTTTAAAGGTTGAAACTATTTCACTTAAACTCTAATACCTGGAAAGGATTTTTTTCCAGATATACTGCAAAGATTTGAAAATAAAGATTAATAATAGAAATCCAACACAACCCAAAGGTGAACTTCTTAGGTAAGCCAAGATTCAAAAAGTCAGAGTCATTTCCTTATGACTTATGTCTCACCTGCCTAAGTCCCTTGGGGATCTGCTGAGCTTGTAGTAGTCAGCTGGCAGCAGCTGGGCTGGTTATCAAATACATTTATTGGATTAACATTTATTGAGTATCTATTATATAGCCAGGCTACAGAGACACAAGGAAAACACAGATGCTTCTGCTGTACCACTCAGAATTCTGTAGCAATTAGTGGCCCTGAAACCTACAAATGAGGAGTTCCTGTACAGCATGGGGGCAGGAGTTATCAGAGAGCTTTCAAAATTCAAGGTGCCATGTATACCTACAGGAAGGTGCACTCCAGTCTACCCAAGGGGCAGAAAAGATTTTGCTGAGGTACTAATGCTAGAACCAGTGGTTTTGGAATAGCTGCCTAGAAGAATTTTAGGGGGAAAATCTGGTCCCAAGTGGCTGGTTTGAAGCATAACACTTTTATAAGATTGATAAAAAGTCAGTCATTCACAAGAGAGAAAATGTGGAGGGGACAGAGTGGGGGCACCATATTTGCTGCAAGTCTCTTTCCCCTCTCCATGAGGTACACATCAACTGAGTACTTAAAGATGAACAGAGGTTTGCAGACTGAAGTGATGAGCAAGAGTGTATCCCTGGCAGAAGGCAAGATAGGGAACAGAGGATTGGAAGAATGAACCACAGTTTAATTTGGTGATAAAAAGTGGGTCTCACTCTGGCAGTACATTAGAGTGCTTTCATGGATTTAAAAAGAAATACCAATGTCTTGGCTTTACCCAAATCAATTAAATCATAGTCTCTGTGTAGAGGACCTTGTCCATTCATCTCTTTTAAAAGGCTCGAGGTGGTTCAAATGTACAGTCAGGCTTTGAAATGATTGCTGTAGTACAGTGCACATGGCAGAGAGGGACGGGGATATGGAGAGAGCAGAGAGTGATGCTAGAGATGGGCAGCCCCCATTCAGACCATGAAAATTCAGTCTCATCATATAAGCAAAGTAGAGAACCCCCTAGGAATTTTTAAGCAGAAGATGGTGTGGCAGGATGGACATATTCTATCATTTTGGAGGTATCTGTCATCTGAGGATTAATGAATTAACACACAAGAATGGCATATTTTGTATTATAGTAATTAAAAGAACATGTTTTGGAGTAGGCCTTGGCTGTTTGTTGGCTGTCTGACTATGGGAAATTACTAACTGCCCTAATTCTTCCTTACATCATCTATGGAAGAAGGATAGCAATACCTACTGCATAGACTTGATGTAACCACTAACTGGGGAAAAAAATGAAAAGTAAAATTGCTAACATTTGTTGAGTGCTTACAATAATCAAGGCAGTCATACAAGTATTAATATTTCATATGTATTTTAAAATGCACTTAATCTTCATAAGAACATAGTAAAATACTCATTTTAAAGATCAGGAATCTGATTTATGGAGGACTGAACAAAGTCACAGAGCTAAGAATTGTGGGAGTATGGATACTTATAGTCAGATTCCAAAAGCTTTGCTTTTAACTTCTGGGTGTCTGGCATCTTGGAGAACTCAATAAATAAAGGTGATTATTACTAATATTATTATTTTAAAAGATCATAAAGAACTACATGAGAAAATAGAGTGCTTGTTTTTGAGAAGTGGGCCTATGGATACTATTTTTATTCTATTCTGTATTATTTTTCATTTTTTAATTAACTCTCAACTTTATAGTGCAAGAAAATAAAATCAACTTAAGGTAAAATACAAAAAAAATATGAATCAATTTCTACTTCCACTACTGTCAAAAGTAATTTTGCTGAGGTTTTAATTTTCCTTGAGTGGTTCTTTAGTATTCATGATCTGGAGAGATTTAGTTGAACTGCAGTAACAAGCAATATCAAATTCTCAGTCACATTAGCCAACGGGAGTTTCTTGCTCATGCTATATGTCTAAGATAGATAAATGGGGATGATAGGACATGGAAAAATAGAGATGGTGGGTTAAGGTCCACGTAGTGACTCAGGTTTCCAAGTTAAAGGAGAGTTCCCCATCTCACTGTTTTACTTTCAGAAGCTCATGGACTTACTGGTTATGAGAACAGAGAGACTGCATAATTGCATGCAGTCTTTATTCTCCTTTACCAGGAAGTAAAATGTGTCACTTCTGCTCACACTTCACTGGCTAGTGCTAGTCACATTGCCCAGCCAACAGTGAGAGGATTGAGAAGTACAATCTTCCCCCCACATGGCAGAATATGAGAAGCAATCCTGAAGAAACCCAGCAACATCCACCACACACATCAAGGGTGCCTGAAAGGGTTCTCTAAGCAAAGTTTTGACACATCACTCAATGAAGTATTTGATCATATCCTTTCCATGCAACTAGTCTGTGAGTATTTGAGATCTAGGAAGACTTCCAGTCACTGCCCTTTCTTAATCCTGATTAAACAGGGAGCATGTATCTATATTATGTTGACTCATTGACATTCCAGTTCTTACATTTTTGGGTGTAAACAGATGTCCATTTTCTTTCTTCATGTGAGCACAACCAATCATGTGGTTCTTCACTTTGCTTTTCATTCGGTATCATGTTCCAATGAGAAAAGGGATTTGATGTCAACAAAGAAAAGTCTACGTTCAAATAAATTACAGGAACACTGGATAAAAAAACAAATACGTATATTTATTACAGAATTGCTTGCTTTTCGTATGCTAGTACAGTTGTAATTTTCCATGTGGTGGTTTATAATATGCAGCATTTCCCAGTATGAAAACTCTTTTTCTCATCAAATTATTACCTAAAAGTCACAAGCTCATGCTCTCTAGAACACACTTAAGAACCTACATATTGTATTATATGTTCCCTACAGCACAACCAATATTACGATGTTCATAGTTGTGCTGTGAACCGTACGTTGGCTTATCCTACTGTTTCCAATGCCCTCAATAGCCACAGGAGTGAAGTGCAGATAACCAAGTCCCCAAATCCCAAATCCCACATGATACTGGGTGTGTAGTTGCTTAGCAGCAGTGCCCCTGACCTGACTATAAAGGCGCTAAACAAAAATCCATGCATGGTGCTATGCAACAGGGGACCTAGTTCCCAACACTAACCCTGATAAAGTCTTGAGAAGCACCTCCCATCTTAGGAGGAGCCTGTAACCATGCCCGGAGCCAACAGAGCGCACCCAGAAGAGGAGACAGAATAACAGAGCACTCAGGCCACAGAGAGCCGCAGAGCCCCGCCAACAGACACCATGCCTAGGATTTGACTGGCACATTCCAACATTTTGCAGAACCTTTCCAAGGTAGCAATCTGAATAAACAAATTGGTAAAGACTTGTAGCAAGTTTGTAAATGAGGCCTAAAACTTAGAGTTCCCAAAGAGAGAAGTTGTAATGTTAATCTAGATGGTGATATTTTGTGAGTTAAGAATGTCATGTGTCACAAAAAAGTGGTTTAGTAGAATTCAGTAGATTGAGACACTTTTGGCCAGCATCTATTCCTGTAGACACACTGATTGTGGATTTCCACTAATTCATTTGTGAGAAAGATGCAGCTGTTTTATCAGAACCATCTTTGAGATGAAGAAGAAAATAAAGCCAGAATGCAGAAATGCCCCATTTTTGACCAGATGCCTTTCTTGAACACCAGTTCCAAGATTTTTGCCTATCAGCTAATAAAGATAGGAGTGAGCCCAGGTCCCTCTTTGGTATGCTCTGCTACACACTAGGCTGACTACTATGAGAGAAGTGTGGTTTCGTGTTAAGGCTTGCCTAAACAGACTCATTAGCACCTTTGTCTCTGATCCAATCTTAGTTCTGGAGTCTCATCGCTGTAAACGACACATGGAAGATGAGCCTGAGGAAAATGAGCATATTCTTCTAACTGAAAGAGAGCAGTCCAGGTTTCTCTGTATGCCTGCTTTCTTCTCCTGGGCCTCATCCTGTTCACATGATAATGCCACCATCAGTGCCCAATACTGCAGGCCGACCTCTCCCTGAGGGATGAGTGGGTGACATCAGACAGTGACTCTGTTGTAGAGTCGGCAACCTCTCCTTCCTGTGAGGTACACTGGATGGATTACTCAGACATAACACATCTACCATTCCTCCTTCTCAGCACCCTGCCAGTCTCTTTGGCCTGTCGGTAAGAGAACAGAGTTTATTTGCATCCAAGATCCGAGACACCCTGGTGTGATGGTGCCTAGGCAGAGACAGTGGACTTCCTAAAGGTGGAGCTCAGAATTAGACAGGGTTACTTCCCAGTCAGAGGCAAAGTTAGACAATCTCAAAACCCTACCACATCAGAGGCAGAAACTTCTCCTCGAACCCCATCCCACTGCTGAACCTGTGCTGTCAAGCGCCAGGATAGTCCTGGAGAGAAAAGGGTGCAGAAAGAGCATCACTACAGATAATTAGATTTTCTTGACTACAGATGAGTCACCACACTTGGCAAGGGGAAGAGTGAGTCAGGGAGCAGATGGAGGATTGGATGCTACACAAATGGGAACAGAAAGTAGGGGGAAAGGAGTTTGCTTCAAACAACATCACACGCAGAGTTAAGCCCTAATGATGTCCCTGAGCCTGTAAAGGCTAATGGAGCACAGTGCTGGTTCCTCTCCCTGCCAGCCAGCCATCTGTGATTCCTCCTGTGGGTCAGTGTTTGCCACTCACCCCTCCTATTGCCGCTTCTAATTGCGATCACCTCTATATAGAATCTCATTCTAGTACTTTCTTACTTTGTCTGAACCTCTTTTCTTGTCTCATTCATCTCTTGTCACTACTCTTATAAGCCTCCTGACTAATGCACGGAAGAAATGACATTTATTGACACCACCAGTTAACAGAAAGCTCCTTCCTGCCTGGCAACATGACAAATGAGAGACACCACAGGTTTTCACCATTTAGAGCATCATCATCCTTACAAGCAAAGAAAGACACATTTTAGTAGACTACTTAAAGTTTGGAACATGGTATAGAAGCTTGAGCTTTCTGGAGAGACAATTCTTGGACCAGAGAAGTTCCACACTAGAGCCAAGGGTTAATATTGACTCTAGTTTATAGTCAGCTACATGCTATCAAGAATTTTCAGGATGAGCACTACCAGTGTTCTCCAGAAAGTGTGTCTAAGGGTTTCTGCTGCCAAGGCTAATTCATGGCAACATGTTGTTAAACCCAATATATATTTGACTTGTGTATTCGTTTGTGAATTAGGAAATGGCACAATATATCCTGGCTCCCTCTGGGCAGGAACCCTATTTATCTTGCTTGTGTAACAAAGCGTATAGTAAACATTTGTGAATTACTTAAGTAATTGCCTAGGAAAATGAAGAGCTAGAAAAATTTTCTTTCCATTACATTTCTAGAAAACTTTACCATCAACAACAAACTATGATAAACAGCTTGGAATGAGTCAAATTGCTTTGATTCAAATTCCAACTCTACCATTTAAATAACTATGACCCCAAGCCTTAAACTTATATTCTCTATACTTCAGTTTTCCTTGCCTTTAAAATGGGGAAAACAGTAACACTGAGTAGTGTTACTAACTTAGTTACAGGGATATTAGTAGGATGAGAATCGAGGTATTATTTATTAAGTAAGCACTTGGTAAATGTTTACTACTACTACTGCTGCTGCTGCTGCTACTACGACTATTACCACTACTACTACTATTACTACTACCACTGCTACAACTGCTGCTGCTGCTACTATTTCCACTACTACTACTGCTATAACCACTATTACCACTGCTGCTACTACTACTATTGCTACTACTGCTATTGCTATTACCATGCTACTACTGCTGCTGCTGCTGCTGCTGCTGCTGCTACTATGATGACAATTACTACTACTGCTATTTTCTCTGGATTGCAGTTTACTCACTTATGAAACAATGTGTAACAATAACAAGTAGCTTTCAGACATTCTTAGTATAACAATTATGGTTCTACCAGAGAATAAAATCTCTTTGAGTGACAGAGACTAAAGGACTTATTTTCAGTATTATAATTGCATACAGAAGCCCGAGTTGTGACACAGACATCTGTCTACGGGAGGTTGTTGCATCTATGTCTGGTAGGGGGCCTGAAGCTGTGGTGGGTCAGCAGAATCTGCAGAATCAGCATCTGGGAAGAAGCCTAAGCATGAAGCTGGGAGAGCATGGACTAACTAGATCTCTCAAGGACAGCAGAAACCCAGCTTGTTTGTCACCACCTTTGACTGTGATGATGTGGGTGACCTGCAGAAGAAGCTAGCACCCTTCACCACAGTGGAGTTGCATTGCAACTGGCTAGGACATAGAAAAGCTGAAGGAGCTATGGAACCAGTTGCTATTTCATGCAAACAAGATGATCTGGCAGATCCATGCCAATGTATATGAACTGTCTCCTACAGTGAACTTCGGAGAATAGTAACTCTCCACTTGCCTACCAAATCTAATTCAAACTTTCCTGTGGCCAGTTCTACTTGTATGGTTCCCTGTGGAACTGTACAGAGAAGGGAATTCAGGAAAATGTAGTTGTAGTCAGGTTATGTCATCCCAGTACAAAACCACTGCATTTAGCCACAGTAGAACCATTATAAATCCTCACTTAGGGCCTGCAATATCTGAAAACAAAGGCAGAACTACCCTAGCTGAAACGGGAAAAGGTGAAGGAGCCTAAACTCTCCAGCTTCTTCCTTATAGCTTCCCGACAAGCTATCCGCTCCCCAAAACTCTCCAGTTTGAAAGCTGTTTTCATTGAGCTCTCTTTGTCTGGAAAATACAGATCAGTATGTAAAATGTTGGATAGGTCTTATATCGTAGCAATATATTAATTAGGCATCAGACTGTTAAGTAACATATAACTGGATTTCTGGTCAAGATAATACAAATTATTAAAATTAACTCTAGATTGCATCATTTTTTAGTAGTGATCTGAGATATTCCCCTAAGTAAGAGTATCAACCATGTAGACAACAAATGTCTTAAATTATGCCTATCCTGATGCTTCAGTCTATTATGGGGAGTAAGGAAGGAGAATATGGATGCTCTCAAAGGAGTCTAATCAATCTGTGACCCCAGGACTTAAGTATATTGAATCCATGAGATTTATATTTGCACAATATGTTGTCTTTAGTTGTTCTTTGGTAACTGTCATGATCCTGATGGTAAAAGTAGAGGATTGTTTTCCTAATAATTTTTAAACTTTAAAAGAATATTCAAAATATGAAATGATACTTTTCATGAATCAAAGTGTTTGGAATGAAAATATTTTGACAGGGCACACACCTAAGATACAGTGTGTGTGTGTGTTTATTTGTCCATCAGTGCACATTTTAGTAGCCATCTGGGGTTTAGAGGTAACTATCTCTGGGACCAGCAAACTTTTTCTGCAAAGAGCCAGATTATGAATATTTTCAGCTTTGTGGGCTATATGATCATTGTTCCAACTACTCAATTCTGCTACTAGTGCAAAAGAAGCCTGTACATAGAAATATACATAGAATATAGTTAGAAATATAGTGCAAAATAGATTACACATAAATGAATGGGCATAGTTATATTCCAATAAAATTCATTTAGAAACACTAACGTTTGAATTTCAGGTAATGTTCACATTATGAAATGTTGTTCTTTAAACATTTTTTTCACCATTAAAAAATATAAATATGATTGTTAGATCACAAGATATATGAAAATATCCATGAGCTGGATTTGACTCACAGGCCATAGTTTCCAACCCCTGACCTATCTGATTAGAAATCATTAGTATTAAGAAAATGAAAAAAAGTTTTCACCAAAAAACTGCAAATATTTATCCAAATTTTCGCATGTAGAAATGGATTTAAGAAACTTGAGATCCTTAAAAATCTTATTTCCTATTATTAAAACAAAGTGACTGAAAACTACAATCCATTTAGATACTCAAAATTGCAATATTTTGTTTCCATGGTTGTACCAAAAGAGTACATATGCTTCACATGTGTGCTGTTGTGTTGAAAAATCTATTATATTATTAAAATAAGAAAAATAAATTTTTGTATTGGAGTTTGTTTTTAAATCAATGCATGCCTTTAACAAAGTTAAGATGACTTCTTGGTTACATAGGAGCATGTCAAGAATAATTAAATAATCTCTTATCACATCATCACAGCTAGTTGTTGAGTATCTTACTTTTTCTATCTTATGAAAAAATGAAAAACTAAGCATTCTGCCAATACATTGCTTTCGCTAGTGCTTCAAAGATTTACAAACCCATCAGTTGCCATAGAAGCACAAGAATATAAATTGTAATACATAAAATATGTCCAAACATGATATGGATTATCAGATCAATCTAGTGTGTAAGTAAAACCTTCACAACCCTGCCAGTTGATTATGGGTTTTGCTTCCCATGAGGGATAAGCTTGGTATTCCATGAGGAAATATCATATTACGGTGTTAATTCCATTGTGTTTATCTTCAGCAAGTGTTCTGGGCAATGTTATCAGAGATAACAATTTAAAAAATGGAGTTTCAACCTTTTAGCAAAAATCAGACTAAAAATAAATCAAGATTCAATTTTCTCTAAAGTGAACCTAGACTGCAATATAATATATTTTCAGGGAGGAATAAAACTCTATTTAAAGTTCATGTTTGATTTCCATTGTCTATAGCTATGAATTCTAAAATTCTAAAATTGTGATTTTTATGTTAATTAAATAATAGTAATGTACAATGTGAAGAAAATTATTTCTCCAAATAACTTAATTAGTATAGAAGATCATAATCCAAAAATATTCACATGATTTCATTTAATTTCCCCCAAACTCAGGTTTGCCTAAATTACTTTCAAGTTTTTTTTTAGCTTATCTATTTTGGTTCTTTTAATATTTTTTAATTGAAATCATTTCATATTTATGAAAGTGAATTCATTCCTATAAGTAAGTAATTATTATACAACTTGTTTTAACTGAAAATAAGCCATGTAAATATTGGTCCTCATGAAATAGTAGAGAAAAGGAATGAGAGTCCCTAGGATTTAAAAATAATGCATCAGGAAGTCAGACTAATTAGAGAGACTTAAAAGAGAGTAAATAAAAATATACTGCAAAATGTGGTATTTAAATCTACTTAATTGTACTCTTCGCCATTCATAAATGTGAACTACAAGTGAGGAGTGGACAGTAAAATAAAGTTCTTTCATAGCATTCCAAATTCCTTGTTGCTGTCTAATAAGTGCTTTTTGTATGGATAAATATAAGTGAAAGTATATATGTTTTCACTATGAAATGTGGTATGTATTCATCAGAAATTCAAATAACAAAAAAAAGGATTGAAAATGCTTTTTGAAAAGATAATTGATAGCAGAGGTGAGAAGTTACATAATTGCAAGTCCCAAAATAAATTAATTTTATCACCCCAAACATAAACATATCTATGAGACCTCATTCTTAATCTATAATTACTTATCTTTTGCAATCTTTCTTTCTACAAGGTGTAAGATGACTGCTTCTTTTCTCCATAGAAAGCTCTGGCACTCATGTGAAGGTTTTCATTGAATAATTTTGATGTATCATCAATCTTCTCTGAACTTCAGTCTCTTCACTTATAAAATGAAGATAAGCACATCTACGTCATCATGCTGGCGGAGAATCAAGTGAGATTATGTACATCAGAATATTTTTCAATCTTGAAAGCATACAAGGTAAATCATCTATTGTTTTTATGATCTCTTATAAATATCACATTTCTACAGTTTCCTTCAGTACTCAAATACTCCCTACCACCACTCTCATGGCATCATTGAAATAAGTGAATGATGGGAAAATTCAAGGCCCCTTAATGTATTGCCTCATCACTATTCTTTTGTATATGTTTTTATCTGTGTGGGTAAAGCCAGTCAGGAGATCTGGGACCACATCCACAGTACAGCAGTGATGGAGAGGCGAGGCAGGCAAGGAAGACCTTCCTGATTATATAGCATGCCAGATATTTTGCTAGAACTGTTTGCATAATTAAAAAAAAAATTTTAGGGCAATGCATAGGAAGAAATATTATGCCCATTTAAAAGGTAGGCAAAGTGATAATCAAGGTTCAGCGTACAATGTTACGATATTGGTTCTGCCTCTCCCACATGCTGGTTAAAGAGAGAATTTTCAACCTCTTAACCAACACCTACAAAAAAAGTCCCTCTGCTGGTAACTCCCTGTCTAAGTGGAGCAACCAGCCACAATGCTGTAAGTGTGGTTGTGAATAAAGTGTAGCATGCGTCAAGCAAATGGAAGTTTTGTGGCTGTAAAATAGCCCTCAATGAGTAACTATACAGGTGATTCAGTGACTG
Source organism: Manis pentadactyla (assembly GCF_030020395.1). Lineage (NCBI taxonomy): Eukaryota > Metazoa > Chordata > Mammalia > Pholidota > Manidae > Manis > Manis pentadactyla. Next base: position 34,145,753 of record NC_080021.1, read on the forward strand.
AAAGAAAGGCATCAAAAATCATTTCTAAATAGTATGTATCATCACCCCGAAGGTAGCTCCTTCCCAAATCCCTTTCTTCAGGCCTCTCTCACCCAACCTTAGCCTTGCTCATATGTACAACAAAAGTTCTTCTCTTTGCTCCACATGCTGCGGTCACTTACATCTCATCTCCAGTGGAACGAGTTGTTTTTCGAAACAACAGTCACTGTAATAAAATGGCAATGTGGTTAGGTTAGTGCAGCATTTTTGTGAAGAGTAGAACTAATTTGTTACTATCTTTTATATAACCAACATTCATTACCCAAGCCTGAAGTTTACATTTTAGATAACCAAGCAAAACTTTCAGAAGGGCTTCCTTTATCTATTTTTCTCTTAGTTTCTAGTTGCCCTTATTCCTTTCTGATTGAAAAATGAGCAGGCCTCAGTGGTAGTAGACACTTTCTTTTGCTGATCCCTTTCAGTAGAGAAAGAGCTTGGTTCTTAAAAGACTGCAGGCTTGAACTCAGATCTGTAATGACTATTCAGACTCTGTATGATCTTAGCTAAACTTAAAAGCCCCAATTTCCTCATGGGAATGATAATGACCTTGGCTAACACTGTTGCTGGGACAAGCAATTGGGTGCATGTGTGGGAAAGTCCTCTTTAAATGGTAAAACCTTTACCTTTGACATTTTCTTCTATGACTTGTTCTTATTTAGCCATTTGTCCATGGAACATGAAATATTTCTAGAGTACCTATTATATGTCAGGTGTTGTGCTAACGGCATTGAATGATTACATCTATTAATACCTGTATAAAACTAGAAATAGAAAAAGTGATTGGTGTCAAAATTCTAACACATTTTATAGGGAAAGACACTGTGGGCTGTAAAATTTGCAAATGATACAAAAAGGGATATTCATATCAAAGTAATGAAGAATATGAATATGTGTTAGGAGATGAAAGTTTTGACAGAGCAAACAACATGAGATATGTTCAAGGAACACCAGACTGGTTCTCTAATGGTGATGATGATACCATATGGAGCAACTTACGCAGCACACTGAATATCAAGCTAAGGAGTATAGATTTTATTATAATAGGAAATAGAGTGTCTTTGACAATTTTGTATATAATGAGGTATGATCAGAAGCAGGACTTCCAGAATGGGGGTATGAGGGACTCAGGGAACTCCTCCCCAGTGAAGTAACCATTTAACTGATAAAAAGTATAAATGATATATATATTTTAAAAAAAACAATCTCTTGCTTCTGGAAATTTTAAATGGGTAAGTATTTATTCAAGGGAATCTACTAACTCTTAGCAAGAACAGTGAGAGCCTGTGGCATCTGGGTTGCAACCTACCCCTGCCCCTTTCCCTTGATCAGTGTAGTGGCAGCTCTACCTTTAGCAGGTGTTGTCAAGGACACAGAGCTCCCTCTTCTCCAGCTCCTGGTCCAGGATGACAATTTCAACCCGGGAAGGGCTGCTGACATCTTCCATTCCCCCATTCTGTGTTGCAGAAGCTCTTGCAGGCAGACACTGCTAAGAGGACTGTGGCTTATTTCCCTACCAACTCCCAAGTCTTAGGGCAGGAACTGCACCCGCAAATGTGGGGGGTCAAGAAGACAAGGCCTCAATTGCCCCCACCCTGGTTCACTTGTAGGGTAGAGGATGCATGCCAGAAGGGGAAAGCTGCAAGAACCAGGGGCTACTTCCTCATTCAGTTCTCTCCACTGGAAGAGCACAGTGTGTTTGTAGAAGAAGCAGGCCTATGTCCCCAGCCCCAGCCCCACTGTGGTACAATAAAAGCTCCGTCCAAGGAGTGTGGGTTAAGTGGGCCACAAGATCAGAAAACACTGAATTCTCTGTTTCTCTAAGGAAACACACTTCATTTGCAACAGAGCTTGGGGAAGTTCATGCCTGAAGGTGTCACAAACATTGGTGACCTTGGTGGTGAGCACTGAGGGAAAACTGATAGCTCTATGGTAGCCATAGCAATAAGCAAAATGGTAAACAGCTGAAAGTTAAAACGGAGCAAAACAGAGAGCTAAGAGGAGACCTGCAGGGTATGGCAAGTTTCAAAGGCTGGCATTACCCTTCCCCTACAAAGGGGCTGGCCATTAATTGGATGACACTTGGAACACTTTATGCCTGAGGACATTGTCATAAACAACAGAGCAATCAGTTAGCAATTAGGGGAAGCTAACATTTGGAAGTTATATTGAGTATCCTCAAAATTGTCCTCAGTTCCACAATTTACCAGGACAATTCAGAGGACTCAGCATACACTGTATTCAGGGCTATAATTAGTGCAGTGAAAGGTGACAAAGTAAGATCAGCAAAGACAAAAGGTGAATGAGTTGAGGTGCAGAGCAAACTAGGTGCAAGCTTCCAAGAGTCCTTTCGTGGACTCATACAGCATGCATAAATCTTCCAGCCACACAGTGCGATAATACTTGTGAAAAGTTGTCTACCAGGGAAGTTCATTAGAGACTCTGGTTTTTATTGGAGGCTGGTCACCTAGGCACTCTGCCTAGCATGTACAAAAATTCCAGAATCCCAAAAGGAAAGCAGGAGTTCAATGTAAACCACATCCTTTGTGCAAACAGTTTAAGCACAGTGAGCCTTTCTCACCAGTTTTAGTAATGGTGGTAACCCTCCCTTAAATCCAAATCTGTGGTTATGAATTATATTGCAATGAAGCTGTTAAAAATGAGGTAATCAAAGCTGAACTTCTGAAAGTTTAATGCAAACTTAATGTGGGGGACTAGAATGGAGAAAAAGTGAACACAGAAGAGTGAGTTAGGGAGTTTCTGCATTAGTCCAATCAAGAAGTATCTAGTTGCTGAAGGGCAGAGAAGATAACCATCATTTATTAAGCAGTAATTTTGCAAATATCATACTTGATATGGCCCAAACCATTATCCACAGTCTTCTTTTCCATTATTCCTCCTCACGTATCCTATATTGCAACTAAACTCAGTATCCACCTAAGATGGTATTAGTAGGAAATGGTAAAGATCATGATGAAAAATGTGCAGTTACAGTTTTCTTTCTTATACACAGATTAAACTATTCAACAAATTAAAAAAATATTGCCAAGTATTAAACGGGATAGATTAGATTATACTACTGTGGTAGATTTCAAACTTCAGCTTGTGTAAGACTATCCTGGAGGGAATTCCAATACTATAGATTGCTGGGCTCCACCCTCAGAGATTCTGACTCAGTATTCTGGGATGGGGACTAAGAATTTTTCATTCCTAATAAATTCCTTGCTGAAACTGATGCTCTTAGACCACACTTTTAGAACACCTGTGCTATTATAACATTCTCCCACTTCCTTGTCATTTATCATAACAAAAGATCATTTATCACACATGCAACATGTCCATAAAAGGCCACCTATAATGGGGTGGAGGTTGGAGGGTCTATGCTCCACATAGTCACTCAGGGACACTAGCTGTACTCCATTCTGTATCTGGGCCATCTGGAACACACCACATCATTGGTTGCCAAATAGTAGAAGAGAGTCATGAGATCTGATAGCCACTCTTCTCTTTGGCCCAGAAGTGGCACACATCATGTCTACCGAGGCCAGAACTAGTCATATGGCTCCCAAAATCTTCAGTCTGCCCAGAATGAGAAGGAAATTGGATATTAGGAGATCTAATTTTCTAATGTCGGAATTACATGTTTATAGTAATTAACTTTAGCTAACTGAACTAAGTGTTTTATGGAACACAATTGATCTACCTATACAAAGCTACTGACCTTTAACTTTTATAGTGATTGATTAGAACATAGGTACATAAACATAATGTTCTAAAGTAAAAAAAAAATGGTGTGATACTGGCAAAAGATGGACATATAGAGAGACCAATGGAATAGAATAGAGATTTCAAACATAAAGCCTTGCTCATTCAGTCAAATGATTTTTTACAAAGTTTAAAAGACCATTTGATGGTGAAAGAACAGTCTGTTCAAGAAAACTGCTGGGAATACTGGATATCCACATGTAAAACAATGGAGTTAGATTCTTAGCTTACACCACATATAAAAATTATCCCAAATGGATTTAAATTTAAATTTGAAAGCTAAAACTAAAACTTTAAGAGAAAAATATAGGGCAAATTTTCATGACCTTTGATTTCACAATTGTTCTTAGACATAAAGTCAAATCAGAAGCCACAAAAGAAAGAAAATAGATAAATTGGACTTCATTGAAATTAAAAAATTTTGTACATCAAAACACACCATCAAGAAAGTGAACAAGCTACCCACGGAATGAGAGAAATATTTGAAAATCAAAAATCTGACAAAGATTTAATACTCAGAATATATAGAGAACTCATGTAACTCAACAACAGGAAGACAAAGAACCCAATTAAAAAACATGCAAAGGTCTTGACAAGACAGTTCAGGAAAGAAGATATAGAAATGGCCAAAAAGCACTTCAAAGGGTTTCAGCATCATTAATAATTAGGAAAAATGCAAATCAAAACCACAATGAGATACACATACATACCAGGATGACTATAATTAAACAAACAAAAATAGAAAATAGCAAGTATTGCTGATGATATGGAGAAATTGGAACCCTTGTGCACTAGTGATGGGGATGCAAAAATAGTGCAGCTGCTGTCGAAAACAGCTGGCAGTTCCTCAAAAAGCTAAACAGGGAATAAATATATATAACCTAGCAATTCACAAAGAATTAAAAACAGGGATGCCGCCAGCAAAACCTATTTCAGTGTTTTTTGAGGCTTTATTCACAACAGCCAAAAGTGGAAACAACCGAAGTGGTCATAAGCTAATGACTAGATAGATAAAATGTGGAATATGCAATGAAATACTATTCATCCATAGAAAGGAAGGAAGGTCTGACACCTCCCAGAATATAGATGAACTTAGAAAATGTAGTAAGCATAATAAGAGACACAAAAAACACAATTACATGATTCTACTTACATGAAATATCAAGAAGAGGAAAATTCATAGAGACAGAAAGTAAATCAGGAGGAGGATTAAAGATGGTGGTGTGAGAGGCGAGACAGAGGCTTCCTCCTAAAACCACATTTAAAATGAAAATATAATTAATACAACTAATCCTGAAAGAGCAACAGGAAAGAGGACTGTGCCAAACTGCATACACCAGGAGAAGAGAATAAACCTCACAGAACAGGGTAACATACCAAAGCCATGGCCCAGTGGGACCCAAGCCCTTCCCCCACCCCAGCTCACCAGTGGGAGGAAGAGAACCAGAGCGGGGAGAGAGTGGAGGCCTGGGACAGCTGAATACCTAACTCCAGAGATCTTCTGTAGGAGCACAAACCTACATTTCATGGTGCTTGCGTGGTACTCCTGTGATTAGGGGGTTGGAAAGCTAAGACAGGCAGAATTTCTGGAGAGAGGGAGATTCCAGCCACTGGTGGAAAGCAGGAATCCATATCCAGCTGCTCTGGGACAAAAGAAAGGTGGGCAGTCTGAGAGACTCCCTACCAGCAAGAGGGCTGCTAAAGGGGCAAGGATTGCATATAGATCCTCAGGAGAAAGGACAGGTAGACAAAATTGTCTGGGTACACCCTGCCCAGCAGGTTGGGAGCTTTCACGATATTCAGGTGGTCCAGCGCCCTGGCTGGCTACAAAGCTCCAAGGACCCCCTCCATGATACACAGTCTACTGCACCTTTCTCCCAGAAAGCACCACCTGGCTTGCAATTGACAAACCCTACTCTGGCATTAGGCCAGTCAGAGGGAAGGCCTATCTACAGGAACTACAAATGCAAAGCATAGAGGCTTACATCTGTGTACTCAGCCCACTGGTTCAGGCAGTGGAGACAGGCATAGCAGCCATGAAGCCGGAAACAGCTCTTTCTCCCCTCCAGGCACCAGTAACACTCCTCTGCAACCCCCAACATTGCTTCAGGGACTGAGAAGCTCCAGAGAGTAGAGCTTATGGGCACTAGAGGGAGCCATATGCAAATATGAAACACCAAAGAAACCTGGTTCAAAGTAAAATTATGAATACAACTCCTGAGAAAGATTTAAATGACATCAACCTCATGAATCTTCCAGAAAGGGATTTCAAAATAAAAATCATTAACATGCTCATGGAGGTACAGAAACATATTCAAGAACTCAGGAATGAATTCCAGTTGGCGATCCAATCATTGAAGAGAACAATGGAGCATGTTAAAAGCAGATTAGATATGGTAGAGGAGACAATAAATGAAATAGAAACTAGAGAAGAGTAATTCAAAGAAGCTTAGGCACAGAGAGAAAAAAGAATCTCAGAAAATGAAAGAATATTGAGAGAACTGTGTGACCAATCCAAATGGAACCATATTTGCATTATAGAGGTACCAGAAGAAGAAGAAGAGAGAGAATGGGATACAAAGTGTCTTTGAGGAGGTAATTGCTGAAAACCTCCCCACTCTCGGGAAGGAGATGGTCTCTCAGGCCATGGAGGTGCACAGATCTCCCAACACAAGGGACCCAAGGAAGAGAACACCAAGACATATTGTAATTAAAATGACAAAGATCAAGGATAAGGACAGACTATTAAAAGCAGCCAGAGAGAGAAATAAGATTACATACAAAGGAAAGCCCATCAGGCTATCATCAGACTTCTCAGCAGAAACCTTACAGGCAAGAAGGGAGTGGCATGAAGTATTTAATGCAATGAAGCAGAAGGGCCTGGAACCAAGATTACTTTATCCAGCAAGATTATCATTTAAATTTGAAGGAGGGATTAAACAATTTCCAGATAAGCAAAAGCTAAGAGAATTTACCTCCCACAAACCATCTCTACAGTGCATTTTGGTGGGACTGCTATAGATGGAAGTGTTCCTAAGGTTTAATCGCTGTCACCAGAGGTAATAAAACCACAGTAAAGAAAGTAGAACAGTTAATTACTAAGCAAATTCAAACTTAGATTAACTATCCCCAAAGTCAATCAAGGGATAGACAAAGAGTACAGAATATGATACTTAATATATAAAGAATGGAGGAGGAAGAAAAAGGAGGAGAAAGAAAAGAACCTTTAGACTGTGTTTATAACAGCATATTAAGTGAGTTAACTTAGACTCTTAGACAGTTAGGAAGTTAACCTTGAACCTTTGGTAACCATGAATCTCAAGCCTGCAATGGCAATAAGTACATACCTATCGATAATCACCCTAAATGTAAATGGACTGAATGCACAAATCAAAAGATACAGAGTCACTGAAAGGATAAAAAAGCAAGTCCCATCTATATGCTGCCTAAAAGAGACTCACTTTAAACCAAAATACATACACAGACTAAAAGTGAAGGGATGGAAAAAGGTATTTCATGCAACTAATAGGGAGAAAAAAGCAGGAGTTGCAGTACTTGTATCAGACAAAATAGACTTCAAAACAAAGAGAGTCACAAGGGACAAAGAAGGATGCTACATAATGATAAAAGGTTCAATCCAACAAGATGATATAACCATTATAAATATCTAGGTGCCCAACACAGGAGCACCTACATATGTGAAACAAATACTAACAGAATTAAAAGGGGAAATAGAATGCAATGCATTCATTCTAGGAGACTTTAATACCCCACTCACTCTGAGGACGGATCAACCAGACAGAACATAAGTAAGGAGACAGACGCATTGAATAACACACTAGAACAGATGGACCTAACAGACATCTACAGAACTCTCCACCCAAAAGCAGCAGAATACACATCTTCTCAAGTACACATGAAACCGTTTCAAGAATAGATCATATACTAGGCCACAAAAAGAACCTCGGTAAAATCAAAAAGGTTGAAATTGTACCAATGAGTTTCTCAGACCACAAAGGTATGAAACTAGAAATAAATCACGCAAAGAAAATGAAAAATCCCACAACCACATGGAGGCTTCACAACATGCTCCTAAATAACCAATGGATCAATGACCAAATAAAAACAGAGATCTAGCAATATATGGAAACAAATGACAACAATAACTGAAAACCACAAAATCTGTGGGATGCTGTAAAGGCTGTGCTAAGAGGAAAGTATACTGCAATTCAGGCCTACCTCAGGAAAGAAGAACAATCCCATATGAACACTCTAAACTCACAATTAAAGAAACTGGATAAAAAAGAACAAATGAGGCCCAAAGTCAGTAGAATGAGGGACATAATAAAGATAAGAGCAGAAATAAATAAAATTGAGAAGAATAAAACAATAGAAAGAATCAATGGAAGCAAGAGCTGGTTTTCCGAGAAAATAAATAGAATAGATAAACCTCTAGTCAGACTTATCAAGAAAAAAAGAGTCCAGAAACATAAACAGAATCAGAAATGAGAAAGGAAAAATCACTATGACACCATAGAAATACAAAGAAGTATGAGAGAATACTATGAAAAATTATATGCTACCAAACTGGATAACTTAGAAGAAATGGACAACTTTCTAGAAAAATACAACTTTCCAAGGCTGACTCAGAGAGAAACAGAAAATCTGAACAGACCAATTACCAGCAACAAAATTGAACTGGTAATCAAAAACTACCTAAGAATGAACCATTGGACCAGATGGTTTCACTGCTAAAATTTATCAAACATTTAGTGAAGACTTCATACCCATCCTCCTTAAAGTTTTCCAAAGAGTACAAGAGGAGGGAATACTTCCAAACTAATTCTATGAGGCCAGCATCACTCTAATATCAAAACCAAGCAAAGACACCAAAAAAAAAGAAGAAAATTACAGACCAATATCCCTGATGAACATAGATGCAAAAGAACTCAACAAAATATTAGCAAACTGAATTCAAAAATACATCAAAAAGATCATCCATCATGATAAAGTAGGATTTATTACAGGGATGAAAGGATGGCACAACATTTGAAAATCCATCAACATCATCCACCACGTCAATAAAAAGGACAAAAATCACATGATCATCTCCATAGATGCTGAACAAGCATTGAAAAAATTCAACATCCATTCATGATAAAAACTCTCAACAAAATGGGTATAGAAGGCAAGTACCTCAACATAATAAAGGCTTTATATGACAAACCCACAGCCAACATTATACTTAACAGCAAGAAGCTAAAAGCTTTTCCTTTAAGATTGGCAACAAGACAAGGTTGCTCACTCCCCAATTTTATTCAACATAGTGCTGGAGGTCCTAGCCATGGCAGTCAGACAACACAAAGAAGTAAAAGGCATCCAGGTTGGCAAGGAAGAAGTTAAACTGTCCCTGTTTGCAGATGACATGATATTGTACATAAAAAACCCTAAAGAATCCACTCCAAAACTACTAGACCTAATATCTGAATTTAGCAAAGTTGCAGGATACAAAATTAATACACAGAAATCTGTGGCATTCCTATACACTAACAGTGAACTAGCAGAAAGAGAAATCAGGAAAACTATTCCATTCACAGTTGCATCAAAAAGAATAAAATACCTAGGAATAAACCTAACCAAGGAAGTGAAAGACCTATAATCTGAAAACTACAAGACACTCATGAAAAAAATTAAAGAAGATACCAATAAATGGAAACACATCCTGGGCTCATTTACAGGAAGAATTAATACTGTCAAAATGGCCATCCTGCCTGAAGCAATCTACAGATTCAATGCAATCTGTACCAAAATACAAACAGCATTCTTCAACGAACTAGAGAAAATCATTCTAAAATTCATATGGAACCACAGAAGACCCCGAATAGCCAAAGCAATCCTGAGAAGGCAGAATAAAGCTGGAGGAATTATGCTCCCCAACTTCAAGCTCTACTACAAAGCCACAGTAATCAAGACAATTTGGTACTGGCACAAGAACAGACCCATTGACCAATGGAACAGACTAGAGAGCCCTGAAACAAACCCAATCATATATGGTCAATTAATATATGATAAAGGAACCATGGATATACGATGGGGAAATGACAGCCTCTTCAACAGCTGGTGTTTGTAAAACTGGACAGCTACATGCAAGAGAATGGAAACTGGATTATTGTTTAGCCCCATATACAAAAGTAAACTCAAAATGGATCAAAGACCTGAATGTATGTCATGAAACCATAAAACTTTTAGAAGACAACATAAGCAAAAATATCCTGAATATAAGCATAGCAACTTCTTCCTGAACACATCTCCTTGAGCAAGGGAAACAAAAGCAATAAACTCATGGGACTACATCAAACTAAAAAGTTTCTGTATGGCAACAGACACCGTCAATAGAACAAAAAAGGCATCCTGCAGTATGGGAGAATGTATTTGTAAATGATATATACAACAAGGGGTTAACATCCTAAATATATAAAGAACTGACATGCCTCAACACCCAAAAAGCAAATAACTCTATTAAAGAATGGGCAGAGGATATGAAAAGACAGTTCTTCAAAGTTCAGATGGCCAACAGACGCCTGAAAAGATGCTCCATGTCACTATTTGTCAGAGAAATGCAAATTAAAACCACAATCAGATATCACCTCACACCAGTAAGGATAGCCAGCATCGAAAAAGACTAAGGACAAGAAATGCTGGCGAGGATGCGGAGAAAGGGGAACTCTCCTACACTGCTGGTGGGAATGTAAGCTAGTTCAACCATTGTGGAAAGCAATATGGAGGTTCCTCAAAACACCAAAAATAGAAATACCATTTGACCTGGAAATCCCTCTCCTTGGAATTTACCCAAAGAATACAACTTCTCAGATTCAAAAAGACATATGCACCCCTGTGTTTATCGCAGCACTATTTACAATACCCAATATATGTGGAAGCAACCTAATATACATCAGTAGATGAATGGATAAACAAGAGGTGGTACATACACACAATGGAATACTATTCAGGCATAAGAAAGAAACAAATCCTACCATTTGCAACAACATGGATGGAGCTGGAGGATATTATGCTCAGCGAAATAAGCCAGGCAGAGAAAGACAAGTGCCAAATGATTTCCCTCATTTGTCTAGTATAATAATGAAGCAAAACTGAGGGAACAAATAGCAGCAGACTCAGAGAGTCCAAGAAGGAACTAGTGGTTACCAAAGGGGAGGGGTGTGGGAGAGTAGGTGGGGAGGGAGGGAGAAGGGCATTGAGGGGTATTATGTTCAGTACACATGGTGTGTGTGTCACAGGAAAAACAGTGTAGCACAGAGAAGGTAAACATTGAATCTGTGGCATCTTGCTGCACTGATGGACAGTGACTGCATTGGGGTATGGGTGGGAACTTGATAATATGGGTAAATGTAGTAATCATATTGTTTTTTCATGTGAAACTTTCATAAGAGTGTGTATCAATAATACCTGAATAAAAAATTTAAAGAAAAAGAAAGTATATCAATGGTTACAGAAGAAGTAGTGGGGAATTATTGCTTAATGAGTACAGAATATCTGTTTGGTTTAATGAAAAATTTTAGAGATGTTGATGATAATTATACATATTGTGAAGGTAATTAATGCAGCTGAATTGTACACTTAAAAATGGCTAAATGGCAGATTTTATGCTATTTATATATATGTCATAATAAAAAGGAAACACTAATATTATAGTTACTATGTATCATAGTAAAAATAACAAATCTCATTTTAAAATGAATATCAGAACTGTGTCTTGTATAATATATATCAGAACATGGACCATGCCCTCAAATAATAGAAGAAATTTGTTATTATTAATAAATTCTTATTAAAAATTATCCTATTACTCTTTTATCGTTAATGATATTTAATGATATTAAATTATCATTTGATTACAGCTTAAGTCTCTATAAGAGACACCAGATGGAGTCAGGTACCAATCACATAGTGAAGTGGTTATGAGCACAGACCTCCTGGCTGTAGTTCACTGGATTTGAATCCCAACTCCTCCATTCGTTATCTGTGTAAGTTACTTAACTCTTTGTGTCTCACTTTCCTTTATTGACATAGAGCTAATAATAATACCTACCTCTTGCCTTGTTTTGAAGTTTAAATGAATTAAAACTTAATTTAATTAATACTTAATACTTAAACAGTGTCTCTTTCATAGCAAATGCTATGTGTGTTTGTTAAATGAAATAAAATTCCCCAGTATGGTAGTTGGCTGATTTAATCTGGAATAGCCTCTAGATTCCCAAAATAATATCAATGTAGTAGCTACTGCGGTGATGTCATAACTCTCTGCTTGAAACTAATTTCATGGAGGTTATTACAGTCTGAAAAGTTTTTGTATGACGATGAAAAAAATTTAAATGATCCAATTATGTTAAACGGTCTCTGGATCTGAGAAGGATCCAAAGATAACGCAGTTTACTCCAGTCATTCTCACCTCAATGAATGGAAAATTGATGCCCAAATCTCTCTCCTCCCAGGGAATAGGGAAGTTCAATTTAGTCCTCCCCAAAGGCTTCCACAGGGTGGGGTCTGAAGGAGGAGCCTCCTGACACTGAAATCCCAGGAGACAGCTGAACTAAGAGCTGAGAGAGATTCGCAAGTCCAAACAGCCAACAAGCTATACTATGTAGTGGGAGTTAAGAGGGATAACCACAGACTCAAGTCCAAAAAGAGTGAACCTAAGAATAACAAGTCAACTGTTAACAGGAAGAAATCTGGGTCAACTGCCTGCAATTTTATTGTTTACTAAACCTTGCTTTCATGTGTAAACCACAGCTATGAAACTGGGAGGCAGATTCCATCACTTGTTCATTCAACAAGCATTTAGACATATATTGTACCCTGCTCTGAACACTGCACTACAAGGGAAATGACATGTGGAGCACTCAGACACACTGATGTATTGTTAAAAAGGAAAAGAACCTTTGAGACCTAAGAGGGACCCTAGGGAACTCTAATATTATTGCTGTTGTTTTTAAAAGGAAGTGAAAAAGGATACCGAATACTTCTTGCATGATGTCCCTGCAAGGAATTCTTACACCTAGTTAGGAAAAGAAAAAGAAAAAGATTAAATCATCTGTGGGACTAAAGCTCTTTTGACCTGGTGACTTATCTAAGCACAAAGTTGCTTCCCTTGATAGTAGTTGAGATGCCTTGTTTGTACTCACTTGATCCCTGGACTCTTTTACCCTGCCCCCAACTCCCATTTGCCCGAAAATAGTTAAAAGGCAAGCAGTAAATCAGGAAGTCTCCAAACACAGCAGGGTTCAGTTTACAGTACAGCGGGGTTAAGGCTGAAAACCGAAGTAGTCTAATTCCATTTTCAAAGCTGAACATCTAATGGTGGATTATCATTAATGACAGACAGCATGGTGTCAAAGGGTTGTGTTGAGTTCCAGACCTTTTCATGCTTTAAATTCCTATGTTTAATCAAAGGTTAACCAAATCATTGCTGGTAGCAAACTGCTGCTTCAAGGTACCGTGGGTGGCCTGTCTTTGCCACTGAATCAGCCATTTATGATAAGAAAAAGAAGGAAAAGAATACACTAATAGTACATATGTATACATTCCTGATGTTTACCACTTTGCAAAAACTGTAACACATAGCTCATGAGAAATTGGGGCTGGATAATTAGAAGCTATGCCATTATCTTTAACTGGGAGCTAATTTGATTTTTTGAATATATGATTTTTGATTTGTTAAACAATTTCTTTGGTTAAACAAACAAAACGTCCAACACAATTTTTTTTCTTTTAATTTCTCCTTTCCTTTCCAGGCCTTACTTTTTAGCTGCTTGTCTTGCCAATGGGTTTCAGACCCAGACAAATTCACTATGGATTCAATGAGACCGAAGAATGACAATGGAAAGTTCTTGGGATGAAAGGGTTTATTCCCAACTTTATTCCCATGGTGGCAGATCAATCACCAGAATCCTGTCCACTCAGAGCAAGTCTGCATGCAGCAAGCCAATCTCTGCCTCTAGGCCTCTCTACCCCCACAGCCATCTCAGTCTCTGTCCTTGTAGCTGCCACCACTCCAGTCTCTGCTCTCCTGCAACCTTGCAGCCCAGAGCATTGGGCAGAGCTCTTTATATAGAGTCAGTAACAAGATCTTGCCCACACGTGGGTAGCAAGCAAGCCGACCAGGGCCAGGTGAGAATCCCGGCCATATGAACTTTCATTTTCTCCACACTGCTTCTCCAAGTTACCAGTAAACTTAAGGAGCTCCAGCTAAGCTCAATGCTGGGCCTGCAAAGACTTCAAAGTAGAAGGAAGTTCCTGCAGGTGAGTTTCATCTGATGGCAGAGAGGAAACCTGAGCTGGCTTATTATGTTGATGGTGGGGCAAGAATTTAGGAATTTGAATTATTTGGATTGGCAAGAATAAAGAAAGATTAAATTTCCTAAATACATAGTTGGAGACTTCTTATTTTTTATAGGTAGGAAGGCCATAATCAGTGATTCTTAAACTTCAGAATGCATAAAAATCATCTGGCTGCTTCTTGGAAATGCAATTCCTAGTGTTATTAAACCTCTGAGGATTGTTTAATCCAATCCCTCATTTTACAGATGCAGAAATTGGGGCAGGAGAGACAGAGGGCCAAGCCATGTACCTGAGGGCACCAGCTGGTCAGCAAAGCTGGGATTAGAATCTGGGTGTCCTGTCTCTCTTACGTGGGTAACTACTCGGAGTTGAATGCAACAAGATTCCTGTTCTTAACATAGACACATAAATAGAGTATTTAATTCATTGTGATAATTATTATACTAGTGGATAAACAAGGTGTCTTGCCTGAGGGGATTGCCCTCAGCTGGGCAAGTTCACCCTGGATTCTATGAGACCAAGTAACAAGGGAACGTTAAAGGTAAAAGGGTTTATACCAAGTGTCTTGCCTGAGGGTTTCAGTCCCAGGAAAGCTCACTATGGATTCAGTGAGACCAAGAAATGACAATGGAACATTGTGGATAAAATGAGAGTTCCTGTGGCCAGGATTCTCACCTGGCCCTGGTTGACTAGCTCACTGCACACCTGTGGGCAATACATGGCTGTTGACTCTATAAAAAGAGCTCCGCCTAGTGCTCTGGGCACGACATGGTGGCAGGGCTGCAAGGCTGCAGGAGAGCAGAGACTGGAGTGGTGGCAGCACTGATGACAGAGGCCCAGAGGATGGCTATGAGGACAGAGGGGCCCAGAAGATGGCTGTGCGGGATGGCTGTGCAGACATTGGGGCCCAGGGGATGGCTGTGCAGACAGAGGGGCCCACAGGCAGAGACTGGCTTGCTGCATGCAGACTTGCTCTGAGTGAATGGGATTTTAGTGACTGACCTGCCACCTGGAAATAAAAGTTGGGTATAACCTTTTCACCCCAAGAACGTTTTGCTGTCAATTTCTGTGGTCACACTGAATCCATAGCAAACTTGCCTGGGGCTGAAACCCATTGGCAAGACAAATATTCTTGGGGTAAAAGGGTTTATACTCGGCTTTTCTCCCAGCAGGCTGAGCACTAGAATGAGGTCTAAATCCAGCAGTCGGCTGGTCCACAATCCTCTGTCTCTGCCTCCACCAGAGCACTGGGCAGAGCTCTTTATATAGTGACTTAGTCAATAATTGTCCATTGCTAACAGGTGTGGAAGCATTCATCTAGCAGTAGGCCAATTACATCATCAAGTAGTTTAGGGTCAAGTGAGGATCCTGGCCACAGGAACTTCCATTTTCCCTACACAAGGGCTTTGGGATTATAAGAGAGTGACAGCTGGACACAACCAAGCCATGTTGAGGGTGGACTTGAAAAGCATGGGCTTACCAAAGTGAGCACAGTGAAATCTAGACAAGATTGTAGGAACAGTAATTAAAAAAAAAAAAGGATGTAGTGAAGGGTTTAGTGGGGTCAGGAGACTGAAAATTGTGTGTGTGTCTATAATACATGTTGCTCAGTGTTGGGGTCAGTTGCAGGCCAGGGCAAAGACTGAACACAGCTGGAGAAGTAAGTTAGGAATAGAACATAAAGAGCTTTCTATGATGTTCTGAGTCATCACTGCATCCTGTAGTGAGTAGTTATTTAATTTAGCATGTGTGAGATTCACCTGGATGGCTCTTTCAAGCATAGATTGCTGGGCCTACCTGCCTGAGTTAAGCAGGTCGGTGGTGCCCAAGAACTTGCATTTTTAACAAGTTCCCAGGGGATGCTGCTTCAAGGGATCACACTTTGCAAACCATATAGGTAATAGAGAGTCAGAACAGTTTTAAAAGATAAGGAACATGATAGCACTTAAATTGTGGAAAGTCCAAGGTGGGATGGAGAAATTAGAAAATGCTGTTTGCAGGGCAGGAAGAGTTCTCATAGTCCATTTATTGTCATGCACCATGTAGTATTCTGTGCTAAGAGTTTCCATTTAACATACTTTATCTATGCAGTTGCCCAGTATCAGGCATAATGTTTTGATTAGGCTGTGTGTTAGAATTGCAGCTAAGAGCTTCTGGAGTAAAGTCTGGAACTTTTCCACTGAAGTGAATAGGGTTTCGCACAGCTAGCTCTTCACTATCTGTGATGTGGGAAGGGACCCTTGTCCCGCCTCAACTTCATCTAGGCACCACTGGTCCTCTAAATCAGGAATGTTAGCCTCAGTCTGACCTCACCTTGCACATGTAAAGGAAGTCACCTAGACATAGCTTAAATCCTTTCCTTCATCTAGATAACTTTAGTTCCCACAACCTTTAAACAGACACCATTTATTTTTTAGTGCTTGGTAATCTTACCAGACCTCAAATATGCCATTTTTAGTCCCATCTTCAGTCAGTTCTCATTCCAGTAAAGCTTTCTCCTTCCTATCAAGTCAAATCCTACTCATCCTTGAAAGCCCAGCTCAGAATCCTCTTCCTTGAACCCTCTCTGTATTTTTCTAGCCTGCACTGATTTTACAAACTGAAATTTTCTGTAATGGCAATTGGCTTAAAACTCACAATTTAGTCCTTAACTATATATATTCCTTCCCCCTATTCAGTGTTTCTTCATCCATCTTGGTTTCTCAGCCAAGCTGCCAATGCCTTGAAGTCATCTGTGCTACCCAGGAAATTAGCAAGGTGCTCTGCTCAGAATAGGGAAATTAGATTCTCCAGTGCTGATTCATAACATCAATCCATAATGTCAGTGAAAGCAAGTATAATTAAAACCTGAATCAAACATACATTTTAAGTGGCACAGTAAGATGTTGTGGCAAATTACCTAAAATAAAAAAGGTAAAGTAATCTAAACATATCTGGTAAACATCCCATTTGGCCATCCTCATTGTGCTTGGCCTATGGTAACATCTCCATTTTCTGATTATTTGTCCCTATTCTTGCAGACATTTGTTTTCTCTTTGCTTTTAGATTTTTAAAAAATCTGTGCTAGTTTTAAGCTTCTAAATTGCAAACCCCCAGGCATAGGGAGAGGCAGGATTAGTATAGATACAAAAGCTTGAAATTCCAGGCTCCAGGAAAGGCTCCTCTGCACTCCCCCCTCAACCTTCCTCTCCCTGGGTCTGAGATCAGCTCTAGCTTGACTTGGCTCCTGGACTATGTGGCGTCCAGACCTCCTCTCCTTGGCAGACTCTTACACTCTCCCACCTACAATAACATCATTTTCCAGATCATTCCCAGATCTACATTTCTAAGCCAACGTTACTACTCCTCCTGTCCAGACCTACCCTTTAAGCTTTCAGATGTTTTTGCCTACATGTTTCACAGCCTGTAAACCTATCATCATATAGACGAACATAACACTTGCTATTTCCCCCTAGCCATGCTCTTATCTTCATTTGTAGTGTGAGTGTCACACCTTTGCAGTTCTCACAGATAGCCAATGTAGGGATAATTGTAAGTATTTCTTTTGGTTTATCTTTGTCCTCTATACCTTGTCAATAATACATACAACATACCCACATTTACCATAAAAGGTGAAATCTCTGTCTTGGTCATTGCATGGACGAATTATAGTCACTGGTCTCTCTTTTCTTTTGTCCATTTAATTTGTCCACATTAAATATGGTTGATAAAGATACTAACATGATTAATTCCCACACACAAACCATTTATCTACAGAATATTATACATTCTTTAAAAATAACTGGCTTTAAAGTTGGCCACATGTGTATCTTTGTTTTTAGTCTCTGTCTTCTTCCTTCTGACACCTGGAATCAAGATAGATGTTGGTTTACCTTCATCCCTTTCATTCTCTTTAATTAGCTCTATACTTTCTTTTATTATGTCCTGAAATCTAGTATAATCTTCTTGATTTGGAAACTATCTTAGGATCCCTTGTCCTTCAAGAAAGATCAAGAATTGACTAAAGGGGCCACTTGCAATACCAATCTTAAAAGGATAGAAGGTATATGGATTATTTCCAACTTTCCTTTAATAATCAACCTACATTAACTGTCCACACTTCTAGCCAAACCTTTATGTAGATTATATGGGGAAAAAAAATCATAGGCCAAACAGTCTAAAAACTTGGAAGGAATACCTTGAGATAATGAGGGAATCGATAGTGGCAAAATTAGTTTTCCCTTCCATTTCTTTTTGTGTCCTAAGATCTGTTATAGTCTTTGATGCAAATAAGTGCTAAATAAATATTTGTAAAATGAATGAATTATCATGAAAATAATGCACATGAAGCAGGAACACATGGAAATGTTCCTACTGTTTCCAAACTATAGATTGTTCTTAATTCAATATGCTATAGTTTAATTTCTATTTTTTAAAAATAACACTGAGGATACAGCCAAAATGCATCATGTAAACTACATTTTGAAAATCTTGGTTAATTTATGTTTCCTTTTAGAAGAATGGAATTCCCAATTTATTTCTCAGAGTCTTGTCAAGAAAGTGGTATTGATTACAATGTTTTATTTATGCTTTGGAATCTCTCTAAGGTTTAAACTCAGCTCAAAAGCAGGGTCATGAATCTGTTTTTGAGTAAATATAACACAAAACTGCTATAATCAGATAACTTCAGTATTCACATTAAGAACAAAAATAACATTGAAATCATTTTAGGTAGACTGTGTGTAATGACTCCCTGGAGTTCCCTTAAATAATTTTACATTCTAAGATATCTGAAACTTCGATTGATGCATTGATAAATGCTTTCTTCTGTTTTAGATAATGAAGAAGCCATTGACTATAACTAAATTCAAGTTTGGCCCCTAATATACCCTCCAATGAATATCAAACTATATGAAAGCCTAATTCACACTGCAATGCAAATCATGAATATTGTACTGCCCATAAATCCCAGCTTTAAGTCAAGTTCTTACAATGATAACTCTGCTTTCAAACAGTTAGACTGTGGATTAGATCTCTCCAAAGACTGACTGCAGGGATTACAAAGGTCATCTTTAGTTCCAGTGAAATTCATAAACTTGTGAACAAGAAGCCCTTATTTTTCCAGGGTTTTAAGTGTCATGATATAGAATGGAATATGTTAATAATCTGCAGTTAAGGGTTTCCTGTCTTAGGTATCTGGATTTGATCACATCTCGGGTAATAATTTTGCCTCATAATTATTTAAGGTGAATCATTTGGAAACATGGATGGCTACACTGACTCTGAAATAATACTTGAAGTGACTTGGAACTCAAGTGAATTCATTAATTTCCGTCTATTTTAATATCAATCCCAGGAAAATGAACCTAAGTTAATTGAATTTGAGCGCTCCCTTGATTATTCATTTCATTATTAATGCTTGATTGTTTGCTTCAAATTGTTCTTTCTTAAGTGAGCTTTATCTGATACTGAACATCAATTCTAATCCGGATTGCAGTCATGAAGTACACAGAAGCTTTTTCTGTGCCATTTCTCTGATTAAAAAACTTAGAGTTTCTCTCTCACTACAAATGCCATTTTCCTAATCTGAAAATACCTGGCTCCATAGCCGCTTGAATGATGGCCCACTTTTTAGCATGTGCACCTGACTCAGCCTTACACTTTGGGTGCATACACTTGATTCTTTGTGCTGCTGTGCCCTCTGACTTCAGTATCTACCCTTTTACTTTCCTCAAAGTCAAAAGACCTTCACCGAGAGAGTCTCAGCTCCAGGGTCCCATTCTCTTTATTTTGAATTTCCTGACCTTTATACCTATTTGTGTTACTCTTTATTTCATGTGTCACTGGCCTGTCTCTCATCCTAAAAAGGCAGAAGCAATGTGGTTTTTCCTTTGGCATGTCCCCCAGAGCCAGCTGCAATACTCAGTTTATGGCAGATGCTTCACACATGCTCAGTGAGTATGTGAAGAGGACATCGGTGCAACTTGGGAAATCTTCTCAATAGAATTGTCTTGTCCCCTCAAGAATTCTTTCTCTTTGTTAACCCCTAAAGTAACTTTTGAAAACAAACAATAACATGAATTATTATTATTACATTCTCCCATTTCCTTTCTGATAATCATTTTCAATGGAAACTATCTGAAATTATATTGCCCAAGAGCAAGCCCTTAGTAAAAAAGAGGAAGAAATTCAGGAAAATGGTTCATCTTTAGGCTGATGATTCAAGATTGGTCTTATTGATTAATGATTGTAATTTATTATGTAATTTTGAAAGACAAGAGATTTTTAGTTTAGACACATAACTTGAAATAAGTTATTTTATTTATAAAGTTATAGAAAGAAAGAGTCAGGAAATTGTGCCTGCTGGGTACTATGTGTTAGATTTTTCTAGCTAAGTCATTTCCGAAATAATCTAACTATGTAGAAATCTCGTTACTCTTCTGGAGGCCTGATATTGTTTCTTAGACTTGGTAGCAAAGCAGAAGCAAGCTGCTAAATTAAATGGAGCTGGAGCCAAAGGCTTCCTGTTCCACACCTGTTCATCACTGAAACGGAAGGCCAATTCAGGGTGTAACACAACACTGTTGGTAGTCAAAACTGCTTGTGTCACCACAAATCCACTTATGACTCTCTTGGGAGCTTCACTGCTACGAAATCTGTAGAGTTAGAAGCTGCCCCCAAATTCTGCTCAGTAGGGAATGCAAACATTTCACTCAAATAGCACTTGTTTGTCAAATGAGCAAGGGCAGGGAAATTGATGAGGGTACTAATTATTCTTGAAAGAGGCAGAGAGGAGTGGAGAACATTTAAAACTTCATAATGAGGTGTGGAGCAAGGGACTGAATTTCCCCAAACTTTAAAGGCCTTCAGATCCACAGACAGCAGGGTTGATGAGCAGGGCAGGACTTTCTCAATTAGAAGCAGGTCTTATTGAAATCCTTACCATCTCCTTGTGGTTTAAGACAGTTGGAGAATAAATTTTTGAAAATCGTGAAATTTTCTATTTTCTTTCCAGCACTGAGTATTTATGCATAATAGAGAGTTATAGACCATAACCACTTTGACTAATTTTTCTCTTCCTGAGTTTTATGAAAATTAAAACTTTTCTCCTTAAATACCAAAAAGGAACACCATGGTAGTTCAAGTGGTGAAGCCTTTCAGAGAAGTCTCAACTATTCACTGTTTAAGCTAACTCTGCAAATGAGCAGTCCTGGGCCTAAGTGAAATTACTCTGGACTTAAAGCTAAGTAGAATTTGGTTTTTAAGCAAAAGATGCTTGCCTGCATCAAAGTTACAAGTCAAAAATTTCAAGAAGTGTTAGAATAAATTCTTTCCCTAATAGACAAATACAAACTGGTCATAATTTTAAGTTCTATGCAAGGGAAAATAAAATATCCCTATTACCTTCTGCATCCCTTCTCCAGATGTTAGATAAAGGTGATGCTAGAAAGCAAGGACTAGAAAAAGAGAAATACCCTGGGAGAGTGGGCAGCCATTGCTATAAGAGAAGACTTTGGGTTCACTCTGCCCAGCTGTATTTGCACTTTTGGTAGGACACGGTTAAAGGCTGAGAAACTTCCAAGCCTAAAGAAATGACATCCCACTGTTGGGATATCAAGTGGCAGAACTTGTGTTCAGGATGGAGAATATTTAAATGTGTGCTGGAGTAGGCTGAACTATTTGATATCCATAAAATCATCACAGTGAGATAGCAAAAAGTTTTCAGTGAAGGATTACCATTTTCAGAGCACCATTTTATGTTCTATGGCAACTTGTACTGGCCGTCAAATTGCTTATAATTCAGGAGTGCAATAAGAAACACATGGAAACCTACTGAGAAAATGTTTCATACACAGCATAGAAAGAGATGCCACATGAACGTATGAAGATAGGAAAACCAATTCTCCATGTGGAGGTGGTGAAGAAAACTTATGGTAAATAAATGTGCAGTTGCCTGCTTTGCCCAGTTGTAGAAACATTCCTACTGATTTCACTGTGCTTTTCTGCTTTTGACTTGACCCTGAAGTTTTTTGTTATTGATTGAATAGGGAACATAAGCAATCCTGAGAAATCCACTTCCCTTTCTCACCAACTATGTTGCCTCTTGACTATAAAGACTCTCACAAAGGGGTTGATTTAAGAATATGTTTAGCACAGTGGCCATAATTTCTTTCTTTTAACCACTACAAAATGTCTAAACTACCCCAGGGACTCAAAGCTGAGCATATTCAGATAAAAGGTAAGGCTTGGTTATTAAAAGAAACTACCATGAGGAATTATAGTTGGATGACCCCTTTTGAACAAGAAGGTATGTTGGAAACATACTCAACTGGAACAGAAAAGACATGTTCTTCCCAGAGGCTTGCCAAAGCTTGTTCTAGGCCAGTGCACTTGATCTTAATGATCTCCCACAACTATGACTGTTGGCTTAATAAAAAGGAGTCATATTGTCCCTGGCTTCTACAAATAAATATTAATTGTGGGTGCCCTCAGGACCTGCAGGTTCAGCTGAGAGTCTTGTCCACCCTGTGCCCAAGGGAGGGCAGCACATTCTGTCCAAGGATGCCTGATCTATGCTCAGAGATGCAGCCAAAGGCAGGAAACTGTTGCCCAGGCGGGATGGGTCATTCAAAGGACTTGTGAATATTCTATGGTTGTTCAGTTTCACAACCACTAGGTCTGGATTACAGGAAATTATACCTAAACTAGGACAGAAAATCTACACTAGGAGCAATGCAGATGGACTTCCTGATAAGGACAGTGACTCAAATCCTTAGAAAGGGTTTTGCTTTGGTTTTGTTTTGTGTGTTTCCTGGAGAGCTGCTCGAATGGCCAAG